>NC_079452.1:47051662-47716662 GCF_903798145.1 Danio aesculapii | reverse complement strand
ATTCTAAATATTAACAAATCTAATAAAAGTTGGAGTTATACTAGTTATAAACGCACTAAATTGCACTTCAGCAGCGTTTATATGAGAGCACACAAGAAAATCTGCACTTGAGCAGCGTATATTTGAGTGCGCGCAAGAAGTTTTGTGCACGGACAGAGGAAATCGAGCACAGAGATTTACATGCTCGTATTACATGAATGCGATCTCGACTTGTAATACTGCGCACACAACATTTGTCATTGAAATAACGCCACAGGTAGTTGGTATATCTGTGTAAAAGGCCCAACAGAGTCGGCCCTCACAGCTGGAAAAAATCCTAGAGGAAACACTGACATTTTAAACTAACAAAATATACATTCTAACAGACCTTATGCCTCTTTGGGATGGCACTGAATAAATGTATAATTCATACAGGGGCGGATTTAAACAATAAGCAAGGTAAGCTGCCGTTTAGGGCCGCAGGAAATCTGAGGGCCACCAAATAAATACCTAGAAGTATAAATTATACTATAAATTATGTGTAATATTGTTTTCTATCATATTTTGTACAGCGAGGATCTAAAAAATGTAATTTTAACGTAATTATTACATATGCGCAAATGTGTTCCCCACCTTCAATCATGGACCAGTCCAGCATTCAGATCAGTAAAGATTTAGTTTTAAAAACGAAATAGTTCATTTATTATTTTTAGTTGTGAATTCATTTTAAGAAAACAAATCGTTAAATCGTTTTACAAGGTGCTTTACTTGTTATTATTATTTTTATTTTGCATTAAGATAAAATGTAGAAAATTAAATCGGTCCATTTTAGAGTTTTTGAGCCCCTTGGCTGAAATGTTTAGGGCCCCAAAATCACTAAATCCACTCCTGAATCCGTATATCCCGCATTTTGCATTGAACACTCTGTGGCCATGCATCTTCATTTGATGGATTTACATGAGCATGACCAATGGTGTTTAAGGCTCACAGAATTGTCATTTCAATGTACTGAACTCTTATTATTCAGCTATGCCTAGGTATATCAAGATTATCAATTGATGAAAACCGGATGTAAATCACTGCCTATTTCAAAATCCATGTTATACTCCCAAAAATGCTGTAGCTGTGTTTCTGTACGAGTGTGTTTTGTGAAGTGCGCTGGGCAGCACTGGGGTATATTCTAACTCTCCATCAGGCAGGCAGCGAGCGGCGGCGCAGGGCTGCCAGGAAACACTGCGCATTTAATGAAGCAAATCTGGGAAGTGGAGTATTTTTAGCAGACTCTTGCGCTGAGAGGAAACACCTCCAAAAAGCAGTGGAAGACCAAAATAAAACTCGTCGCCTCCCCCTCTTTCTGAATCAGCCAGACTGTGGTGTCTGTTCAATTTTCGAGAACTGCATGGCTTGTAAGAGCCTGGCGCGATGCTGGCACTGAGCACTGTCTGACTGCGTGGATGCAGAAAACTACATATAGGAAAGCTGTACTTGTAGAGCTAGAGAGAGAGTGAGCTCATTTTAATTAATGTAATTACATTTAAATCATCCATGTTTGGAAGGACTGGTGCTTATTTAAAATTTTATTACTATTATTATTATTTTGTGGTTTTTAAAAATTCATTTACTTATTTAAATTGTAAAATAAAAAATTGTAAATATTTTTTAAATATTTAAATATTGACTAAAATTACTATAGTGTTTTTAGTGAAGAGCAGTATCTCTTATTTTGATCCTCTGTTTTGTTTGATAAGAATTGTCATTGTACTTTAAGATTCCACAAATCTATACTGAAAGCATTCGATTACTTTCGATACTGTTTATGATCATTTAAGACAAATTATTTGTGTTTAAAATAACACATGCCAGGACGGAGATGTTTACATATTAACACCCAATTCCAATCCAGTGTCCACTTTTGCTCCTTTTCAAATGATGTGTACCGAAGCTGATCTGGGAATAGTGTCTTAATATGGAGCATGTCCGTCAGTCAGCATTGTTACATGAGTTGACTGATTCAATGGTTGCATAGGAAGGGCGACGATTGATACAAAGTTTTAATGGAAATGAAGTCAATGTGTTTTTATATTAGTTTCAATGTGCTTTTTAGCCAAAATAAACAAATGCATAATTCTCCTGAACAGCTCTTGCAATTATATCAAATTTGAGATCGGCTCCTTTATGCTACTTTTACTTAAGCCCTGCTCTCACTGTGAGATTTCAGCCACGATTTTGTCATCTGAGACAAATTTGGAAAATCCTAAAAGATTTCTAAAATCCTAGGCTAAAATCAGTGATCCTTGATCGTTAGTTTGACATGTTCACAGACAGCTGCTTAATGCCCGTTGTGATCAGATTTTTCCTCCAATAAAGTTCTATTTAGACAGAACCAATAGGAGCTCCTAATTTGATGACGCAATTCATGCGACAATTCAAATGACCACGGGGAAATGTCAAAACAGTTTTTTTTTTCCTGGTTTTATTATTTAGACACGCTGTGTGCAAAATTGCAGCTACAGATTGTTTACGTTTGCTGTGAGGAAAAATTTCAGAACACAGGATAGTGAAAGTGTCACGGGTGGATGACGTCAAACTCCAAGGTGTTTTCTTTAGTGTTTGGTGCGTCTTCATTGTCATTCAGTCTGACTTTATGACAGCTGAGATCTTACAGTGTGACGTGAGAGCCATGTTCGTGCAGTCTGACATGGTACAATTGTTCAGGATTATAAAGAAATCCCACAATGTGAGCCGGCCTTTAGAAAGAGTAAGTAATGTGTATTTATGTAGTGCAGTTATTGTGTATTTATATATACATATATAGTGCAGTTATTGTGAGGGTCTCTCCACACCACCACCAGTGTGCAGCATTCACTTGGATGATGTGACGGTAAGCACAGGACAACGGCGCCAAACACACCAGCTATAGGTGGAGTGGAGAGACATAGAGCCAATCTGATGGATGGGGTTGATTAGGAGGCCATGGGGGGTAAGGGAATTTGGCCAGGACACCGGGGTTACACCCATACACTTTTTAAAGAAGTGCCATGGGCCATGAGTCAGGACCCCGCTTTAATGTCTCATCCAAAAGACTGCTCACTGTCAGTATAGTGTCCCCTTCACTATACTGGGGCATTAGGATCCACATAGAACACTGGTGGAGCACCCCCTGCTGGCCTCTCTAACAACATTTCCAACAGCAACCTAGTTTTACCATGTGGTCTCCCATCCAGGCACTGACCAGGCTCAGCCCTGCTTATCTTCAGTAAGTAACCGGTCTTGGGTGGAAATAAGAGAAAATGATAGAATGGTAAAACACGGGAGAATCCGGGCAAAAACGGGACGGTTGACAGTTATGTATTCCAGTCTGCTTTTTTTTCTTCCAGCAGGTAATAGAGTGCATGTTGTTTGTGTAATCTAGAAGGTGGCAGAGAGTCTGATGGGATTGCCTTGCGTTCTTCAAACACCGACTCGCATTTCTGCAGATCTCAGAGATGTTAGCAAGTGGAAGGCATCTTATTTTCCTCCGTCTCTTTCCGTTGTTTCTGTGAAAGCGCCGCCACCAGTGACCTGTTTGCAGAAGCAGGCTGTGTGTCTGTTGGTTTTCCTCATGTGGTTCATGGGTCTTGTGGGATTGAGCGAAGAAAACATCCACCCCTGTGTGCTGTTGTGGTTCTGTGAGTGTCTCCAATGATCCCGAGTGGAATTGTGTTTCCGGATATGAGGATGTGGCTTGATGGAGCGAGGGGTCGGACCGCAGGTCTGCTTTGGGGTGGCGGTGGTCGAGCAGTGTAACCGGAGAGTGTTTGAGAGAGCACATGCTGAAACGCACGTAAACGCTTTAGGCTCGCTAGCAGACTTGATGATGTACTGGATTTTGCTGTTGAACATCCTTTGGAATGAGTCTGAGGGTTTGATTGAATTATTTAATCATCAGTGTAAAAAGTACTGGGTTTCTCAAGATCAATTTGTGTTGATGGAACATGAAGGAATTAAGTTTACTTGTTAGGTTTTACAAATTTAAGTGGATTGAATATAAAGCAATTAGGTAGTTGACAAAAAACCTCAAAAATTGTGTTGTTTCAGCTCATTTTAAATAAGTAGTTTGAACAAACAGCATTTTTTTAAAATGATGTTAAGCAGGGGTGCCCAAACTTTTTCTTATGAAGGGCCAAAAAGCAAACTTCATTGAGGCTAGTGATCCCAAGGTGATTATAGTTGCAATGAGTAATTTCCTAATTTAATTAATCCTATTTAAAAATAACTAGAAAACATTGCTTTATGTTAACAAATACAATAGAATTTTTGGTTTACATTTTAAAATGAGCTTATTAAAAACAAAAACAATCTCATTTATAACAGAATGGAGTTACACTAGTTTTTGCCTTGATTTGCTCACCGATGTGTTCTGCGTAGTCCTCTATTTGTCGAGTGACAGTGGTTTATATATCGTTCCAGCATTGATATCGTAATGTGATCATTCGCAGTAGTCACATCGCAAGTATAAGCAATGTTGAGTTTGGATTATAATTCATCATTTCGCACGTGTTTTTTTAGGCCTGTAGCTCACCCCTGTGTGAGGGTTTTAAATGCGCACAGGCATAAGAAAATGTACCGTTTGTAACTTTGAAAGATTAATAACGATACATTTTATGGAATTGTTTATAAAATGAAAATTATGTAATGTTATTTTACATTTGATTATTCAATT
This sequence comes from Danio aesculapii, assembly GCF_903798145.1. Taxonomy (NCBI): domain Eukaryota; kingdom Metazoa; phylum Chordata; class Actinopteri; order Cypriniformes; family Danionidae; genus Danio; species Danio aesculapii. The sequence continues at coordinate 47,711,981 of NC_079452.1, read as the reverse complement.
ACTTTATACCTGTAATAAAAAAAAGATCACAATGTGTAATTTTTCCCAATATCGTGCAGCCCTAGTATTTACATTTTAAAAACTCAGATTCATTAATTGAAACATTTAATTTTAGTTAGCTTTTTTGTAGCTTAACAACACCCCCCCTTTCCCCCAACCCTCTCTATCATTCCTCCTTTCTTCGCATATAGGATGATGGGCCAAATCAAAGGTTACGATTGGCCAACTTTGTACCGCTGGCCCTAATTAGGGCATCTCTGATGTAAAGCCATCTGAATTGCTTGTTTTTGATTAAATCTAATTGGTTTTGATTGCTAAATTATTGGTAACTGATCAGAAACTTTTTTTAATATCAGTCGGTCCTACTTTTTGTGTTTTATGCAAGTAGAAAAAAACAGAACTGAAGTCACGACAAATAATTTAAATATTGTTTTATTTAAACAATCCTATTTGAATAAATCATAATTCTTAAATTAATTGATCTAATGCTAATACTAATATTAATCTAATACTAATAATTCTTAATTATATATGTAGCTATAATGGAATATTAAGTTTATTGTAGCTAAAAGTAAAACTGATAACAAAATTTGCTAAACCTTGGCTTGAGCTACTGTAAGACCAAAATGAAAATTTTTAAATAAAAAATATATTCAAAATATAATTCTTTTTGAATGTTTGCTTTGTCAAAATAAGAAACAAACAAACATTTTTTTTTCATTTTTTAGCTTTTAAACGATTAAGTTATTATTATTAATTATAATTACTAAATATAATTAATGAGCATTACTGGATGTTATAAATGTACAATAAAATGGGTTAAATATATAGTCATCATCTATTATGATTCCCCATGTTGGTCCAGAAACATCCTAAAAGCACTTAGTCACTATTACTCGTTGTTTAGTCTTCATCAACATGTTGTCAAGTAAGCGCAGTCTAGCCGTCGGCTGGTGAAGAAGTACATCTGTGATTATTACAGTGCTTACCCTCCCTCTACCCACACCAGCAGGACTTGTTTATCACTTCTCTACTTCAGTCAATGACATGCCAATCATTGTGGTCCCACCCCCTCAGCTCTCAGATTGGTCCAGCTGTTCACATCCTGGCCCCGCCCCCCTCAGCATTTACTATCAAAACATGCTGTGCTGATGGTACGTTCAGACATCAGGCAGTTGAGTTACAATAACAGCAGTGATGATGAATGGATATTCTTTCTTAGGGTTATTTGTTGTGTTAAGCATTTATTTTATATTTTTATTTAAAGTCTGAGTAATGTTGTGTGAAAGACAGTTGCATGTATTATATTATATTATATTATATTATATTATATTATATTATATTATATTATATTATATTATATTATATTATATTATATTATATTCAAGGAACTACTGTTATTAACACAGTTTTCCATTTTAATCATATAATTTTGATACATTCAGATAATCATTTACTCACATTCCTGATGTTTTAATCTATAACAAAATATAAGTTATAGAAATGTTTGAAGAGTAAGGCTGAGTAAATGATGCACATTCACAGGTAACAATCATTATTATAGTTATTATTAATATTATTATTAATTGTTATATTAATGCTAACAATAACAATATTTTTTTAAAGTTCATAAACTCTAGAAAACAACAACTAGATATTGTTATATTATTATTATATTATTATATATTTATGTATTACCCATGCATTATATGTATTATTTTATAAATTATAATCAAATTACTGAGTAAAGTTTGTTTTATTGTTACCTTTACTTAGGAATACAATAATTAAGCACAATAATCACACAATTGTTTAGTGTTATTGGTTTGTTATTGTTATAAAAGACAGATTATATTATATTATAATATATTTTATTTTATTTTATTCAAGGAACTACTGTTATTAACACTTTTTTACACTGTTTTTCTATTTTAATCATATATTTTTAGCTCATTCATAATCATTTACTCACATTCCTGATGTTTTATAAATCGTATGAAGACATTATAAATATCATTCATATAAGTAAGACTGAGTAAATGATTCAGACACAGGTAACAATCATTATTATAGTTATTATTAATTATTATTAATTGTTATAATAATGCTAACAATATCGATCAGTTTTTAAGTTCATAAACTCTACAAAACAACAACTAGATATTATTATGTTATATTATTATATGTATTTATGTGTTATCTATGTACTGCCTATGTATTTATGTATTATTTTATGCATTATAATCAAATCACTGAGGACAATTTGTATTCTATTGTTACTTGGGATGAATAATAAAGCACAATAACTACACATTTGCTTAGTGTTATTGGTTGGTTATTGTTATAAAGGACAAATTGTATCATATTATATTATATTATATTTTATTATATACAGTATTATTAGTCATGGGAAGAACGTTATATACGGTTCCACTGATCATAATTCATAATTGTTTCTGCCATATCATCATTTACACACCCTTATGTTGTTATAAATCCTCCAGAATCTAGATTTCAAAATGCATGGCTGCAGTCTAGACACCTCAGCCTTTATAAACATCCTAGTACTACTTAACAAATCTGTCTGCATCTTGCACGATCAGAAAACTGATGCGAAGCAATATGCATTTAAGCAACACTCAATATTTTATTGCAAAACGAGTATCATGCACGACTCCAGACACGCTCGTTGCCTCAGCATAAGGGTGGCTGTCTGCATTATTGTGCCTCCCCTCAGTGGATTTGTTTTGCACCATAGAAGAGACGTTTGCTAGTCTGCCTGCGCCGGGGCCTCTCGCCGCCGGGTCACATTATCCCAAATCTAAGATTACAAACATCTCTCAGCCCTCCTCGAGTCAAATCTGCCTCCAGATGCATGAATCTGTCATTTAAGCATACGGCATGCGTTTGCTCCAGCGCTGCGTTTGAGTGTTATGGAATTCAAGACTGGTTAGCCTTTTTTATTCTCCCCCTACATGCGCATGTGCTATAGCAGCATGACGCACAAGCATTTTTTTCAGCTTTAGGGAATGGTATTGAAGCACATTAAACTGTGATCCAAGCAGCACATGATGCATTAATGAAAAAAGGAGACAGAAATGGCTGGCATTGTTGAAACAAAACAATAAATTGCACTAGTGAAGGAATCATATCATTTAAGCTAAATATCCCCTCGTGTTTTAGTTTTTTGTCCTGAAATGTGTTTTTGTGGCTGGTGCCGAGCCCAAGAGGATTAACATTCTGCTCTGAGATTACCCGTTTTCAACATTCGAGTTATTCTTCACACAGCCCACTGAGTTAAGACCCTAAGACAGAGCGCCATCCAAGTGTGTCAGTGGGTTCGTGCGGGGATAATACTGCTGTTTTGACCACATTCCTCTTAAAAAATTCGCATCGATATAGAAGATATTGTGTTTAACCTTTTATATAATGAGTCCAGACGTCATTTCTGAGGACATTTGTGTCGTGGTGCAGTGTGCATGTGGTCTGACCGACGGCTTTCACAGACAGGAGGAAAAGGGAGGGCTGGTCAGCGAGTGCTTGTGTCCCTCATGACTGTTTAAAAGAGCAGACAGGGTCAGTCACATCAGGACCGTCACGCCACAGGGCTCTGCGCTAGTGTGCCGCTTCAATAAACAGGCCAGATAATGCGTAACCTTCATGTTTAGAGTTATTTTCCTGGTTTGGAGAACGGCAGGCTGGTTCCGGAAGTAAACATTTTGTTCATTTTCCATATAGGGAACTGATTTTTGTAATTATAAATTATTGAGACATTGATAAACAATGGTAGATGCTTTGGTCAAGCTATCTGTTAACATCATTGCAACTTTCTTCAAAATTGTATGTTTTTATTAGCCAATTTTGTGGTAGATAAACTACATTACCCACAATGCTGCAGCAAATTCCACCAATCAGAGGGTGCAAGGTATCTGTTCACAAGATTGCAGCTTATTTAAAAATTGTACATTTTTAATGGCCAATTTTATGGAAGATAAACTACATTACCCACAGTGCTGCAGCTGATTCAACCAATAAAAAGGAGCAAGGCATTTATTCAAAAAATTGCACAGCTTATTTCAAAATTGTACATTTTTAATAGCCATTTTTATAATAGGTAAAATACATTACCCACAATACTGCAGTAAATTCCACCAAACAGAGGCAGCAAGGTATTAGTTCACAAAATTGCTAATTTTTGATAGCTGATTTTGTGGTGGATAAACTACATTACCCACAATGCTGTATATTTCACCAATCAGAGGGAGATAGTAATTTGCAGCTAATATCAAGATTGTACATTTTGGATAGCCGTTTTATGTTGAATAAACTACATTACCCACAATGCTGCAGGTTGCAAATTTCACCAATCACAGGGAGCGAGGCAGCTGTTCACAACATTGCATCTTATTTCAAAGTTGTACACTTTAAAAGACATATTTATGGTGGATAAACTACGTTACCCACAATCCACAATGCTACTGGCTGCAAATTTCACCAATCAGACGTGGCAAAGCATCTGTTCACAAAATTGCAGCTTATTGCTAAATTGTACATTTTAATAGACGTTTTTTTTGGTGTATAAACTACATTACCCATAATCCTGCAGCAAATTCAACCAATCAGAGGGAGCAAGGTATCTGTTCACAAAATTGCAGCTAATATCAAAATTGTAAATTTTGGGTAGCCGCTTTATGTTGGATAAAATACATTACCCACAATGCTGCTGGTTGCAAATTCTACTAATCAGAGGGAGCAAAGCATCTGTTCATGAAACTGCAACTTATTTAAAAATTGTGCATTTTAAATAGCAGAATTTGTGGTGCAGCAGATTCCACCAGTTAGGAGCAAGGCATCTGTTCACAAAATTGCAGCTTATTTTAAAATTGTAAATTTTTAATAAAGGATTTTGTTGTGGATAAACTACATTACCCACAATGCTGCAACAAATTCCACCAATCAGATGGAGCACCCACAAAATGCTCGCTGTTAAAAATGATGTATTTATGGCAGTTGCTAGGGTATTTATATGCAGTTTACTTGGATATTCTGAGAAGTTGCTAGGGTATTGTTTGAAGTTGCTAAGGTTTTTTAAATGTTTGCTACTAGAGTGTTCTGTGGTTACTAGGCGGTCCTGTGTGGTTGCTATTTTTTTAGGTGGTTGCTAAAGTGTTGTAGTGTGGTTGTTCTTGGTGGTTGTGAGGAAGATAGACCCTCTTTAATGTTCTACTGAAGAGGAAATTAACCAATATCTTGCATGGCCTGACGTGCAAAATGATTCTTTTGGGGTTAAAGGTTGCTTTAAATGTGTTCTTTAGATGTAGTGTGTTTTGATGTGCCATTAACTTCCTAGTTAGGCAGTGCAGCCTTATTGTGATGTAGTGGAAATCCTCCATGCCTGGCATAGCTGAGCGTAGAGACCTGCAGTGTGGAAATAGGTGCACCACTGCCACCAACTATAAATAAAAGAACATATTCTTGCTTTATCGTCATGATCGGGATGCTTGTGTTTCTGTTCACCTCCTGGTTCATTCTTCAGTCAGCCATAAGCGTCCTCCTTTGCACCAGAAGGCCTACATGTCTAACATATTTCCTCATTGAGGGATCATCTCTCTGTGTGGGGATGGAGGAGCGGTTTGCTTTGGGTGCCCCCTTTTGGTGGCAATCCAAATAATGAATAACATCCTGCTTCCACTCACTATGACTGTCTGTTTAAAAGGATTAGAGAACACTTGCGAGCCAGGAATGCTTATGTTTAGGCTTTTTAGCTGGAGTGTAACTCAATCCTCAGGTAGTTAGAGGACATTGGGATATTTAAGGAGACGTGAACAAGTCAGTTAGGGTTGGAATTAGAGCTGGAAATTGTGCTGCTATTAATAGACCATAAAAGGGCCATGTGGCTATTTAAGGAAATGCAGTTCTCATTTACAGCTCTGTGCTATGCCTGCTTTGATGTCTGATAAAATTTCATAAATACTGATATATCTAGGTTTAAAAAGATAAGCAATATCTCAGTGGACACAATAAAGTGATGACAGAATCTATTTCATTTATAAGGTTTTGATCAAATTAAATAGTGAGAGATATTTTTTTCTTATTGATGTATACGTTTGTCTGTGATATGTTGAACAGATGTCTGAAATTTAATTGGCAGACTATAAAAATAAACAAACAAAATAATCATTTATTTTATTAGCTATAATGTGCATCCAAAAATAGATAGACTGTAAAATGCCACTATATTGGAACAGCAAATATCTTAGGATTTTTTTATTAAGATTATCTTAATAATTATCCTAATATTCTTATATCTTAATTAAGGCTGATTTATAGTACCACATCAAGTGATCGGCGTGACCCATGGCGCCTGCCTTGCACATAACTTCTGCATGCTGTTTGTGTTGCTCTGCAATAACACTTCCGAAACCCTAGCTGACAGTAGGTTTTTATGTTTCTCTGTGTCGAGGTGTTTTGTTTTTACTGAACACTACAAGTAGCTAAAATTCGCTCATTCTTAGGCGGAAAGCAGCGGACATGCAACAACTTTAATCGTAAGGTAAACACAAAACAAAAGTTTCCATCTGGAGCTCCTTTATGGGGTTCAACACTTGTAAACAATCGCTCCATCAGACTTGTGCCTCTCACCACCACCCATGCTCATCAGCGATATTAAGCTGACCAATCACAGAGCTTGCACTATGTGTCATTGTGACGTGTTGTTACATTTTTTAAGAGGCCAGCATCGGTGTCAGCCACGGCGAGTATGAGGTGGCCTATAGTGGCCTATAGTGGCCTATATTTAATAGTATTCAACATACCTGCTCAAAGTTTAGTCGGCACAATAGCCTAGTGGTTAGTGCGTCAACATATAGTGCAGTAGCACGTCAGGGCATCCCGAGTTCGAATCCCGGCTCGAGGACATTTCCCCACACTACCCACCCCCCGTCTCTCTCCAACTTCACTTCCTGTCTAAATACTGTCCTATCTAATAAAGGCAAAAAGGCCAAAAATAAATCTTTTTTAAAAATAAAGTTTAATACACTGTTTGACTATAGGTTATTTCAACATATTAATCAGTTTTTTCCCAATTTTTTTAAATTTACATTTATCATGTTCAGTATTTTTTTTTTTAATGGAACAAGGACACCAGAGTAATAAACAGCATTTTAAAGTCAGCAAAACTGCTTAAATTATCTTAAGTAAAGTGCAAATTATAACTTCCCAAATGTTACAATTGTATTACAACGTGTCATTTTAAATTAAATAAAACCCATGGAAACAAATTAGTAAAGATAGTAGTATTAATAGTAGTAATTAATAATAGTATCGTTTTTAGTCTCTCGTGCACCTACACTCGATCTACCTCGTGCACATTTGATCTCTCTCACGTGCATGCAGTCTCTCTGCGTTCGCTTGACTTTTGTCGAGTCTGGCGCCTCATAGGCAAAGGGCTATGTGCCGGACCATATGCGCGAGCTTGATGCAGAAGTATAAATCAGCCTTAAGTCTGAACTAATATTCTCTCTTGGACACATTATATTAAGTTAAAAATTAAGTCAGAATTATTAAACCCCCTGAATTACTAGCCCCCCTGTTTATTTTTCCCCCAATTTCTGTTTAACAGAGAGAAGATTTTCAACATATTTAAACATAATAGTTTTAATAACTAATTTCTAATAAACATGAAGAAATGCCATGAAGAAAGTAAAATATTTGACTAGATAATTTTCAAGACACTTTTATACAGCTTAAAGTGAAATGTAAAGGCTTAACTAGGTTAATTAGGTTAACTAGGCAGGTTAGGGTAATTAGGCAAGTTATTGTATAATGATGGTTTGTTCTGTAGACTATCGAAAAAATATATAGCTTAAAGAGGCTAATAATTTTGACCTTAAAATGGTTTTAAAAAAATTAAAAACTGCTTGTAATCTAGCAGAAATAAAACAGAGTTTCTCTGGAAGAAAAAAATATTATCAGACATACTGTGAAAATTTCCTTGCTCTGTTAAACATTATTTGGGAAATATTTAAAAAAGAAAAAAAATTCAAAGGGGTTTAATAATTCTGATTGCAACTGTATATAATGATAAATAAATGGTTATTTTTAAATCCAGTAAATATTCAGAATTGTTAAAGTTGACTTGTTTTATCCATATATTTTTTTGTAAAATTTGGGTGAACCAAAAATATATCAAATAATGTTTTGAAAACCGAAATTGAGTTAAGATTGTTTATGAATAATTATTGGTTGAATCTGCTTGTTGTTTTTTAATTCACAGAAATAGTTTAGTATTTATGTGAATAAACACATTTTTTTACTTTAAATATGGGTTGAATAATTATTATTTACCATTTTGAATCTGCTTGATGGCTGTTTTGGAAGATATTCACAATTGTTTGTTGTTTTCCTCTCCCTAAACTAAGGAATTAAACTGAGGAATGTTCTAGTAATTTCTGCAGGGTGGCTTATGATGTGGCAGAATGTGCAGAAGAATGTTAAGCATCTCAACTGGCAGGAGAAGGAAAAGTGTCTCCACCCAGGCCAATTAAGTCCCCGCTGATGTTTGTTCCACCGTGGAGAGTGAAGATTGTGTAAAATCATGTCCCGGTACTGTGGGATCTCCTCAGTGAACCTCTTTTTGCTTGTAAGCTGATAGGCAACTAAGCAAACACACACACTGTGATGGGAGTGAGAACAGACGCAGGAAGATAAGCATTCCTGAGAGAGGCTTTTTTTTTTTAAAGTACAAATACAAACAAGAGAGAAAGTGTCCCTGTTATGGAGACACGTCCTTGTGATGGGAGAAATGAAGATTGTGTTCTGCAGAGGGGACACGTGTCACATTTAACACTATTAGGAGAATTTAAACAGATGAAATATAGTCATTTCAAAGGAAATTTTGTGAAAGGTGAATACATTTCATAACTGGTTAAAACTGACACAGGATCATAATGACAAGAACCCAAATTGTCCCCACATCTTGTTTTACAACTTACTCTCTTCCTGCACTCAAGTACACAGTGCTTTTGTTGTTAGGATGACAAAGGTTTGAAAGATACATTTTTAGGTTGGTCTACTCCAGGCTTCTTATATTTGTGAGTGTCAAAATGATTGAGATGGAAAATCACATTAAAGTAGGTTGATTTAAAAAGAAGAATTCAAATAAACCCAGTGGATGATTTACTCTATTTTAAGACCTTTACTGCAGGAAACTGCAAGAAAACTTTTCTTCATATTTTCACCATTTTAAATTGAAGATGGTTTAATTGACATGATTCACACCATGTCTAATTTGTGGTAATGAGACAAGTTTTGTGTTTTTGACATAATAGGCATACTGTGCATATGAAATATAATCTGCATATTGTTGAAAATGATTACTTTATAGCAACAATTAAACCTTCACCATTCTGTGTCTTAATGCTTTTTAAACCAAATTGGAGCCACTCAAAGAAAACAAGTTGGTCATGCGAATTCACAGCATTGGCCAACAGAAAGCGTTTTGGTTTAAAGTAACAAAATTGTGAGCATCACAATAGGGTATACAATTAGGTCCATAAATATTTGGACATCGGCACAATTCTAACATTTTTTGGCTCTATACACCAACACAATCGATTTGAAACGACCAAGATGTGCTTTAACTGCAGACTGTCAGCTTTAATTTGAGGGTATTTACATCCAAATCAGGTGAACCGTGTAGGAATTACAACAGTTTGCATATGTGCTTCCCACTTGTTAAGGGTCCAAAATTATTTAGACTATTCGTTTAATTTCAAGTTGATTGTGTTGGTGTATACAGCCAAAAAATGATAGAATTGTGTCAATGTCCAAATATTTGTGGACCTAACTGTATGCAGAAGTACTTTTAATTTCCAGTAACCCAGTTAAAGTGCTTCCAGTAAACTGTATGGCTTTACAAAATCACCACATTTAATATCTGTTTTCTTTAGAAATCAATGATCTTCACGGCCTGATTGATATACTATATAAAGTGGGTCTCAGAATGTACAAGAAGCACTGCATCAATCTCCATTTTCCCGCGTCCTGTCTTTAAAACAGTAAAAATTCATTTTACCCCAGTATTTCAATAGAGTTTCTGCACTAATCTGCTGATCCTGAAGGCACACACATGTAAACGGCTTTTCGTCTCATTTTACACTTGAACAACTAAATGTTTTGTCTGCCTCTAGTCTATTTAACTGATTACATTTTAATTACATTACATCATCAGTGCTGTAAAAGGAACTGTGTAAAATGTAGAAAAGTCACATTAACCGTTCACCCGAAGGTTATCGTTAGGGGAAAAAACACTATAGTGTAGCTGTGCATATACCCTATAGTATTATTGACAATGGACCTTTAGTTTTTGCCTAATTTTACCACATGTTGCTCATGATGCGACTACATTAATAATGGCCATTTTGTGCCATAACATTACCTCAATCAGACATATTATTGTATTTTAGTCAGCAAAGAGAGGATGCAGTAAGCATCAGGTGTGCCTTGTTGGGCACTGCCACGATCCTGCCTTCCCTCTTGACCAACCGCTCTCATCATGAATCTGGATGTAGGCCAGCCATTTGAGCAGTGACATTGATTATTTGAGGGGATGTGTAACCTCCGTCCTCTCAAATCCCGCTCATACCAACCAAATGTGTGTCATAAGCCATATTAATTTTACAAATAAACAAAACGGTAATGTTTCCCCTGTAATGTCGTACTGCATGATCTGAGCTCATAAATAAAAGGGGAGAAATCCCATGTAGACGTTTCTTTGGCTGTGCCTGCTGTGTCTGCTAGGCCGAGTGCCAGGAGTTTGTTGCTGGGTGACCAGGAGTGCTGTGCCATGCGGCATAGTTACCTACTCATGTTCAGCTGATGGCTGCCTAGTTAGCGCCTGGAGTCCCACCTCAGGCGGCAACCCACCCAGGCAGACCTTTCAACGGTATCTACACATATGCTTATCTTAGAGGCACTGTCAGATTCCTGCACTAGTGTTCCTATTTCATGAGGCCAGCGCTGCTGTTTTGCTATATTTAGCTTAGCAATTTGAACAATCCCTTTGTTCACGAGTTTAAAAACGTTTTGCTGCACAAGTGAATGATACCTGCATCCTTCTTTCTATACTGAAATAAGTCATTCATGTAATATTTATTTGACATTTTTTGTAAATCAATTAATTATCTCTGAAGGGGACTGACTCCCTTTTGAAAAATTGTATGCTATTTTCTTTTTTCATTCTGTCTCCATTTAATGCTGTTAAAGTAGTATTTATAAACATATTGAATTGTCAAAACTTAAAAGTTGCCACACCTAAAGACACCTTGACAGAACAAAATAATAGTCAAAACATTGGATTACATATTGGCAGCCATATCAGGATCGGCACTATTCGATACCATTTTCATCATTATTGGCCTGAAAAGAAAATAGGTTGTTTTTACATGACGTCATTGATGATGCGTAAAATTCAGATGGAGGGGAGGAAGTAATTCTTCTACATAGGAATCGCTATCAGAACATCAAAATGTTTCTGTTTTATGGTATAATTGTTTAAATCGGTCAAAAAAATAAATGCCATACACCCTTTATGGACTCCTAAAACTTTTTGCTCTTAAAGGAGGGAAAGTTCAAAAAACTGGCTGAAAAACGCAAGAAAAGGCAGCAAGTAATCATCTTTTAATACATCCATGTGTACAAACTTTTTTGAAATGGGATAACTTGTTTGACAGCACCAATAAAGATTATAAACAGGCCAAGCTATAAATATGTTAATGTGTTATATTAAAATCAGGTACAAACACCACCACACTTATACAAAATCCAGGAGAATATAAATAACGTATCCTGCCATGTAATCGCTGCAATGAAATCTCTGCCTGTTTTGCAATAATCCAAGTCTTTACTGTCGTTTCTGCAAAATAAACAACCGTAACATGAACATCAAGATGCCCAGCAGCGGTGAATGTTTGTTGATGGTTAAGTTCATCGACAGAAACAAAACTAGGCTGTTATTATTGTGGAGCTCTTTTCCCCCTTAAAAAAAATACAAATAATAATAATGTAGACTATGTTTCGTATGTTTTCATCTGTTATTCCGTGATGTCTGGAGGATGTCCGCATGGGGGAAAACTATAGTAACATATAACGTAATTATACAGTATGTACAGAATCAATGACAGGCAAATATATGTTAGTTCTGTAGAAAACTCTTCATGATATGAGGATCATGCCCAACATATGTGATTATTTTCTATTTATATCCCCTTAATGGTAATAAATCGAAAATCGAAATATGATATTAATTGCAAAATATGGACTTTCCTCTATGTCTCTCTCTCTTTTTTTTTCATCTGAATTTCATGCGTCATCAGAACCACGTGATTGAAAACAACCTATAAAGTACTTACCATCAAATCCTAGATTACTTCAGTGGTTGATCTATTTCAAATCTGAGGGTTTTGATTGGTGCCTTCAGAATCAATAGAATTGCAATTTATAAATAAGTTTGGTGAATAATTATTTTTTTCTTGGTTTTCACCTTTAATTTATAGGACAGTAGGAAATTATAGACAGGAAAGTGTGAGGAGCAGAGAGAAGGGAAGGATCGGCATAGGACCTCGAGCTGGGAATCGAACTCGGGTCAACGTACTAACCACTACATCATTGCCGCCAACTGACTTTTTTTCTTAGCAGTTTTTGCATTAAAGGTTTTAGGGTAAAAGCAGTTGTCTAGTATGTTTGCATTTGTAATCATACTCAAAAAGTCATATCAAGACTTTTATTTATCGTTATTGTCCAAAATCGTCACTAGTTGTCCAAAATCATCCAAAATATCAATTCCTTCCTAGTATGGACTTTTTGGCTGTTTTTTTTTAGCGATCAATCATCTATAACACCTTAGAGGTGACCTAGCAACCACCTAGCAACAATTTATAGCACCCTAGCAATTGTTGCTTGGCTGTTTATCAAAGTGAAGCTATCAGCTCTCCTCTTGTGTTTTTCCCACCCTTTCTCTCTGTCTCATGCGTCTCGTATTACTGACAGGGCCTGTCTCCTATTGCTCACTCAACGCAAGTGAATCCATTGGAATGCTTATTGATCGCACATATGTCAACAGTGTGCTTGAGTCTCCTCCGCAAACAAGTGTGTTTAATATGGCTTGTTGTTGAAAACTTAATTCGAAACACGCTCCAATTTCTTTCTTTTTTTTTGTGCACAGCATAAAAGTGACTTTCTCACGCTTTTGACAGACGCCGATCTCTCATGGAAGTAGGCATATGGAGCATTTGGGGTTACATTATGATGTCAGTGACCTTTCAACAATGGAACTGATTTGTTTGTCAAGAGCTGATTACAGAGAGTCTACAAACAGGACCCTTTGTTTGTATGAAAGTACAGTTCAAAGGCATTGTTTGAAAGGACAGCAATCATGTTAAGACATGATGCAGACAAAACAATTACAAGCATTTCAATTAAAAAAGAAACTGTTTATGCCGTGTACAATACCTCTAAATATCAATCAATCTGCGCTGTCTTGTTGTACTTTCCCAGGCATAATGCATTGCTTTGTGTTGCATGTGTTTGTACAGTTGAAAGAATTGTTATGCTGTCAGTCACAAGTACATTTACATCTGAGACCATATTCATTTTGTTTTTGTACTATTTTGGTTGGGACAAGGTTAAAGAATGAACACAACTTTCTCATGAAGACTTTCCATTTATTTTTGTTTCAGGAACTCCTCAATGAATCTCTGTGTTTGAATAAATCAGTTGAGTGGATGATTCACTGATTCAAAGACGGTCACTTGTTTATTGCTGAATGAATCCGTTTGTTTGAACGAGTCAGTTCAGTGAATGATTTGATAACTTGCTAAAAAAAGTTAGTTGCTTGTTCGATGCTTAATGAATCAGTGTGTTTGAGTGAATCAGTTTAGTCGGAGATTTTTAAGAATATTTAAGAATCTGTGTGGTTGAATGAACTAGTTTAGTAAATGATTCACTGATTTGTTCCAGAATGAATTAGTGAGTTTGGTCAAGTCATTATGTTTCCATCCACCTATTGTTATGTGCATTATGTAATATTGCATAAAAATTGCTTAATGGATGCGCATGTTCAATGTATGGATGCGTAGCTACTGAATCGTTTGAATAGCTATGGAACAGCGTGAAGGCTGCACCAGACCAAACGCATGCGCTTGACGCAGAAGTATAAATCAGTCTTGAGACCATATTTCATTTGTTTTTGTACTATTTTGGTTGAGACAAGGTTAAAGAATGAACAACTTTCTCATGAAGACTTTTCATTTTTATTTCATGAACTCCTCAATGAATCTCTGTGTTTGAATAAATCAATTCAGTGGATGATTCACTGATTCAAAGACGGTCACTTGTTTGTTGCTGAATGAATTCATTTGTTTAAATGAGTCAGTTCAGTGAAAGATTTGATAGCTAGCTTGCTAATCAAGTAAGTCGCTTGTTCATTGCTTAATGAATCAGTGTGTTTGAGTGAATCAGTTTAGTTGGAGATTTGAATGAATTAGTTAATTGAATAATTTGGTTGCTTGGCCTATTCTTAATTGATGCTGAATTGATTAGTGTGTTTAAACTATTCGGCTCAGTGGATAAGTTGATTGATAATAACTAAAGTTATTATGAGTAAAGAAACTGAATCAATTAGTGTTTTTAAACAATTCAGCTTACATGCTCCTATATTTAATACCTGAATGGATCAGTGAGTTTGGTCACGTCATTGTGTTTCCATCCTCTGGTGAATTTTGAAATATCGCATAAAATTTGCTTAGAAGATGTGCAAATTCAAAATGTATGGAAATATAGCTATTGAATCATTTGACTAGTTCACATAGTCCCTTGTTTCTTTCTATAATGAATCAGTGTGTCTAAATGAGTCACTTAACAATAGTGGTGTAACGGATCACAAATCTCACGGTTCGGATCACACTACGGTTTTTGAGTCACGGATCGGACCATTTTTTGAAACAGCAAAAAAAGGGAGGAGACAAATGTCATTTGCTTTCCATTTATACTGCAAAAACCATTGGTTTTAACAAACAGAACTTAGAACCTGTAATTTTAACAAAAATAAAAATCAAGAAAGAACCAGCTAAAAATAAGGAAAATATTCAACATGAAAAATTATCTTGGCTACTGTTGCTGATAATGTTAAATATAGAAATCTAACATGTTGTACAACATATCACGTTTATTTTCAATTAATGATTCAACCATTTACACATAAAACTTGATGTTTCATTATACTGTAGGTGGATCATTTCTGAAAACCCATTCAGTGGCATAATTTTGATGGTTGTTTGTCGCCACCTGTTGGTTACACAAAGTAATTGCTTTCACCAGCGTTAAGTTCCATTAAACAGTGATTTTAATCTTTACCATAAACATCAGGTTATATCTGAACTATAAACTGTTCTCCCAGTACTTCTGTGTTATTTAATTGTTTGTAACGAAATGAAAAAGTGTAAAAACTGAATCTCTCTCGATCAAACGCAGATTTGAATGCAGAGCTTAGAAGGACTAATAAACATATGCAAATCATTATCAACGATCATTCATGTTGTGCGGGTTTGAATTGAGATCACGATGTTTTAATGTTTGATCATGCAGCTTCACACTGAATGCATTAATTCAGGCTAAACCAACAGTGACAGAAAATACCTTTAATTAATAACCTAAGAATGCATTTAGGTCCCACCACAACTTTTTCTGTCATCATTATATTTTACGGGGAAGCCAAAATGCTTTCATACACATGATTTAAATGACAAGGGAGGCGATTTCTCTGCAATTGTTATAAATGTTGGATTAACCTACAAGTTCAAAAAAGTAATTAATCTGCCAGTCACGTGCATTCCGAACCGTGAATTGTGATCCATACAAATCCCAGTCAACCGTGATCCGTTACACCCCTACTTAACAAGATGACTTGTTTCTTTTCTGATTTAATTAATTTGTTTGAATCAGTCCTTTCAGTAAATGATTCAATGACTTCTTCATGTTGACAATTCTTTGATTTGTTCCTGAAGGAATGATCATCTTTGAGCAAATTATCTGAAAATGTGTTGATTTATTGACTCACTCATCACTTACCGCCACCTACTGGTGTAAAGTTGTAATATTCAGAAAGAGTCACTGAAAATCACACTGATCCATAAAGTGACAGTCACAAGTCCCGTTGCTTTTGCACTGTAAATCAGCACTCATGGACTGCCACACAGCCAATCAAATCTGAGGACTGTTGTGTAACTGTTAGCTGGTGTTTCTCATCATGACACATTCCAGCTCATTTAAAGCCTGCCACAGATGGACCGTGGCTTCTCGTTGGGCCTGGCCCGACTAGATGCTTCCCAGGCTAATAGTCCAAACTGCAGTCCATCTGCTTGCTAGACTTTTTGGCTTCATTTCTCGCTCTACTCGTCCTCACCCCTTCCTCTCCGCCATCTATATTCCCTCAACAGTCTCACACAGTAATACTATTTAGCTGTAGAGAGTCCAGAGCTGCAGTTTACTAACAAGACTGGCACACAGCAGCGCCAGGCCTTGCACAAAACCCCTGCATCCTGACTTTACACTGGGCTTCCTCCTTCTCCTCTGTTCTCTACTTCATAACTGTATACTCAAGCCATTGTTATTTTGTAATCAACTAATCCAATAGCTAGCCTCCCAAGAACACACACACAGACATAAAAAAAAACAAATAGTATTTCGTTTTTTATGTATGTTCTACGATAAGCATTCAGTGTTCATAAAGCAATCAGAACAATACATGTGTAGTGTATGCAATGCAATATGGAAGGCCATTAATGCCAAAAGTCTTTCCACTAAGTGGTACAGTACGGAACAGGTCACCTTTATCAGGCTTGCGTTTCCACAGAGTACCAATGGGACGATAGAAAGTTTCAGTCGACATCATTCTCGCTCAAGGAAATGTCAAAGTAAAGCTGTATGGGTTGTTCATATATCATATGAGAAGCACTTCTCACAAAACAGATGCTTTATACACATAAATAGTTGTTTCTAAATGATTTTCGCGCATCACTCTCGCATTTTTCCGTTTCTGAAACAATCGGATGTCAGAAGCACTTTAATAATCATGCGCACGTTATTATCATCAGCTCAAGAAGTTCGTTATTTCAAATATAGACGTGCACACGAGCTCCCTGGAGAAAGTGAAACCGCACGCGCTTTAGATGGCCTTGTAAACACCAATGGGGCACAGGGTAGATTCTGCTCAAGATGACAACAAGGTTTGTTTAAGCTTGGGTCGACCATGGCTTGTTATTGTATGTATATAGTATTATGATGTAATGTCTCGGCTGTGTATTTAAAAAATGGCGCTTCCTTTGTTTTCATTCTCCTGTCTTGTGCATGAGCTAGTGACGTGTCTCTGGAAACCAATAGCGTTCAGCTTCGCATCTCGCTCCGCCTTTTGGTGCTCTTTTGTTGTGCTAGGTATGCTTTCAAAAGGGTACCCAAAAAGTGGAACGGTATGGTTAGCTTTTTGGTTACTTTTGATAGTGGAAACGGCCATAAAAGCGTTCCGAACCGTACCGTACCACTCAGTGGAAACGGGCCATAAATGTAACCCATTAAAATTCATGTCAATATGCACGCTTTGACTATGTTAATATGATTTTAAATGTTTCTTTAATATGCGCTAGGGCTGCACGATATATAAAATCACATCTCAATATTTAGTTTTCCAGCAATATATATTGCGGTATGAATATAATTTCTCAAGATGATTTAAAAACTCAATTTGTAAACAATTCATAATTGTACAACGATTGGGAACATTGTTTGGGGGAGTGCATCTGCATAAAATATTTTTTAAAAATCCAAAAATATATATAAAATAAACAAATTAAAGCTCAGATTAAAACAATAGACCATTTCAATGTGGTCATTGGCCTATAAACATTTCCTGCTTGTTATCAAACTATTTCTTTACTGTAACAAGTTTTTAAGATTGACCAGTTCAATTACAACTTAATGTTAAAACGGCTATCATAAGATTATTTATCAATATGCGGCATTTTTTGGATTCTCAGAAGCTATAGAAATTAAAAATGTAAAACAGGAAATATGTTGGGACCATTGTTTTTGTTTACATCCCTCAAAATGGTCTAGAACAAAAATAAAAATCAAATAAACAGCTTTATGGTATTTAGTGGAGTCTAACAATATTAAGGTAAAGCTATTGAGTAATTAAATGCAAAGATCCTGCGATGTGACTTGCAGATTTGCATATATATCGATCAATGCTGAAACGATATATTGTGCAGCCCTAGTATGCGTAGATATGCAGTTATAACACCTGATATTTTGCCGACAAATCAACATCTGATATTTATGTACATATATTCAGAAGGACTGTACTTTTGCATCACATATGCAAAGTTCTCAAATACTAGAATGTCATTGGCTGTTGTACTTGTTTACATGATCTTGCTGCGTGTTGACAATCAAATTTCACATATTTTGGTAAACTTTTGACCCCGATGGCCTTCCATACACGACAGTTTTTTCTAACTGCATAAACAATGTATGTATAGTTCACACGTGCTCCTTGAATTGTTTTTTCACTACTTAGTTGGTCTCAACACCAAACCAGGCAGTTGTTTCACGATTTTTTTATGCGTCAGCTTGTTTTAAATGTGTACAAAAACAAATAAGAGGATATATATTAAGAAAACACATACATTACGAGCATAAACAGTCTCTTATGTCTTATTCAATTCCTTAAATTGCTTAATAAGTAACTGATCTTACAGTATAACTGAATTGCAACTGGTTTAAGCCTCAGGAGGTTTTTAAAAAATGTTGAATTTACGATGTTTCCTTGTATACTGAAACTGACTTTTCTTTTGTAACAGCAACTGACATGTTCTCTATATTTGTGTTCTTCTTTTCCAGTGTGTCCTAAGGAGTGTGAGAAGAGAGCGTGCACGGATGCGGGCGAGTGCTGTCACCCCCAGTGCCTGGGCAGCTGTACGGAAGCAGACAATGATAAAGCATGTGCCGCCTGCCAGCATTACTTTCACGAGGACCGCTGTGTTGAGGCCTGCCCGCCAGATACCTACAAGTTTGAAGGATGGCGCTGCATCACCATGGAGATGTGTGCCCGTGTTCACCTACCCAGCGAGGTGGACTTCGTCATTCACAACGGAGAGTGTATGCCGGACTGCCCGCCCGGATTCACCCGCAATGAGACTCAGAGGTACGACACTAGAACTAGATGCCTTATTAGATGTCGGTGTCAGGAGTTTCTTTTACAATATACAGTGATGCTACCCTACCTAATTTGCATCTGTTTGTTTTCCATTGGTTATTACACTGTAAAAAATTAATGACAAAAAGTTAAGACAACAAATATTTTTATTATTTTAATGCATTTTAATAAGTTAACCAGGTTTCGACTAAATTTTCACTTTATACAAAGTTTAACTTAATATTTTAGTCAGTTTGACTGATGTAAGTTGAGATGACTAGAAAAGTTCACTGGATTCAACTAAAAAAATGAAGGCAGCAATAATTCTTTTTACAGTATATGTGTGGTAAATGTAAATAGACATTACTTGCAATAACATTTACATGTACGCAAAATAAAAACCTACATTTTTATGCAGATATATACTGTATCTTTTTTAAATTGTATGCTTGTAATAAGCAATTACATATAAAATGATTTGGGTCTGATTCTGGACCATAGACTGTAAAAAATATAGATGTAGTATGCGTGACGTCACCCATAGGTTTCTGAAGAGTGTAAATGAAGCTGCAAGTTTGTGTGGCCAATGGTCACCATTTTGTTTGCGCATCATCGCACCAACCAGAGGTAACTGAAAAAGGGCAAAGAGGCGGAGCGTGAGCGGAGCTACAGATGCCTGCTAGCATTTTGCTTCATCTAAATACTTCAAATTTAGTCTGTGTTAGTAAACGCAAGACCAGGCATAACACTGTATTACAACATTTCAGATGACTGTTCTATAGCCTACAGCTAATCAATCTGTCAGATTCTGAAGTCCATTCAAGTTCTAAATAAAATTATATATGATAAATGATCTTAAATGATCTGTAGCTTATGTAAAAAAAAGTTTTGAAAAACATAAGAAAGCCCCTTATTAATGTGACAATTTTATTTTTACTGCTGTATTAGGATCTTTGAAGGTTTAGACTGAGATTTATTTATACTGTTTAATATTCAAAATGCAGGCCTGTTCACTTTCAGATAGAAAAAACACAGGAGAAATGTGTTAAGACCAGGTCTTGAGCTTTTATTGAACACCTTTTTTTTTTTATTTCAGCTGCAATATTAAGAGAAAACACACAAAAGTACTTTTCTATGCAGCCTTTTTTTTTAACATGCAGAGTCTGTTTGTCCTTTAATGGAGCAGCCCTAGTTTAATGATCCTCCTTTCACATAAATGCCAGGGTTCAAGCGAGGACTTGCGCAAACACCTCATAAAGCAGTGACCTTGCGTTTGTCAAAAACAAGCTTTAAGTATACTTGATGTTTTGCTGAGACACAATAATCCTGTCACAGTTCACAAGCATTTGCCTGTTTGGAGTGTGTGTGTATGTGTTTATGCTTGTGCACATGCATGTGTGTCTGTAATCTGTCCTTGACACTCCGTCTCTTCTCCTTCTCTGTCTGTGCCACCTGCAGTATGTTTTGCAGCGCGTGTGACGGACTGTGTGATAAAGTCTGCGAATCTAAAACAATCGACTCGGTGGATGCGGCTCAATCACTGCAGGGCTGCACAGTCATCAGAGGCAACCTGCAAATCAACATCCGCCGGGGCAGTAAGTACCCTCACTCTCACCTGCTGATAAGGCCAGTTTCTCATCTCATCAACGAGCCTTTTAATTATTATTTCATTCTGAGTTCCCAAAGTAAAGGAATCCTGGAGTTATCAGAGAAAAATAATATGTATACACAGTTGAAGTCAAAATTATTAGCCCCCTTTCTTTCAAATATTTTTCAAAGGATGTTTAACAGTTGAAGGGATTTTTCACACTATTTCCTAAATTATTTTTTCTTCTGGAGAAAGTCTTATTTGTTTTATTTCAGCTAGAATAAGAGCAGTTTTTAATTTAAAAAAAAAAACATTTTAAGGTCAAAATTATTAGCCCCCTTTAGCAATATGTTTTTTCGATAGTCTACAGCAGTGTTACCCAACCATGTTCCTGGAGGCACACCAACAGTACATATTTTGCATGTCTCCCTTTTCCGACCCATTAACTTCAGGTGTTGGAGTCTCTTCTGATGTTAAGATAAGTTGATTCAGGTGTGTTTGATTTGGGAGAGGTTGGAAATGTGTACTGTTGGTGTGCCTTCAGGAACAGGGTTGGGAAACACTGGTCTACAGAACAAACCACTGTTGTACAATGACTTGCCTAATTACCCTAACCTGCTCAATTAACCTAGTTAAGCCTTTAAACGTCACTTTAAGCTGAATACCAGTATCTTGAAAAATATATAGTCAAATATTATGTCCTGTCATCATGGCATAGATCAAAGAAATCAGTAATTAGGAATGAGTTGTTATTTTTATAAACTGTTGAAAAAAAAAACAGAAACAGGGGGCTTATCATTATCATATATATACATTACCTTATCATATATATACATAGTCAAGTCCGAAATTATTCAAACCCTTGACTAAATTCTGGCTTAAAGTTTTTGTTCAATTGTAAATAAATGCTCAGAAATATTTTCTTCCACAATGATACCTCTTTTACATTGTCTTAATATCTTTTGTGAGAAGCCTGGGTCATTTCCGGTCCAAAAAAAAAATAAGTAAGTAAGTTCTCTCTAGGTTCAGCTTTGTTACTACTTTGGATATTTTTCATAAATTTAAAATAGTGTTTTCTTGCTTTTGTGAAATGTTCAAATATTTCGATTTTTTTTTTAATTATTTTGTACTCTGCTATATATTTTGTTTATAATATATATTAAGGTGTTGCAGGTAAATATATACCCATCCCCTGATGTTGCCATTTTTGGGGTTCCAAAGATTTGGTCCCAGTTTAATTCTAAACTACTTGATATTTTGGCCTTTACCTCAGTATTATATAGGCGTCATATTCTTCTTCACTGGAAATCAAATAAGCCTCCAACAACATCCCAAATGGCTTGTGGATACTATGCATCTTCTAAAGTTGGAAAATATTCGATGCTCTGGGAAAACTAATTTCTTTCAAAAGTGGCAATGTTTTATAACTTTAACTCTCTTAACATCTTGCCTTCCATTCAATAGATGCACCATCCTTCGTTTTTATTTATTTTTTTCATAGTAATTCAATTAAATAAGTTAATTAAACACTGTTTAATTGTAAATATTTACTTTCAACATTGACAATGTATCTGAACAATCGATTGTGCTTGTTGAATGACTGCATTCAGTTGGTCATAATTTTCTGTACACTTTTATTACTCTTTTTTTTTCCTTTTTTCTTTTCCCCTTATTATTAAATATTTTTTTCCTTTTTATTATTTTTTCTCTTTTGTAAAAAAAAAGAAAAACAATAAAGATAACGATATGTAACCATTTTTACTGAAATAGTGTTTGTTTTTTCACAATAAAAATTTAAACATACAGTTAAAGTCTCCTGAATTATCAGCCTATTTCTGTTTAACGGAGAGAAGATTTTTTTCAACACATTTCAAAACATAATAGTTTTAATAACTCATCTCTAATAACTGATTTATTTTATCTTTGCCATGATGACAATAAATAATATTTGACTAGATATTTTTCAAGAAACTTCTATACAGCTGAAAGTGCCATTTAAAGGCTTAAAAAAATTAACAAGGTTAATTAGGTTAACTAGGCAGGTTAGGCTAATTAGACAAGTTATTGTAAAATGATGGTTTGTTCTGTAGACTATCAGAAAAAATAGCTTAAAGGGGCTAATAGTTTTGTCCTTAAAATGGTGTTTAAAAATTTTTAAACTGCTTTTATTCTAGCCAAAATAAAGCAAATAAGACTTTCTCTAGAAGAAAAAATATTATCAGACATACTGTGAAAATTTCCTTGCTCTGTTAAACATCATTTGGGAAATATTTAAAAGAGGGAAAAAAATC
Organism: Danio aesculapii; assembly: GCF_903798145.1. Taxonomy (NCBI): domain Eukaryota; kingdom Metazoa; phylum Chordata; class Actinopteri; order Cypriniformes; family Danionidae; genus Danio; species Danio aesculapii. Next base: position 47,688,856 of record NC_079452.1, on the reverse strand, counting down.
AAATGGGGGCTAATAATTCTGACTTCAACTGTATATGCTATATACAGTAGTCAACAAGTGGATCATCACCTTTCGTCAAAGTTGTCCTAAAACTATTGAACCCATTTTTGTCCTTGGACAATTTTGAAAAATATTTTTGATTAACTTCAAATGTTGACTACTGTATAACTTTTAAGTATGTTTTTTTTTACTATATTGGAAGTAAACTTATTTTTTAGTTTTGCGATTGGTAAATAATACATTAGTGTTGTCAAAGCTCACATTCATTTAAAATATTAGTTATTTAAAATGTTTACAAAAACAATATATTGTGAAGATTTAATAAAGTTAAATACAATATAAAGTATTAGTGACTATAAAATCCAGTTAATTCTTTTCAAAACAACATATCATATATCTATACATTAAGGAATAATTTGAGACGTGTACAATAAAGGTTTGAACATTTTTTTTATGTTTTCATTTTAGATACACAAATATAATTACCACAAAATTTGTATTTTTAATTATATAATTATTATCAATAAATTAAAACAGGTATTATTCAGCGTCCAGTCATTTGATTGTTAAATGATTAATAATTGAGCTGATTAATGTAATTGATTTTTTGTGTGTGTGTGTCTGTCTGCCTCTGTTTCTCCAGATAACATTGCATCAGAGCTGGAGAGTTTCATGGGGCTGATCCAGACAGTGACTGGATATGTAAGGATCAAGCACACTCATACTCTGGGCTCTCTGTCCTTCCTCAAGAGTTTGCGATACATTCTTGGAGAAGAGCTTGTGGATCAGTAAGTAAATAGTTAAAGCACAAAACTATTGTGTTGACATTTGGATGATTGATCATGGACCGAGCAGAGCAGTGTCTGGAAAACAGGTGTCGTGTACATGCTAAATGTCTCGCTGAACAGCAGTTATTTGTTGGCCGGTTTCACTTCATTGACTTGAAGATCATTTCATGGTTTGATCTATAAGTTGATATGATTAAGAAGATATTTGACAGCTTTCCATCTCAGGGGTTGCGTTACACTTTCTGCCATGAACTATTTGTCATTTTATTTATTTATATACTATAATTATACATTTTTATCACAATTAGTTGCATTGCATTTTTTTGTCATGTGGAACCGTTTTAAAAAGAAAACAATCATTTAGAGTTGGGTACCTTCCTATATTTTTCTGCATGACAGTATGCCATTCATGTGAGCACTGCAGTTGTAGTGCAGTAGTCAGGCACACGCCTAATGCTCTCATTGGTTGAGACTTATGATGACGCAACCCCCCACCCACTACCCATGTGACCCGTGGTTTGTCTAAATGACAATATGACTTTCAAAATAATAATAATAGTAATAGTAATAAAAACTGCATTAATGCATTATAAAATAATTGTTGGCTGTAATTAATTAATGTGTTAATGTGATACTAAAAGTTTAACTATTAAATAATTATGAGCTTACATGACAAGTTTTTCAGCGGATAGCTAAAACTAAATTGTGACTAATTCTGAATGAGCTAAATATGAACAACACAAATTTATTTTCGGGTTTATTTGACCAGGACAATTCACATTAATACTATAAAATCTACAATGTCCAGAATGAGCTATTTTACATATGAACAAAACATCTCAGAGTTGGTCATTTCAGTGAATTTTCCTGATGGATATAAACAGTGCATCCAGAAAGTATTCATAGCGCTTCACTTTTTCCACATTTTTTTGTTACAGCCTTAATTCAAAATAGATTACACACAACACCCCATAATGACGATGTGAAAAAAGACTTTTTGAAATTGTTGTAAATTAAAAAAAAAAGAAAAACCTGAAAAATCACATGTACATAAGTATTCACTGCCTTTGCTCACTACTTTGTTGATGCATCTTTGGCAGCAATTACAGCCTCAAGTCTTTTTGAATATAATGCCACAAGCCCTTAAGTCTTTGGGAATTTTTGCCCATTCTTTTGCAGTACCTCTCAAGCTCTATCATGTGGGAAGCTACGGTGTACAGCCATTTTCAGATCTCTTCAGAGATGTTCAATAGGATTTAGGTCTGGGCTCTGGCTGGACCACTCAAGGACATTCACCGAGTTGTTGTGAAGCCACTCCATTGATATTTTGGCAGTGTGCTTTGGGTCATTGTCCTGCTGGAAGATGAACTGTCGCCCTAATCAAGAGGTCAAGAGCGCTCATTCAGGATTTCATTCAGGATGTCTCTGTATAATGCTGCATTCCTCTTGACTTCTGATCACCTTCCTGACTTAAGCCCTTTTCTCCCGATCACTCAACTTAGATGGTCAGCCAGCTCTAGGAAGAGTCCTGGTGGTTCCAAACATCTTCCACTTACAGATGATGGAGGCCACTGTGCTCATTGGAACTTTCAGAGCAGCAGAAATTTTTCTGTAACCTTCCCCAGCCTTGTGCCTCGAGACAATCCTGTCTCGGAGGTCTACAGACAATTCCTTTGTCTTCATGCTTGGTTTGTGCTTTGACATGCACTGTCAACCCTGGGACCTCATATAGACAGGTGTGTGCCTTTTCAAATCATGTTCAATCAACTAAGTTTACCACAGACGAACTCCAATTAAGCTGCTGAAACATCTCAAGAATGATCAGTGGAAACAGAATGTACCTGAGCTCAATTTAGAGCTTCACGGCAAAGGCTGTGAATACTTACGTACTTGTGATTTTTCAGCTTTTTTATTTTTAATAAATTTGCAACAATTTAAAAAAAGAATTTTTCACATTGTCATTATGGGGTATTGTGTGTAGAATTTGGAGGAAATAAATTAATTTAATCCATTTTGAAATAAGGCTGCAACATAAAAAAAGTGGAAAAGATGAAGCAATATGAATACTTTCCAGATGCACTGTATACTGTATGCATACAAATATATTTGAGTCCTGATCGGGAGGTAACATCCGATTCTGATCGAGTCTGAAACCGTGTGATCGGGCCTGATTTCCGATCACGTGAACAGATCTGGACATCCCTAATACTAGTATCTTACAAAATAACTAGAAAAATATTCTGTACTGTCAACATGGCAAAGACAAAAGAAATTGGTTATTAGAAATTATTTATCAAAACTATTCTGTTTAAAAATGTGAAAATCTTCATAAAACAGCACTCTGTAAAAAAAATTACAAATTAACCGAAGGACTAATAGTTTTGTATATATATATGTTTTCATTATGGTTATTTTTTCTGTTCAGCTTCTGTCAGATGTTTGGTCTCCTGGCGTGAGTTTTGTGGAGGATGTGTGAGGGAGGCTGTGGGAACTCTTGTGTTGTGATCTCACTAGGGTTGAGTTTCGTCTCCAGAAATGCTTGTAAAGCGGCGCAGACATTCTCAGCGTTCCTGAGCTGCTCGGTGCAGCTGTAGAAATCATCTTAACCCTCTTCTGAGCCCTGATCTCCATTCGGGCTTTACTGAAATACAATCTGTGCACGTGCTTCAGTTGTTGTTTTCACACATACCACATTCGTCATGTGTACAATCAGATCTGATCACTCTCATTCCTTTCCTTGCTTCCATTTTTCTCGTATTAAAAATAATCTTTGTAAATGTGTGTGTGTTACAGTACCTATGCATTCCATGCAGTGGACAACCACAACTTGCAATATCTCTGGGACTGGACTCAGCACAATCTGACTATTAGAACGGGGAAACTTTACTTCCGCTTCAATCCCAAGCTTTGCATGTCTGAGATCCGGAAAATGTGGGAGAAAACCAGCGTTGGGGAAAAGATGGCAGAGGATGATGTTCGTAGCAATGGAGAGCGAGCAAGTTGTGAGTAGACAAAGCTTTTCCTTTTATGATTAGAGGTGTGAATATTTAGTAGAATACAATTCAGCGTGTGATGATTCAACAGTACAATGAGTCTTGATGGATCACAATGCTTCTTTGATTCTTTTATTAATTTTAGTAATGCACTATCTGACAAAAGTCTTGTCGTTGATCCCATTTGTAAGAGCAACGAATAATAACTTCACTTCTAGTTGATTATTTGGGAAAAGTGGCTGAAGGTAGATTTTCCTGATGAATCATCTGTTTAACTGCATCCCAATCATCACAAATACTGCAGAAGACCTATTGGAACCAGCATGGACCCAAGATTCTCATAGAAATCAGTCAAGTTTGGTGAAGAAAAAATCATGGTTTGGGGTTACATTCAGTATGGGGGCATGCAAGAGATCTGCAAAGTGAATGGCAACATCAACAGCCTGAGGTATCAAGACATTAGTACTGCCCATTACATTACAAACCACAGGAGAGGGCAAATTCTTCAACAGCATAGCGCTCCTTTTCATACTCCAGCCTCAATATTCCTGAAAGCAATGAAGGTCAAGGTGCTCCAGGATTGGCCAGTCCAGTCACCAGAAATGAACATTATTAAGCATGTCTGGAGTAAGATTAAGGCATTGAAGATGAATGCAAAGAGTCTTGATGAACTCTAGGAGTCCTGCAAGACTTTTCTTTGCCATTCCAGATGACTTAATTAATCAAATAAAAAGTGTTTTGAGTGATTGCAGAGATGTATGGATGCAGTCCTCTAAGCTCATGGGAGTCATACACAATATTAATTATTTGTCCACTGCACCATGACTTTAAATTCCGTACTGTACATTATTTCTGTTAAGTGACAAGATTTTTGTCTAAGCAAAGTCAGACCTTACTAATCTAATTAATTAATTAAAAATCAAGGCATGATCATATTTTATTTTGGTAAAATAATCTTAATCTAGAGGCCTTTGCCTTTCATATAAGCCACTTCTGATACCAAACGATCTACTAGAAGTCAAGTTATTATTTGTTGTTCTTAATACCTGGATAGGCAACAAGACTTTTGTCAGGTAGTGTATTCATGCAGCAATTTAACAAGCATTCTTTTACAGAAATTAAACGAGTAAATTATTTCTTATTTACATTAGTTGTTTGATTCAACAGCAGGTATTAATATCAAATGTCTAATATCAAATCAGATTTGTTTTCAAGATTACATACAGTGCTCAGCATAAATGAGTACACACCATTTTGAAAATAAAAATATTTAAATCCATTTCTCATTGAACATAGCCAAGATTTTTTGGTGCATTTTATTAAACAGATATATTTATTACAATAATATTTTAGTCATTGAAAAATAATACATTTAAAATCATGTGAAATATTCCAAAAAATACTACAAAATTTCAACAAAACTGTATATTTTTAGTTTCTCTTGATTTTTGCTCTGTTTTTATTATTTAATATTTTTCCCTAACATATAAAATTGGGCTACTTATTTTTAAACCCTTATTATAAACTATTACTTATTATAGACCCTTATCATAAATTATTTTGTGAGATTAGCTCCAGATTTGGCTTTGGTACTGACTAATCTAATGCATATGCAGTATTATTATAAGTAACATCGTAAAGCATCCTATAGAAAATAATAGTTTAAATTAGTGATAGTGTAATACTTTACCAAATTTAAAATTAAAGTAGATTATAGTTATTAAACTAATATAATATTGCTGATGGGTTTTTATAATAACCTGTGGGTGTTGAGTCTCAGGAGAAAAAGTAAAACAATCGGCGCACTCCACTTTAGCTCTCAAAACAAGATTTATTATGACAACGGTTCAACCTTCAACAGGTGACCTGATAAAGTCAGTGTGCCGATTATTTGACTTTTTCTACTGTTTGGCTTGATCGAGCGCCTGCCTTAAAGAATCTCTTAGATCTGCACACACTGGTGTTTTGGTTGCTTCTCATTAGCAATCATATATTTATTTGTTGTTTTATCCTTTTTTTCAATCATATAATAATTAATAATCAATATATATTTGTCTTGGATCATATGATTATTAGATTTTTATTGATGCTAATTAATTTGTCAATTAAACTGATAATCATTTATTGTTGAATTTAATTGACAATTAATACAATTCAAATGTACACCGCTGTAACTTCCTCTTCTAATCAGAATATGTAATCTTATAGTTGTGTGGTTTCAAGAGTCATCAGAAGACAATATTATCATTTTTCCATTGCTATTGTGCTTGTGCTGATATAAAACTTGTCAGGTTTGTGTTGGTCAGATGAAGTCTGGGCATTAAAATAAACTTAAGAACATATTCAGTAAACTCATTTATAATTATCATCGTTACCGGCTCTCCTGACACTCAGGCTGTTCACAGAATTTTTACAGTCGACTCCTTTAAAGTTTACACAGTTTGGGTGCCACACGCATAGTAGACAAGACTTGCTGTTAATAGGTTTTGAATATTAGGGAACTCAGCTGACAGTTTGAACATCAGACAAAATGAATATTTTCTGACAGGATCTGGTGTGTATCTGACATCATCATCTAACTTTGTTTTTTAGACATCTGCAAACGCATGAAGCTAAAAATGATCTTAAAAGTACTGTAATTTTTATTTCTGAGTCATTTTTGTGATCACTTTGAACTAATTTGCTCCAGCGTAATGTTTAGCACAGCACTGTGTAAAAAATGCAGTTCTTATAAAGTGTAAATCTTCATTTTGAGAATGCTGAGTTCAAACCTGAACGTGTTGTTCTTATCAATAAGTTTGATATTTTTATGCTGCGGTGTTTGTAATTGAGGCTTAAACATCCGAATACATTTTACAGCCATTGTAAGGTTTGAACAGGTTGGTAGACGGCAGTGTTATCTCATTACTCAAGCCTTTTAAAATGCAGTTTGCTCCTCAGGTGTCCCGGTAGTCCTTCTCTATCTGCTTCTCTATTATGCATTTGACAGATTTCACCATAGAGTGAATTTGCTCTGAAGAACAATGATAATGGCTCAGCCAATGCGCTTGTATTTTTTTTTCCCCGCAGAATGTAATTGCTCTGACTGTAGACTGGTGAGACATTAGCAGAAGTGCCTTTTCTAATACCACTTCAATTCCTAGAAGCTCATGAAAGATGGAAAGGCCGTGGCACAGTCTTACATTCAAGCTGAAGAACTCTTCGGGGTGCTTTTAGTGAAATCTCTCTTATGACCCCTCTTCTAGGTGAGAGTTATATTCTTAAGTTCAGATCCAACCACACTCAGAGTACTCGGATAAAGCTCACTTGGGAGCGATATCGACCGCCAGACTACAGAGACCTCATCAGCTTCATTGTGTATTACAAGGAGGCGTAAGTACCAGTTACTATTATAGACCTCTTATTCACTACCAGTTGGGATGGAGCGTTATATAAATGTATGTTTGTGTGTTGTTGTCTTGATGTAGACCCTTCCAGAACATCACCGAATTCGACGGACAGGATGGGTGTGGCTCTAATAGCTGGAACATGGTGGATGTGGATCTTCCTCAGGAAAAATTGATTGATCCTGGAGTACTGCTGTCCCCTCTTAAACCCTGGACTCAGTATGCTATCTTTGTGAAGGCTGTCACTCTGGTTGTAGAGGACAAGCATGTTGGGGGAGCTAAGAGTGAGGTGGCTTACATCCGCACCAATGCATCAGGTTGGTTACACACCAGTTACCCTCACTGTAAAAAATGTAATATCAAATACATTTGATTTCTCATTTGAGAATGCATTTTGATTTATTATTTGAGCTTTTGATTTATCATTTAGGTAGTTGTTTGAAAGTTTGATTTATTATTTGATCTTTTTAGGCATTTGAATTTTCATTTTGATTGGAAAAATCTTCAAATTAACAGTCCACATGCGCTTCTTTTTGTACTTTGTAAATTTCACATTAAAAGAATTTCACATTCTGCAACATGGACAGAAAGCCTTTTCACAGTAATTCATATAATGTTTTTTCTTCTGGAGAAACTCTTATTTGTTTTCATTTGGCTGGAATTCATTTTTAAAAATTTTTTCGAAAACTATTTTAAGGTCAATATTATCAGCCCCCTTTAAGAAATATATTTTTCAATAATACAGTGCATCCGGAAAGTATTCATAGCATATCTTTTTCCACATTTTTTTATGTTGCAGCCTTATTCCAAAATGGATTAAATTGCTTTATTTTCTTAAAATTCTACACACAATACCCCATAATGACAATGTGAAAAATAATTTGTTGAAATTGTTGCAAATTTAATAAAAATAAAACCCTGAAAATCACATGTACATAAGTACTCACAGCCTTTGATGTGAAGCTCTAAATTGAGCTCAGGTACTTTCTGTTTCCACCGATCATCAGCTTCAGCAATCCACCAATCAGGCCTGTATGGTAGAGTGGCCAGACAGAAGCCACTCCCCGCCTGGAATTTGCAAAAAGGCATCTGAAGGGCTCTCAGACCATAAGAAGCAAAATCCTCCGGTCTGATGAGACTAAAATTGAACTCTTTGGAGTGAATGCCAGGCGTTACGTTTGGAGAAAACCAGGCACCGCTCAACACCAGGCTAATACCATCCCTACAGTGAAGCATGGTGGTGGCTGCATCATGCTGTGGGGATGTTTTTCAGCAGCAGGAACTGGAAGACTAGTCAGGATAGAGGGAAAGATGAATGCAGCGGTGTAGAGACATCCTGTATGAAAACCTGCTTCAGAGTGTTTCTGACCTCAGTTAAGTCTGAGAGGACCTCTGAAAGTCTGAGAGGTACTGCAAAGAGGAATGGGCAAAAATTCCCAAAGACAGGTGTGCCAAGCTTGTGGCATCATATTCAAAAAGAATTGAGGCTGTAAATTCTGCCAAAGGTGCATCAACAAAGTATTGAGCAAAGGCTGTGAATACTTATGTACATGTGATTTTTCAGGTTTTTTATTTTTAATAAATTTGCAACAATTTCAACAAATCTTTTTTTTTTTTTTTTTTTTTTTTTTTTTACATTGTCATTATGGGGTATTGTGTGTAGAATTTTGAGAAAATAAATGAATTTAATCCATTTTGGAATAAGGCTGCAACATAAAAAAATGCTTTCCTGATGCACTGTATTTTTCAATAATCCAAAATCGACAATGGTCAGAATTAGTTATTTTGCATATGAACAAAATATCTCGAAGTTGGTCATTTCAATGAATTTTCCTGAAAACACTATATATACTTGTACAGTACAGCATTTATTAATCATAGTTCAACATTTACTAATGCATTATTAAAATCATTCTTGTTTGCATTAGTTAATACACTGTGAGTTAACAACTTTATTTCCATTAACTAACGGTAACTAACATGAACAAATGGTGTAATAAATGTATTGTTCACTGTTTGTTTATGTTAGTAAATGCATTAACTAACATTAACTAATACAACCTTATTGTAAAGTATTACCACTTTACTTTTTAAAAAAATGTCAAGATGTATTTTAGTGGTTCAGTAATTATAGTGACATTAACTATAAACAACCTTTGTTATAATGTGTTAAGCATAAACTAATGAATTAAAAGGGAAACAGAAAGTAGCACTGTAAATAAATGTCACATACAAGTTTCAGAAGAAATAAAAAAGTGTCTTGTTTCACAGAAAATATGGTAATGTACGTTTATTATGAAAAATAATAATAACTAAATGAATGCTTCATCCTGATTTTTTAGGCAAACAAAAATTCTGCAGAACACAGGTTAATTGATTAATTTAAAACAAAGAAGAAAAATTGTTTGATAACTTTTTTTATAACTGCGAAACATTTATATTCTGTTTACTCTGATATTAACAGATATTGGTCCAAGATTAACTGTTCTGTATAGCTGCAGTTTTTATTTTTTTATCCTCATTTGCCCAAATTTCATGCCATAGAGAGTTCAGCCAACTGTGAACTCTGAACATGCACTCTCAGAAATAAAGGCACGCGAGCTGTCACTGGGGTGGTACCTTTTCAAAAGGTACAAATTAGTTCCTAAAAGGTCCATATTAATACCTCAAGGGTACATATTAGTACCTAAAGGTAGTACCCTTTAAGTACAGATGTGTACCTTTTGAAAAGGTACCACCACAGTGACAGCTCGCGTACCTTTATTTCTGAGAGTGTAAATTCCATTTTTAAGACTTGATTTTAATGCTGGATCATAGGTCCCTACAAAAGTCAATGTCCAATCTACAATATGACTTTTTATCCCAACTAATATCTTGATAATCCACAGCGCCGTCAATGCCCCTCGATGCCCGTGCATACGCCAACTCCTCTTCATCCCTGATGGTGAAGTGGTCTCCTCCTATCGCTCCAAACGGAAACAAGACATTCTACTTTCTCCGTTGGCAGCAGCAGGCAGAAGATGGTGAACTCTACCAGCATAATTACTGCTCCAAAGGTGAGTGCTTATTTGGGCAATGCTAAATTCCAAGGTAAATTCATACAGTAGTTACTGTAAAGTTAACCTTATTATTATAATGTGGCTAGCTGCCAAGTAAGTAAACAGATTTGAGCAATGAATTTATTTTTATGTAAAAAGAAGAGAACAAAAGCTTGTGGATCTATGTTGTAACTGTCCAACTGAGACTGTCCAATGCCACATTGGGAAAGCTGTATTCAAGGGAACTGTATAATATCTATATTTATGGAAAAATGTGTGTGTGTATTGCTTCTGTTTGTTCAGTCATTTCAGTCTGTGTGATTGTTTTCCATTACAGAGCTTAAGATCCCAATCCGCATCTCAGCCACATCTTTGTCAGACATGGAGAGCGAGACAAAGCCCACGAAATCAGATGTTGCCGGGGGCGAGAAGGGTTGCTGCCCCTGCCCAAAAACCAAGGAGGACCTGAAGGCGGAAGCTGAAGACCGATCTTACCGCAAAGTCTTTGAGAACTTCCTGCACAACTCTATTTTCACACCCAGGTATATGCACGAATGAACTTCCTAGAGGGTGTCAAGGACAGTATGGTACAGGTCTATTTGTTTAGTAGCTATTTCAAAGCATTTATAGTTCAAATGTTTGATCTTAAAGAAATATATAGCATTCAATACAATGCAATCACTACCACTCAAATTTTGACATTTATCCTTTTCTTGGGAAAAACCTAGGTAGCCTAATGAAAGTAAAGCAGACCGACCTGTAAACATTTAAATACTCTCTTTTATAGTGCGTTTATAGCACATAGAATGTATGAACATGATTTTTGGCTGTAAGCAGAACACGTGTGATTGAATTTCCTTTGTAGAGCAGATGCTTAAGTGGTTAAATGCGAAGAAACAGCCACAAAAGACCATCTTCTATGTGCCTACTGATCTAAATATAGCAGGATGTCTATATAGATCAAATATACCCCCTTTTTTACTTTACTTTTATCAAATAAGAAAGTTTTTTTATTCATTTATTTTCATTTTAAATGCCTTACCAAAATCTGTTTTATGAACTGCCAAGTAATACACATTAGCACAAATGCTGTTGTTTGAACTTGCATGCATATTTTTGTATGGTAAATCATTTTGGTACTGCATTGATTTTGCCAGATTTATAAATCTAGAGTTCTGATGGAAAACTACTGGAAAGGTTAGGTGGACTCTCGGTGGGAACAGAGGCTGGGTAACTCCCAGCACTTTCTGCCGCAGTTTACAACAGTGGTCTGCAGCCCTTAATTTCTTCAGTCTTCCTGGAGAGCGATTATCAAAGCGGGTCTGAGCTCATAGTCTTGAGGCGGCTTGATTTCATGGAATCAAAACCAGAATTCTGGAGGTCGGACCGAGACCTAATTATTTCGACATGGAGCTGACAAGATCAGAACATGAGGTTTTGGGAAGGGGTTGGTGCCAGCAGCGGAGGCTGGAGCAGACTCAGATGGTGAGGGGGGGATAGGTACGGCGCTGGGAAATCCAGACTTGTGTGGCCACGATGTTTGTTGCTGGGGCGACGGTGGCGGTTGCATATTAAGATTTCAGCAGGCTGTAATTTGGGATGCACAAACAGACACAGACCGGATTAATGAGACTGGAAAGCAGCCGCCGGCTGAGGGCTCGCTCCATGTTAGGCTTTTGTTTGGGAAACGAGGAGTGACGTCTGCATTGTGTTATTTGTTTACCTTGCTTGTGGCATCGGATGTTTTCTTGTCTCATGCGGGCAAAGAATGGCACACAGGAATCAGTTCAGGTTTACTAATAGCACATGCTTTAAAAGTTTCCGAGGGTTGCTTTAGGACATCTTCCAATCAGAGGTTTTTGGGGGTTGTTTATTTGGTTGCAAGTGTGTGTGTTTTTTGGGGTGGGCTGGGGTTTTGAGTCATGAGTATTGATGCGCAAATTGATTTCGCCAAACATCTTCTACCACTTAGCTTCCCCAAACTTCTGCTTTAAGAGCTCTTTTTTCATCAAGGTAATGGTTTGCAGTTCACTCCGGGACAATATGATGCTCCCGTTTATAATCGATGGAAAACAGACGTTTTAAATGTAAATATGCTTTCCCACAGTAACAGGATTCTCATAAAGCATCCTTTTCTTCATTACTATCACTTTATGTTTCCATCTTGACCCCAGGGAGCCACAGGATTTGAGCCCCCTTACTTGCTTTTGATTTGGAGGTTGGGCAAAAGTGTTGTCACTCACAGAGCAGAGCCTCCCAGGGAGGCACAGGACGTTATCATGACATCAGATTGACATTATACCCCAACGTTGTGGAACATTGCATTTTGTATGGAAATGAAATTGGGTTGACGTCAGAACTCAACGTTAGGCCAACGTCAATGTTCAACGTCCAACCTAAAATCAACCAAATATAAATGTCTAGTCAGGGTTCAACGTAAGGAATCTTTCTATTGTCCCGATTGGGCCAGCGGTTCAGATTTTTACTTGCCCTGCCAATATTTTCACTGGCCCCACCAAAAAAAAAAAAAAAAGGAAAAGTTAATAGCTATTTCTTAGCCACGTTTTAAATATTGTGTCAAAAATGTGTTTGAATCTAGAATTTAAATGGTTTTAAAATGTTAATAAATGTATAATGAGCAAATCGTCACGTTGTACCCACATAAATGTCTGCTTCCAAGACATTCTCTTAGCCTCATAATTTGATGTTGCTGTCACTTAGCTGTACTGGTTTTTACCAGGTTACAAAAAAACGACATGCTCACAACATCCAATCAGATAAGAGGAACCGAAAAGCAATATGGTTTTTACGACATCACAGAGAACTAGCATTAAAGGTTTAAAAGCACAAACTGTTTCTCGATTCTAAGACTGTATTCATATATATCAATTTGACCCCTTTAAAAGAACACGTCATCAGCTTAACTTCACAGTAAGGACAATCTCGCAAAACTCATAACAACAACAACAGCGAAAGCAATCAGGCTCAAGCACAGACACATGACATAACTAAAAATGCATTGTTTTTGAAAGGCTCTGTTTTCACACTCCACACTACCATATGAAAATGGCATTTTCAGATCTATCCACTGCAAAGAGCATTTTCATAGAGTTCTGCATTCCTTGACAAAAACAATAATCTTAGCCTCATGCGCAAGGCTAAAATAGAGAGAAAAATATGTGTTGTTCCACAAGCAGAGTCCAAATACACTCAGTTTCTGTCCACACAGTGCAGATGTTTAGACCAAACATGTCCTCTCGATGCAGATGTCGAACTAGTCCATCTGTGTTTATCTGCAGTTGAGTACACTTTGAAAGCTGTTCGCGAGGAAAGTGGCCTCCTAATCCATTAAAGTCTTGGAAAAAAAGTGGAGATGCTAAACCCTTGGGTGAAGCCGGATATGTTTTTCCATTCAACGGTCGTCTCTCTCTGTTCTCTTCCTCCCGTCCGCTCCATCGCTCCCTCCTTCCTCAGACGTGCTCTTTGTTTGCTTTGGAGTGTCCGGCTCCCAGGAAATGTACAGCAGACCTATGTGGAATGTTAATGAAGTCCGAAGGAAGATCTTCTAGAGAGGTGTGGACGCGTCTTCTCTTCTTTCAAACTCCCACACAGCTGATCGGGCATGTATAATGGGAGTGGACTCATTCTTGAGCCTTTTGCTTTGGTAGACTTGAGTTTCTTCCAGGCATCAGTTAAAGATTGACACGTACGCCTGGGAAAAAGAAGACTGGATGTGCTGCTGTCAGTGTTGCTAGGTCAACACCTGCTGTTACGACTTTTCGTCTGAGTTTTGCAGGTGTTAAATCTTCCCTCAGGACCCTGTTTGTCTCTTTCCTTCTTGATGTGAGTCTGACCTTTCCTAGTTAGCACTCTGTGCCAAAAGCATTTAGGTTAAAATCAGTGCTAATGGCTGTAGACAGTTTGGGTTTGTGAGTTTGGTTGGGTTAAAGGTTACAAAGGAGGATTTACTAATTGTTATATATGGGTATTTCTTTCTGGTAGTTGTAGTCATCGATCAAGGCGTCGATTTGATCTTCCACAGTAAACACTTCCAAGGGTGATCTGAATCCCTAGTTAGTGAGTATTAAAATTGTCCAGTTAGTGAGTATCCAGTAATTGCCCATAAATCATGGAACGCTATTCACTGGAAGTGACATGGAATGTGGTTAGGGTTGATTTGATTGCTCCTCCCTACAGCGTTCTGAGTTGGCTTTTATTAAAAGTTTCCAGTCTCACACATATACAAGAACACACACAAATCTTCTCTCATTACTGTCAGTCTTCTGTTGATTAATTCGAGTTGGCAGAATAAGGCTTATAGTAGTGATTAAACTTTCATAATCGTCTGTGGTTCAAGTTTGTAATTGCTTGTAAATTGTCTTCTTGACGACTATTGAATAGGACACTCAAACACTTTCTAACTGCGTGCCATGGGAAAAACACCTGTCGTTGCACTTAGGCAGCAAAACACTTTACTTTTTTTTGGCACATGCAACAGGATGTCTATAACATTAGACCCAGATTCGTTCCAGTTGAGGGACAGTATCTAGTGCTCTATTGAATTGAGATCTGGTGACTGTGGAGGCAATTTGGGTACAGTGAACTCATTATCATGTTCAAGAAACCAGTCTGAGATGATTTGCTCTTTATGACATGGCGCGCTATCCTGCTGGAAGTAGCCATCAGAAGATGGGCACACTGTGGTCATAAAGGGATGGACATGGTCAGCAACAATACTCAGGTAGGCTGACACGATGCTCAATTGGTACTAAGTGTGCCAATAAAATATCCTCTACAACATTACACCACCACCACCAGCCTGAACCATTGATACAAGGCAGGATGGAGCCATGCTTTCATGTTGTTGATGCCAAATTCTGACTCTACCATCCAAATGTCACAGCAGAAATGGAGACTCATCAGACCAGGCAACGTTTTTCCAAACTTCTATTGTCAATTTTGGTGAGCCTGTGCAAATTGTAGCCTCAGTTTCCTATTTTTAGCTGACAGGAGTGGCACCCGTTGTGGTCTTCTGCTGCTGTAGCCCATCCGCCTCAAGGTTGGACGTATTGTGCGTTCAGAGATGCTCTTCGGCATACCTCGCTTGTAACAAGGTGTTATTTGAGTTACTGTTGCCTTTCTATTAGCTCGAACAAGTATCGCCATTCTCTTCTGACCTCCGGCATCAACAAGGCATTTGCACCCATAGAATTGCTGCTCCCTGGATATTTCCTCTTTTTCAGACCATTCTCTGTAATCCCTAGAGATGGTTGTGCGTGAAAATCCCAGTAGATCAGCAGTTTCTGAAATACTCAAACCAGTTTGTCTGGGAGCAACAACCCTGCCACGTTCAAAGTCACTTAAATCATCTTTCTTTGTCATTCTGATGCTCAGTTTGAACTGCAGCAGATCCTCTTGACCATGTCTACATGCCTAAATGCATTGAGTTGCTGCCATGTCATAGGCTGATTAGAGATTTGCGTTAACGAGCAGTTGGACACGTGTACCTAATAAAGTGGCTGGTGAGTATACATCTACAGTAAATGCTACATCAGATTCATCTTTAGTGTTTCCTCTGTAGTAGATTCAGTTATTTAAAGAACTTGGCGGTAACATTTGAAACTGTCAGACTAATACTTTTAATAATCAGCCAAGCATCCACAATTATCGTTGTCATGTCTTCAATACATTCGATTACATTTAGTTACAATTTCCTACTCAAATGTGTCTGTCTCCACTTTTCTTGTCAGTCTATGTGTGACACATCATGTCTTTCCTCTCTTGTACCTTCTCTTTGACACACTGGGCTTCATCTCAAACCATCATGTCTTTCCCATCTGCGTTGGATGTTTGGTCTGACTATTGACATTTTTACAGAGATCCAGAGCGAGCAAATCGTTACGCGTCTCCTAAAAGTGGCTCTAGGTAAGGCAGTCATTACTGTGCAGTGACAGTGGGTCTGCTGGTGTCTGGAAAGCTCGTGTGGTTGCTGCTGACTGCATGCGTTTAGTGGCGTCAGCGTTGACCTGTTGCCAGAGCCTTCGTTTGCTTATCCCCTCATGCCGTCAGAGGAAGTCGCTCATATCATGATTATGGATGTTCAATGTGCATTCCAGAAATGCCTTCCCATTTCATTTACATCTGCAGAAACTGCTTCACTTGCAAATATATATTTTTAAATTAAGCAATTATAGTGTATATGAATACCCTCGAGTTTTAGAAATGGACAGGAGAGAAAAAAATATAAATGAGAGCAAAGAGAGAGTTAACAGCTCTTCGAAACACGCTCTCCTTTTATTTCAAATCTACCACATTTCCACGAGGGATCCGTCCCAGCCCAGCAGGATACAGAGCAGTCATAAGAATTTAAAAGATCTCATCACTCAGGATGATAAATGATGGATAAGATCTAGAAGAGCAAAGAGGAGCTCTGTAGGTTGTAGAGTAATGCCAGTTTTTATGTGTGCTGCTAATAGGTCTGTTAGTAGGACATTAGAGAATCAGGCCTGCGTGTTTGAGGAAGTGGTGTGTGTTGTAGAGTAATCGTGCGCAGTAATTGGCTTGTATGCTTTTAAACCAGCATCGAATTTTTGTCATTTGCTACTTTCTTTTCCTCATATTCTGCTTCCTTTCATTTTCACAAATTTCATTTTTTCATTTATCTGTGTCTTTTTTTGTGTCTTTCCTCTTTCCACTTTTTTCTTTTTCCATTTCCTGTTCACGCTTATTAATTGTCATTTACAGCTACCTTTTTTCTCTTTCGTTTTTACCTCTTTTCATTTTCTTTTCATTCCTTTATTTCATTCATTCATTCATTCCTTTTTCTCTCTCTTGTTACTTTCCCCCATTTACTTTGTGTAATCTTTCCTTTTATATTGTTCCATTATTTTATTTAGAGTGGGGAAAATAAGTATTAAACACGTCTTGCTTTTCCTGGGAAAAATATTTCTAAAGAAGCTGTTGACATGGAATTAAACCAGATTTTGGTAAAAATCCAAAAACCCTGTGGGTCTCGTCTGGCAAATCTGATCTTTAATTTGTATTTTATATTGGATTCAAGTCAGGTGATTGGCTGGGCCATTCTACAGCTTGATTTTCTTTCTCTGAAAGCATTTGAGTTTCCTTGGCTGTGTTTTGGATCATTGTCTTGCTGAAATGTCCACCCTGGTTTCATCTTCATCATCCTGCTAGTGTAGATGACTGAAACAGATTTTAATTTACAATGAGGAAGGGCAGAGGGTGGCTGAAGAACTACTGAGAGATTTCAACTGCTGTCTGGGCTTTTACTGCCTTTCTACACCTCCCTTACTTCATGTGTTCAATACTTTTTCCCTGCGTCATTTAATTTTATTACGCACAACTTAATTAGTAAACTAATTAGATTTGTTTTCTTTGCATATATTGATATCTTTGGTTGCTATCAACATCTGGGGAAAATTTCAAGTTAACGGCACCTTTAAAAAGTATGTTTTCGGAGAAAAATGGTGACGTGTTCAATATACTTATTTTCTCCGCTGTAACTTTGGTATCCTGTTATTTTACGCTTCCTTTATATTGAATTTCTATTTCCTATTTTCCCTGAATGTTCAATCCGTTTTTATTCTTTTCCTCCTGCATCGTCCTTTTCATCTTCCTCTCCTCATCTCCACTTCCTCTTACTCTTTTGCTCCCCGTTTCAGACCTCCAGACAGGAAGCGTCGAGACTTGATTGGAGTGGCCAACAGCACACTAGTGTCGGGTGCAAGCAGGAACATCTCAGTTCTGGAGAGTAACATCACTCACCCAGAGCTGCCAGAAAAAGAGTACCCGTTCTCTGAAGGCAAAGTCCACACAGAGTTCATGGAGATACACAACCTTCGGCCTTTCACCGTCTACCGCATTGACATCCACGCCTGCAACTATGAAGTCCACCGGTGCAGTGCTGCGGCCTTTGTTTTCTCCAGAACCAAACCGGCAGGTCAGCAAAAACCAACAAACCAAATCACTGCATATCCAGGCCAGCGAAATATTAATATCCACTGTGCCTACAGCATGATTTTTAGATGAGTTTTCCTTTTCATGTTAACGGCAATTAAACCTGTATGCAATCTAAACCTTATTGAATTACTATAAGAAAGCACTGGCCTTGAGCACACTTATGTTCTTCCACAGATAAAGCGGATGATATTCCCGGCTCTGTGACTCAGGAGAGGGATGAGAAGGGAGAAGGAATAGTGATTCTGCGGTGGCCTGAACCTCTTCACCCGAACGGACTGATCCTCATGTATGAGATCAAATATCGTCTGGGAACTGAGGTTAGTGTTACAACTAACTCGTACACCATTAAAAATAGTTATAACCAAAGCCAAAGCCACACACCGACTAACTGAGGATGTGTGTGTGTGTGTGTGTGTGTGTGTGTTTCAGACTGAGAAGCATGAATGTGTATCGCGGCAGCAATACAAAGTGCTGCGAGGTGCTCAGCTTAGCAATCTGGCCTCTGGAAATTATTCAGCTCGAGTCAGAGCCACTTCTCTGGCTGGAAACGGGTCTTGGACTGAACCAGTGTCCTTCTACGTGCCACCCCCTAAAAGTAAGAAATGCACTCATTGACTTACTTGTAGGATACAGTATGTGTTTGATGATAAAATAATAACAATAGTTGTAGGGCCGCACAATATATCGCTTCAGCATCGATGTTGTAATGTGCACATTCGCAATAGTCACATCGCATGATATACAATGCTGAGTCTGAATTATAGTAGACCAGCAGCTACAGAACTGTATTTAATTACTCTATTATACCTAATTTATACGATTTATGCAAAACAAAATCTTAATTTAATATCTACATTTCAAAGCAAAAACATGAATTATTTACTTACCCCACTGGCCGATACTTTTACTTGTTTTAAAGGTGCTGTATGGAAGTTTTTGACTCTTCTAAAGCATAAAAATAGCATATGTTTGCAGATTACAAAACATGCTAAGTGAACATTCTTGAAAAAACAATGCTAAAGTCAGATATTTAGCTTTGAAAATGTCCCTTCCATGCCAGAATGTCTGTCTTTGTTTTGGTCCCTTTAACCCACCCAATGCCAGTTTAACTAATTCCTTGTTGGAAAACAGCATATTTTATTCATTCAGTCATGTAGGCTCTTAGAGTATCATCCGCGACTGAAATATGACCTCCTGTGGACAGTAGCAAACTCTGAGATGAGACGCAGATTCAGAGTTCCACATGAGGAGGTTATTAATTAGCAAATAATATAAATATTACGAACCTAAACATTAGGTGAGCAGGTTACGATATGTTAACCCTGTGTTCTAACAACATGCTACATGATGAGATTTGCAGTGATAAGCAATTTGGATGTTTGCACCATACGAAACATGGCAATATTTTAAATAAAGCCATTCAGAAGCACAGAATAGTGCACTCACAGCACTCCAACAAAATTGTAAAGTTTACAATCAAATTAATGCATATTAAACCTCTTTGACATTTTTAAATGTACATGCTAAATTACTAATATGTCTTAGCTTGCACCGAGTCACAGTTCTAAAGATTAATTTCAAATGGTTTATTTTATTTTTTAAGATCTGAGGTGAACTCTCTGCTGCTGCTTTCAGTAGTATGGCAATAAATGTCATGTAAAATGGCATTCAAACTCGCATTATTAGCATTTAACACTGAATAAAGCACATGAGGTGTAACTGAGGTGATCACTGTCATAGTTTTCTGTTGTTCAGCTGCAAGAAAAAGAAGCCGTTTCTACATATACATATTTCAGGTGTTGGTTAGAACAAAAACTCCTTTAATATGGAAAATAATCCTTCTATCGCATGCTGTTGCTTTTATTTAGAACACAATTTATATCAGCCCTTAATCAGCCTTTTAGGCTCGATAGTCAGGCACACTCCTGTTTATGTCGTCAATCTGGCAACTTGCGCCTGCGTTTGTTTTGAACCAGGTGTGCAATACTACTCAAACTTACTGCACCTTTAAGGAAAAACTCTTAATTTTGACTTATTTCTTCTGAAGTCAATCTTTTTTTACTAGATCTAAGTCTTATTAGATCTTATGTTAGATCTTTTTTAAATATTTGGACTTGAAACAAGACTAATCAAAGTAAGAAAAGCATTTTTTTTTGCATTATGATTTTTCAAGTTCTGTACCTGAATACTGTCAGACTCCCCAGAAATAGTGTTCAAATGGTGCTATTCAAACTCTCTTGTGAAACTGTATTCATATCACAACATTTATCTCAGAAATATTAAATATCGCCAATATCAGTTTTTTCCAATATCATGCAGCCCTTAAATGCCTAGTGGTCAATGCGCCAACATATAGTGCAAGTTCAAATCAATACTTTCCCAATCCCACCCCACCCCCCACTCTCTTTCTAACTTCACTTCCTGTCAATAATAACTGTCCAATCATAATAACAGTAAAAATAATTCTTTAAAAAATTATGATAATTATCACAACAATATTCACTTGATTAAACGATAACAGTGGATATAGGGCTCATGCTTCAAAGTGGTATTAAACGCTGCTGCTTGTTTTACACAAATTGCGCCCAATAGCAGTGTAGCTCAAGTTTAGGTTTGTCTACATGTGGATTTGCATCGAATCGATCAGACAAGCAGCTCCACAGTGAAGTATTTGAATTTAGAGAAGAACACAATGTCTCTGTGATTTAATTTAAAGCCTAACGAAACAGGCTTATGAAAAGCCTAATGAAAACTCTGACCATGCACATACAAACATGAGAAACACTGTCCATGAACAATCCAGTTAAAGGGAGATTTTATGAGTTTACTGTACTACCAGTAACTACACCATGGTAATGGGGCGGGCAGTGTCAGGTGATATACATGTGAATTTCATTTTATTATTGTAGGTAGACATGTATTAAAGGAGTAATGGAATATAATCACAGTAATTGCTGTTATAGAATTTGTGCAATGCATTTTTAATGTATTCAGGCTGGTGTTAGATCACCATAGAAACAACGTTGTTACATAGTTACCACGAAATGGTAATGTGGTGCTATATGTATTATTTTAACAATGGATAAAGTGATCTGAATGTACATTATTAGATTTAATGTTTAATTAACACAAATGTATTATTATTATTATTAAGAGAATAAGCCCCTTCAGATAAATTACCTTGTTTTTTAAGAGGGTCTTCAATATTCACAAATATACGGTATACACAAATGACAGATACAGCAGTGCAGTAATACAACAAGTAAACACAAAACA
This sequence comes from Danio aesculapii, assembly GCF_903798145.1. Classification (NCBI taxonomy): domain Eukaryota; kingdom Metazoa; phylum Chordata; class Actinopteri; order Cypriniformes; family Danionidae; genus Danio; species Danio aesculapii. The sequence goes on along the minus strand of NC_079452.1, from coordinate 47,667,398 downwards.
AGACAACACAATTTACCCACACACACATACACAAACTCTCAAAAAGCTGTCTAACCACACAGAAATATGCATCTTTCACATTATTACTGTTACAATAGTTATTCAACCATATGCAAAGAAAAATAAGAAACAAATATAAAATACAGCGGGGGAAATAAGTATTGAACACGTCTTGTTTTTTCCTGGAAATGATATTTCTAAAGGAGCTGTTGACATGGAATTGAACTAGATTTTGGTAAAAATTCAAACAATACAAACATGAAAATAAAACGAAACGAAAAAAATTCTGAAAAATGACTTTAATAACAATAGAATGGCACGAGGAGAAAGTACTGAACTACTGGAACGTATTAATACTTTATATAAAAGGCTTTTTGGTGAAGGTAGCCTCTCATATGGAGGATGAACTCAACTGCATTGCTCAGGTGTGAGTTGTTCACAGACTTCAACAGAGAGTAAAAATCTTGATGGTTCTGTGGGTCTAGTCTATCAAATCTGATCTTTAATTTGTATTTTATGTTGGATTCAAGTCAGGTGATTGGCTGGGCCATTCTACAGCTTGATTTTCTTTCTCTGAAAGCATTTAAGTTTCCTTGGCTGTGTTGTGGATCATTGTCTTTCTGAAATGTCCACCCTGGTTTCATCTTCATCATCCTGCTAATGTAGATGTTGGACTGAAGCAGCGGATATTAATTTACAATGAGGAAAGGCAGAGGGATTGCTGAAGAACAGCTGCTGTCTGGGCTTTCACTGCCTTTCTACACATCCCTTTCTTCATGTGTTCAATACTTTTTCCCTACGTCATTTAAATTTATTACGCATAACTTTAATTTGTAAACTAATTAGATTTGTTTTCTTTGCATATATGGATTCTTTGGTTGTTACCAACATCCAGGGAAAATTTCAAGTCAACGGCACCTTTAGAAATATGTTTTCTAAGAAAAATGGTGCCGTGTTCAATACTTATTTTCCCCGCTGTATAAAAAATATATATAAAATAAAAATGTGGGAAAAAAAACAAAACTCTTTGTTAAGAACAAGGGCTGCCAAAAGAGTTTACATTTACAAGATAAAAGTTTTGTTACATCATGTAGTTTTTATCATTATCCGATATAGTAGTCTAAAAAATTAGTTTAAATAAACAGTTGGCTTTCTGGTTTCACTCAGGAGCAAAAATCTACCTTCAAATTTCAAAAAAAGAGATATTTGACATTTATTGTGATAATCAATATTGATTGATATAGGAAAAATATTGTTTTAGTAAAAATATAGTATTTTTAGTAAAAATGTAGTATTGTTTTGACCATATCGTCTAGCCCTAAGAAAAAAGTGTATGCTTACTGATGATGACTCTATTTAAAGGAATGCTTGTGATGCAAGATATTCAGTCTAATGTTTTGTTTATCTTTCTGTCCTTCTCTCTTACAGGGAATTATGATAATGCCTTCTACGTGGCCATCATTATCCCTGTCATAGTGCTACTGTTGCTGCTCTTCGTGATCGTAGCTGTCATCATTGTGACCAAAAAGAGGTTGATATCTCAGCTATTAAAAATGAGATTTCTTTTTTTACTTCCACTGTCTAGCACTGTTTTTCATTGTGTTTTAATGCTTCTTTTCAGGAATAGTGACAGGATAGGAAATGGTGTGCTGTATGCTTCTGTGAACCCCGAATACTTCAGTCCATTTGAAAGTAAGTATTAGGTTCATAAACTAGGTTGTGTTGCATTTCAAAGAACTTTCTTAACTAAGAGTACTTTAGCTGTTTTTAAGCCAAACTAATAACAATGCATGTTTCCCTGTTTTAAACAGAATTATAACTACTGTACATTTATAACTGTAAATGATCAATAATCATTATCAAACTAATACAATGTTTTTTACATTGACTTTGACGCTTTCACTGACAGACAAAACTTATACAGTACATACGATCATTAAGAAAATGATTAAGCAATCCATATTACTGGAAATATTTGTCACAGCAATAAAGATTTATCTACTTTTATTCAGTCATTAAATCATCATGATTGGCAGAATATGTTATAGGAACTTATATGTCATATATATTACAACGATTCTGTTTCTGCCACCTCAGTGTATGTGCCAGATGAATGGGAAGTGGCTCGAGAGAAGATCACCATGTGCCGTGAGCTGGGCCAGGGCTCTTTTGGTATGGTGTATGAGGGCATTGCAAAGGGTGTTGTTAAAGATGAACCTGAGACCAGAGTGGCTATCAAGACTGTAAACGAATCCGCCAGCGTACGTGAACGCATCGAGTTCCTGAACGAAGCTTCAGTTATGAAGGAGTTCAACTGTCACCATGTGGTAAGAAACGGCAGAATCTCACCATACAGTTGATTTTGAAATTGCTAAATATGTATATTTAGTTATGGGAACTGGTCGGTATTAAGATCCTGATGGTATGATAACCTTTGATAAAAATATCACGGTTTCACAGTATTGTGATTACTGCTCTAAAATAGGTTCTTTTTAAATGTCTGGGCAAAGAAACAGGAACTTTTTCCCTCATTGAACACAAAGTTTATTTTAGGAAACATTTCAAATATTTTGAAACCATGTCAGGCTAAATAATGAAAATAAATCATTAACTTCTACTGTCTTCATTAGTTTCGAAAACACAGATTTCTTTACACCTTATAAAGTCATTCCAGTTATCTTTCTGGACCAGCAGCTCTTCATGTGGATGCTTTTTTGCTGCTGGAGATACTGTTGCTTTAAATAAATAAAATTAAATAGTCTTTGGCAACAAAAACTACAAACACCTTGAAACATTATACTGGACAATTTTAGCGGTTATAAAACCGTGACTTTTCAAACCGCGGTAAACCTTGTAACCGATTATGGTCCTAAGCCCATTTAGTTATTTGGTGTATCATTTCTATGCCACCATACAAATGCGGAAAATAATGATCCTCTTTAAACAGGTTTCTTAGGCCCTGTTTACACCTGATATTAAGATATGTTTACTGTGCATCAATCTTATCACAAATGGGGGACACTACAGTAACCATACCCCAAAACTTAAATTAGTAGTTGCCTTCCATATCCTTTTTTTCACTGGTAAGCCTTGATCTAATGAAAAAAAAAACATACACAAACACTAATTAAAATATGTTCTCAAAATAAAATGAATAACTTCTTTAAATAGAACATTTGCACACCAACCTACTCTATTATTCTGTTTTGAGTAGGGTTGCATAATATTGGAAAAGCTGGAAATTGCAATATGTATACAATTTCATTGGAAAATTACATCCAGGTGAAGTCAAGTTTCCTCTCTAGGCTTAGAAAGTGAAGTAAAAGCTCTATATGAAAAGAATTCATTCATCCATTTAGATTGGTTGGGTTAGGGTTAGGGGTGCGCCTGAATGCTTTAAATGCTCACACAGTCACAGGGCTTCAAAACACATGCATATCATAAACTTTCACTCTATTATGGTTCAACTTTGCTGTAACTTCACAAATCTCATGTGTTCTGAACTGTGGCTCCTGGTCAACTGGTCAAACCTGGTCGATGTAACTAGTCCAGGTGCTCACATTGCCATATCAATGCTGAAATTATTTATTGTGCATTTTTTTGTCTATTTTTGTCTAATATTGTCTATTTTTTTGTCGTATGATGTATTGCACCAAACTACATTGCGATAAACGATATTATTGTCATTTTAAAACCATTATATAATGCCAGAATGACAATATAATATCATCACAATGCAAGGACACTCTTGCAAAGAACACATCATATTTTATTCTTAAGGATATTTCATTTAATTATAGTCATTTTAACTATTTAATAATTAGGCATTAAAATCAGAATGTGAAAACTGAAATTGTGAAATTGTGAAATTGAAGGAAATAGGATATTTCCTATAATAGGAAATATCCTAAATAAATATTAATAAATATTAACAAAAAAGTGCAAGTTAAAAAGTAACAGACACTGTGATATCTGCTACCAGGTCTATTTCTAGTTGTCAGACAGCCACATAAAAGTATACTAATAATAATAATTCCTTACATTTATATAGTTCTTTTCTGGACACTCAAAGCGCTTTTTTTGCGCATTTTTGGGGGGAATCTCCTCATCCACCACTAATGTGCAGAATCCACCTGGGTGACGGGACAGCAGCCATATTGCAGACTGCACACCACACACCAGCTGATTGGTGAAGAGGAGACAGAGTGATGAAGCCAATTATGACATGATGATGGTTAGGAAGCCATGATGGACGGAGGCCAGTGGGAATATTTGGCCAGGATGACGGGGTTAAACCCCTACTCTGTTTTGAAGGACATCCTAAGATTTTTAATGACCACAGAGTCAGGTTTAACATCTCGTCCGAAAGACGGTGCTTACTGAGCAGTATAGAGTCCCCTTCACTACACTGGGGCATTAGGACCCACACAGAAAGCAGCTTGTGAGCCCCCTGCTGGCCACTTCCGGTGGTATGAGAAATTGAGTTCCCCCTGAGAATTGGGTCTGCCTATAGGACCCCAAGTGATCCTATTGTTTTACTGGAGTTGTAATAGGTATAGTTTGTCGTGCCTACTTATAAGGTACAGTATATAAAATCACATTCATAATTTATATAATGTAAAAAGCGTGACTATTTCATTTCATCATTAAAATGGCATGTATAAGCGTTTTATTGACCCTTCTGTATACTCATGTATAATTAAAGGCAAGCACGGGTTATGAAAATGAGCATTTATCTTTTATACTGTTTAGTTAGCCCATTTAGCTTATGTGCTAGCATAATTATACCCCTACCATTAGCCTCCTGGCTACAATAAGCTAACGCAGGTCTGATTAGCCACAGAATAATGTATCACAATAATAGCTTTTGATCAGGTATTCACCACAGACGATCCCTTAGGCGTCCTAAGCAGACTCGATTGCAGTGGGGAATTGATTACTCTCCACACCGGCAGCAACCTAGCTTTCCCATGTGGTCTCCCATCCAGGTACTGACCGGGTGCAGCTCTGCTTGCCCTTTGTGGGCGACTATGTGAGAGTTGCAGAGAGCAAGCTGCCGGCTAGTAATTTATACTAAATAATATAGAATTTTTTGGATCATATTGACTCCAGAAGAGATAGAGATGTTGCACAATCAGTTAAATGCTGCTAGAATTGTTTATGTATGGGCAATATATATATTGCATCACCAAAAATGATTGAGCTCATGTCCATGTGTTGTGCGATAAGTGGATATATTAAATATTGTGACAGGCCTATGTGCAACCCTGGTTTTGAAGTATAATTGGTTCCGGTAGTTTGTTCACACAGAATATTTCGAAAAGGAAAAAATACTTTAAATACCTGTGTGATGCACTTCTACTGCAAAGTCCACTTCTACTAGTTTGCTTTCTTAAAAGTTTTTTATATACTAGACGCAGATGTCTCTTTTGTACCCTGATGTAGGTGCGTCTTCTGGGTGTGGTTTCACAAGGACAGCCTACTCTAGTAATAATGGAGCTGATGACACGGGGTGATCTGAAGAGCCACTTGCGCTCGCTCCGTTCCAAAGAGGTACACAATCATCCTGCTGACTTTGCATGCACAAAACAGTATACTGACTGATTACAAATATACTGATAGTTTTATTATTTTTCTTCTGCTCATCGTGTTATTCCCTGCAGATTTATAGTCAGCTTTTGGAATAGGGGTTTGTAGTAGTAGAAAAAGAGATAATTCAGTAGTGAGGATTTATTTTTTCTTTTTGACATGTAGCAGGGCTCCAGCAGCCAGTCTTTGCCTCCGCTGAAGAAGATGATTCAGATGGCGGGTGAGATAGCGGATGGGATGGCCTACCTCAATGCCAACAAGTTCGTGCATCGAGATCTGGCTGCCAGAAACTGCATGGTTGCTGAAGACTTCACAGTTAAAATCGGAGGTAATTCTTAGTTGTGCACAGTACATTAGTCTTTATCAGCAAATCTTAAGAAGAACTAGGTGTTTGAGAGGTTTGTTCTCTACTTGTGTTTAGACTTTGGCATGACAAGGGACATCTATGAGACTGACTACTATCGCAAAGGAGGCAAAGGGCTGCTGCCGGTCCGCTGGATGTCTCCAGAGTCTTTGAAAGATGGCGTCTTCACAACTAATTCTGATGTCTGGTACGAGCTTCACACACAGACACATAAATGCAAGACTTTGTTGCTTCTCTGTGAAGTGTGTGTGAAATGAACTTGCATGGATGTAACCGGTTAAGTATTTAGATGTACTGTACACTACAGTTCAAACGTGGTAGGCCTGTAAAAAAAAATGTAACAATGGTTTTGAAATAAGCAGGCCTCTTTAAAAACGAAGGCTGCATTTATCTGCTAAAAAAAGTGTATTGAAAAAACTTGTGAGCAGTTTTGAAATATTTAAAATGTATAGGTTGTTTTCAGTTACGTGCTTCGGGTGACTCGCGAAATTCAGATGGAGGGCAGGAAGTAAAAAACTGAATGGAAGACACTGTGGAAAGTCCGTATTTTTGCAATTTATACCATATTTCAAAGGAAATATAAATAGAAAATAAGCACAGATGTTGAGCATGATGCTTATATCATAAAGAAGGCTGAGTTTTCTACTGAACTAAACAAAATTTGCCTGTTATCGAGGCGGTAGATACTGCATAAGCTACGTTACGTGAAAACAATACTATAGTAAAAACTATAGTGTTTGGAAGCATACTATATATAATTACTTGAATTAATCTGTAATAGTAATTCTATTGTTGTTGTGGTATGACTAGGGCCAGACAGAATCTGTGGACATTTGTTTGCTATTTCTGCAGAGAATTTTGGTAAAAATCTGTGAATTTCTGCGGAATTATTTTGGGAGTATCAAAACTAAAACCCTAATATGTGAAATAAAAAATAATATCTTTTAAACTTTTATTTAATGTTTAAAATGCAAATCCAGTTAGATTCACTTTATTTGTTAAAGAAAGCAAGTCTGTCATATAATATATCTACTAAAAGACAGAAAATATTACTGTACAAACTGCATTGTACATAAATCAGATGAACATTTTCATATTAGTCAATAATATTACTGTAATTATTAAAAAACTGAATAAATTTAGCTTTACACACATCTACTCAAGTAAATAAACAGAATTAATGATGGGCTAAAAATCTGCGAAAATCTGCAGAAAATCTGCAGGATTCTGCGCGCACAGATTCCGTGTGGGCCCAGGTATGACCCAACTTTAGTAATAAACAAATTATTCAATAGGCTTCAGTTTTCTACGCTATAATCACAATGCACCACAGTTTACGCTAACGTTACAGTATTTATTACAGTTTATCAGTTAACAAAGAGTTGTACACATTATACACTTTACTATGTGGTTCAAAACAGGTTTATTATAAATGACTATAGATTTCCCCCATGCAGATATCTCTCAGACATCACGAAATAACAGATGAAAGCATACAAAAGCGTGGGAGCACAGTCTTATTTAGTTCTTGTAAGGGGGAAAGAGCTCCACAATAATAACTGTCTAGTTTTGACACAAGGGTTGCATTTCTTTTTGTTTTGTCGATGAACTTAACATCAACAAACATTCAAAGCTGTTGCGCATCTCGATGTTCACGTTACTGTTGTTTATTCTGCTGGAACGCCAACGATAACTTGGATTATTGCGAAACAAGAGATTTCATTGCAGCGGTTACATGGCAGGGTACGTTATTCATATTCTCCTGGATTTTGTATAAGTGTGGTGGCGTTTGTATCTGCTTATTATATAATACATTAACGTATAATACACATAGCTAGGCCTGTATATAATCTTTATTGGTGCTCTCAAACGAATTATCACATTCAAAAAAAGTTTGTACACATGGATGTATTGAATAAATGTTGATTACATGCCGCCTTTTCTTCTATTTTTCAGCCAGTTTCCTGAACTTTCCCCTTTATGAGCAAAAACTTTTGGAAGTATATAAGCCCTTCGGCATTTCTTATTTTGACTACTTTAAACAATTGTAAACAACATAAAACAGAAACATTTAGATTTCTGATAGTGATTCCTACTGTATGTAGAAGAATCACTTCCTGCCCTCCATCTGAATTCCGCGTGTCATCAATGACGTCGAAAACAACCTATTCCTGAAATGGCAAAGCTGTTTCACTATTCTTCAGTGTCACGTAATTCTTCACAAATCATTTTGATAGTTTTTAGATATGGAGTCCACAGTTGTTGTTTTTAACTACCGAATATTTGGGCAAATTTTATGTTGATCATTTTTGACCCCCAAAAATGATAGTCCTTTTAAATTTATATATAAATATACCTATTAAAAAGATTTGAAACGAAATATCACAAATTGTAATTCCTTTGGTTAAGACATTTAATTTTAAAAATTATTACTCAAAAAAATCTAGTTTAATGAATTTAGGTATAAGCTCTTAGATCCAAAGAACGCTTTAAGTGCATCCAAATTGTGGCCGGGGATTTTTCCATGTGAGCAGCAGGCCGTCCCATCAGAGTCCCAGTAGCTCTTCTTCAGCAAAGGCCCCCCAACTGTCCAGAAAGCATTGAAACTGTCTCTTTATTTTTCTTAATACGACAGGAAGCCTCATAGGCCTGTAAGAGGTGAAAACCCTTTAATGTTTTTTTTCCACTGATGTTCCGTGTCAAGGGAGAGAATGCATCACTTCCAGACATTCTTCCAGTCCCAGCCAAGCGAAACGTGCCCAAACACATTGTGTCTTTGTCTCAGACAGACTGTCTCTCCACAGCTTCAGTCCCAGCAGCAGCAGCGGATCAGTAGAACAGAGTCACGGTGCCATAGACCGACTCCATTTCCCAATCTCCAGCGTCCCACAGCTCTGTCACTCCGTGTGCTGTTAACCTCCTCCAGATGTTTGGTAATGACAGGGTTTGGTGTGCCAGGACAGACCCGCCTCCCTGTCCCTCCGTCCGTATCTGCCTCTTTTGAAGTCCCCGAGATGAAAAGAGCCACTGCGAGCTCCCATCTCGTACTCCCATAAACCTCGCTGTTAGGTGTCTTTATTTGCCCCCCCCCCCCACCCCCACCCCCGAAAAAAAGTGCGGTTTTGTCTTTCCACACGCAGATGTTGCAGCCAATTAGATGCAAGTCACTGTTGTAATGGTCCTGTTTTAAAGGGTGTTGAGCTTTGTCTCAGATCCCCGGCCAATGTCGAAAATTTGTCCTCCGAGAGCTAATGAATAACGACTGGCAACAGTGCGGTCTTTGTGTGCTTTTTATTTGGGGTTTGCCGACTTTCTGCTCCGCCGCTGCACTTTCTCACCGGCCGCCGGCTAATATATGGACTCGTTTTCATTAATGAGGAACACAGGGCTAACAAAAACACCACACTAAAAGAGAAGAGTTCAGGTCAGCGGCTCATGCGGCGTTTGCGATGTTTTTGAAAATGAGCAATTTGTTGTTCCAGGCTAGAAAAAACACAAGGATGCATTCGCAGCACTTTTGGTATCGCCCGCTTTTAGGCGCTGCACTTGTCTATTGGTGCATCTCTTGACCTTAAAAGGCCTCATTCCTTTCTTCGGAGTTACTTGATATGTGCAGTTGCTGGACACATTTCCTCTAAATGCATTTGTATAACCAGTTCCTCTCTTTGCAGGTCGTTTGGTGTGGTTTTATGGGAGATTGCCACATTAGCCGAACAGCCCTACCAGGGCATGTCCAACGAGCAGGTACTGCGCTTCGTCATGGAGGGAGGACTTCTGGATAAACCGGACAACTGTCCCGACATGCTGTGAGTCCACCAACTGCACGTTGCTCCCAAATTTGGCAGAGCGCTTTACAATGTTAACCCTTTGTCCTCTAGCTGACTCTTGTCCATTTAGGGTTGCGATATCACGTTAAAATGTTGATAGTATGTCAGCAGATGCGGCCACTAACGTCAGGCCAAGTGAAAGCCTGACTGGTGTCATTTGCGTCACGGGTTAAAATGAGACAAGTGACATCATGTTGTCAGGGAGCCTCCCACCCATAGAAGGGAGAATGTTTGCTTCCCATGAGGGCGACTGTCAGAGTGACCCAGACTCCTCTAGTGTAACTTAAGCAAGACACTGCAGACCAAAACAATTTAGACATTTTGGACTTTTTAACTTTTCATAGTGATTTATTTGATATTTATTCAACTTTTCAAGTCTTGTTTCAGTTTGATAGAAAGAAAACATCCAAAATACACTTTTGTATCAATTTGTGTCTGTAGATTTCAATTGCAGTTAGACATAGGCCGGTATAAGATTCTGACGGTACGATAACCTCTGATAAAAATACCACTGTTTCACAGTATTGTGGTTACTGCTCTAAAATATATTCTTTTTAAATGTCTTTTTCCCCCATTGAACACAGAATATTTTATTTTAGGAAACATTTATAATATTTTGGAACAGTAAACAGGCTAAATAAATCAAATAAATAATTGACTTCTGCCATCTTCGGTCTTTTCAAAAAGCATGAACACTTGATGATGGGTCACAGTTGTCTAATGTTGACTAATTGAAATATCTAGGTCTTTGGCTCGACACTGAACTGTCCTTTAAACCCCATATTAATTTCATGGTTAAAAAGTCATATCGGCGCTTACGTTCTCTTTATCGTTCTATTATTTTTCATTTGAATTATGGAAAAAATTCTTTCTCAATTAATTTTCCCTATTATTGATTATGCTGATATTATTTATAACAATACCTCTGATATTATTCACAAACCTTTAAATACTGTCTTCAATTCTCTATGTAGGTTTGTTTGTTTGTTCCATTTACCTCCTCATATTCTCTTCAACATACGCAACAGAATTACCATTTTGTTCCAAGAATTACAACAGAAAGTGGCCGTAGGTCCTTTCAATACAAAGCTCCTTCTGACTGTATCAATCTTTCTTCTTTTTTTAGATTAAGACATTTAGTCTTTTATGGACTTATGTATTTTCTTGTAGATGTTTTTAATATTTGGTTCCATTTTAAATGCTTATTATTTATTTGTATATCAAATTGTTTGTACTTTTGCATGTTTTTGCTTGCTTAGGCTTGAGACTGTGAGAAGTGTTTCAGGTGAAGCGTGCTGCTTGTTTGTTTGTTTTGTTTAGCTGTACGTTTGTTATGATATGTTGTACTCTGTTTGATTTATGTAGTTCTTAGGGACCCCCGTGAAAATGTTCATCTCAAGGGGCTATCCCATTCAATAAATTCAAATTCAAAACATAAAAAAATTACATATACCTTAGGAACAGTGTAACAGACATTTTTTGCCTTTTTAAAACCTTGACTTTTCCAAACCGTGGTACACCTTGAAACCAGTCATCATCTCATGCCAAATTTGCAATACATATTTTTTGTTTCATCTGCACCGAATTATACACACCAAATGAAGCTTTAATGAAGCATTTTCTTTAATGAAGCATTGCTTCGTTTGCATATTTAAATAACAGGTTTTCCTTTGGCTTAGTCCCATATTTATCAAGGGTCACCACAGTGGAATTAACCGCCAACTATTCCAGCATATGTATTACGCAACGGATGCCCTTCCAGACACAACCCAGTATTGGGAAGCATCCATACACTCTCGCATTCACACACACACTCATACACTTCGGCCAATTTTGTTTACTCATTTCACTTATAGCGGATGCCTTTTTGACTGTCTGGGAAACTGGAGCACACGGAAGAAACCCACACCAACACAGGGAGAACATGCTAACTCCACACTGAAATGTCAACTGGCCCAGCTGGGACTTGAACCAGTGACCTTCTTTTCGTGAGGCGACAGTGCTAACCACTGAGCCAAAAATTACAAAGCTTGTAATACTAAAAAATGTTTGCAACTCTCAAAGCACTCAATCCACTTGGGAAGTATGGCGATAAGCATTAGTTAATTGTTTACCCTGTTCACCTGCAGTGTCTTGACTTAAGAGCTCCACACACTAATCTTCACATCATTGTCTGCTTGCGTCACTCATCTGCTCTGGCGTTCTCCTTTTCTGGGCTGATGTCAGCAGCGAGGCATCTGTCTGTTTCTCCTGACCTCTTTCTCCTGCAGTCTCTCGTTCTTGTCTCGACTGTTATGGAAACACAAACCCCGGGTTTCCATGGCAGCCACGGCGAGATGTCCTGATTGCACGAGAGAGGAGGCCCGAGCGTGTGCTGTGCTGCGCTGCACATCTAGAGGCTCGGAATCTGTCATCTGTATCTCATCACAGCTCTCAGCTAAACATCATCAAGTCAGGATGTCGCTCACATTTTTGTGATATCATGAGAATTCAAGCAATGCTTGGATCAAGTACAAGGGCAGGGAATCAGAAATAGTGTGCAGAATGCTGATCCTTCAATGGTGTGCTTGTACATTTTGTAGAGCTTGTTGTTTCTCTGTTTTTGAATAGTGTATCAATTGTTCTATCATGGTACTGTCTTGTTGGTTTAGGTTTAAAAAAGGCATGCAGGTTTCTTGCTTCATCATTGTCCTTCATGAAGCTGAGTTATAAATAAGTGTTTAGTGTGTTGTCTAGCTTGGTATCAGACATTATCATCTAAAGAGCATGCTGCATGTATTTGAAAGGATTACAATTTTGATGATAACTGTTCTGCACCCACTGGCCACTTTATTAGGTACACCCACTACTCATTAACGCAAATATCTAATCAGCCAATCGCATGGCAGCAACTCAATGCATGTAGACATGGTCAAGACGATCTGCTGCAGTTCAAACTGAGCATCAAAATGGAGAAGAAAGGCAACTTTGAACGTGGCATGGTTGTTGGTGCCAGACAGACTGGTCTGAGTGTTTCAAAAACTGCTTATCTACTGGGCTTTTCATGCACAACCCTCTCTAGTGTTTTAGAGAATGGTCCGAAAAAGAAAAAATATCCAGTGAGCGTCAGTTCTGTGGGCGCAAATGCCTTGTTGATGCCAGAAGTCAGAGGAGAATGCCCAGACTGGTTTGAGCTGATAGAGAGGCAACAGTAACTCAAAAAAACACTTGTTACAACCGAGGTATGCAGAAGAGCATCTCTGAACACACAACACATCAAACCTTGAGGCAGATGGGCTACAGCAGCAGAAAACCATACTGTGTGCCACTCCTGTCAGCTAAGAACAGGAACCTGAGGCTACTATTTGTACAGGCTCACTAAAATTGGACAATAGAAGATTGGAAAAATATTGTCTGGTCTGATAAGTTTTGATTTCTGCTGCAATATTCAGATGGTAGGGTCAGAATTTGGCGTCAATAACATTAAAGCATGGCTCCATCCTGCCTTGTATCAGTGGTTCTGGCTGGTGGTGGTGGTGTTATGGTGTGGGGGATATTTTCTTGGCACACTTTGGGCCCATTAGTACCACTTGAGCATTGTGTCAACGCCACAGCCTACCTGAGTATTGTTGCTGACCATGTTCATCCCTTTATGACCACAGTGTACCCATCTTCTGATGGCTACTTTCAGCAGTATAACAGGCCATGTCATAAAGCACGAATCATCTCTGACTGGTTTCTTGAACATGACAATGAGTTCACTCAAATGGCCTCCACAGTCACCAGAATTCAACCCAAAAGAGCACCTTTGGGATGAGGTGGAACGGGAGATTCGCATCATGATTGTGCAGCCGACAAATCTGCAGCAACTGTGTGATGCTGTCATGTCAATATAGACCAAAATCTCTGAGGAATATTTACAGTAGCTTGTTGAATCTATGCCTTGAAGGATTAAGGCAGTTCTGAAGGCAAAAGGGGGTCTAACCCGGTACTAGTAAGGTGTACCTAATAAAGTGGCCAGTGAGTGTATTTTAACATGTTATTTATTGATGTGATGGCAAAACTCAATTTTCAGCATCCATAATCAGGATTCAGAAATTATTCCAATACTGTATCATTCATTAATTTTCCTTCAGCTTAGTTCCTTATTTATCAGGGGTCACCACAGAGGAATGAACCTCCAACTATTCCGGCATATGCTTTACACAGCAGATGTCATTCCAGCAGTAACCCAGTACTGTGAAACATACTGTATTATGTTATAATAAGGTAATATTTATTTATTATAATAAAATGTATTATATTTATTTAAATCAGAAATCGTTTGCATTATAAATGTCTTTTCTGTCAGTTTAATGTGAGCAGCATTGCATGTATCTTTTAAAGAAACGGCAGTACCAGAATCCACTGCGAGAATACAAGCTTGATGAAATAACATGTATGATCAAGGAATATGTCAATTATTAAACATAAAAGAACCAAAAGTAGTCAAAACAGGGCGACGTTTATTTTATGGCTAGTGCTGTATCTCACCTTTAGCACCTTTAGCTTAGCAACATGCTAACATAAAACTTTTTTAGTATTGATATTGAGTCCAATTTTTCATTTCATTTGCTATTTGTGGAGATGTTGTTTGGTTTTGGAAAAGAGATCAGTGCAAACAGCAGGGCAGGATTTATCACTTTTTTTGATTGGGATTGAATTTGCTTCAGTGTGTAATAACACATGGACTCTGCTATGAAACTGTGATCCAACCGACGCAAAACAGGCAGGTTACTCGCATTTGCCAGGCCGCTGACCGGAAAAAAATACATTGTTTTTAAGCAATGGCTGGGGAGGTTAGTTAACCCACAGAACAGTGTAACTTTCCGTCAGCGCCTAACATTCGTCAGAGAAATCTCTGGTGCCGTATTTGATACTGTGGAATGTTTTTGCCTGTGTGTTTTGTGCTGAGACGCTCCACTCTGAACCTGCGGCTGGAGGTCACTGAAAATGTATTTCAGTGGGCCAGTGAGAGCTGACACTATTCTTAGCTTGTTTGTGCATTTTACCATGATGTGGTGGAACAGTACCACACCAAACTGTTGTGATAATGGGTTTGGTGATTTTTATTTTTGTTTTGGATTTTTTTCCTGCTACTGCTGCTTGTGTGTTCCCAGCTGTTTACACGAGACAGGTTTATGGAGTGTTTAGGACAGTAGTGCTGGCGTAGTGTACTGTACAACCACAAAATGTTCTAGAAGCTGGGTTTTCAACAACAGTGTGCTCTGCTCTGCTGTGCTCCAGCTCTAGTGAACACTGCCACCTGTTGATGAGTGCCAAACACCTGGAGTTCATAGACATTATAAAGCTGTTTGCACTGCAGTATATGAGATTTGTACATCTCATATACTGCAGTGCAAATATGAGTTGAGTTTTAAATGATAATGTTTACACTGAGTAATATTTATAATATATTATTTATAGAAAGAGAGAAATGTCACCTAATTGGCCCGCTTTAACATTTTGAATTTGCATTTATTTTTACATTTTTAGTTTTCTTTTTGATTTTGGTTTTATGTTTTAGCTTTTGTTATTTTATTAAATGATTCTGTTTAACTTTAATTTGACATTTTAATAATTCTACTAACCTCAGCCAGTTACCAAGGCAACACTTTTAAATTGCTTTCAAGTTTTTCAGTGTTATTTCTTTATTTGAGATTTTTTACCAAAAGCAATTCTGAGTAGTTTCAATATTATATTATTATATTATTTCAATAGAGACTTCAAAACATTGTTGTTTTTTTTTAAACTGGTCACACTGGGCTCAAAAGAGATACAGTTAAAGTCAGAATTATTAGCCCCCCTGTTTATTTTTTTCATCAATTTCTGTTTAACGGAGAGATTTTCTCAACACATTTCTAAACATAATAGTTTTAATAACTCATTTCTAATAACTGATTTATTTTATCTTTGCCATGATGACAGTAAATAATATTTGACTAGATATTTTTCAAGACACTTCTATACAGCTTAAAGTGTCATTTAAAGGCTTAACTAGGTTAATTAGGTTAACTAGGCAGGTTAGGGTAATTAGGCAAGTTATTGTATAATGATGGTTTGTTCTGTAGACTATGGAAAAAGTATATAGCTTAAAGTGGCTAATAATATTGACCTTAAAATGTTTTTTTTTTATTATTAAAAACTGCTTTTATTCTAGCCGAAATAAAACAAAAGACTTTCTCCAGAAGAAAAAATATTATCAGACATACTGTAAAAATGTACTTGCTCTGTTAAACATCTTTTGGGAAATATGTAAAAAAGAAAAAAATTCAAAGGGGGGCATATAATTGACTTCAACTGTATGTATTTGATCTACTAAAAAGAACTGTCTCAAAAGAGTGATTTGAAACTGATAACACTGTTTAGACTGTGTATTTTTGAACTGGCTCAAAAGTGTACTTTAATCTTTTTTCATTCCCTAAAAACAACAAGAAAAGAGAATCTGAATATGCTCATCACATTGTATACTACTGAACTAGCTCAAAGGACAAACTTTATTCTTGAATGTAACTACATTGCTTGAGCTGTGTGCATTTGATTTACTAAAAAGAACAGCTAAAGAGTCAGTTGTTCAGGAATCAGACTACACTGTTGGTCTTTGATTCACTAAAATTAACAGCCTCAAAAGTGTAATTTCTTTATAAAGTTGACTACAAAAGTTCCATGGTATTTTTTGATTAACTAAAATGAACTGACTCCTAAAAGGGGATCGCACACCGGATGCGCTGCACCACGATGCACTCATGACAGTTGGAATTATTGCACACCAGACGCGCACATTCTCATTCATTCATTTTCTTTTCGGCTTAGTCCCTTTATTAATCAGGGATCTCCATTAATAATTATTAATCAGCGGAATGAACCACCAACTATTCCTACATATGTTTTACGCAGCGGATGCCCTTCTCTGGGAAACACCCATACACTCTCATTCACACACATACAATACGGACAATTTAGCTTACCCAATTCACCTATAGCACATGTCTTTGGACCTGTGGGGGAAACCAGAGCATCTGGAGGAAACCCATGTGAACATGGGGAGAACATGCAAACTCCACAAAGAAATGCCAACTGACCTTGCAGAGGCTCGAACCAGCGACCTTCTTGCTGTGAGGCGACAGCGCTACCCACTGTGACGCTCAACGCACATTCTTATATTATTTAATATGAAACTAATCAGATGGCGCTCTGTGGCGTAGCAGACATATGAACAGTGTCCTGATTTGTAGCTGGGCGCCTCAGAGAGCCGTCGACCTGTGGCACCGGTGTGTATACCCTGATAAGTCTATGTTTAGATTTCCAAAATGCATGGTGCTGAGTGACACAGCGTGGCTATTCGCCGAGTGGCACATCCAGTGTGTGACCCCCTTAAGAGTAATTTGTCTATTAGTGTGCATTTTCTGGTTGACAGTGAATTTATTGCATCACATCCAGTACAGTATAATTAATGTTGAGGATTAGTGTAGGATATTTGTATTAACTCACACGTGACTAAATCCATATCATAACACTGTATGTGTTCTGTATCTGCTCTACAGGTTTGAGCTAATGCGCATGTGCTGGCAGTACAACCCTAAGATGCGGCCATCTTTCCTGGAGATCATCAACAGCATAAAAGAGGAACTGGAGCCCCCTTTCCCGGAGGTTAGCTTTTTCTACAGTGAGGAGAACAAGCCGCCCGACACTGAGGAACTGGACATGGAGGTGGAGAACATGGAGAACGTCCCACTGGACCCCGCATCCACATTGGCCCCCTCTTCTCAGGGGAACACAGGAGCTCAATCCCAGAGCCCGCAGCCGCTTTCCCCAGCTCAGGCGCCTGGGACGCCGCTTGGGTCTGCACAGACTCCCTCCACCTCACCGCCCTCATCCTCAGCCTCTCCAGGCCTGGCTCTGGATAAGCACTCAGGACAGGTAGCAGCAAATGGACCGGTGGTGTTGCTGGGGCCGGCGTTTGACGAGACGCAGCCTTACGCACACATGAACGGCGGGAGGAAGAACGAGCGAGCGCTGCCACTGCCTCAGTCCTCGGCCTGCTGATCATCACAGGGTACACACATTTCCCTCCTCCCTTTGTCTACATGGTCGTATGTGTTTTTTCTTTCATTCTCGAGGAGTCAAAACTCAGCGCCGACCATGGAGGCAACCACCAGATGGATGGTGTCCTGCCTGGAAGTCATTCAGGTGGATCACTCAGTTCAAATGATTTGGAATGACGGAGGACGGTTTGTGCAGTTGAAAGAAAAAAGCCTCCAAAAACTCTTGCAATATTTAAGATTTCAGAACAAACCACCACACTGGAGGGCCCTGGCTTCCACAAAAAATGTTTCTAAAGGAAGAAAAGCTGCCAGTTCATTGTAACACAGGAGAGACTAGCCAGCAAGCCCAGCCCGTGAACACTTTAAGGGTGCATACGAGTGTGTTTTTCTACAAAACTACACATTCCCCTCCTCAGCGCAAGAACATTTCTTCCTCTAAGACTGTCTTTGTCATCACATTTCTCTTCAAGAAAGCGCAGAGACTGGATCTGCTGCAATCGCTTGTTCTCAGTCAGTGGTTGCTCATGTTACTGGTTAATCCACCCTTCAACTTCATATATTTCAAGGGTGTTTGTTACAGAGTGAGGTGGGCTTTTTTAAAAACTGCCAAATGTTTGCCAAATCAAATGTCCCTTTTTTTCTGAAAAAACAAACAAAAATATATTTATCACTACAAAACCCCTATCCACAGCCGACTTTAAGGTTGCACTCTGAAGTAAACTCTCATACTGTCTTCGATGGGGATTTCTGCACCTCATCTTTTACAATCAGCTTGAGTTTGTAAATCTTTCCCCTTTTTATATGGCTCTGATCTCCGACTATTGCATGGCAGTTCCTGCTGCACGCACCATCTGTGAGCTGAGCCTCTGTGAGAGCGATGTCTCTAGTCAAAAGAAAAGAGCGCGGCGCTAATCGAGAAGGTGAAGAGATCAGCGCGCCGTGGAGAGACGGATATGAATTAAAAGGGATCGACTCTGTCATGAAGCAGACTGATTACAGGGGCTTCATCTGTTTTGACTTCATCTGTTTTGTGAGATGAGTGAGGCATCATACACAGCAGGTATTTTTTTAGACTAGTCATTAGTCTCTCTGTACAATTCATATGATTCTAAGAAGGGTCTTACAGTTCTATGTTAGACCACAAGATCATTTACACACAAATCATTGGTTTGAGTCACTTTTGATAACTTTTTTACGGTTCTGATGTTCACCTCTTTGTCTGTACAGAAAGAAGCTGCTAATTTTTTTTCTTTTGTGGGTGATATATATATATATATATATATATATATATATATATATATATATATATATATATATATATATATATATATATATATATATATATATATATATATTAAAGAAATCCTTCAGGTTTAATATTTTATGATATCTCCACTACAGTCCATTTTCTTATGCTTTTTACTCTTCTTGCAGAAAAAAAAAACAAAAAACAAAAAAGTGAATAGCAATTTATTTTTATTTTTTCTCCCTGAGAGGTTGTCTGCATTGCCACATGTCCATTGCCTTGTGTTTTTTAATATTTCTCTATATTATTATTATTATTATTATTATTAGTTACAACAGACTCTTAGCTCTGCATGTGAACTTTAGGCACCCTTGATACAGTTGTCTACCATTGCGCCTCCTCATGAGGTGCAGCTCAATCTCAGGTTAATGTCATGGTTTTGTTCTCCAGACATTCTCATCATTGCTGATTCCACCTTGGAGTTTTTAAGTTGCTGGCCTCACCTTACAGTGTAGTAAACCGTACAGTATGTCAAAGTCCACACTTAAGTCTCTTAAATAGATGGCTTCATTTGCATTTCTTTACCCTCATAGATTTTTTTGTCACCCATCCATGTAAAGAATAGCAACTAACAGGGCTAATTGGACTGTCTTAACTTGTCTCACATACTCTACCCCAACCAGCCTGTAACAAAAAAAAAATACAAAGAGACGGTCATGATCTTTGCTTTGGCGTCTCGCACGACTCACCTCGATTTTTATAAATCTGTGATGAAACGTCACCTGTAACCAAATAAAAGCAGGTTCTATATCAGCAAAGCGATCGCTTTATTCAGAGAATGCTAAATAATACAGTAGGTTTCCCTGGCTAGTTGGCTTAAAAAAAAAAAGTTTTGTTTTGAAGGATTTCTCCATGTTTATTTGAGAATGTTACCCTGGACTTATCCTGTCTTAGAAGTTTATTTCCCCCCTTTGGAGGAATATTTATTTTTATTCTCTTTTTGTTCGTGATACCAGTTGAAATCACTGTATTAATGCCCTTATGATTTAGTGTAAATTCTGAATTCTAGATGCATTTTTCCATGATGTCATGACTGGGGGACTTTCTTTGTTTTGTTTTTAAAATTTCCTTCAGCATCTATCTACCTCATTCTCTTATATTTCAAGTGTGTAAGTATATGAAATGATCAAAAACATCTCGCTTTTTTCTGTAGAGGGCACCTTATCATCCTCTGTCATGTCTCAAAATTAAAAACACTTTAAGCACCACAGAGCACAAGCTCCCAGGAATGGAGAGAGAGAGAGAGGAAGTCATAGTGTGAACTGACATGTCTGTGGGATTTCTAATGGTGTGTCTATTGCGTCCCTTATCACATACACAAAACTGCTCCCGCTGCTCTCAATCACACCGCAATACTTTAGAAATACTCTTATTAAATGTCTAATTCACAATGGTTTCATCATCATGGATTTGGAGATAAAACATAGTTCTTTGCTATCAGTGTTTTTCTTTCATATGAAATATTCTTCTTTATTACTCCAATTGAAATCAATGAAACAGCTTTTTAAATAAAGGTTTAGGAGAGCCTAACACCTAGTTTAGGAACACCTAGTCACGCATATGCTAGCAAATTTGCTGTAAAATATTTTCATTGGAAGTCTAGATATAATGTTGTTACACTGTAAAACCCAGCAGTCAACTTTATCAAATGAAATGAGTGTTGTTAACTCAGAATTGACTGAAAGTTAATTTTACTCATTTGAAAAGAGTTTTGAACTCAGTGTTGAAGGTAATGAGTTCATTAAATACCTCATTACTTCAACTTAAATGGAGTAAGTTCACAGTACTCATATAGATTCGTTTTTTAACTCAAATGGTTTGTAGCAATCGGTTCCCTCAAACGATTTGGGTTCCCTTAACTTACTGGGTTTTACTATGCTCAAATTGCTTTGTTTTATCAAATGGATTAAGTTCACAGTACTCATTATGATTAGTTTTTGAACTTAAATAGTTTGTTGCAATCGGTTTCCTCAAATGGTTTAAGTTACCTTAACTTTTTGGGTTTTACAGTGTATTAAAAAAACCTAAGGCAATACTTATTGGGATAGTTCACCCAAAAAAATCTCATTTGCTGTTGATTTACATTAGGGTCTTACAAAGAAAAGGAAATGGTCTGTGCAAGGAACTGTTATTTACAACATTGGCTTGTCATGAAAATGTTCAGGACCGTTTACCAGGGAGTAAAGGTTACAATTTTGTAATAATGTTCTGTTTTTTTTGTAGCATAGCACGATTGGTTTATTTTTTAATACACTAAATGTTTTGGGGTTTTACTCTTGGGTTTTAGCACCGGTAGCCATCGACTAGGATTTTATGAATCACCAAAGACCACAATTTTGATTCAATTTCAAAAAGTTCTACTAAAGAAAAACAAATGTTACCCTTGACCACAAAATCTTCTCATGTTACACGGGTATATTTTTGCCAATAGGCAAAAATACATTGTGAATTTCTCTTTTAATCCAAAAATCATAATAATATAAGGTAAATATCATGTTCCATGGAGACATTTTGTAAATTTCCTAATGTAAATATATCAAAACAAAGATTTTAATTATATGCATTCCTAAGAAATTAATTTGGACAACTTTAAACTCTATTTTCTCAGTATTATCAGAATTTTTTGATTCTTTAGATTCAATTATTAAATAGTTGTATAATATACAGTTGAAATCAGAAATATTAGCCTCCCTTTGAATTTTTTTTTTTTTTCTTTTTAAAAATTTCCTAAAAGATGTTTAACAGAGCAAGGAAATTTCCACAGTATGTCTGATAATATTTTTTCTTCTGGAGAAAGTTTTATTTGTTTTATTTCAGCTAGAATAAAAGCAGTTTTAAATTTTTTAAAAGCCATTTTAAGGTCAAAATTATTAGCCCCTTTAAGCTATATATTTTTTCAGGTAGGCTACAGAACAAACCATTGTTATACAATAACTTGCCTAATTACCCTAACCTGCCTAGTTAACCTAATTAACCTAGTTAAGCCTTTAAATGTCACTTTAAGCTGTATAGAAGTGTCTTGAAAAATATTTAGTCAAATATTATTTACTGTCATCATGGCAAAGATGAAATAAATCAGTTATTAGAAATGAGTTATTAAAACTATTATGTTTAGAAATGTGTTGAGAAAAATCTCTCAGTTAAACAGAAATTGGGGAAAAAATAAATGGGGGCTAATAATTCAGGGGGGCTAATAATTCTGACTTCAACTGTATATATAAATACAGCCAAATATTGTGCCATACCTCAGAGCAAAGCTTATTTATTCAACTTTCAGATAATGCATCTATTCATATGCTTACATTTTTGACAGTTGTGACTGTTTTATGTGGTCCAGGGTTACAAATCACCAACATGTTGGAACTGCAATTAAAATTTTTTGGGTGAACTACCCATTTAAGCTTTGATTAACTTCATTAGGAACTCATATGCCGAATAAATAGTATGTATGTATGTCTGTACACCGATAACTACCTGGTTCATAAGCACCATTGTTAGCCAAAGCTTCTAGCAATTCAATGCATAATGTGGATTTCATAACAAACCAGTAGATTTTTTCCCTTCTCATAGAATAAAAAAAAAACTAGCAGGAAAAACATTCCAACTGATTTGTTTGGTCAGAATCCCTCCACGTGTCTAGTGAGTACCATATACAAAGGGCCGATTGTTGTCATCGTACTTATCGACATTGTTCTCCAGAGAGAAAAGGGCTGCGGTTTGCCTCTCTTTTCTACTGCTGCTGACAACATGCTGCTTTATAGAGACTACTAATAGTCTTGCCAATAGCATTGGGTAGGTGGTGGTTCTAAGCAACGGGATTTCTCTCTCCAAACAACCGCTAAAAACAGATGGGTCAGACGATTACAATGCAAAACGGTTATGGTCTTACAACCCCTGGTTGTTCAGTTTCATGGCACTTAAAATGACTGATATTTTGGATCTTTTGAACTCCAGGGGTTGCAAATGAGGACGCTCGTTGGAAGAGATCTGGATGGGATGCTGAGAGGCACATTGTTAGAAAAGAATATTTTTCTGTGTGGTACAAAACGGTCGAAATAACCAATCTATAAAAGCCCTTGTGCTTGTATTGTTGCGTATGTATATGGGTGGGAGTGTATCACATGTAGATGTAGTGATTAAGATTTTGATGTGTTTATAATGGGAAAATAATAGATATCACTATTTATTTCTGTTCTTTTTTCTTTCTGTAATGAATAATGGACAAAAGCATTGGCCTGTTGCAAAAGTGAATGTCAGTTTTCATTGAATGCTGCCAAGGTTTCCTTAGTTACTAGTAGGTTACAGATCTACAAAAGGCATATATACATAAACACAAATAGGACAGTGATGTCCAGTAGATTACGGGTAGTCATGACACAGAGAGAGAACATGACTAGAATTTAAAATAAACAGAGACAAGTTTACAGTAGAAGTAGATTATTAAAATGCAAGTTCTTTGCAAACCTGAAGGTAGATTGACTGAAAGATTTTTTTGTTCCTCAACTATCATAAAAACTATTATCGTTTATTATATTTTTTCATGATGCAAAACCTCAGGTTTAGAAAAGATGCATGTATGCATTTTAATTGCAATAATGAGCTTGAGGTTTCACAGACATCATTTCCCAGGCACTGTTGTTTTTGCTTGGCATTCTGACAAATTTCAAAAGGGGCCTTGATCTACTGTACTGAAGAGTTTAACACTTTTTATTTTCCTTTCACACAAAAAAAGAAGAAAAGGAGGAAAAATAAAAATCTCTGTGTCATTGCATTGATTGGTAGAAACTGATGGTTAAAACGGCTTGGCTGGTACTCTCGTCTTTTTGTAAGTTATGTATCTAAGGCCTCCTGTTTTTCAGTTTTTTCCTCACCTCCAGTTGAGATAGTAGACTTTTTACATGCCATTGGCTTAATGTATATCTGAAGAATTTTCATGTATTTTCTTTTTTTTTCTCTTAAATTTTGAATTAAAAAATGAATGAGTCTGAATGTCTGTGTCCTGTCTCACTTCTTTTAACTACACTAATAGCATTGTTATCATCAGTGTTTCTACCTATGTACTACACCTCAATAGTTCCTATGTACTACACCGCAATAGTTTAGAAATACTCCTATGAAATGTCTAATTCACAATGCTTTCATCATCATGGATTTAGGGATAAAACAGTTCATAGTTGCTATTAGTGGTTTTCTTTCATATTAAATATTCTTCTTTACTACTTCAGTTGAAATCAATGAAACAGCTTCTTTAATAAAGGTTTAGGAGAGCCAACAATGGTAACTATAATAACTACACACTATGAATCATCTATTAAGCATTAGCAAATAGTGAATTCATTATCTTAAGCATTAACTCTGCATTAATAGATGTACATTAGCAGTTTATAATTGCAGATACAAATGCTATATTCTTGACTTATAAGCACATTAAAAATGTAATAATAATAACAATAATTGTTCTTTCATACGTTGTTACTGATTAATTTTTCATGACTACATTAAGTATTGCATTATTTACAAATTATTTGTAATTAAGAGTAGTTGGTGTTTTTTAAGATCATTCAGAATGAGTTAGAAAATGATTAATAAACTATTCAAATCAACATTTATATATTATTATTCAGGAATATTTAACAGTTAACTTGTGTGTTAATAAATGCTTCATTAACTCTTAAACTTCATCCAGTTTCGTGACCTAATCTAAAGAGTGGACTATTTATGCTTTATAAATCCCTAATAAATGACCATTAAAGGCTCAGTATCAAATGAACAATAATCTTTGCAATCGTTTCTAAAAAGTCAAATGACTGTGCAGTATAAACATTGATGAATAACAGGAGAGTCAAAATATAACATAAAATTTGATAAAACAACATTATATTAATAGAACAATATATTATGATCCAACATTTCAATGTTATTCAGCGATGTTTAAACCGTGCAGTAATTTTATTTTAGATAAGGTTGCAAACATTTTTTCTCATCTGATACAGTTTCATTTGTGTATCTAGAAATAAATAAAGTTGTTTATTTTCTTTATCCTGTTTAGAATATATCTGAGCCTTTAATTGTCATTTATAAGGGATTTATAAAGCATAAATAGTCCTCACTTTAGATTAGGTCACTAAACTGAATGAAGTTAAGTTAACAAAGCATTTATTAACATACAAATTAATTAGTAATATAGGCCTGGA
This sequence comes from Danio aesculapii, assembly GCF_903798145.1. Classification (NCBI taxonomy): domain Eukaryota; kingdom Metazoa; phylum Chordata; class Actinopteri; order Cypriniformes; family Danionidae; genus Danio; species Danio aesculapii. Next base: position 47,642,055 of record NC_079452.1, on the reverse strand, counting down.
TAACAAGATATATAAATGTTCGTTTGAATAGTTTATTAATCATTTACTAACTCTGTTAGCTGTAAGATTTCAATGGTGATTTCATTGAAAGTGTATTTTCCCCCAATAAAAGGGGTTTAGTCTTCAAATGGTTGCAGCAGAACAAAAACAAGTGGTGTGAAATATAACTCATAACATTTATAAAAGAAAACTTCATTATAAACTGCAGACGTGGTGTAGAGGATTGGACGAAGGAAGTTCAGACAAGAACACATGATTTATGAAATATAGAAATTATCATATAAATTATGGGAAAACATCATTTCCTAAATTTTAAATAAAAAAAATGAATGAGTCTGAAAGACTGTCAATTATTTCAACTACACTAATAGCATTGTTATTGTCAGTGTTTTCTACCTGTGTGCCGTCTGTGTATCCTCAGGTTGTGTGTGCAGGGCTGTCCAGCTGTTGTAACAGATTCTGGATGATGGTCTGGAGTTGTGGTACCAGTCCTCTCTGGGCTTGCCAGGCTTCCTGATGCTGGCACATGAATCAATGCAGCCTTTCCCTTCCCATGGTACAATGAATAGTAGTATACAAAATCACACAGGTACCTGCAAATGATTCAATTGATAATTGTATAACATGCTATAACTTTCAATTCTTTATTACATTATTAAATTGAATTATAATTTATGAAGGGGTTTATACATTTTTAAACAGCTCTTAGAGTCATATATACTGTACTTGCACTTGCAAAGATAGATTATTATTCTAAAAAAGCCTTTGTTGATCAGTAAAAAACAGTCATACACATCTGGGACATCTGGTTTCTGGTAACACTTTAGTTTTGGGAACATGAACTCATTGATTTAATAAGTGTAGGGTTGTTGTAGCGATAAAATTGATATTTGCCCTTCACCCTTTACTTGTTTTAAACCTTTATAGGTTTCCTTCTTCTGTTAAATACAAAAGCAGTTATTTTAAGAATGTTGGAAAGCGGTAACTGTTGACTTCCATGCTATTGGTTTTTCCCCATGGAAGTCAATGGTTACAGGTTTCAACCTTCTTTAAAATATCTGCTTTTGTGTTCAACAGAAAAAAACGTTTGCAAACACTGGAGAGTGACTAAACAGTGAGTAAAGATTCATTGTTGGTGAGCATCTCTTTAGGTGTAGGTACAGGATAGGATTTATGGATGTAGAATTTGGTCATTCAGAATTAGGTGTTAATATGTGCTGTGTAGGTACTAATAATCGGCCATGTGCAGGCTATTAAGCTACTAATTAATCCATTTAAAGGAAAGGTTTACCAGGAAAATCACAATTCTGCCATCATTTACTCATCTACTTGTTCCAGACCTTTTTGACTTTGTTTCTCCTGTTGAACGCAAATGAAGATATACTGAAGAATGATGAAAACCAGTAACCACTGACTTCCATAGTATTTACTTTTCCTACTATTGATGTCAATGGTTAGCGGTTTCCAACATTCTTTAAAATATCTTCTTTTGTGTTCAAGTCAAGGGAGAGTAAATGATGGCAAAATTAATTCATTAATTCATTCTCCTTCAGCTCAGTCCCTTTATTCATCAGGGGTCGCCACAAGAAAATGAACTGCCAACTTATCCAGCATATGTTTTACACAGTGGATGCCATTCCAGCTGCAATCCAGTACTGGGAAACATCCATACACACTCATTCACAACATATACTACGGCCAATTTAGTTTATTCAATTCACCTATAGAGCATGTCTTTGGACTGTGGGGGAAACCGGAGCACCTGGAGGAAACTCACGTGAATACAGGGAGAACATGCAGAAATGCCAACTGACCCAGCAGGGAATCAAACCAGCGACCTTCTTTTTTAGACCAGCCAACTTTTTTAACTATCCCTTTAAGTAATAAGTTTTATCGATTATCCAAATTGTTACTGTAGTTGTTACAGTACCTCCCAGCGTCTCTGGAGTAGATGACATCGAGCCCCATACTTTTTAGATGCTTGCTAAGGGACCTCATGTCTATGGAGGAGTTCAGTTGTTCTGGTCCTCCCTCAACGCAGCAGTGACCAGCAGGACACAGACCACTGACATCCCTGTCTTTGTAGCAGTAGTCCTTCCCTGTTTGCTCCAGTGTAATGCCTTTGGCCCCTAGGGCTATGCCTAAATGAATGACCATCTGCCCATCACAGGGAAAAAAGGTTTTAATTCTATATCAACATTAATATAATCTCAGATGCTATAAACATCTCACTTATAAAATATTTAATCTCTTAAGTGTTCATCAGTTGCTGGTCTGTGTGTAAATAGTAGTTGACCTGTTTGAAGTTACCTTTGGAGTCATTGTCTGCCAGATGTTATCGAGGACTTGCTGACATTTGGCATAACTGACAGGAATCTCTTTAATGTGGACCTCTATGTTCAAGCCAAGTCCTGCAATCTTCAAACCCTGCTCAAATAATAAAATGTGGCCATATTAATTTAATCTGACTGTGGAGAATTTATAATTATTTTATTAAAGGCATAGTTCATGTCAAATGAAAAGTGTTAATTTACTCACCACTTGACTTTTCTTCATCTATTTTAGTTATTTTCTGTGACTTGACCTTACATGCAACCGGTGTCTAGAGGTCCTGGGTGGAGCATGTTGTGGAATTTTGATGTTACCAGTTTGATTGTTAAAACCCCTTCTCAAATGACTGACATTGAATAATCAAATTTAATACTGTTTGAAAAGATGATACTTTTGTCATTATCAGTTAAATCTGTGTTTTTGTAAACAATCATAAACATTTACATTGTAAATGTAATTGATGTGGGCAGCACGCTGGCACTGTCGCCTTACAGCAAGAAAGTCGCTGGTTCTAGCTCGGCTGGGTCAGTTGGCTTTTTTTAGTGGAGTTTGCATGTTCTCCCTGTGTTCGCGTGGGTTTCCTCCAGGTGCTCTGGTTTTCTCCCACAAGTCCAAAGACATGCGCTATAGGTGAATTTGGTAAGCTAAATTGTCCATAGTGTATGGGTGTTTCCAAACGATGGGTGGCAGCTGGAAGGGAATCCGCTGCACAAAACATATGCTGGTGGTTCATGTAGACCCCTGACTAATAACAGGACTAAGCCGAAAAGAAAATGATGAATGAATGAATGAATGAATATAATTGTTGTTTTTTGCACAGATTATTCAACTTCATAAGATCAGGAGCTATGCATATAAATTTTGTTTTGCATACTGTGTTATTGACTCAAGTATTGACTTGGTTTAAGAATCACCAAAGACCAATGTTTGAAAAAATGTATGAAGAAAGAAGTGACCTACACTTAAATGGCCTGGAGGGTGAGTAAATTAACAGGATGTTTTCAGATTGAGTATTTTAATTAGTGTCATGTAAATGTCAAAAATACCAATTGGGAATAGTTTGTGAAAAGCTATACTTTTTAATACTAAACTACGAGAGGCGAGAGGACGAGGAGAGAGAGAGAGGAGAGAGATGAGAGAGGAGAGGAGGAGATGATGAGGAGGAGAGGAGGAGAGAGAGAGAGAGAGGAGAGATGAGAGAGAGAGAGAGAGAGAGAGAGAGAGAGAGAGAGAGAGAGCATTTTGCTTTTAATACCAACGACATTGATTAAAAATTTAATATTGAGGTAAATAATGCGTTCACACTGCTATAGCTCAATAAATTGTAAAATCAATGTATTACCCATTGTTTACTTTAAAAATGGTCGATGTAGACGACTAATATCAAAAATGTATTCGTTTTACGTTACCTTAGCGGCCTCCCAGCTTGGATTCACTACATATTGTCGAAAAGGACCAAAACCTTGTACATTAAACAAGCAAACGTCATCTCAAACACAGTAGCAGAGGCGACTACTTTAACAGAATAAATAACATTTTCTTCATATTTATCGTTACACGAACGAAGCCATAATAACTGATAGCCAGGTTACGCAATTTCTTAGATGCGTCAAATTACCCAAAATAAACCACATACCTGTTATAACTACAATTTCGCGGGAAGTGTCCATTATTTAAAAAAAAACTAAACGGTGTACCGACTATTTAGCTGAAGACGAAAATAATGACGCATTCCAATGTAACGTTAACTGATGATACTGCATTTAAACTGTCTTGATAGGGCTGTTGCCTGACGTGATAGTTTGCTCAAGTAAGGGAGTGCATTGTCGATTTTTCTCCACATGGGAGAGCCATCTCATATCCCATCACAGCTAAAGACGTACTCCTTCAAACATCTCACTTAACGGGAAGGAATTTATACAACGTACCATGGCGTAGGACTCAGTCATGAATATTAATTCAAACGTGCTGACGTTCACGAAGCGTCCAGTCATAACCTAATCAACATTCAGCTGTTTCAGCTAATCATATAGCCCCTACTGGGTGAACGTCGCGTTGCGTTATTAATAATCATGAAGTAAACCGTCACCATAGTAGAACTCGCTAACGGGACATGGGATCAGCTCAAATCCTCCGCACTTGTCCGACTCTGCCTCCGCCCAGCGCTCTTCATCGACGCAGAACACGGATGACAACAAAATATTGATTAGCTTCTAACTTAAACACGTTTACGCTTTTAGATATTCTCAATTACAACGGGAAAATGTTTCGAATGAGGGAACCGTTTGAAAGCGAGAAGCTCCAGCTGCAGGAGCTCAACCAAAGACTCAGCCACTACCTAATGCGCTCGAAACAGTTAGAACAAGAAAACACCTGTCTGATAAACGAAATAAGCTCAATCAGGCAGAACAGGTCTGGAGAATGGGAAAGCAAGCACATGTCCGAGCTGCGTGAAATGAGGAGACTGGTGGAGCGTTTATCTTACGAGAAATGCAGAGCGGAGATGGAGCGACAGAAGCTGCGTAACGAACTTCAGACGCTGCAGTCGATGCGTTCAGATGAAGCCTCGGTCAGCAAAACCATCGGGACTGAGCTTAAAGGCTGCGAGAGGCAACTTCAGAACGCTATTCAGGGCAACAGTGCTTTGGAGAGTCGTCTCTTTGAGCTGGAAACGGAATACAAGTTTTTGGAAGATGCCCACAGAAAGGAAGTGGCCCACCTGAGGGACCAGGTGCGCTCCAGAACTGTGCGCGTCGTGACTCAAACGCGTCCCGCACCTCCAGCGGTTACTATGGAGGAGGTGCAGGAGTACGCGAACCACTTCACCGAAAACTGGCAGGGAACTTTGGAGATGTACCGCCTGCAGGTGGAGGAAATCGAAGAGTCGATAAAAGCAGATCACGCGAGGTTGGAGGAGATTCAGAGGGAAAAGAGGGAACACGCTTCGCAGTTCAAGAGGCTGCGTGACGAGATTGAGAAACAAACACAAGTGCAGATGAACCTCGAGGAGCAGCTCGTAAACATGCAAGATCAGTTCAGAGCTGAAATCACTCAGTATCAGGTGAGTGTCGAAGCCAAACACAAGCTGCTCTATTAATAAAACTTGGGATAGTTTTCCTGATGTGCTTTAGGGAAAACAGGGATTGCGTAAGGATGTTGTGCTCATCCAGAAAGAGCGCCACACCCACGGCCCGCACTATGGTGACAGCAGCAGCACTGACACATCTCTGCCGACACACAATGGTATCCCATGACGTTTTTAAGTATTTGTTGCACAATTACCATGGTTATGTATACTTATAACCTTTTAGATCTGTTTTATACAAAATAATCAAGAACCACATGGAATATTTTAAGCATTGCGACATTTTAAATCATGTTAAATCAAAGTCTGCCACGTGGAAAGTCCCTTTCCCTATAATACATAAATTGCTATATTTATTTGGTTTAATAAATGTTATACTTTTATAAAGTTGTATGCACCTTGCACCATATATATGACAAATATGTAAAAACACTTGTGCATAAATGTTATTTAAATATTTTTATTAAATAAAAAAGAATGAAATTATATTTTAGAATTAGCATATACTGAATAAATATCAGACTTTTACTTAAATTTATAAAAATTATTACATTTCTGAAGACTGAAGTGCCACAAATTTACTCGAAGCAAATTTTAATTTCTGCTCAAATATATTTTCTTTAAAAAATAGAAAATAATGTTGACAGAATATTTAATAAAGTAATCTAGTGAAAATAAATAAATAAATAAATAAATAAATAAATATATATATATATATATATATATATATATATATATATATATATATATATATATATATATATATATATATATATATATATATATGCAGTGCTAAGCATATATGTTTACACCCCATTTTGAAATAAATATTTTAATCCATTTCTCAGTGAATATAGGCACTGTATTTTGGTGCATTAAAACAAAACAGATTTAATAAAGAGATATACTTATTAAAATAATATTTTAGTCAGCAAACATATTTAGAAATTGAAAGATAATACAATTTGAGCAAAATATTGCAAAAAAAAAAATTACAACCTACAAAATTTCAACTAAATGAAAACATTTTTTTTTTGCTTCTCTTAATTTTTCTTATTTTTAAATGTGTATTTAATATTTTTCTGTAACATCTAAATTTAGCTGTACTGGTTTTTGGACCGTTATTGTAAGATAAGATTTTGTTAGATAAGCTCCAGATTTGGCTTCAGTACTGACTAATCTAATGTATATGCACAAATATAATATTGTCTAGCTTTCTATTAAAAATATGAATTTAAAAGATAGATTTGTGAGGGGTGTACTTTTATATGAGCACTGTATATATTCTAACAAATATAAACAACATTTTACAGATTTTTTTACTAATTAAAGAAAAATCAGTTATATAACTTATAAGTCTGTTTTTTACTTGAGGTTACACTCTCTGGCAATGACATTAAAGTAAAAGATTTCAAAACGCACAAATAACGGATACCAAGCAGTCATCAACTTCATGTAGATGCACATTATCCAAACACCTGTTCTTACAATAGGCCCCTTTGGAGCACAAGTGAGAAGTGCTTTAGCTCTGCCAATATCCCTGTTTATCATCTCTAGCTCAATGTGCTTTAGAAAAATTGAGCATTAATGCTTTATCCCATGATTGCCTCTCTCCACGGAGAATGACAAATGAGCAGTTACTGAAGCAAAGTGCAAGCATCCCTAAAGTGTTGTGTCACTGTGGGCTAAATTGAATGGGCTGTTTGGAGGATGTCAGCTTTGACATATTACTGCAACCAACCTCATGCCAAAATATTCAGAGTCCAAATCCAGAACAGATAAGCAATTACCAAATGGCCTAATGATGCAGGCCTGTAATAAGCATTTACAAAGACATTTATCAGTCTAGAGATTAAGTGCTGTGTAATACTAATATGCAGGGTGAATGAAGCTAATATTTTATTTTCAAATTGTGACATTTTACATTCATGTTTGGTATATTTTGTTTGGTTGAGAAAACAAAATATATATTTACTCCTGGTTTGCCTAGTTTTGTCATTTTAAGACCAAACTTAAAATAGAGAAAAAACAGCTTTTGTGACAAAAGAAAATGCTGTGTACTAGTATTGGATTAGGTAGCTCAGAAGATAGAATTCCTACTTATTTAAGTAAACTACATGACCAGAGCAATCAAGTGAACTCACCCAGCAGGCACACGGCGTCATAAGACATTAATATTAGGTTATATTTTGGTCATGATGTCAGGTGACTAAAAAGCAATGTCTAGTCAGTGTCTAAGGATAATGTTATTTTGATTTCCAATAACGATGTCGAATGACATTGATTTTGGTTGATTTTAGGTTGTGTTGTAAAGTGACCAAAATCCAACATCAAGCTAACATCTTAAACCAATGTCTTAATGACATCAAATACTGATATTTATTCCTCAGGTATGGTAATCGAAATCCAACGTCTGATAGACGTCATACTAGTAACGTACACACAACATCAAACTGTAAAATCATTAGACGTTGATATTTGGTTGATTTTAGGCTGGACAGTTGGTTAGACATTGACATCAGCCTGGGGTGCGTTTTCCAAACAACAATGTAACTCGCGGCTGAACTATCATAGTACGATGCGTCGTTTGGGAAAAGAACGATGTAGTGATGAGTGTTTCCCAAAACTCGTAGTTTCTCTGTCACAGATTCATCATTTGAACCACGTTAGTTATAACGTGCTCTAAACAGGGTGGAGTAACAACTTCTTTAAAGAAGAACCCCATCATTTCTTTGTGCAAATTATATTGTTTTTAAACTCACATGCATTAAAAAAAGTCTAATATTAGTTTTGGTAATAACATGCACTCGCTTTCCATATTAATTGAAATATATGTAAATGGCACATATAGGACCTATGTTTCCTTTACAAATATTATTGAGAACATTACATATTCTATTCCAAAACATACAGTAAAATCACTTACAAAAAATAACACGTATTCTAATATCATATATAAATTATATAAATAAACAATGAGGCTATTTATTGAGAAAGGAAATGTAATTTATTATTGATTAGGAAGTGAAAAAAATACTACTTTAATAATATTATTAATGATGATGATGATTATTATTATTAAATAGGATATTGTTTATTTATTTTTTGAAAAGACTACTTTTACAATTTGACACTTGTAAACCACTGAAGAAATGTGCTAACCAACAGGCCCATGTCATATACAGTACAGATACTTAATAAATAACCTACTATAAATTAAAAGCATTAATGTTTGCTGTTTTTTGTTTTCACAAGCTTTGGAGACGTGACATAAATTCCGCCTTTAAATAATAGGTTACCTATAGCTTGAGCATGAGCCACGGCTGCATTCAAATTGACATCAATGTTTTCAAAGTGCACTGCGAAGGGAGCGCAATTGTAAACATGAAGATCGCTAAAACTGAACTGTAAAAATACTTTGAAAGCAAATTACACCTAAGAGTGATGACTTTGCTTTTTTTTTTAAAATCATTCCCAGTTTAAATGTTGGAATGCTCTAAAAGAATAGGGCAAAGGGGGGATAACTGGGAATAGAACACAGCCAGGAACTATGTTTCTAACTACAGCTCCAGAAGTGTAGTTGCAAGCATACAAGTTTGCGACGCAGTTTCCGATTGTTCGTTGGAACGATAGATTTGAGAAACGCCAAATCAATGAACTATGTTTATAACGCCAGAAATGGCGACCTTAGTTAGCTAACGATGGTTTTCAGAAATGCACCCCTGATCTTGTGTTTTGATGTCAACCCGATTTTCATTTCCAAACAAAACGTAACATCCCCACAACGTTGGAGTGCAATATCAATTTGACATCATGTTGACATCCCTTGCTTGCTGGGCAGCATTAGGAAGGGCATACACTGTGTGAGCCAAATTTTGATTCGTTCTTCTGTTTTTTGGCCCTAGTTTCTGTTTAGTTTTGCGTCGTTTGTCACGCTGGGTTTTAGTTAGTATCCAGGAGGAACAGAGAGACGGTTGAACTCAGTGTCTGAGTCCTCACCGTACCTTCTCAAAAACAACAAAATACAAGCTTCTGGGTTCAGGGGGAGTCATATTAAAGGATATATTCTGGGATGCACAAAAACATTTACAAGTGTATGATAAAAGTTTAAAACACCTTGTCAGTAGGTGGTGGAAATGCACAATATGCCGGTTTGTCAACTGCCATCAAATGAAAAAAGTGAAGAAGTGGGGGTGACATGTTGATTTTTACATGTACAGTATGTGGACCCTTTTCACATTTCCAGGTTTCTCAGCAGCAGAAGTCGTCATAGTTGGGTAAACTTAGAGCACAGTGAATGGAAGAGTTGGAAAAATGAAAAAATGTTACAATCCAATACAATACAAAATAATAAAATAAATACACAATAATAATGTTATCAAGACTTTCAGAAAAAGGAAAAAACTGAGAGACTGATAACAGCAAACAGAAAGGAGAACAAAGTCAAGTAAATAAATAATGAGTTTTCAGCAGGGAGTGATGTTGTAGGAGCTCTCAAACAGGTGCATCACACAGTAGCACCAAAAATATACTTTGAATCAATAAGATGCAAGTGGACACCGTTCTGAGAGAGACCGAGAAGAGATGAGATAAAAATAGATTTTATATTTTTAACGGTATACTATGTAGTGGTGTGTTATTAAAATCAATTATTATAACATACTATTGTGTAATAAAAACTTTTCCAACCCAAAGTTATTTAAATCAATATATACCACATAGGTGTAAAAGAGTAAACAGGTTCACTATCTTCTTGTCATGCAGGCTATCATTGAGGAACTAGAGTATGAGCGCAGAATGCTGTCCAGCAACATCTCAGATAAGCTGAAGGACCATCAGGATCTCTTACAAGTCAAGATGGGTCTCGCTCTGGAAGTGGCAGCATACAGGTAAGAGCTTCTTCAACAAAATCAATAAATGTAATTACTTCTAGAACTCAAGAAACCTTGTTTTTAATGACACCAGTGGCCATTACGTGAACTCCAACCAACAACTTATTGCTTGTACTTGCACTTTGCACACATAACAATCAAGAGACTGAATGTAGTTGGCATTGACATACAGTACCACCTTGAGAAAAGTCAGCCCACAAGCATTCATAGACAAACTAGGAAGTCAGGGATTTGTAAACATTGAAGGGTGATCATATGTTAATTTTTTTTCCTGGGACAGCTGCCTCAAAAAAAAATTGATTGCTAGTAGTAGCGTTCTTTTGGACAAAAATAGCATAATCAGTAGTAGCTAATCATATAGTATTGAAGCACAAAATGTCCATTCAGTTGGTTCTTTGTGTATTCTGTAAATCCACTCTAAGATATCTGGTCACCCTTACACTGTCAATACAGTTGCAATTAATACAATGAAAAATATTTTAGTCTTTTTACATTCATTAGTTTTCCTTGAATGACCATGTAGTGCCTTACAGACAAGTTTTGAAAAGAGCTCAAATAATTTTTCATTTTCTGATAACTCACGTTTGTTCATTGATTCCAGAGGTCTATATATATATATATATTTATACACACACAGTTTAAATCAAAATTATTAGCCCCCTTTTAAATTTATTTTTCTTTTAAAAATATTTCCCAAATTATGTTTAACAGAGGCAACGCAGTGGTGTAGTAGGTAGTGCTGTCGCCTCACAGCAAGAAGGTCGCTGGTTCGAGCCTCGGCTGGATCAGTTGGCGTTTCTGAGGGGAGTTTGCATGTTCTCCCTGCGTTCACGTGGGTTTCCTCCGGGAGCTCCGGTTTCCCCTACAGTCCAAAGACATGTGGTACAGGTTAATTGGGTAGGCTAAATTGTCCGTAGTGTATGTGTGTGAATGAGTGTGTATGTGTTTCCCAGTGATGGGTTGCAGCTGGAAGGGCATCCGCTGCATAAAACAAATGCTGGATGAGTTAGCGGTTCATTCTGCTTTGGCGACCCCAGATTAGTAAAGGACTAAGCCGAAAAGAAAATGTTTAATAGATCAAGGAAATTTTCACAGTAGGTCTGATAATATTTTTTCACCTGATTTATATCACCACATTACCTTGTTAAACAATAACCCAAATATTGACAGAACACTTCAATTTTATTACTACAATTTTAAACTAAATTAGCACAGAAATAAAGCAACGTTTACACAACAGAGTCAATAATTGCCAGACTCCCGTGCAATCTGTCGGACAGTGCAATTGGTGCGTCTTCTTGGCTCAGTACCATGTGTTTGACAGTGGTGATATTTTCAACTGTACGGGCAGTGCGTGGATGACCGCTCCCCGCCACACGACATACTGATCCAGTGCGGCCAATTTTTGCCAAAAAGTAAACCAATGCACCTTTTGTCCAGTTTTTAGTCGGAAACTCACAAAGAAATCATGAAGCACTGTAGCCGTTAAGTTCTCGTGAATCTTTGATCAAAAACATCATTTTTATTTAAGCATTACGCAGCTAAAAATAAATACGTCATCATTACACAATCATTACATCATAGCCTAGGAAAGTAAATAAAATGATTCTTCTATTGCACAGATTGCGCTGTTATTCCTGTATGACATTGACATCTCCCTCAAGTTCATTTTTGTTGAAATACTATCAGTGAATTGATGCCAGTTTAAGCGCTGGAAAGAATGACCTGTTTCTGTGCCCTTTAAATGAGTCTCCTCCCACATTCTCATTAAAAATGAATAACAAAATTACTTGTGCTTCATGGACTTGGGCTGACTTGTCCTCTCTAAGGACTAGTGCTGGAGACCTTGAAAGCCAATAAAATGTCTCATGTTCATATTTCATTGTTAAGGTCATTTCTGCATTCCAGAGCTTTTCTAAAACTAAAATCTAAACATCCAAATCAAGCACTAGAAAGACGTCTTTGACCAGTACACTTGCAGTAATCCGTCAACAATATAGTATTTTAGCACAGCAGCATTCATGTTGTGAAATTAGCCTCTACTCCCTATTGTACGTCTCAAAATTGTAAATGCAAAAATTCATTCTGTGTGAATAGCCCCTTATTCTGCCATTACAAAAGTATGTTGGGTATCTAAAACCTGTTTATTCAGCAATGTGAATATACATGCTTGACTGTTGTCTGCTTAGATTTGAGTAGTTGATTTGAGTACTCCAGTATGTGCCTTGTAGATGTATTTTTAGTCACTGCAGCAACAGAGAAACTAATGCCCTCCCATTTGGCAAGTTTGCATACAGCTCCACCTCTCTTGCCTTGTTAGACTGCTTAAGTCTCTGCTTTTCTGACCTTATCCCTGTACATTAAACAAACACTGACCTTATATGACTGTAAAGCTGTGTGATCCATTAGTTAAATATCGTGAAAATTTAGCTTGAGGAGTTATTAATTAAGCCACATCACAGTAAAATCTTTTTTTTTTTAGATCTTGTTGTTTTAATGCCATTTTTGATAGTCACACGACTAATATAATTCCCCCATAGCAGGTAGGATTTTAACACATTTTACATAATAATTGTAATTTGCCAAACAACATTTATTCTTAATGTAAAATGTTAAGTTGGCCTGAATATGTTTTGAATAATAGACATGATGTAGACGTGTCTTTCATTCGTCTGTTTTAAAACTGCACCACATCATAAGCCATAATGAAAACAGACAGAGTGCATTGTAGCAGTTATTTTTAGATCAGTCTTTCAAAGGAATCACAGGGGACTTTCACAGGGATACTGTCTGTAGCTCCCACAAAGTCTGCTTCGCTTTGGTTTTCTGATGCATTTTTCATGTAAAAGCACTGTCAAGGTAGGTTCAGAGGGCTCAACGACCTAATCTATTAAACACAATGCTGGATTTAAGAGTGTGGTTATGTCTTCAACTGTGTTTTCTGCTTATCTTGATGTGGCTTGGTAGGTTTTCTATTTGTCCTCAATGTTGTTTAAGCTTTTTCATGGTCATGGAAGAGCATTGAGGTAGTCAGCATTCTCAATGTGAAAACAATTTGTCTAGGTCTACATAATGATACTGTATGTTCTGCTCACACAAATTATTTTCCATTTGCCCTTGTCATGATCAATAGGGCGCTCTTGGAAGAAGAAGGAAGACATGCTAAAATGTGGTCTAATCAGCATTCAAGAGAAAGAATTATAGGTATTTGCTTGTTTCATTCAGCTGTTATGCTATTTGAGGTTTTTTTATAACATTGAAGTTGGATTTACTATCATCCAATAATTTTTTAAAATATTTATTTAAGTAAATATTTAGCAAATTTAGAAACATGTTAGAAAGTTAAATCTTCACTATCCCTAATTTCTACCTACTGTCTGTTGTCCTGTGTACTGTAGATATAAAAACGCCAGCCCATGTTTACACTCCAAGAGTCTCTGTTAATTCTGCAAGTCGGCCAGATACAAGAAAAAAAGCTTTCACAGGATATGATGTTAAATATATGGAGCCTGTTTTCCAGCATGAGAACCTCATCTACATCAAGTCAGTTTCATTCTTACGAACCCTCCAGGATCGTGCCCATCAGTGTATCGAATCGTGCCCAGCAGAGTCCTGATTCTAGAAGGGACATGATTTCATTCACCAAAGCAGCTCAGGCAGCTGCTTCCAGTACCTCAAAACCTGGAGTCTCTTCTGCAGAGATAAAAAGAGAGGAGATAGATCAGAGATTTTTGAGAAAAGAGGTCTCTCAGCACCCTTCAAAGAGCTCAGCTGATCTTCCCCCCACTAGAATCGAAAGTACACCAAGCTCGACCATGTCAAAAATAGAAAAACCAAAGCCAGTGAATGTAATATCACCTACTGTGAGCTTGAGCAAGACCACCACTGAAGAAAGCCGAGAGAAAGATGTTAAACTGAAAGAAAAGAAAATGGATTTCAAACTAGATCAAGACAAATCTGAGGTATCAATAAAAGATAAAAGAGGGGATATAAAAGAATCAATAGCCAAAGATGTGGGAGAGTCTGAACATGTTGAGCATAAGGTGTTTGTAGGTGAGGAGAAAATATTAGATGCCGTTTCTATGGAGGAAATAATTCAGAAGGTCATGAAACCAGCTGGTTTAGATTCTAAGGTCAGCTCATCCCCTGACTCAAAAGTCACATATCATGTGGAGAAAACAGAACAAGAGGATGGAACCACCAAGACTCAGATTGTCTTACAATCGAAAGTTGAGGAGGAGCTGGACCTGTCTGAAGATTTTGCCCTGGAGGAGCTTCTCAGCAAGGGAGTCAAGAAGGTCACCCTGGAGAACATCAAGGGAACCCCAACGGGAGCCATGATTGAGAACCTGCTGAGTCTTGGCCTGCAAGGTGAAAGTTTAGAAAATAAGTCTGTGAATGTGGAGGTAATCGAGGAACCGGTGGATTCTCAGAGTGATGAGGAGAGTGAAATTGAAATAGAGGAGACTGTGGAGATTAAGTCTAAACAGCCAAGCATCAGTCCCTCATCAATGTCCTTCCAAATCGAGGAGCTAGAGAGTGACCCTAAGACCACAAAACCCTACGAGACTGAATTTGCTAAAGCCTCGCGTTATGGGAACAGTGGCTCTATGCAGGTTCAGGATGTTTCCAAAGAAGAAAGCCTACCCTACTTCTCACATGGCCATGACTCACAAGAATACTTTGTCTCCACTCCTGACGAGAACCTGTCAGAGTCAGAGGAAAAAGATAATGAGTCGGAGGATGGAGGAAGGTTTAAGTCATATAGCCATTATGGAGTTGTGGATGATCTGTCTGATGAAAGATATTACCAGGAAGATGATCCAAAACGACCCACTGCTGAAGGTCACAGTTACAGAGACTCACCTGATTATGGTGACCGCTCGTTTCTGAGAGACAATATCCAAGACTGCATAATCGAAGAGGAGGTGCACGTTTCTCCCACTCTGCAACAGTCCATAGTGGGGATCCTGAGAGAGGAGTCATTAGACCCCGAACAGCAGCTCAGAGGAGCATTAGAGCAAATCCAAGACACAGTTTCTGGAGCCCTCAAGGAAGAGCTGGCTTTTTTCACGAAGGGTAGAGAGACTCCAGAGAATGTTTCGGTGGACATCAAAAAAATAGAACAAGTTGCAGACAATGGAACCATGACTATTGTGGCGGAGCTCAATGTATCGCAGACGTTGGAGGAGTCTGGACTGCTGGAGGAAGAACATGATCCATCTGAAGAGCAGATTATGGCGGCACTGAGCTCATCTCATCCAATGCTTCAGCAGGCCATCGGGGGAGCAGCCGGTGCAGGATACACCATGAAAATTTCCAAAGAGGAGTTTGAAACGGACGAAGTGCCATGGATGACCACCGATGAGGAGTTCCAACAGTGGAGCTTAACCGATGAGTTTGGCAAGACGGAAAAGCACATCAAGCTGGGCCCTAGTGAAAGATCTTTTACTTTTCAGATGGATGTGAACAACGGCTCTTCTGCATCAGCGAGTGAAGGAGCCGTCGAAGTGCAAAGCAGCAGCTCTTCTGAATTCTCACAGACTCAGATGATTGAGCCACACCTAAAGGTCTGTCATGAGAAAAGAGTCGCGACTGTTTATCTTGAAAGCCCCAAAGATGAGTAATAGATTAATGACGTAATATTCAATGATAACAAAATTAGACAGAAGATATCAGGTACAGTGGTCCCTCGCTATAACACAGTTCACCTTTCGTGGCCTCGCAGTTTCGTGGATTTTTGCATTTTGACTTTTTTTTTTACTTTACAGCGCAACATTTCTTCGTCCTGATTGGCTGTATACCACTGTCTATCAATCTCCTCGCAATGAAATTTGGACTTCTGGACATATTAAAGGAAGGTAGAAGTTACGCGGTTATAAGGCGCCATTACGGAATGAATGGATTTTTAGTTCACTAGATAAAGAAAAAATAAATAACATAAGGACGACAGAAGCAATAAGTTTCAACAAAGACGCAAAAAGGGTTGTAACTGTCAGCAACAAGACCACCGTAAAGATGAAGTCTGCTTTAGCTTTGTGGATCAGTGACTGCAGTTGGTTTCATTCTATAATAAAGGACTTATTTTTCCACAAAGGTTTTAACTTTGAGAATGTTTAAACGAGAGAAAAGTGTGAAAATGTTAATGCCTGTCTGAGAAAAGTGCATAAAGTGTGTAGTGAGGGGTTTTAGCCTTAAAACATCTATAATAATTGTATAAAAATAAAGCGACTACTTTGCAAATTTCGCCTATATTGCGAGTTACTTTTAGAACGTAACTCCTACGATTAAGAAAGGACCACTGTACTTGAAAATAGAATTAAAAAACACATATTGTTCAAAGGTTTGGGGTTTCAGTAACATTTTTTAAAAGAAAATAGTGTATTAAGCAAGGAATAAATAAATTGAAAAAATGAAAGAGGTTATATTTACAATATTTCAAGTTAAAGGTGTTCAGTTGAACATCTGAGTTCTCAACATTAATAATAAGAAATTTTTCATATTGCAAAAAGTGACAATCTTAGCAACCCCCAAATTTTGTGTTGACTTATCTATAGTGTTAAAAAAGCTAAAGCGAATCATTTTAATATCTATTTTTGATTCGTTCTTATATATATTTTCATCATAATTTACATGGACATTTTACTATAATGCAGCGTTAACTAAGCTCAGAAAAAAACCAAATGCAGTATTTTCTTTATTTTTCATTTCATATTCATCATCCTCAAAGAAATATACACTGTGGACTATATAAACAGTTTGTTAAAGTACTGTTCTGTGTTTATAATTTCTATAGTATTAAGTAAAAATGCTTTTTTAAATGAAATACATGTTAAATAAAGGTAAAAAAGATGCATAGAAGTATGCAGAAATTGTAACATAGCGCTCCCTTGCCATTTTTCATAGAGTCACAGATTTGTTTAGTCACACATTTGGATGTTGTGTGGTCTGTCTTTTGGTCAGAGTCAGTGTTTAGCTGTACCGAGGGCGAGAAGCACTAGATTGTCCTTACTGTCTCCCAGAGATCTCTTAATCCTTAAATGACATTAGACCAGCGAGGACTAATCTAGCAATCCTGCTCTTCCAGGACGACACATTTTTCATTCTCTGGTACACTGTGCAGAGACAGTAAGAGAGAGGGGGAGTGTGATCGCAGGAATCTCACATTAAAAATAAGTGCTAGGCAGCTTACACACAAGTGTGTAAGTGCTTCCAGAATAGCTATACGGTGCTATTAAGTCTGTGTCACAATCTATTAGCAGAACGAGGATTCAGCAAGTCTAATGAGAGTCTATTCTTAGAATTTATACTCAGCCATTGAAACCTCCTGGTAAAGTAGTGTAATAGCTTCATACGTGTTTCCTTCTATTTTTCTACATACTAACTTATTGTTATCAGATGCTAAAATGATGTCTGTTCTGTGCCTATTAACAATAGTGATGGTGTATGTAGAATGAGGAAGCATGTCAAATTATTATAAAGTCATTATATCATTTAATGTTTCATTTTCATGTCAGTTGATTATTATTAACTATTTTAGAAATCTAAAAAAAGGGAACTATTGACCTTATTCTGCAATGCGGAAGTAAGCTCTTCTCTGTGATTGTTTTAGAACCTCCGATTCATTTTCCTATGGGGAAATGACTAGGAATAATAAACGGCAATAAACAGTCAAACAACTTGCTCTAAAAGAAAATAAGAAGAAAATACAAATTTGCAACATCAGCCTGCAGCCTGACGAGCTGTTTTTTTATGACTGAAAGTGAATGAGACAAGAACTTTTGAACTGATGATGTTCAAACTATTTCTTCCGCACTTACATGAAAGAAAAAGGTCAATTAGAAATGTTAAAAAGAGAGATCTGATATATGTTAACACAATAATCCCAGGGGTTTTTAAACAAGTTGGGATACATTTGATTGTACTTTATTAAAGTATAAAACCTCCCAAATAATAATCAGTGGTGCCTAATTTCATTTACTGTGTTTTTTTTACATTGGTTTTCATTGACACTCACAATATGATTTTTCACATTTGAAGTGGTTATGATCTGCATTTAAAATTTTTACAGTGTGTTGTTTTCTATAGTCTGCTTATAATGTTTGCAAGAATTTTATATATATTTAAAAAAAAAAAAAACAATGTAGAGGTCATAAGCTATTTTCTATCTTTTTTGAAAATCATTTTTGACAAGCGTGTTACATTCAAGACTTTCAAACATACAGCCACTGCTGAGAAAACCAACCCAGGCTTATTCTGATTACGTACCACTATATACATTTGGTGAGAGCAAAATACATCCCAGGAGCTACGTTTTTTTTTGCAGTTTTTGTTTTCTCGATTCAACCAGAGGGGCTGTGTACACTTTTTTTAGATCTCAAATCTCTCTCAAGAGTGCCTTTCGTGCCTGCTGTTTTCACGTAATTCCATCAGAGGCCGCTGTCGACTTGTCTACTCACTGAACTGACTGACTGACTGAACATGGTCAAGACGATCTGCTGCAGTTCAAACTGAGCATCAAAATGGAGAAGAAAGGCAACTTTGAACGTGGCATGGTTGTTGGTGCCAGACAGACTGGTCTGAGTGTTTCAAAAACTGCTTATCTACTGGGCTTTTCATGCACAACCCTCTCTAGTGTTTAGAGAATGGTCCGAAAAAGAAAAAATATCCAGTGAGCGTCAGTTCTGTGGGCGCAAATGCCTTGTTGATGCCAGAAGTCAGAGGAGAATGCCCAGACTGGTTTGAGCTGATAGAGAGGCAACAGTAACTCAAAAAAACACTTGTTACAACCGAGGTATGCAGAAGAGCATCTCTGAACACACAACACATCAAACCTTGAGGCAGATGGGCTACAGCAGCAGAAAACCATACTGTGTGCCACTCCTGTCAGCTAAGAACAGGAACCTGAGGCTACTATTTGTACAGGCTCACTAAAATTGGACAATAGAAGATTGGAAAAATATTGTCTGGTCTGATAAGTTTTGATTTCTGCTGCAATATTCAGAGTAGGGTCAGAATTTGGCGTCAATAACATTAAAGCATGGCTCCATCCTGCCTTGTATCAGTGGTTCTGGCTGGTGGTGGTGGTGTTATGGTGTGGGGGATATTTTCTTGGCACACTTTGGGCCCATTAGTACCACTTGAGCATTGTGTCAACGCCACAGCCTACCTGAGTATTGTTGCTGACCATGTCATCCCTTTATGACCACAGTGTACCCATCTTCTGATGGCTACTTTCAGCAGTATAACAGGCCATGTCATAAAGCACGAATCATCTCTGACTGGTTTCTTGAACATGACAATGAGTTCACTCAAATGGCCTCCACAGTCACCAGAATTCAACCCAAAAGAGCACCTTTGGGATGAGGTGGAACGGGAGATTCGCATCATGATTGTGCAGCCGACAAATCTGCAGCAACTGTGTGATGCTGTCATGTCAATATAGACCAAAATCTCTGAGGAATATTTACAGTAGCTTGTTGAATCTATGCCTTGAAGGATTAAGGCAGTTCTGAAGGCAAAAGGGGGTCTAACCCGGTACTAGTAAGGTGTACCTAATAAAGTGGCCAGTGAGTGTATTTTAACATGTTATTTATTGATGTGATGGCAAAACTCAATTTTCAGCATCCATAATCAGGATTCAGAAATTATTCCAATACTGTATCATTCATTAATTTTCCTTCAGCTTAGTTCCTTATTTATCAGGGGTCACCACAGAGGAATGAACCTCCAACTATTCCGGCATATGCTTTACACAGCAGATGTCATTCCAGCAGTAACCCAGTACTGTGAAACATACTGTATTATGTTATAATAAGGTATATTTATTTATTATAATAAAATGTATTATATTTATTTAAATCAGAAATCGTTTGCATTATAAATGTCTTTCTGTCAGTTTAATGTGAGCAGCATTGCATGTATCTTTTAAAGAAACGGCAGTACCAGAATCCACTGCGAGAATACAAGCTTGATGAAATAACATGTATGATCAAGGAATATGTCAATTATTAAACATAAAAGAACCAAAAGTAGTCAAAACAGGGCGACGTTTATTTTATGGCTAGTGCTGTATCTCACCTTTAGCACCTTTAGCTTAGCAACATGCTAACATAAAACTTTTTTAGTATTGATATTGAGTCCAATTTTTCATTTCATTTGCTATTTGTGGAGATGTTGTTTGGTTTTGGAAAAGAGATCAGTGCAAACAGCAGGGCAGGATTTATCACTTTTTTTGATTGGGATTGAATTTGCTTCAGTGTGTAATAACACATGGACTCTGCTATGAAACTGTGATCCAACCGACGCAAAACAGGCAGGTTACTCGCATTTGCCAGGCCGCTGACCGGAAAAAAATACATTGTTTTTAAGCAATGGCTGGGGAGGTTAGTTAACCCACAGAACAGTGTAACTTTCCGTCAGCGCCTAACATTCGTCAGAGAAATCTCTGGTGCCGTATTTGATACTGTGGAATGTTTTGCCTGTGTGTTTTGTGCTGAGACGCTCCACTCTGAACCTGCGGCTGGAGGTCACTGAAAATGTATTTCAGTGGGCCAGTGAGAGCTGACACTATTCTTAGCTTGTTTGTGCATTTTACCATGATGTGGTGGAACAGTACCACACCAAACTGTTGTGATAATGGGTTTGGTGATTTTTATTTTTGTTTTGGATTTTTTTCCTGCTACTGCTGCTTGTTGTTCCCAGCTGTTTACACGAGACAGGTTTATGGAGTGTTTAGGACAGTAGTGCTGGCGTAGTGTACTGTACAACCACAAAATGTTCTAGAAGCTGGGTTTTCAACAACAGTGTGCTCTGCTCTGCTGTGCTCCAGCTCTAGTGAACACTGCCACCTGTTGATGAGTGCCAAACACCTGGAGTTCATAGACATTATAAAGCTGTTTGCACTGCAGTATATGAGATTTGTACATCTCATATACTGCAGTGCAAATATGAGTTGAGTTTTAAATGATAATGTTTACACTGAGTAATATTTATAATTAATTTATAGAAAGAGAGAAATGTCACCTAATTGGCCCGCTTTAACATTTTGAATTTGCATTTATTTTTACATTTTTAGTTTTCTTTTTGATTTTGGTTTATGTTTTAGCTTTTGTTATTTTATTAAATGATTCTGTTTAACTTTAATTTGACATTTTAATAATTCTACTAACCTCAGCCAGTTACCAAGGCAACACTTTTAAATTGCTTTCAAGTTTTTCAGTGTTATTTCTTTATTTGAGATTTTTTACCAAAAGCAATTCTGAGTAGTTTCAATATTATATTATTATATTATTTCAATAGAGACTTCAAAACATTGTTGTTTTTTTTTAAACTGGTCACACTGGGCTAAAAGAGATACAGTTAAAGTCAGAATTATTAGCCCCCCTGTTTTTTTTCATCAATTTCTGTTTAACGGAGAGATTTTCTCAACACATTTCTAAACATAATAGTTTTAATAACTCATTTCTAATAACTGATTTATTTTATCTTTGCCATGATGACAGTAAATAATATTTGACTAGATATTTTTCAAGACACTTCTATACAGCTTAAAGTGTCATTTAAAGGCTTAACTAGGTTAATTAGGTTAACTAGGCAGGTTAGGGTAATTAGGCAAGTTATTGTATAATGATGGTTTGTTCTGTAGACTATGGAAAAAGTATATAGCTTAAAGTGGCTAATAATATTGACCTTAAAATGTTTTTTTTTTATTATTAAAAACTGCTTTTATTCTAGCCGAAATAAAACAAAAGACTTTCTCCAGAAGAAAAAATATTATCAGACATACTGTAAAAATGTACTTGCTCTGTTAAACATCTTTTGGGAAATATGTAAAAAAGAAAAAAATTCAAAGGGGGGCATATAATTGACTTCAACTGTATGTATTTGATCTACTAAAAAGAACTGTCTCAAAGAGTGATTTGAAACTGATAACACTGTTTAGACTGTGTATTTTTGAACTGGCTCAAAAGTGTACTTTAATCTTTTTCATTCCCTAAAAACAACAAGAAAAGAGAATCTGAATATGCTCATCACATTGTATACTACTGAACTAGCTCAAAGGACAAACTTTATTCTTGAATGTAACTACATTGCTTGAGCTGTGTGCATTTGATTTACTAAAAAGAACAGCTAAAGAGTCAGTTGTTCAGGAATCAGACTACACTGTTGGTCTTTGATTCACTAAAATTAACAGCCTCAAAGTGTAATTTCTTTATAAAGTTGACTACAAAAGTTCCATGGTATTTTTGATTAACTAAAATGAACTGACTCCTAAAAGGGGATCGCACACCGGATGCGCTGCACCACGATGCACTCATGACAGTTGGAATTATTGCACACCAGACGCGCACATTCTCATTCATTCATTTTCTTTTCGGCTTAGTCCCTTTATTAATCAGGGATCTCCATTAATAATTATTAATCAGCGGAATGAACCACCAACTATTCCTACATATGTTTTACGCAGCGGATGCCCTTCTCTGGGAAACACCCATACACTCTCATTCACACACATACAATACGGACAATTTAGCTTACCCAATTCACCTATAGCACATGTCTTTGGACCTGTGGGGGAAACCAGAGCATCTGGAGGAAACCCATGTGAACATGGGAGAACATGCAAACTCCACAAAGAAATGCCAACTGACCTTGCAGAGGCTCGAACCAGCGACCTTCTTGCTGTGAGGCGACAGCGCTACCCACTGTGACGCTCAACGCACATTCTTATATTATTTAATATGAAACTAATCAGATGGCGCTCTGTGGCGTAGCAGACATATGAACAGTGTCCTGATTTGTAGCTGGGCGCCTCAGAGAGCCGTCGACCTGTGGCACCGGTGTGTATACCCTGATAAGTCTATGTTTAGATTTCCAAAATGCATGGTGCTGAGTGACACAGCGTGGCTATTCGCCGAGTGGCACATCCAGTGTGTGACCCCTTAAGAGTAATTTGTCTATTAGTGTGCATTTTCTGGTTGACAGTGAATTTATTGCATCACATCCAGTACAGTATAATTAATGTTGAGGATTAGTGTAGGATATTTGTATTAACTCACACGTGACTAAATCCATATCATAACACTGTATGTGTTCTGTATCTGCTCTACAGGTTTGAGCTAATGCGCATGTGCTGGCAGTACAACCCTAAGATGCGGCCATCTTTCCTGGAGATCATCAACAGCATAAAAGAGGAACTGGAGCCCCCTTTCCCGGAGGTTAGCTTTTTCTACAGTGAGGAGAACAAGCCGCCCGACACTGAGGAACTGGACATGGAGGTGGAGAACATGGAGAACGTCCCACTGGACCCCGCATCCACATTGGCCCCCTCTTCTCAGGGGAACACAGGAGCTCAATCCCAGAGCCCGCAGCCGCTTTCCCCAGCTCAGGCGCCGCCTGGGACGCCGCTTGGGTCTGCACAGACTCCCTCCACCTCACCGCCCTCATCCTCAGCCTCTCCAGGCCTGGCTCTGGATAAGCACTCAGGACAGGTAGCAGCAAATGGACCGGTGGTGTTGCTGGGGCCGGCGTTTGACGAGACGCA
Organism: Danio aesculapii; assembly: GCF_903798145.1. Taxonomy (NCBI): domain Eukaryota; kingdom Metazoa; phylum Chordata; class Actinopteri; order Cypriniformes; family Danionidae; genus Danio; species Danio aesculapii. The sequence goes on along the minus strand of NC_079452.1, from coordinate 47,618,201 downwards.
GCCTTACGCACACATGAACGGCGGGAGGAAGAACGAGCGAGCGCTGCCACTGCCTCAGTCCTCGGCCTGCTGATCATCACAGGGTACACACATTTCCCTCCTCCCTTTGTCTACATGGTCGTATGTGTTTTTTTCTTTCATTCTCGAGGAGTCAAAACTCAGCGCCGACCATGGAGGCAACCACCAGATGGATGGTGTCCTGCCTGGAAGTCATTCAGGTGGATCACTCAGTTCTAATGATTTGGAATGACGGAGGACGGTTTGTGCAGTTGAAAGAAAAAAAGCCTCCAAAAACTCTTGCAATATTTAAGATTTCAGAACAAACCACCACACTGGAGGGCCCTGGCTTCCACAAAAAATGTTTCTAAAGGAAGAAAAGCTGCCAGTTCATTGTAACACAGGAGAGACTAGCCAGCAAGCCCAGCCCGTGAACACTTTAAGGGTGCATACGAGTGTGTTTTTCTACAAAACTACACATTCCCCTCCTCAGCGCAAGAACATTTCTTCCTCTAAGACTGTCCTTTGTCATCACATTTCTCTTCAAGAAAGCGCAGAGACTGGATCTGCTGCAATCGCTTGTTCTCAGTCAGTGGTTGCTCATGTTACTGGTTAATCCACCCTTCAACTTCATATATTTCAAGGGTGTTTGTTACAGAGTGAGGTGGGCTTTTTTAAAAAACTGCCAAATGTTTGCCAAATCAAATGTCCCTTTTTTCTGAAAAAACAAACAAAAATATATTTATCACTACAAAACCCCTATCCACAGCCGACTTAAGGTTGCACTCTGAAGTAACTCTCATACTGTCTTCGATGGGGATTTCTGCACCTCATCTTTACAATCAGCTTGAGTTTGTAAATCTTTCCCCTTTTTATATGGCTCTGATCTCCGACTATTGCATGGCAGTTCCTGCTGCACGCACATCTGTGAGCTGAGCCTCTGTGAGAGCGATGTCTCTAGTCAAAAGAAAAAGAGCGCGGCGCTAATCGAGAAGGTGAAGAGATCAGCGCGCCGTGGAGAGACGGATATGAATTAAAAGGGATCGACTCTGTCATGAAGCAGACTGATTAACAGGGGCTTCATCTGTTTTGACTTCATCTGTTTTGTGAGATGAGTGAGGCATCATACACAGCAGGTATTTTTTTAGACTAGTCATTAGTCTCTCTGTACAATTCATATGATTCTAAGAAGGGTCTTACAGTTCTATGTTAGACCACAAGATCATTTACACACAAATCATTGGTTTGAGTCACTTTTGATACTTTTTTACGGTTCTGATGTTCACCTCTTGTCTGTACAGAAAGAAGCTGCTAATTTTTTTTTCTTTTGTGGGTGATATATATATATATATATATATATATATATATATATATATATATATATATATATATATATATATATATATATATATATATATATATATATATTAAAGAAATCCTTCAGGTTTAATATTTTATGATATCTCCACTACAGTCCATTTTCTTATGCTTTTTACATCTTCTTGCAGAAAAAAAAAAACAAAAAACAAAAAAGTGAATAGCAATTTATTTTTATTTTTCTCCCTGAGAGGTTGTCTGCATTGCCACATGTCCATTGCCTTGTGTTTTTTAATATTTCTCTATATTATTATTATTATTATTATTATTAGTTACAACAGACTCTTAGCTCTGCATGTGAACTTTAGGCACCCTTGATACAGTTGTCTACCATTGCGGCCTCCTCATGGAGGTGCAGCTCAATCTCAGGTTAATGTCATGGTTTTGTTCTCCAGACATTCTCATCATTGCTGATTCCACCTTGGAGTTTTTAAGTTGCTGGCCTCACCTTACAGTGTAGTAAACCGTACAGTATGTCAAAGTCCACACTTAAGTCTCTTAAATAGATGGCTTCATTTGCATTTCTTTACCCTCATAGATTTTTTTGTCACCCATCCATGTAAAGAATAGCAACTAACAGGGCTAATTGGACTGTCTTAACTTGTCTCACATACTCTAACCCCAACCAGCCTGTAACAAAAAAAAAATACAAAGAGACGGTCATGATCTTTGCTTTGGCGTCTCGCACGACTCACCTCGATTTTTATAAATCTGTGATGAAACGTCACCTGTAACCAAATAAAAGCAGGTTCTATATCAGCAAAGCGATCGCTTTATTCAGAGAATGCTAAATAATACAGTAGGTTTCCCTGGCTAGTTGGCTTAAAAAAAAAAAGTTTTGTTTTGAAGGATTTCTCCATGTTTATTTGAGAATGTTACCCTGGACTTATCCTGTCTTAGAAGTTTATTTCCCCCCTTTGGAGGAATATTTATTTTTATTCTCTTTTTGTTCGTGATACCAGTTGAAATCACTGTATTAATGCCCTTATGATTTAGTGTAAATTCTGAATTCTAGATGCATTTTTCCATGATGTCATGACTGGGGGACTTTCTTTGTTTTGTTTTTAAAATTTCCTTCAGCATCTATCTACCTCATTCTCTTATATTTCAAGTGTGTAAGTATATGAAATGATCAAAAACATCTCGCTTTTTTCTGTAGAGGGCACCTTATCATCCTCTGTCATGTCTCAAAATTAAAAACACTTTAAGCACCACAGAGCACAAGCTCCCAGGAATGGAGAGAGAGAGAGAGGAAGTCATAGTGTGAACTGACATGTCTGTGGGATTTCTAATGGTGTGTCTATTGCGTCCCTTATCACATACACAAAACTGCTCCCGCTGCTCTCAATCACACCGCAATACTTTAGAAATACTCTTATTAAATGTCTAATTCACAATGGTTTCATCATCATGGATTTGGAGATAAAACATAGTTCTTTGCTATCAGTGTTTTTCTTTCATATGAATATTCTTCTTTATTACTCCAATTGAAATCAATGAAACAGCTTTTTAAATAAAGGTTTAGGAGAGCCTAACACCTAGTTTAGGAACACCTAGTCACGCATATGCTAGCAAATTTGCTGTAAAAATATTTTCATTGGAAGTCTAGATATAATGTTGTTACACTGTAAAACCCAGCAGTCAACTTTATCAAATGAAATGAGTGTTGTTAACTCAGAATTGACTGAAAGTTAATTTTACTCATTTGAAAAGAGTTTTGAACTCAGTGTTGAAGGTAATGAGTTCATTAAATACCTCATTACTTCAACTTAAATGGAGTAAGTTCACAGTACTCATATAGATTCGTTTTTTAACATCAAATGGTTTGTAGCAATCGGTTCCCTCAAAACGATTTGGGTTCCCTTAACTTACTGGGTTTTACTATGCTCAAATTGCTTTGTTTTATCAAATGGATTAAGTTCACAGTACTCATTATGATTAGTTTTTGAACTTAAATAGTTTGTTGCAATCGGTTTCCTCAAATGGTTTAAGTTACCTTAACTTTTTGGGTTTTACAGTGTATTAAAAAAAACTAAGGCAATACTTATTGGGATAGTTCACCCCAAAAAAATCTCATTTGCTGTTGATTTACATTAGGGTCTTACAAAGAAAAGGAAATGGTCTGTGCAAGGAACTGTTATTTACAACATTGGCTTGTCATGAAAATGTTCAGGACCGTTTACCAGGGAGTAAAGGTTACAATTTTGTAATAATGTTCTGTTTTTTTGTAGCATAGCACGATTGGTTTATTTTTTAATACACTAAATGTTTTGGGGTTTTACTCTTGGGTTTTAGCACCGGTAGCCATCGACTAGGATTTTATGAATCACCAAAGACCACAATTTTGATTCAATTTCAAAAAGTTCTACTAAAGAAAAACAAATGTTACCCTTGACCACAAAATCTTCTCATGTTACCACGGGTATATTTTTGCCAATAGGCAAAAATACATTGTGAATTTCTCTTTTAAATCCAAAAATCATAATAATATAAGGTAAATATCATGTTCCATGGAGACATTTTGTAAATTTCCTAATGTAAATATATCAAAACAAAGATTTTAATTATATGCATTCCTAAGAAATTAATTTGGACAACTTTAAACTCTATTTTCTCAGTATTATCAGAATTTTTTGATTCTTTAGATTCAATTATTAAATAGTTGTATAATATACAGTTGAAATCAGAAATATTAGCCTCCCTTTGAATTTTTTTTTTTTTTTCTTTTTAAAAATTTCCTAAAAGATGTTTAACAGAGCAAGGAAATTTCCACAGTATGTCTGATAATATTTTTTCTTCTGGAGAAAGTTTTATTTGTTTTATTTCAGCTAGAATAAAAAGCAGTTTTAAAATTTTTTAAAAGCCATTTTAAGGTCAAAATTATTAGCCCCTTTAAGCTATATATTTTTTCAGGTAGGCTACAGAACAAACCATTGTTATACAATAACTTGCCTAATTACCCTAACCTGCCTAGTTAACCTAATTAACCTAGTTAAGCCTTTAAATGTCACTTTAAGCTGTATAGAAGTGTCTTGAAAAATATTTAGTCAAATATTATTTACTGTCATCATGGCAAAGATGAAATAAATCAGTTATTAGAAATGAGTTATTAAAACTATTATGTTTAGAAATGTGTTGAGAAAAATCTCTCAGTTAAACAGAAATTGGGGAAAAAATAAATGGGGGCTAATAATTCAGGGGGGCTAATAATTCTGACTTCAACTGTATATATAAATACAGCCAAATATTGTGCCATACCTCAGAGCAAAGCTTATTTATTCAACTTTCAGATAATGCATCTATTCATATGCTTACATTTTTGACAGTTGTGACTGTTTTATGTGGTCCAGGGTTACAAATCACCAACATGTTGGAACTGCAATTAAAATTTTTGGGTGAACTAACCATTTAAGCTTTGATTAACTTCATTAGGAACTCATATGCCGAATAAATAGTATGTATGTATGTCTGTACACCGATAACTACCTGGTTCATAAGCACCATTGTTAGCCAAAGCTTCTAGCAATTCAATGCATAATGTGGATTTCATAACAACCAGTAGATTTTTTTCCCTTCTCATAGAATAAAAAAAAAACTAGCAGGAAAAACATTCCAACTGATTTGTTTGGTCAGAATCCCTCCACGTGTCTAGTGAGTACCATATACAAAGGGCCGATTGTTGTCATCGTACTTATCGACATTGTTCTCCAGAGAGAAAAGGGCTGCGGTTTGCCTCTCTTTTCTACTGCTGCTGACAACATGCTGCTTTATAGAGACTACTAATAGTCTTGCCAATAGCATTGGGTAGGTGGTGGTTCTAAGCAACGGGATTTCTCTCTCCAAACAACCGCTAAAAACAGATGGGTCAGACGATTACAATGCAAAACGGTTATGGTCTTACAACCCCTGGTTGTTCAGTTTCATGGCACTTAAAATGACTGATATTTTGGATCTTTTGAACTCCAGGGGTTGCAAATGAGGACGCTCGTTGGAAGAGATCTGGATGGGATGCTGAGAGGCACATTGTTAGAAAAGAATATTTTCTGTGTGGTACAAAACGGTCGAAATAACCAATCTATAAAAGCCCTTGTGCTTGTATTGTTGCGTATGTATATGGGTGGGAGTGTATCACATGTAGATGTAGTGATTAAGATTTTGATGTGTTTATAATGGGAAAATAATAGATATCACTATTTATTTCTGTTCTTTTTTCTTTCTGTAATGAATAATGGACAAAAGCATTGGCCTGTTGCAAAAGTGAATGTCAGTTTTCATTGAATGCTGCCAAGGTTTCCTTAGTTACTAGTAGGTTACAGATCTACAAAAGGCATATATACATAAACACAAATAGGACAGTGATGTCCAGTAGATTACGGGTAGTCATGACACAGAGAGAGAACATGACTAGAATTTAAAATAAACAGAGACAAGTTTACAGTAGAAGTAGATTATTAAAATGCAAGTTCTTTGGCAAACCTGAAGGTAGATTGACTGAAAGATTTTTTTGTTCCTCAACTATCATAAAAACTATTATCGTTTATTATATTTTTTCATGATGCAAAACCTCAGGTTTAGAAAAGATGCATGTATGCATTTTAATTGCAATAATGAGCTTGAGGTTTCACAGACATCATTTCCCAGGCACTGTTGTTTTTGCTTGGCATTCTGACAAATTTCAAAAGGGGCCTTGATCTACTGTACTGAAGAGTTTAACACTTTTTATTTTCCTTTCACACAAAAAAAAGAAGAAAAGGAGGAAAAATAAAAATCTCTGTGTCATTGCATTGATTGGTAGAAACTGATGGTTAAAACGGCTTGGCTGGTACTCTCGTCTTTTTGTAAGTTATGTATCTAAGGCCTCCTGTTTTTCAGTTTTTTCCTCACCTCCAGTTGAGATAGTAGACTTTTTACATGCCATTGGCTTAATGTATATCTGAAGAATTTTCATGTATTTTCTTTTTTTTTCTCTTAAATTTTGAATTAAAAAATGAATGAGTCTGAATGTCTGTGTCCTGTCTCACTTCTTTTAACTACACTAATAGCATTGTTATCATCAGTGTTTCTACCTATGTACTACACCTCAATAGTTCCTATGTACTACCCCGCAATAGTTTAGAAATACTCCTATGAAATGTCTAATTCACAATGCTTTCATCATCATGGATTTAGGGATAAAACAGTTCATAGTTGCTATTAGTGGTTTTCTTTCATATTAAATATTCTTCTTTACTACTTCAGTTGAAATCAATGAAACAGCTTCTTTAATAAAGGTTTAGGAGAGCCAACAATGGTAACTATAATAACTACACACTATGAATCATCTATTAAGCATTAGCAAATAGTGAATTCATTATCTTAAGCATTAACTCTGCATTAATAGATGTACATTAGCAGTTTATAATTGCAGATACAAATGCTATATTCTTGACTTATAAGCACATTAAAAATGTAATAATAATAACAATAATTGTTCTTTCATACGTTGTTACTGATTAATTTTTCATGACTACATTAAGTATTGCATTATTTACAAATTATTTGTAATTAAGAGTAGTTGGTGTTTTTTAAGATCATTCAGAATGAGTTAGAAAATGATTAATAAACTATTCAAATCAACATTTATATATTATTATTCAGGAATATTTTAACAGTTAACTTGTGTGTTAATAAATGCTTCATTAACTCTTAAACTTCATCCAGTTTCGTGACCTAATCTAAAGAGTGGACTATTTATGCTTTATAAATCCCTAATAAATGACCATTAAAGGCTCAGTATCAAATGAACAATAATCTTTGCAATCGTTTCTAAAAAGTCAAATGACTGTGCAGTATAAACATTGATGAATAACAGGAGAGTCAAAATATAACATAAAATTTGATAAAACAACATTATATTAATAGAACAATATATTATGATCCAACATTTCAATGTTATTCAGCGATGTTTAAACCGTGCAGTAATTTTATTTTAGATAAGGTTGCAAACATTTTTTCTCATCTGATACAGTTTCATTTGTGTATCTAGAAATAAATAAAGTTGTTTATTTTCTTTATCCTGTTTAGAATATATCTGAGCCTTTAATTGTCATTTATAAGGGATTTATAAAGCATAAATAGTCCTCACTTTAGATTAGGTCACTAAACTGAATGAAGTTAAGTTAACAAAGCATTTATTAACATACAAATTAATTAGTAATATAGGCCTGGATAACAAGATATATAAATGTTCGTTTGAATAGTTTATTAATCATTTACTAACTCTGTTAGCTGTAAGATTTCAATGGTGATTTCATTGAAAGTGTATTTTCCCCAATAAAAGGGGTTTAGTCTTCAAAATGGTTGCAGCAGAACAAAAACAAGTGGTGTGAAATATAACTCATAACATTTATAAAAGAAAACTTCATTATAAACTGCAGACGTGGTGTAGAGGATTGGACGAAGGAAGTTCAGACAAGAACACATGATTTATGAAATATAGAAATTATCATATAAATTATGGGAAAACATCATTTCCTAAATTTTAAATAAAAAAAATGAATGAGTCTGAAAGACTGTCAATTATTTCAACTACACTAATAGCATTGTTATTGTCAGTGTTTTCTACCTGTGTGCCGTCTGTGTATCCTCAGGTTGTGTGTGCAGGGCTGTCCAGCTGTTGTAACAGATTCTGGATGATGGTCTGGAGTTGTGGTACCAGTCTCTCTGGGCTTGCCAGGCTTCCTGATGCTGGCACATGAATCAATGCAGCCTTTCCCTTCCCATGGTACAATGAATAGTAGTATACAAAATCACACAGGTACCTGCAAATGATTCAATTGATAATTGTATAACATGCTATAACTTTCAATTCTTTATTACATTATTAAATTGAATTATTAATTTATGAAGGGGTTTATACATTTTTAAACAGCTCTTAGAGTCATATATACTGTACTTGCACTTGCAAAGATAGATTATTATTCTAAAAAGCCTTTGTTGATCAGTAAAAACAGTCATACACATCTGGGACATCTGGTTTCTGGTAACACTTTAGTTTTGGGAACATGAACTCATTGATTTAATAAGTGTAGGGTTGTTGTAGCGATAAAATTGATATTTGCCCTTCACCCTTTACTTGTTTTTAAACCTTTATAGGTTTCCTTCTTCTGTTAAATACAAAAGCAGTTATTTTTAAGAATGTTGGAAAGCGGTAACTGTTGACTTCCATGCTATTGGTTTTTCCCCATGGAAGTCAATGGTTACAGGTTTTCAACCTTCTTTAAAATATCTGCTTTTGTGTTCAACAGAAAAAACGTTTGCAAACACTGGAGAGTGACTAAACAGTGAGTAAAGATTCATTGTTGGTGAGCCATCTCTTTAGGTGTAGGTACAGGATAGGATTTATGGATGTAGAATTTGGTCATTCAGAATTAGGTGTTAATATGTGCTGTGTAGGTACTAATAATCGGCCAATGTGCAGGCTATTAAGCTACTAATTAATCCATTTAAAGGAAAGGTTTACCAGGAAAATCACAATTCTGCCATCATTTACTCATCTACTTGTTCCAGACCTTTTTGACTTTGTTTCTCCTGTTGAACGCAAATGAAGATATACTGAAGAATGATGAAAACCAGTAACCACTGACTTCCATAGTATTTACTTTTCCTACTATTGATGTCAATGGTTAGCGGTTTCCAACATTCTTTAAAATATCTTCTTTTGTGTTCAAGTCAAGGGAGAGTAAATGATGGCAAAATTAATTCATTAATTCATTCTCCTTCAGCTCAGTCCCTTTATTCATCAGGGGTCGCCACAAAGAAAATGAACTGCCAACTTATCCAGCATATGTTTTACACAGTGGATGCCATTCCAGCTGCAATCCAGTACTGGGAAACATCCATACACACTCATTCACAACATATACTACGGCCAATTTAGTTTATTCAATTCACCTATAGAGCATGTCTTTGGACTGTGGGGGAAACCGGAGCACCTGGAGGAAACTCACGTGAATACAGGGAGAACATGCAGAAATGCCAACTGACCCAGCAGGGAATCAAACCAGCGACCTTCTTTTTTAGACCAGCCAACTTTTTTAACTATCCCTTTAAGTAATAAGTTTTATCGATTATCCAAATTGTTACTGTAGTTGTTACAGTACCTCCCAGCGTCTCTGGAGTAGATGACATCGAGCCCCATACTTTTTAGATGCTTGCTAAGGGACCTCATGTCTATGGAGGAGTTCAGTTGTTCTGGTCCTCCCTCAACGCAGCAGTGACCAGCAGGACACAGACCACTGACATCCCTGTCTTTGTAGCAGTAGTCCTTCCCTGTTTGCTCCAGTGTAATGCCTTTGGCCCCTAGGGCTATGCCTAAATGAATGACCATCTGCCCATCACAGGGAAAAAAGGTTTTAATTCTATATCAACATTAATATAATCTCAGATGCTATAAACATCTCACTTATAAAATATTTAATCTCTTAAGTGTTTCATCAGTTGCTGGTCTGTGTGTAAATAGTAGTTGACCTGTTTGAAGTTACCTTTGGAGTCATTGTCTGCCAGATGTTATCGAGGACTTGCTGACATTTGGCATAACTGACAGGAATCTCTTTAATGTGGACCTCTATGTTCAAGCCAAGTCCTGCAATCTTCAAACCCTGCTCAAATAATAAAATGTGGCCATATTAATTTAATCTGACTGTGGAGAATTTATAATTATTTTATTAAAGGCATAGTTCATTTCAAATGAAAAAGTGTTAATTTACTCACCACTGACTTTTCTTCATCTATTTTAGTTATTTTTCTGTGACTTGACCTTACATGCAACCGGTGTCTAGAGGTCCTGGGTGGAGCATGTTGTGGAATTTTTGATGTTACCAGGTTTGATTGTTAAAACCCCTTCTCAAATGACTGACATTGAATAATCAAATTTAATACTGTTGTGAAAAGATGATACTTTTGTCATTATCAGTTAAATCTGTGTTTTTTGTAAACAATCATAAACATTTACATTGTAAATGTAATTGATGTGGGCAGCACGCTGGCACTGTCGCCTTACAGCAAGAAAGTCGCTGGTTCTAGCCTCGGCTGGGTCAGTTGGCTTTTTTTAGTGGAGTTTGCATGTTCTCCCTGTGTTCGCGTGGGTTTCCTCCAGGTGCTCTGGTTTCTCCCACAAGTCCAAAGACATGCGCTATAGGTGAATTTGGTAAGCTAAATTGTCCATAGTGTATGGGTGTTTCCAAACGATGGGTGGCAGCTGGAAGGGAATCCGCTGCACAAAACATATGCTGGTGGTTCATGTAGACCCCTGACTAATAACAGGACTAAGCCGAAAAGAAAATGAATGAATGAATGAATGAATGAATATAATTGTTGTTTTTTGCACAGATTTATTCAACTTCATAAGATCAGGAGCTATGCATATAAATTTTGTTTTGCATACTGTGTTATTGACTCAAGTATTGACTTTGGTTTTAAGAATCACCAAAGACCAATGTTTGAAAAAATGTATGAAGAAAGAAGTGACCTACACTTTAAATGGCCTGAGGGTGAGTAAATTAACAGGATGTTTTCAGATTGAGTATTTTAATTAGTGTCATGTAAATGTCAAAAATACCAATTTGGGAATAGTTTGTGAAAAGCTATACTTTTTAATACTAAACTACGAGAGAGAGAGAGAGAGAGAGAGAGAGAGAGAGAGAGAGAGAGAGAGAGAGAGAGAGAGAGAGAGAGAGAGAGAGAGAGAGAGAGAGAGAGCATTTTGCTTTTAATACCAACGACATTGATTAAAAATTTAATATTGAGGTAAATAATGCGTTCACACCTGCTATAGCTCAATAAATTGTAAATCAATGTATTACCATTGTTACTTTAAAAATGGTCGATGTAGACGACTAATATCAAAAATGTATTCGTTTTACGTTACCTTAGCGGCCTCCCAGCTTGGATTCACTACATATTGTCGAAAAGGACCAAAACCTTGTACATTAAACAAGCAAACGTCATCTCAAACACAGTAGCAGAGGCGACTACTTTAACAGAATAAATAACATTTCTCATATTTATCGTTACACGAACGAAGCCATAATAACTGATAGCCAGGTTACGCATTTCTTAGATGCGTCCAAATTACCCAAAATAAACCACATACCTGTTATAACTACAATTTCGCGGGAAGTGTCCATTATTAAAAAAAAACTAAACGGTGTACCGACTATTTAGCTGAAGACGAAAATAATGACGCATTCCAATGTAACGTTAACTGATGATACTGCATTTAAACTGTCTTGATAGGGCTGTTGCCTGACGTGATAGTTTGCTCAAGTAAGGGAGTGCATTGTCGATTTTTCTCCACATGGGAGAGCCATCTCATATCCCATCACAGCTAAAGACGTACTCCTTCAAACATCTCACTTAACGGGAAGGAATTTATACAACGTACCATGGCGTAGGACTCAGTCATGAATATTAATTCAAACGTGCTGACGTTCACGAAGCGTCCAGTCATAACCTAATCAACATTCAGCTGTTTCAGCTAATCATATAGCCCCTACTGGGTGAACGTCGCGTTGCGTTATTAATAATCATGAAGTAAACCGTCACCATAGTAGAACTCGCTAACGGGACATGGGATCAGCTCAAATCCTCCGCACTTGTCCGACTCTGCCTCCGCCCAGCGCTCTTCATCGACGCAGAACACGGATGACAACAAAATATTGATTAGCTTCTAACTTAAACACGTTTTACGCTTTTAGATATTCTCAATTACAACGGGAAAATGTTTCGAATGAGGGAACCGTTTGAAAGCGAGAAGCTCCAGCTGCAGGAGCTCAACCAAAGACTCAGCCACTACCTAATGCGCTCGAAACAGTTAGAACAAGAAAACACCTGTCTGATAAACGAAATAAGCTCAATCAGGCAGAACAGGTCTGGAGAATGGGAAAGCAAGCACATGTCCGAGCTGCGTGAAATGAGGAGACTGGTGGAGCGTTTATCTTACGAGAAATGCAGAGCGGAGATGGAGCGACAGAAGCTGCGTAACGAACTTCAGACGCTGCAGTCGATGCGTTCAGATGAAGCCTCGGTCAGCAAAACCATCGGGACTGAGCTTAAAGGCTGCGAGAGGCAACTTCAGAACGCTATTCAGGGCAAACAGTGCTTTGGAGAGTCGTCTCTTTGAGCTGGAAAACGGAATACAAGTTTTTGGAAGATGCCCACAGAAAGGAAGTGGCCCACCTGAGGGACCAGGTGCGCTCCAGAACTGTGCGCAGTCGTGACTCAAACGCGTCCCGCACCTCCAGCGGTTACTATGAGGAGGTGCAGGAGTACGCGAAACCACTTCACCGAAAACTGGCAGGGAACTTTGGAGATGTACCGCCTGCAGGTGGAGGAAATCGAAGAGTCGATAAAAGCAGATCACGCGAGGTTGGAGGAGATTCAGAGGGAAAAGAGGGAACACGCTTCGCAGTTCAAGAGGCTGCGTGACGAGATTGAGAAACAAACACAAGTGCAGATGAACCTCGAGGAGCAGCTCGTAAACATGCAAGATCAGTTCAGAGCTGAAATCACTCAGTATCAGGTGAGTGTCGAAGCCAAACACAAGCTGCTCTATTAATAAAACTTGGGATAGTTTTCCTGATGTGCTTTAGGGAAAAACAGGGATTGCGTAAGGATGTTGTGCTCATCCAGAAAGAGCGCCACACCCACGGCCCGCACTATGGTGACAGCAGCAGCACTGACACATCTCTGCCGACACAACAATGGTATCCCATGACGTTTTTAAGTATTTGTTGCACAATTACCATGGTTATGTATACTTATAACCTTTTAGATCTGTTTTATACAAAATAATCAAGAACCACATGGAATATTTTAAGCATTGCGACATTTTAAATCATGTTAAATCAAAGTCTGCCACGTGGAAAGTCCTTTCCCTATAATACATAAATTGCTATATTTATTTGTTTAATAAATGTTATACTTTTATAAAGTTGTATGCACCTTTGCACCATATATATGACAAATATGTAAAAACACTTGTGCATAAATGTTATTTAAATATTTTATTAAATAAAAAAGAATGAAATTATATTTTAGAATTAGCATATACTGAATAAATATCAGACTTTACTTAAATTTATAAAAATTATTACATTTTCTGAAGACTGAAGTGCCACAAATTTACTCGAAGCAAATTTTAATTTCTGCTCAAATATATTTTTCTTTAAAAATAGAAATAATGTTGACAGAAATTTAATAAAGTAATCTAGTGAAAATAAATAAATAAATAAATAAATAAATAAATATATATATATATATATATATATTATATATATATATATATATATATATATATATATATATATATATATATATAATATATATGCAGTGCTAAGCATATATGTTTACACCCCATTTTGAAATAAATATTTTAATTCCATTTCTCAGTGAATATAGGCACTGTATTTTGGTGCATTAAAACAAAACAGATTTAATAAAGAGATATACTTATTAAAATAATATTTTAGTCAGCAAACATATTTAGAAATTGAAAGATAATACAATTTGAGCAAAATATTGCAAAAAAAAAAATTACAACCTACAAAATTTCAACTAAATGAAAACATTTTTTTTTTTTGCTCTCTCTTAATTTTCTTATTTTTAAATGTGTATTTAATATTTTTCTGTAACATCTAAATTTAGCTGTACTGGTTTTGGCCCGTTATTGTAAGATAAGATTTTGTTAGATAAGCTCCAGATTTGGCTTCAGTACTGACTAATCTAATGTATATGCACAAATATAATATTGTCTAGCTTTCTATTAAAAATATGAATTTAAAAGATAGATTTGTGAGGGGTGTTACTTTTATATGAGCACTGTATATATTCTAACAAATATAAACAACATTTTACAGATTTTTTTACTAATTAAAGAAAAATCAGTTATATAACTTATAAGTCTGTTTTTTTACTTGAGGTTACACTCTCTGGCAATGACATTAAAGTAAAAGATTTCAAAAACGCACAAATAACGGATACCAAGCAGTCATCAACTTCATGTAGATGCACATTATCCAAACACCTGTTCTTACAATAGGCCCCTTTGGAGCACAAGTGAGAAGTGCTTTAGCTCTGCCAATATCCCTGTTTATCATCTCTAGCTCAATGTGCTTTAGAAAAATTGAGCATTAATGCTTTATCCCATGATTGCCTCTCTCCACGGAGAATGACAAATGAGCAGTTACTGAAGCAAAGTGCAAGCATCCCTAAAGTGTTGTGTCACTGTGGGCTAAAATTGAATGGGCTGTTTGGAGGATGTCAGCTTTGACATATTACTGCAACCAACCTCATGCCAAAATATTCAGAGTCCAAATCCAGAACAGATAAGCAATTACCAAATGGCCTAATGATGCAGGCCTGTAATAAGCATTTACAAAGACATTTATCAGTCTAGAGATTAAGTGCTGTGTAATACTAATATGCAGGGTGAATGAAGCTAATATTTTATTTTCAAATTGTGACATTTACATTCATTGTTTGGTATATTTTGTTTGGTTGAGAAAACAAAAATATATATTTTACTCCTGGTTTGCCTAGTTTTGTCATTTAAGACCAAACTTAAAATAGAGAAAAAACAGCTTTTGTGACAAAAGAAAATGCTGTGTACTAGTATTGGATTAGGTAGCTCAGAAGATAGAATTCCTACTTATTTAAGTAAACTACATGACCAGAGCAATCAATGTGAAACTCACCCAGCAGGCACACGGCGTCATAAGACATTAATATTAGGTTAATTTTTGGTCATGATGTCAGGTGACTAAAAAGCAATGTCTAGTCAGTGTCTAAGGATAATGTTATTTTGATTTCCAATAACGATGTCGAATGACATTGATTTTGGTTGATTTTAGGTTGTGTTGTAAAGTGACCAAAATCCAACATCAAGCTAACATCTTAAACCAATGTCTTAATGACATCAAATACTGATATTTATTCCTCAGGTATGGTAATCGAAATCCAACGTCTGATAGACGTCATACTAGTAACGTACAACACAACATAAAACTGTAAATCATTAGACGTTGATATTTGGTTGATTTTAGGCTGGACAGTTGGTTAGACATTGACATCAGCCTGGGGTGCGTTTTCCAAACAACAATGTAACTCGCGGCTTGAACTCTCATAGTACGATGCGTCGTTTGGGAAAAGAACGATGTAGTGATGAGTGTTTCCCAAAACTCGTAGTTTCTCTGTCACAGATTCATCATTTGAACCACGTTAGTTATAACGTGCTCTAAACAGGGTGGAGTAACAACTTCTTTAAAGAAGAACCCCATCATTTCTTTGTGCAAATTATATTGTTTTTAAACTCACATGCATTAAAAAAGTCTAATATTAGTTTGGTAATAACATGCACTCGCTTTCCATATTAATTGAAATATATGTAAATGGCACATATAGGACCTATGTTTCCTTACAAATATTATTGAGAACATACATATTCTATTCCAAAACATACAGTAAAATCACTTACAAAAAATAACACGTATTCTAATATCATATATAAATTATATAAATAAACAATGAGGCTATTTATTGAGAAAGGAAATGTAATTTATTATTGATTAGGAAGTGAAAAAATACTACTTTAATAATATTATTAATGATGATGATGATTATTATTATTAAATAGGATATTGTTTATTTATTTTTTTGAAAAGACTACTTTACAATTTGACACTTGTAAACCACTGAAGAAATGTGCTAACCAACAGGCCCATGTCATATACAGTACAGATACTTAATAAATAACCTACTATAATTAAAAGCATTAATGTTTGCTGTTTTTTGTTTTCACAAGCTTTGGAGACGTGACATAAATTCCGCCTTTAAATAATAGGTTACCTATAGCTTGAGCATGAGCCACGGCTGCATTCAAATTGACATCAATGTTTTCAAAGTGCACTGCGAAGGGAGCGCAATTGTAAACATGAAGATCGCTAAAACTGAACTGTAAAAATACTTTGAAAGCAAATTACACCTAAGAGTGATGACTTTGCTTTTTTTTTTAAAATCATTCCCAGTTTAAATGTTGGAATGCTCTAAAAGAATAGGGCAAAGGGGGGATAACTGGGAATAGAACACAGCCAGGAACTATGTTCTAACTACAGCTCCAGAAGTGTAGTTGCAAGCATACAAGTTGCGACGCAGTTTCCGATTGTTCGTTGGAACGATAGATTTGAGAAACGCCAATCAATGAACTATGTTTATAACGCCAGAAATGGCGACCTTAGTTAGCTAACGATGGTTTTCAGAAATGCACCCCTGATCTTGTGTTTTGATGTCAACCCGATTTTCATTCCAAACAAAACGTAACATCCCCACAACGTTGGAGTGCAATATCAATTTGACATCATGTTGACATCCCTTGCTTGCTGGGCAGCATTAGGAAGGGCATACACTGTGTGAGCCAAATTTTGATTCGTTCTTCTGTTTTTTGGCCCTAGTTTCTGTTTAGTTTTGCGTCGTTTGTCACGCTGGGTTTTAGTTAGTATCCAGGAGGAACAGAGAGACGGTTGAACTCAGTGTCTGAGTCCTCACCGTACCTTCTCAAAAAACAACAAATACAAGCTTCTGGGTTCAGGGGGAGTCATATTAAAGGATATATTCTGGGATGCACAAAAACATTTACAAGTGTATGATAAAAGTTTAAAACACCTTGTCAGTAGGTGGTGGAAATGCCACAATATGCCGGTTTGTCAACTGCCATCAAATGAAAAAGTGAAGAAGTGGGGGTGACATGTTGATTTTACATGTACAGTATGTGGACCCTTTTCACATTTCCAGGTTTCTCAGCAGCAGAAGTCGTCATAGTTGGGTAAACTTAGAGCACAGTGAATGGAAGAGTTGGAAAAATGAAAAAATGTTACAATCCAATACAATACAAAATAATAAAATAAATACACAATAATAATGTTATCAAGACTTTCAGAAAAAGGAAAAAACTGAGAGACTGATAACAGCAAACAGAAAGGAGAACAAAGTCAAGTAATAAATAATGAGTTTTCAGCAGGGAGTGATGTTGTAGGAGCTCTCAAACAGGTGCATCACACAGTAGCACCAAAAATATACTTTGAATCAATAAGATGCAAGTGGACACCGTTCTGAGAGAGACCGAGAAGAGATGAGATAAAAATAGATTTTATATTTTTAACGGTATACTATGTAGTGGTGTGTTATTAAAATCAATTATTATAACATACTATTGTGTAATAAAAACTTTTCCAACCCAAAGTTATTTAAATCAATATATACCACATAGGTGTAAAAGAGTAAACAGGTTCACTATCTTCTTGTCATGCAGGCTATCATTGAGGAACTAGAGTATGAGCGCAGAATGCTGTCCAGCAACATCTCAGATAAGCTGAAGGACCATCAGGATCTCTTACAAGTCAAGATGGGTCTCGCTCTGGAAGTGGCAGCATACAGGTAAGAGCTTCTTCAACAAAATCAATAAATGTAATTACTTCTAGAACTCAAGAAACCTTGTTTTTAATGACACCAGTGGCCATTACGTGAACTCCAACCAACAACTTATTGCTTGTACTTGCACTTTGCACACATAACAATCAAGAGACTGAATGTAGTTGGCATTGACATACAGTACCACCTTGAGAAAAGTCAGCCCACAAGCATTCATAGACAAACTAGGAAGTCAGGGATTTGTAAACATTGAAGGGTGATCATATGTTAATTTTTTTTCCTGGGACAGCTGCCTCAAAAAAAAAATTGATTGCTAGTAGTAGCGTTCTTTTGGACAAAAATAGCATAATCAGTAGTAGCTAATCATATAGTATTGAAGCACAAAATGTCCATTCAGTTGGTTCTTTGTGTATTCTGTAATCCACTCTAAGATATCTGGTCACCCTTACACTGTCAATACAGTTGCAATTAATACAATGAAAAATATTTTAGTCTTTTTACATTCATTAGTTTTCCTTGAATGACCATGTAGTGCCTTACAGACAAGTTTTGAAAAGAGCTCAAATAATTTTTCATTTTCTGATAACTCACGTTTGTTCATTGATTCCAGAGGTCTATATATATATATATATTTATACACACACAGTTTAAATCAAAATTATTAGCCCCCTTTTAAATTTATTTTTCTTTTAAAAATATTTCCCAAATTATGTTTAACAGAGGCAACGCAGTGGTGTAGTAGGTAGTGCTGTCGCCTCACAGCAAGAAGGTCGCTGGTTCGAGCCTCGGCTGGATCAGTTGGCGTTTCTGAGGGGAGTTTGCATGTTCTCCCTGCGTTCACGTGGGTTTCCTCCGGGAGCTCCGGTTTCCCCTACAGTCCAAAGACATGTGGTACAGGTTAATTGGGTAGGCTAAATTGTCCGTAGTGTATGTGTGTGAATGAGTGTGTATGTGTTTCCCAGTGATGGGTTGCAGCTGGAAGGGCATCCGCTGCATAAAACAAATGCTGGATGAGTTAGCGGTTCATTCTGCTTTGGCGACCCCAGATTAGTAAAGGACTAAGCCGAAAAGAAAATGTTTAATAGATCAAGGAAATTTTCACAGTAGGTCTGATAATATTTTTTTCACCTGATTTATATCACCACATTACCTTGTTAAACAATAACCCAAATATTGACAGAACACTTCAATTTTATTACTACAATTTTAAACTAAATTAGCACAGAAATAAAGCAACGTTTACACAACAGAGTCAATAATTGCCAGACTCCCGTGCAATCTGTCGGACAGTGCAATTGGTGCGTCTTCTTGGCTCAGTACCATGTGTTTGACAGTGGTGATATTTTCAACTGTACGGGCAGTGCGTGGATGACCGCTCCCCGCCACACGACATACTGATCCAGTGCGGCCAATTTTTGCCAAAAAGTAAACCAATGCACCTTTTGTCCAGTTTTTAGTCGGAAACTCACAAAGAAATCATGAAGCACTGTAGCCGTTAAGTTCTCGTGAATCTTTGATCAAAAACATCATTTTTATTTAAGCATTACGCAGCTAAAAATAAATACGTCATCATTACACAATCATTACATCATAGCCTAGGAAAGTAAATAAAATGATTCTTCTATTGCACAGATTGCGCTGTTATTCCTGTATGACATTGACATCTCCCTCAAGTTCATTTTTGTTGAAATACTATCAGTGAATTGATGCCAGTTTAAGCGCTGGAAAGAATGACCTGTTTCTGTGCCCTTTAAATGAGTCTCCTCCCACATTCTCATTAAAAATGAATAACAAAATTACTTGTGCTTCATGGACTTGGGCTGACTTGTCCTCTCTAAGGACTAGTGCTGGAGACCTTGAAAGCCAATAAAATGTCTCATGTTCATATTTCATTGTTAAGGTCATTTTCTGCATTCCAGAGCTTTTCTAAAACTAAAATCTAAACATCCAAATCAAGCACTAGAAAGACGTCTTTGACCAGTACACTTGCAGTAATCCGTCAACAATATAGTATTTTAGCACAGCAGCATTCATGTTGTGAAATTAGCCTCTACTCCCTATTGTACGTCTCAAAATTGTAAATGCAAAAATTCATTCTGTGTGAATAGCCCCTTATTCTGCCATTACAAAAGTATGTTGGGTATCTAAAACCTGTTTATTCAGCAATGTGAATATACATGCTTGACTGTTGTCTGCTTAGATTTGAGTAGTTGATTTGAGTACTCCAGTATGTGCCTTGTAGATGTATTTTTAGTCACTGCAGCAACAGAGAAACTAATGCCCTCCCATTTGGCAAGTTTGCATACAGCTCCACCTCTCTTGCCTTGTTAGACTGCTTAAGTCTCTGCTTTTCTGACCTTATCCCTGTACATTAAACAAACACTGACCTTATATGACTGTAAAGCTGTGTGATCCATTAGTTAAATATTCGTGAAAATTTAGCTTGAGGAGTTATTAAATTAAGCCACATCACAGTAAAATCTTTTTTTTTTTAGATCTTGTTGTTTTAATGCCATTTTTGATAGTCACACGACTAATATAATTCCCCCATAGCAGGTAGGATTTTAACACATTTTACATAATAATTGTAATTTGCCAAACAACATTTATTCTTAATGTAAAATGTTAAGTTGGCCTGAATATGTTTTGAATAATAGACATGATGTAGACGTGTCTTTCATTCGTCTGTTTAAAACTGCACCACATCATAAGCCATAATGAAAACAGACAGAGTGCATTGTAGCAGTTATTTTTAGATCAGTCTTTCAAAGGAATCACAGGGGACTTTCACAGGGATACTGTCTGTAGCTCCACAAAGTCTGCTTCGCTTTGGTTTTCTGATGCATTTTTCATGTAAAAGCACTGTCAAGGTAGGTTCAGAGGGCTCAACGACCTAATCTATTAAACACAATGCTGGATTTAAGAGTGTTGGTTATGTCTTCAACTGTGTTTCTGCTTATCTTGATGTGGCTTGGTAGGTTTTCTATTTGTCCTCAATGTTGTTTAAGCTTTTTCATGGTCATGGAAGAGCATTGAGGTAGTCAGCATTCTCAATGTGAAAACAATTTGTCTAGGTCTACATAATGATACTGTATGTTCTGCTCACACAAATTATTTTCCATTTGCCCTTGTCATGATCAATAGGGCGCTCTTGGAAGAAGAAGGAAGACATGCTAAAATGTGGTCTAATCAGCATTCAAGAGAAAGAATTATAGGTATTTGCTTGTTTCATTCAGCTGTTATGCTATTTGAGGTTTTTTTATAACATTGAAGTTGGATTTACTATCATCCAATAATTTTTTAAAATATTTATTTAAGTAAATATTTAGCAAATTTAGAAACATGTTAGAAAGTTAAATCTTCACTATCCTAATTTCTACCTACTGTCTGTTGTCTGTGTACTGTAGATATAAAAACGCCAGCCCATGTTTACACTCCAAGAGTCTCTGTTAATTCTGCAAGTCGGCCAGATACAAGAAAAAAAGCTTTCACAGGATATGATGTTAAATATATGGAGCCTGTTTCCAGCATGAGAACCTCATCTACATCAAGTCAGTTTCATTCTTACGAACCCTCCAGGATCGTGCCCATCAGTGTATCGAATCGTGCCCAGCAGAGTCCTGATTCTAGAAGGGACATGATTTCATTCACCAAAGCAGCTCAGGCAGCTGCTTCCAGTACCTCAAAACCTGGAGTCTCTTCTGCAGAGATAAAAAGAGAGGAGATAGATCAGAGATTTTTGAGAAAAGAGGTCTCTCAGCACCCTTCAAAGAGCTCAGCTGATCTTCCCCCCACTAGAATCGAAAGTACACCAAGCTCGACCATGTCAAAATAGAAAAACCAAAGCCAGTGAATGTAATATCACCTACTGTGAGCTTGAGCAAGACCACCACTGAAGAAAGCCGAGAGAAAGATGTTAAACTGAAAGAAAAGAAAATGGATTTCAAACTAGATCAAGACAAATCTGAGGTATCAATAAAAGATAAAAGAGGGGATATAAAAGAATCAATAGCCAAAGATGTGGGAGAGTCTGAACATGTTGAGCATAAGGTGTTTGTAGGTGAGGAGAAAATATTAGATGCCGTTTCTATGGAGGAAATAATTCAGAAGGTCATGAAACCAGCTGGTTTAGATTCTAAGGTCAGCTCATCCCCTGACTCAAAAGTCACATATCATGTGGAGAAAACAGAACAAGAGGATGGAACCACCAAGACTCAGATTGTCTTACAATCGAAAGTTGAGGAGGAGCTGGACCTGTCTGAAGATTTTGCCCTGGAGGAGCTTCTCAGCAAGGGAGTCAAGAAGGTCACCCTGGAGAACATCAAGGGAACCCCAACGGGAGCCATGATTGAGAACCTGCTGAGTCTTGGCCTGCAAGGTGAAAGTTTAGAAAATAAGTCTGTGAATGTGGAGGTAATCGAGGAACCGGTGGATTCTCAGAGTGATGAGGAGAGTGAAATTGAAATAGAGGAGACTGTGGAGATTAAGTCTAAACAGCCAAGCATCAGTCCCTCATCAATGTCCTTCCAAATCGAGGAGCTAGAGAGTGACCCTAAGACCACAAAACCCTACGAGACTGAATTTGCTAAAGCCTCGCGTTATGGGAACAGTGGCTCTATGCAGGTTCAGGATGTTTCCAAAGAAGAAAGCCTACCCTACTTCTCACATGGCCATGACTCACAAGAATACTTTGTCTCCACTCCTGACGAGAACCTGTCAGAGTCAGAGGAAAAAGATAATGAGTCGGAGGATGGAGGAAGGTTTAAGTCATATAGCCATTATGGAGTTGTGGATGATCTGTCTGATGAAAGATATTACCAGGAAGATGATCCAAAACGACCCACTGCTGAAGGTCACAGTTACAGAGACTCACCTGATTATGGTGACCGCTCGTTTCTGAGAGACAATATCCAAGACTGCATAATCGAAGAGGAGGTGCACGTTTCTCCCACTCTGCAACAGTCCATAGTGGGGATCCTGAGAGAGGAGTCATTAGACCCCGAACAGCAGCTCAGAGGAGCATTAGAGCAAATCCAAGACACAGTTTCTGGAGCCCTCAAGGAAGAGCTGGCTTTTTTCACGAAGGGTAGAGAGACTCCAGAGAATGTTTCGGTGGACATCAAAAAAATAGAACAAGTTGCAGACAATGGAACCATGACTATTGTGGCGGAGCTCAATGTATCGCAGACGTTGGAGGAGTCTGGACTGCTGGAGGAAGAACATGATCCATCTGAAGAGCAGATTATGGCGGCACTGAGCTCATCTCATCCAATGCTTCAGCAGGCCATCGGGGGAGCAGCCGGTGCAGGATACACCATGAAAATTTCCAAAGAGGAGTTTGAAACGGACGAAGTGCCATGGATGACCACCGATGAGGAGTTCCAACAGTGGAGCTTAACCGATGAGTTTGGCAAGACGGAAAAGCACATCAAGCTGGGCCCTAGTGAAAGATCTTTTACTTTTCAGATGGATGTGAACAACGGCTCTTCTGCATCAGCGAGTGAAGGAGCCGTCGAAGTGCAAAGCAGCAGCTCTTCTGAATTCTCACAGACTCAGATGATTGAGCCACACCTAAAGGTCTGTCATGAGAAAAGAGTCGCGACTGTTTATCTTGAAAGCCCCAAAGATGAGTAATAGATTAATGACGTAATATTCAATGATAACAAAATTAGACAGAAGATATCAGGTACAGTGGTCCCTCGCTATAACACAGTTCACCTTTCGTGGCCTCGCAGTTTCGTGGATTTTTGCATTTTGACTTTTTTTTTTACTTTACAGCGCAACATTTCTTCGTCCTGATTGGCTGTATACCACTGTCTATCAATCTCCTCGCAATGAAATTTGGACTTCTGGACATATTAAAGGAAGGTAGAAGTTACGCGGTTATAAGGCGCCATTACGGAATGAATGGATTTTTAGTTCACTAGATAAAGAAAAATAAATAACATAAGGACGACAGAAGCAATAAGTTTCAACAAAGACGCAAAAAGGGTTGTAACTGTCAGCAACAAGACCACCGTAAAGATGAAGTCTGCTTTAGCTTTGTGGATCAGTGACTGCAGTTGGTTTCATTCTATAATAAAGGACTTATTTTTCCACAAAGGTTTTAACTTTGAGAATGTTTAAACGAGAGAAAAGTGTGAAAATGTTAATGCCTGTCTGAGAAAAGTGCATAAAGTGTGTAGTGAGGGGTTTTACAGCCTTAAAACATCTATAATAATTGTATAAAATAAAGCGACTACTTTGCAAATTTCGCCTATATTGCGAGTTACTTTTAGAACGTAACTCCTACGATTAAGAAAGGACCACTGTACTTGAAAATAGAATTAAAAAACACACTATTGTTCAAAGGTTTGGGGTTTCAGTAACATTTTTTAAAAAGAAAATAGTGTTATTAAGCAAGGAATAAATAAATTGATAAAAATGAAAGAGGTTATATTTACAATATTTCAAGTTAAAGGTGTTCAGTTGAACATCTGAGTTCTCAACATTAATAATAAGAAATTTTTCATATTGCAAAAAGTGACAATCTTAGCAACCCCCAAATTTTGTGTTTGACTTATCTATAGTGTTAAAAAAGCTAAAGCGAATCATTTTAATACTCTATTTTGATTCGTTCTTTATATATATTTTCATCATAATTTACATGGACATTTTACTATAATGCAGCGTTAACTAAGCTCAGAAAAAAACCAAATGCAGTATTTTCTTTATTTTTCATTTCATATTCATCATCCTTCAAAGAAATATACACTGTGGACTATATAAACAGTTTGTTAAAGTACTGTTCTGTGTTTATAATTTCTATAGTATTAAGTAAAAATGCTTTTTTAAATGAAATACATGTTAAATAAAGGTAAAAAAGATGCATAGAAGTATGCAGAAATTGTAACATAGCGCTCCCTTGCCATTTTTCATAGAGTCACAGATTTGTTTAGTCACACATTTGGATGTTGTGTGGTCTGTCTTTTGGTCAGAGTCAGTGTTTAGCTGTACCGAGGGCGAGAAGCACTAGATTGTCCTTACTGTCTCCCAGAGATCTCTTAATCCTTAAATGACATTAGACCAGCGAGGACTAATCTAGCAATCCTGCTCTTCCAGGACGACACATTTTTCATTCTCTGGTACACTGTGCAGAGACAGTAAGAGAGAGGGGGAGTGTGATCGCAGGAATCTCACATTAAAAATAAGTGCTAGGCAGCTTACACACAAGTGTGTAAGTGCTTCCAGAATAGCTATACGGTGCTATTAAGTCTGTGTCACAATCTATTAGCAGAACGAGGATTCAGCAAGTCTAATGAGAGTCTATTCTTAGAATTTATACTCAGCCATTGAAACCTCCTGGTAAAGTAGTGTAATAGCTTCATACGTGTTTCCTTCTATTTTTCTACATACTAAACTTATTGTTATCAGATGCTAAAATGATGTCTGTTCTGTGCCTATTAACAATAGTGATGGTGTATGTAGAATGAGGAAGCATGTCAAATTATTATAAAGTCATTATATCATTTAATGTTTCATTTTCATGTCAGTTGATTATTATTAACTATTTTAGAAATCTAAAAAAAGGGAACTATTGACCTTATTCTGCAATGCGGAAGTAAGCTCTTCTCTGTGATTGTTTTAGAACCTCCGATTCATTTTCCTATGGGGAAATGACTAGGAATAATAAACGGCAATAAACAGTCAAACAACTTGCTCTAAAAGAAAATAAGAAGAAAATACAAATTTGCAACATCAGCCTGCAGCCTGACGAGCTGTTTTTTTATGACTGAAAGTGAATGAGACAAGAACTTTTGAACTGATGATGTTCAAACTATTTCTTCCGCACTTACATGAAAGAAAAAGGTCAATTAGAAATGTTAAAAAAGAGAGATCTGATATATGTTAACACAATAATCCCAGGGGTTTTTAAACAAGTTGGGATACATTTGATTGTACTTTATTAAAGTATAAAACCTCCCAAATAATAATCAGTGGTGCCTAATTTCATTTACTGTGTTTTTTTTACATTGGTTTTCATTGACACTCACAATATGATTTTTCACATTTGAAGTGGTTATGATCTGCATTTAAAATTTTTACAGTGTGTTGTTTTCTATAGTCTGCTTATAATGTTTGCAAGAATTTTATATATATTTAAAAAAAAAAAAAACAATGTAGAGGTCATAAGCTATTTTCTATCTTTTTTGAAAATCATTTTTGACAAGCGTGTTACATTCAAGACTTTCAAACATACAGCCACTGCTGAGAAAACCAACCCAGGCTTATTCTGATTACGTACCACTATATACATTTGGTGAGAGCAAAATACATCCCAGGAGCTACGTTTTTTTTTTGCAGTTTTTGTTTTCTCGATTCAACCAGAGGGGCTGTGTACACTTTTTTTAGATCTCAAATCTCTCTCAAGAGTGCCTTTCGTGCCTGCTGTTTTCACGTAATTCCATCAGAGGCCGCTGTCGACTTGTCTACTCACTGAATGACTGACTGACTGACTGACTGACTGACTGACTGACTAAGCAATCGACTGACCCACACTCCTCCTTCCCTGAACCCAACCAATAGAGTTTTAAAAGGCACTGCTTGGCCCGCTCACCCCCAATCGCAGTGTTTTAAAAAGCAATCCATAAAAAGAAAAGCGCACTGATTTTTACCAGGTTTTCAGATTTGACCACATTCTCACCCTGTTATTTACTTGTTTATTTTATTTTTAGCTTCTGTTTTTGTCTTACCTGCTTTTTGGAACCGTTCTTCATCGGACTCGAACCCTGTTGTCATGGTCAACTCCGCTTTGCATCTCAAGTCCGCTGACATACATGTCGAGCTACCAGACAAACTGGTAACAGCAGAAAAGCCGTTCATATGGAGGTAAGCGGTCAACTGGTAAGTGAGAAAAAGGAACGGCATCTTACCGCCTCGTAGCATTCATTTTAAAGATGAAATGCACCCATACAGAGCTCTGGCTACATAATTCACCATCTCCAGAAATGTATATAGGGCTACGTTTTCAGAATGAGCCTATGTTGGAGAGAACTGTTTTCATATTAAAATAAGGTATGGGTCACTTTGTTAATAAGTAATAAATATGTTCTGCATAACAAACAATCTGAAACAGGCAAGCCAATGCTGAGACATGATAAAAAAAACATTGTTTCTTACATAGTGACGAGTTTCAGACTCTCTGAAAAACCTGCTTCATACTGGGCCTTGTTTAAAAAATATTGGCAATAAAATAGACAAACACAAATGCATCTTGGCAATGCATAACATCTTATATTCATCTCTCTTGTTAATATTCACCCACTGCTACATGTGGCAACGGTTGGGCGAGCCTTAAGAGGAAGTGATGTAGAAGTAGACTGTTTTGAAACAGGATGTTTTACAGTATAATAACCTCTTGTACGTCAAAAGATATTTTTTATTTTTCAATTCATGATCTCTTTAAGTGACTTTAGTGGTAACATTAAACCACTTACTTTAGTATGATACCAGATAAAAGAAACTATTCTGGTTTGTGTTGATGAATATTTGACATAACACAAAAAGGTTGGGAAGCACTGTTAACAGATAAGTTATGTTACCAATGAATTAAATATTGATATCCTTAACCATTTCCATACAAAAAGTATCCATATTTTTGTTAATTAAATCATCTAGTAGCTGAATAAATAAGCTTTCCAGTGATGAATGGTTCATTAAATTAAACGAATTTTTGGCCGATACACAACTATTTTAATATCTGTTATCTAAGGGGTTCATATATTGAGAAAAGGTTAAAGTTTCCATATTAAGTTCTTAGCAATATACAAAAACATCCCCACAGCACGATGCTGCCACCACCATGCTTCACTGTAGGGATGGTATTAGCCTGGTGATGAGCAGTCCCTGGTTTTCTCCAAACGTAGAAGAAGAGTCCTGGTGGTTCCAAACATCTTCCACTTATAGATGATAGAGGCCACTGTGCTCATTGGAACTTTCAGAGCAGCAGAAATTTTTCTGTAACCTTCCCCAGCCTTGTGCCTCGAGACAATCCTGTCTCGGAGGTCTACAGACAATTCCTTTGTCTTCATGCTTGGTTTGTGCTTTGACATGCACTGTCAACCCTGGGAGGTTTTTTATTTTTAATAAATTTGCAACAGTATTGTGTGTAGAATTTGAGGAAATGAATTTAATTCATTTTGGAATAAGGCTGTAACATTAAAAATGTGGAATAAGTGAAGTGCTATGAATACTTTCCAGATGCACTGTATATTTCCAATCAAAAATATTAGGTTTAATATATTTACAGTAAGACAGTTATAAAATATTTTCATGAAATATGATCTTTAATTCCTATCTTATGATTTTTTTACAGTATATTTTGGGCTATTTAAAAACAAATCATGCAATAAATAAGACTGTCTTATCGACCAGGGTCATGTTTACCTGCATCCCTTAACTCTCGAGGTGGTGTTTCAGCACTTATAATCTATGCATAGGGTTTTATGACTCTGTGTGAAACCTCATTTACAGATTTACAGCATGCTGGTTTGGGCTGGCAGATAACAGATGTAGTTTTTCAGAATGAAAATTCACAAAAAAGGTGTCCTGCGTGCTGTTTTGCTGTGGATTTGCTCACTGTCTGCTCTCTGGTTTATATACAAACAATAAATAAACCCTTCAACTTCAAATTTTGATTTCAGCTCAATTCTGAGTGTTTGCAGAAAACCACTGTGACGGTGTATTAGATCACCACTGGACATTTCTCATTTTCTGAAGTGGAGATACAGTCACCTTGCCAACCACTCTGAGACTCAGCAACTCACATTAAAGACACAGCAGAGCTTGTGTGCTGTTCGAGGAATATTGCCTGATTCTTTTCCAGCCCACAGATTTCCCTGGGTAAAACAGGACGAGGTCAAACATCCTTGACAGTGTATGCCGCATTCATTAGATCAGCCTGCTGGTCACTGTTGTTATGAGTTAGACATACTAGATGTCACCTCAGATGCAGATGCAACCACTGCACAGAACGGAGGCCTTGTTTCACTGCGGCTTGCTTTATGTCTCTCACTGACCTCTGATGACCTAGAAAAAAAGACCATAAAGCAATAAACGCCTCATCTATAAATTATGTCCACTTCCACTAACACACTATGTCCAGGTGAAATGTCAGTGTGTATTGCACTGAAAGCACATTTTTAGAGTGCGCTGTGACTTCCTGCTAGTGTAAAAGTGTAGCAAAGGAAACTCACTGAGACAGCATGTCCACGCTTCTTTGAGTGGCTTTGGTTTTCTTATGTTGAGGACCATACAGCAGACTCTGAATATCAACACACTGAAGAAAAAAAAGAATAAGGTAGGTTGGCAAAACATCTGGGAAGCCATGACATCACATGCTGTACACCATCTGAAAGGATTTTAAATACACACTGCCGGTTCAAAAAAAGACACTTTGGATTTAAGCAAATATTTAAATACCTAAAAAATGACTGTTTACTGTTTAACCTTTAGAAGTTTCTGACTCCTTTTGAACACCAAAGAAGACATTTTGAAGAATGTTGGAAACTGGTAGCATTGACTTTGATGCAGTAGGGGGGAAATCCTTTGGAAGTCAGTGGCTTCTGGTTTTCAAAAAAAAAAAAAAAAAAAAACTCAGACAGGTTTGAAAAAAGTGGAGGATTTGTAAATGATGATATTTATTGGCATGTTTACATTTCTGGCATCAGCTCAACAACTCCTAACCCTGTTTTTCAATAGTTTTAATGTTTTAACTGAAGCAGTGTGTGGCATTTTATTTCTTGAACAACCATGCTGAAAGAAATATCCCATGCCGTGACTATATTCTATATGACTATTACATTGAAACAATTATACACCGACTCCCTGAAGTTTTAATAAAGTTTTTTTAATCATCATTAAAATGATGATTCTGAACAATAAAGAGCTTGATATAGTCAAAACTGCGTGCAAATTTAAAACTAAGCTATAAAAAACATTTTATTTAAAGGCAGGGTATGTAAACAGTATATGAATATGTCGTTTTTGTTGCTAGAGGGTACATATTTATAACAAATAAAGGCGTAAGTGTGATATTGTGGTCAATTACATCCTACAGGACTCCTGCAGAAATCACGTTTATGAATGAGCTAAAGTACTCAATACTTATTACTATTATGGTGGTATGTGGCAGAGTAAGGCTCCAACAGACTCATCTGGCCATAGCGATTTTATCACATTAACAGTGTTGGGCAGTAGCGTCGCTACAAGTAGTGACACTACTAGCTTAACTACATTTCTCAGTAGCATGGCGGTAGTATTGCTACTTTATAAATCAAAAAGCTTTTCATTAGCGAAGCTATTTTATTAGTCAAGTATAAGCAGTAACGTCCACACAAGCTACATTTACTGATCGCGGATAAGTGACGCCACCGACATTCACGGAACTGTGAGGCCGGTGTTTAGCCGATGAAAGTAAATCCATATGATATCGAGAATGACGATTTCTATTTCTATTTTTTCCTATTTTTTCTGTGGTCGACGAAACGTTTTGGTGCGTTACTGCCACTTCTTGCTCTTGTCGGTACCGTCGCGCCAATTAGGCTATATATATATATATATATATATATATATATATATATATATATATATATATATATATATATATATATATATATATATATATATATAGTAACTAGTATACGTTAGCCTTTACTACACTAAACTATATATAGTTTCATGTTTTTTTTATATAACACTATATATAGTTCAGTGTAGTAAAGACTGACGTATACTAGTTACTAATGATACTACATTATGTAGTGTAATTTATTAATAAAGAGTTGTACATATAAATACAATATAATGTTTATTACTAAATATTTCCCTTTACAATAAATTACAATAGTATTTTGAATGTGTAACACCTGGTATTATTGGATTTCATTTGTTTTTGCTGTTATATACTACAATTTGTTTCTGTTTGGTACAGCATACTATTTACAGTAAATAACTGAACTGAACAATTCTGTTCTTTGACAGTTTCAAAGTTTCTTTGACAGTTTTATTGATCACTAAGATATGATTGACTTGGATTAAAGTTGCTTTGATTTAGCTTAGATGTATGTTTTATTGCAAATGCCACTAAAATTCCTCTGCACAACAAATAAAAATTTGGTTTTGTAACAGTAAACAGTTTTTTGTTATAAGGTCTGGTTTTGTTGTGGCTCTACTTTAAAATTAAATTAATATAATCTTAATTAAGCGATGAAAGATTTTGAAATTCTAACAGTAAACAGAGCTACAGTAAGGTCACATCTGCTTGGTATAAATGCTTGAAAATTATTTAGTTGAAAATATCCATTAGAAACTTAAAAGTAATCAAAAGTAATCAGATGTAATCAGTTACTTTACTTTTATAAAGTAATCGAAAAGGTACACTATTTATTACATTTTAATAGGGTCATTTGTAATCTGTAATCTATTACATTTCCAAAGTAACCACCCCAACACTGATTATATTGCTGCTCTGTGCAGTCTGAAAAATTCACAACATATTAAAGAGTCTTTGGTGTTTCCTTATTCTTTATAAAACCAAATCGAAGATGTGTATGCGCATTTGCATGAACACACAGAAAACTCTGTCACTAGCTAAAATTGCTATTATAAGTTCAAAAGTATTTGTTATTTCTCTGGATTTGAACATTCTTTGAAACCTTTGTAATAGTACACAATCAGCAAATTAACACTGTTCTAGTGGTTTTTAAATATCTTAATGAAACAAATCGCACATATTGTGCCTTTAATTTCTGTAAATGTTAGAAGTATAGTGTTCTGAGTGAAGTGCAGGCTTGACTCTGATTTCACGGACATACAGTAGTAGAGAAGAGAAGTGTCTCTGGCACACAGATATTACAGCATACCTGGCCAAGCCACTTCATTTCCTCAAATAAACCCCAACTCATTCACTCGATGACTCTTCAAAACAACAACAGCAACGCTTTGAAAGAAAAACACTCAAGATGACGACATGACAGCAGTCCTTCCAAAAGTAAAAGACAAAGGAACAAAGGAAAGTAGTGTTCAATGTTTCCTTCATGACTGAAAAAACTCCATGTTTTCATCACTTTCCACAGGCAGAAATGATGTAATGGGGCCCGCTTCAACAGGAAAACAGTCACAGTCTCTCAAAAGTGTGTGCGTTTTTATAAAAAGCAGCTAATGCATCTTAAGACTGCATGATACTAATTTAAAACAAGTATAAAATGTCACAATTTTTAATTCCTGTTGCAGTTTTAACCACAAAACCCCTGGCTTTAGGCCCAGGTCTAAACTGGGAGTGTGTTGCTCTGGAGCAGCTGCTTTCATGATTGCAGGAGGAGGAAGAACATGATATGATATGAGCTGCTGGTATCTGTCAGAGGTGACGGGGAAAGGTTAGCAGAGCAGGAGACCACTGATTCACAATCCCAGAAACCGAGCCCTTCGATACCACAACAAACAAAACATAGCAACAGTGCTCATTTACCGACAAGCGGAGACAGGTTTCCAGAAATCAACATCATGGTGTTATCTCATACTGGGGGGTGGGCTTTGACCATATCTAAATAAACTAAAAGCCACTTGCATATTTAGAACACACTGGAGACGTCGGAGGGGAAGTGAAATGGATAATGTTTTACATCTTACTGCATCAGATGACATGGATGAGAATAAATAAGCGGGGTGTGCTTAGACTCCTGGAGCAGAACATCGAGGGACAGAGAATAACACCGTCCAGTGCAAAAATAGTCACGCTTTTTATATTCAAGTTACCAAAACAAACAATGCAAAAACAACAGAGCGATGCCATACACCTATGATGTTATGTAAGTTAAAGGGATAGTTCACACAAAAATGAAAATTAGGTCTCTTTTCAAACCTGTTTGGGTTTCTTTTTTCCTGCTGAACACAAAAGAAAATATTTTAATGTAGCTATACACTAGAGGTCAAGGTCTTTAGCCTCCTTGTTACAACAACCAACTCCCATGCAAAGAATCACCAGTTTGATCCCAGCTCAGCGCGGATTGGATCTAATAGGACCGGTAAGTTGCATGTGGGGGCTCGTCCGGGATGGGAGTGAGGTTTAGGGGGGGTGAGCGTAATGGAGGCCAGCTAGCGAAGTGCTATGCAGGTAAACCTCACTCTTCTGACCTCAAAAAAGGCTCTAGCGACAAATGCTAGAGGTCATGGTCTTCAGAATCCTTGTTAAAGCTCAAGACGGGTTGGATGCAGTAGGACCGGTGGGTTACACATGGGGGCTCGTCCGGGATGGGAGTGAGGTTTAGGACGGTGAGTGTAACGGAGTCCAGCTAGCGAAGTGCTGTGCAGGTAAACCTCACTCTTCTGACCTCAAAAAAGGCTCTAGCGACAGACGCTAGAGGTCATGGTCTTTCGACTCCTTGTTAGAGCAACCGACTCCCAAGTAAAGAATTGGTTCGATCCCAGCTCAACGCGGGTTCGGTGCAGTAGGATTGGTAAGTTACACGTGGCGGCTTGTCGGAGATGGGAGTGAGGTTTAGGGGGGGTGAGTGTAACGGAGGGCAGCTAGCAAAATGCTATGCAGATAAACCTCACTCTTCTGACCTAAAAAAAAATGCTCTAGCAACAGACGGTAGAGGCCATGGTCTTTAGCCTCCTTGTTAGAGAAACCGACTCCCATGCAAAGAATCGCTGGTTCAATCCAAGCTAATTTAAAACGTGCTAGATAATTTGGCGGTTCATTCCGCTGTGGCGACCCTGGATTAATAAAGGGACTAAGCCGAAAAGAAAATGAATGAATGAATAACATTTTAAAGAATGTTGGAAACTTGTAGCCATTTCCTTCCATTGTATGTTTTTACTATTAAAGTCTATGGCTATTATATACTGCTCAAAAAAATAAAGGGAACACTTGGAGTTATATTGTGTTTTTTAAGTGTTCCCTTCATATTTTAAGCAGTGTATATCTACAGAATTTTCTTCTTTAACTTCAAAATGTGTTCTTTTGTGTTTAACAGAAAAACTAAACTCAAAACTCAAGTGGTTTGGAACCATTTGAGTGTCAGTAATCGTTTTCTATTTTGGGTGAACTGTCCCTTTAAGAGACTTCTCAAAGGTCTAGTGGAAGGTCGTTCAGTGCCCTTTTAATAGCATTCTGCAATACTCCAATGGCCATGAAAATAGCCGCCTTTATCCAGAAGGACTCAGAACACAATGTTATTCTTTGGATGGGTTTATATCAGGAAGAGCAGTGGAAATATCATTCATGCTACACTCCAGGATTAGAGCACAGCACTGTAAACATAAAGTCCTCTGAGACTTTGGTCAAAATAGCTGTTCAGTGGAGACTGCGGCTGCACAAACTTGTGTTGAAGGATCTTGTTGAAACAAACTAAATTAACCATATTAGATGAATTCAATTTTATAAAGCCAGAACACATTATAGATCAAATTCAGCAAATCTGTTTTTTATGTTTATAGTCACAATGAAAGGGAAGTAGCGACAGATGTTTTGGTCTATATAGTGACAAACCGAAAAAGAAATGAAAAGGGAAACAATGTCTCCTAACCACACTTGATGCGGTAAGATTACAGAGATAAGCAATTTGTCTGTCCACACTAGATGTGACAAGTTATATACAAGAAATAGCAAAATAAAAAAAAATCACAGCCAATCAGAACAGCATGTGGGTGGGATCTGTCACAATGTAATAGTTTCTTATTTAATTCAGAGTCTTATTTAATTCAGGGAGAGAACATAAATAAATGTACAGTGCTCAGAATATATTGATTTTGAAAATGAATATTTATATCCATTTCTCAGTGAACATGTGTTATATATATTGGTGCATTTGAACAAAACAGATTTATTAAACAGAAATATTTATTAAAATAATATTTTACTCACAGAAAATCTTTAGAAATGGAAAGATAATGCAATTAAATTCATGCAAAATATTGCAAAAAACAATTACACACCACAACATTTCAACAAAATTTTATACATTTGATTTTTAAACTTGATTTTTGCCATTTTAAAAAAGTTATTTGATATTTTTCCACAACATATGAATACTAATTTTACTAGCCTTCATAATACTTATACTAATAAGGGCTACTCATTTTTAAACCACTATTGTAAACTGTTTTGACATATTAGCTCCAGATTTGGCTTCAGTACTGATTAATTTAAAATAAGATTTGTGGGGGTTTACTCATATATGCTGAGCACTGTATAAGAACACTGTATAAGGTATATAATTAAACAAATATTAATAAAAAGAAATAAACAAATACATAAAAACTGGATTAAAATTATCAAACAATACAAAATATAATAAAATAATCCAATAATTATATAATAAAATAAGATATATAATAAAATAATCCAATATTTGATTCAAATAAATAAATTGATTAAAATAAACATTCATACTAATTAAATTATTATTATTCATTAACAATAATAAAATAAATAATTATTCATACTAATTAAACTAAAATAAGTTCACCAAATAATTTTCAGACCAATTCCTTATATGACATTTTCATAGGATTATTGAGCATAAACCACAATGTGCACAAAACCATACTAATGCCTTTTGCATTTTCTCCCTTGCACAGAGAAGATCATATTTAGGGGTCTGTAAACATTGCAAATAATCTAATTAAAATGTATTAAACCATTTGAACATTATTAAAAGTCAATACTGAGAGACTGATGCCATCATGCAACATTTAATTTTTGATCACATTAGATTGACAGTATTTACATTTTACTTTACATTTACTTTCTTTACCTTTACAGGATCTGTTGTTGTTATTATTATGCTTCATTGGTATCAGTATGACAATAAAGTTCACAGGAAAGTATATTCAAACTCGTGTCTCACTAATATTAAGTAATTAGGCACAATCAAAACAATCTTTTAAAAAAAATTGTTAGGACAAAAATTGCCCTTTTCAGCATCTGTTTAGGACAGTGTAAGAAGGAAGTTTACATATTACAATGTTACCAGTGAGAGGTCTGCTTTAACTATGACTTTTCAAACAAAGAAAAATCTTATAAATGTAAAACGCATGAATGATTCATTGAAATTCATGGCCAACAGTTTCAATAGAGCAATTCTTATTTAATCTCAAACTTATTAGACTGCAGATAGAAATGTTTTATTAGGATCTTATGAATATGTATGAGAGGATATGAATACAACAGAATGATGATTTGATTCACCTTCTTGAGTGTCCGGTGGGCGTGTCTCATGTGACCCTGTGTCATCTCCACTCCACCAATCAGCTGCAGCGTTTCTGCCACCTCTGCGCTGAGCTCACCAAACGTGCTTTTCTTCAGGGACAGAGACTCTCTCTGGAGCTCAGCACATCTCTAAAAACACAGTAAATACACCAAAACTGCTTACAAAGACTGCGTCCCAATTTAAACTGTCCATCCTAAATTGTATTCAAAAATAGAATTAGCATGTCCATATTATAGTATGTTTAGAAATTTGAAGTGCAGATCCAGTTAATTTTATGCACAACATGTGAGACAAGGACTCACTTAGACTTACAAACACATACAGTACCAACATGCGACTGTAAAAAAATCAGTAGTTGAAACTTTAAGGCCATAACCACCACAAAAATTATTCTACAAAAAAACATCCTACAAGATTCTAAAGAGTAATTAATAAATATGTTTTTACTATTATCAATGTAAAGAACAGTTATATTTCAGTTTCACACTGTAAAAAATGCAGGATTCCACACAGTTCTTTCATATTGCCTAGGGATGTCCAGATCCGATCATGTGATTGGAAATTGGGCCTAATCACACGGTTGTAGACTCGATTGGAATCGAACGTTACCTCCCAATCAGGACTCGAATATATATATATATATATATATATATTCTCATTATTTTTTTAACACATCTATAGTTTATACCTCTTTCTTGACTTCACACAGAGACAGCAACGCATGCGGTATGACATCACTTTGTTGCAGGTTAAATGCTGGCAAAGTTGAACATGGAAGCGGCTTGAAGCGAAAATCGCGATGTCTGCTGTCTGAAGGTATTATAAATTTGATGTAGACAACATTGCCATAGCAAACTGTGAGATATGTAAACTTGGGAGTGCCTACCGGGTATTTTAAGTTGAGGAGCTCTTTGTTTTTATATAATATTTTTTTTATTCACTGTTGCACTGAAGTCCAAAAGGGAAAAAGTTATTTATTACTTAATTGTTCAAGCTACCTCACAGAAGTGCTCACAGAGTTGTTGAATGTTAAAATAAGTTGAATTAAATAAAAAATAAGGAACATCCTGGATCTGTTTCTTCGCTCTTCTTTATTCTTTTTCTGTGTATTATAGAAGTATCCGATCGGGTTTCGATCTCGGTGAATACTCAAAATCAAATGACTCTGATTCAGACTCGAGGGCAAAAAAACCTTATTGGGACATCCCTAATATTGTCCCAATACAGATCAATTAAGTTAATGTAAAAATTTAAGGCGATTAAATATAAAACAATCAATTCGTCCCCAATAAAATCTCAAGAATTGTGTTGATTCAGCTGATTTCAAAAAATTAGTTTGAACAGCAGGAAAAAGAGAAAACATATTAGGAATGCTCATCATTAGAAGTGAAGTCAGGTGAGTATTGTCAAGTATGGTTTTACCCATATCTGAAAATTGGTCATCTGTATTTGACACATCCAAGTGCACACACGCACATTATGAGTGAGGAATGAGAATACACACACACACCCACCCACACAATGAGCAGCTATTGTTTCCAGCACCAGGGAAGCAATTAGGGATTAGGTGCCCTGCTAAAAAGGCACCTCAATTGGGTATCAAAGATGAGAGAGAACCATTTATTCACGTCCCCTATTGATTCCTGATGGTATTGTGAATTGAACCTACAACCTTTGGATTACAAGCCTGACTCCTAGTCATTACGACACAATTGCTCTCATTACATTATTTTTATCGTTACTGTTAAATTTGACGAATTGAATTCAATTTATTTACAGCTGGCAGCTCGCTCTCTGCAACTCTCACATGGTCGCCAACTGAAGCTAAGCAGCACTGCGGTCAGTACCTGGATGGGAGACCACATGGGAAAGCTGGGTTGCTGCCGGAAGTGGTGTTATTGAGACCAACAGGGGGCACTCAACCTTTGGTCTGTGTGGGTCCTGATGCCCCAGTATATTGATGGGGACTGTCTTTACGTAATATACTGTAATTTGACTAGTACATGCTTTATATAGTTCAAATACAAAACACATATGTTCCATGTTCACAGATCACAGAGACGAATTGAAGCTGACCTCGTGTTGTCCTGTGAGTAGGAGGAAATGACTGAAGTCGTCTTGAGCAGACAGTGTGAGTTTGTCCTGTGGGCCAAGTGCACTTTTATATGCACTTATACTCTCTTCAAAATACAGTGCTGCTGAATCTACTGAAAGAGGAAAAAAAGGAGATGCACATAATGACAGCAATGTAGTATTCATACGAGGCGTCCACTTTCTGTTGAAGAGCCACTCCAATACTGTCAAGTTTTCTATTTGATTAGCCGAAGGTCACCTTTAGCTCTACTGGTGTACTTGTTATGCAGGACAGGTAACACAAAGGCTCTGCTTGTGTACTGCCTGCTAAACACTTGTTTACTGTACAACCACTCCATTAGCTACAGTATGCTTCCATCCACCGATTTTAATTAGCATTTTAGGACATTGCATAAAAAACACATGCACAGATTCACATAAATTGTAAAAATGTGCATAATAAACATCTGCAGACTATTGAGCAGTATTGGGAAATAAGTAACTTAAATGACTGTAAGTAAAAATAAAAGTCTTACTTAGATATTTTAAGTATGTGTTATGCAATTTTTGTGTTTTTTTAGTGTCGAGTAAGACAGTAAATTATTAGCGGGCATAGTCATTGGAACCTTTTTGGCTCGAGACTTCTGGTTTCATTCACTTCCATTGATTTTTAGATGTTTAAAACAGCTCATTATGCTGCAAACTGATATTTTCTTTTTATAATATTAAACTTTTTATGTAGAGCAAGTGGTCAAACCATTTTCTGCCGTTTATTAGTCCTAGCAATTTTTTCCATAGGCGACTGAAATCAGAAATTCTGAAACAATCACAAGCATGAGCAAACTTCCAATGCGGAATAAGGCCAATAGCCTACACCTCATAGAACCAGCCTTAATTTTGTTTAGTATAATCTTATATACAACTATTTATAAACTTTTTTTTTTTTTAAAAAGCTGCTTTTTGCAGAACAATAATTTTTAATATTCATATACAGTGGGGAAATAAGTATTGAACATGTCATGTTTTTTTCCCGGGACTTAGGGGACTTAGCAGCTGTTGACGTGGAATTGAACCAGATTTTGGTAAAAACCTAAACAATACAAACATAAAAATAAAACAAACCAAAAAAAAAAAAATCTGAAAAATTTGTTCTGTGTAATAACAATGAAATGACACAAGTAAAAAAGTACTGAAAGGATTAGAATACTTTATATAAAAGGCTTATTTGGTGATGGCAGCTTAAATATGCCTCTCATATGGAGGATGAAGTCACATGAATTGCTCAAGTGTGAGTTTTTACAGACTCCAACAAAGAGATCTGATCTTTAATTTGTATTTTATATTGGATTCAAATCAGGTGATTGGCTGGGCCATTCCACAGCTTGATTTTCTTTCTCTGAAAGCATTTAAGTTTCCTTGGCTGTGTTTTGGATCATTGTCTTGCTGAAATGTCCACCCTGGTTTCAACTTCATCATCCTGCTATGGTAGATGTTATAAGCAGCGGATATTAATTTACAATGAGGAAGGGCAGAGGGTTGCTGAAGAACTACTGAGAGATTTCAACTGCTGTCTGGGCTTTTACTGCCTTTCTACACCTCCCTTTCTTCATGTGTTCAATACCTTTTCCCTGCGTCATTTCATTTTATTGTGCATCACTCAATTCGTAAACTAATTAGATTTGTTTTCTTTGCATATATGGATTTCTTTGATTGTTACCAACACCAGGGGAAAATTTCAAGTCAACAACACAGCAACACAACAATCAGTTTTCAGAGAAAAATGGTGACATGTTCAATAATTATTTTTCCTGCTGTATCATGCTAGTTTTCCTGAAAGTAATGCTTTTTTGTTCTTTTAAACACATAAAATGTTTTGTTAGCAAAAGTTTTAATGCAAAATTTTAATTTTGCACATAAAATAAACTCACAACTTTGAATGAAAACATAGCTAATGACCAACTTCAAATGTTAGATCCAATCTAAGTAATCTATAAGACAGTTCATATTTCCAAATGTAATAATATTGCTCAGAGTGTAATAAACTCCCAGAGCAGCAAGATTATTGTGAAAGCATTGGGTCACCATTGTGTTGAGGCTCTGAAGTGGAGGAATATGCCAGAGCCAAACTGTGAGTGATCTGAGCCCCTTCCAGACCTCCAGCACTCTGACTAACAGCAATGGAATGAGCCTGCGAGAGACACGTGGATACAGATAAATCACACACAGCCTGAACACAGCAAACATTATCAATAGTTACACCCTTAAATCCTTCTGCAGGGTTGATTTAAAGACTATCAATTTTACTATCTGACACTGGATGTCTAAAACACAGCTCAATATGGAGGAGTACATTCTGACCCATGTGATTTTTTTAGGTACATTTGGAAAATATAAATGATAGCAAACTGGTCACAGCCTTTTGTTCGACTACCCTGAACTTCTTTTTTGAATTACTGTTTACTTTGGGATGGTTTATTAGAGCGATGCAAATTAATATCAGAGAGTTCCTCTCTCTTTATAATGCTAATATTAGAATTTGATTAATATTTGCAGTTTGAGGTCAGCAAGACTTGGAAAGTGTATAAAAGTCTCTACTGCTCATCAAGGTGCACTTATATGATCAAAATACTTCATGAAGGTAATAGTAATAGAATATTTCTATTACTATAATAATAATAATAATAATAATAATAATAATAATAATAATAATAATAATAATAATTCCATTTGCTACTAGTATTGTCATTTAATTAACATTTGCTGATTTTATAATCTATTGTTCAAAAAAAGATTGAGGTTTGCAAGATATTTTAAAGTTGACCAAAGTCTCTTCTTCTCACTAAGGTGCACTTATTTGATTAAAATGCATTATTTTAAGTTATCAGGATATAAAATCCCTATTACAGCACATTTTAAATATGCATATTTTTCGGTGATTGTAATGCATTCATTACTGGAGTATCCTTATCTTTCAATCATTATCTTTCAGAATTATCTTTATCATTATCTTTAACAGTAAGATATATCAATCTTTAAAAAGTCTTGCTGACCTTGCCACTTTTGTGCTCTGAAGAGAAACTATTTTTTAACCAATGTTTAAAATAATCATGACAGATTTTTCAGAACTTTATTAATGACTTAAAAGTGTAAGCACGTATTAAAACCCATAACAAAATAAATAAGTATACTAAATAATATTACAAATAATTGAAAACTTGAAAGCAAAACTTGAAAGTGTAGTAGTTTGAAGGATTCTGGCATAGTATGAAGATTTAAAAATGACAATGAGTTATTATATTGGAGCTATATTGTGGTCCATAATTAGTATTTTAATATGGCACCAAATAATTCTTGGTCTAAATATATCTGACAAGATCTTTTGGGATACAGTGCATCATGAAAGTATTCATAGCACTTTTATGTTACAGCCTTATTTCAAAATGGATTAAATTAATTTATTTCCTCAAATTTCTACACACAACACCCCATAATGACGATGTGAAAAAAGATTTTTTGAAATTGTTGCAAATTTATTATAAGTAAAAAAAACTGAAAAATCACATGTACAGAAGTATTCACAGCCTTTGCTCATTACTTTGTTGATGGACGTTTGGCAGCAACTACATACTCAATTCTTTTTGAATATGATGATATAAGAGATTTTCAATAAAATCTAGATCTGGGCTCTGGCTGGGCCACTCAAGGACATTTACCGAGTTGTTGTGAAGCCACTTCATTGATATTTTGTCAGTGTGCTTTGGGTGATTGTCCTGTAGGAAGATGAACCGTCATCCCTGTCTGAGGTCAAGAGCACTCTGAAGCAGGTTTTCATTCAGGATGTCTCTGTACATCGCTGCATTCATCTTTCCCTTTATCCTGACTAGTCTTCCAGTTCCTGCTGCTGAAAAACATCCCCACAGCATGATGCCGCCACCACCATGCTTCACTGTAGGAATGGTATTAGCCTGGTGATGAGTGGTGCCTGGTTTTCTCCAAACGTAACGCCTGGCATTCACTCCAAAGTGTTCAATTTTAGTCTCATCAGACCAGAGAATCTTTTTCCTTATGGTCTGAGAGTCCTTCAGATGCCTTTTGGCAAATTTCCACACAAGGAGAGGCTTCCGTCTGGTCACTCTACCATACAGGCCTGATTGGTGGATTGCTGCACAGATTGTTGTTCTTCTGTAAGGTTCTCCACTCTCCACAGAAGAACGCTGAAGCTTAGACAGAGTGACCATTGGGTTATTGATCACCTCCCTGACTAAGGCCCTTCTCCCCCAATCACTTAGCTTAGATGGCTTGCCAGCATAGGAAAAATCCTGGTGGTTCCAAACATTTTCCACTTACAGATGATGGAGGCCACTGTGCTCACTGGAACTTTCAGAGCAGCAGAAATTTTTCTGTAACCTTCCACAGCCTTGTGCCTCGAGACAATCCTGTCTCGGAGGTCTACAGACAATTCCTTTGTCTTAATGCTTGGTTTGTGCTTTGACATGCACTGTCAACCCTGGGACCTTATATAGACAGGTGTATGCCTTTTCAAATCATGTCCAATCAACTGAATTTACCACAGGTGAACTCCAATTAAGCTTAATTAATTAAACTCTTAATTAAACTCCAATTAAGCTGCTGAAACATCTCAAGAATGATGAGTGGAAACAGAAAGTACCTGAGCTCAATTTAGAGCTTCATGGCAAAGGCTGTGAATACTTATGTACATGTGATTTTTCAGCTTTTTTTATTTTGGAATAAATTTGCAACAATTTCAAAAAATCTTTTTTCACATTGTCATTTTTGGGTATTGAGTGTAGAATGTTGAGGAAATAAATTAATTTAATCCATTTTGTAATAAGGCTGTACAATAAAAAATGTGGAAAACTGAAGCGCTATGAATACTTTCCGGATGCACTGTAAACTAGAGATGCCCAAAGTTGGCTCATGGTAACTTCTGATTTGGTCAGCCTCCTATCTGAGAAGAGAGGAAGAATTATGAGGATGGTTTCGAGATTGTCAATTCAAATTTAATGTAACCCTTTTGTTTGTTTGTTTGTTTGTTTTATTGTTAAAAGCTAACTGAAATGTAATGTTTCAATTAAGTGGTGTAAATTAATCAGATTTAGTTTAAATGTACATACTGCCACCCAACAATGCAGAGACTTTGCTGAGCAAATTAAGTCAAAAGCAAATTCTGCTTGAGTAGTGTATTCAGCATTGAACTCCACAGTATTATTATGAATATGATTGCTTATGTTTTATTGCAGTTATCATTTAAAAAGTTATACTGCATTAGTTAACACCATTACCAAAGTAATGTTTTCTATTTATTTTGAAATATTATGAAAAAACTACCCATGTCTACTTTAATGTAATA
Source organism: Danio aesculapii (assembly GCF_903798145.1). NCBI lineage: Eukaryota > Metazoa > Chordata > Actinopteri > Cypriniformes > Danionidae > Danio > Danio aesculapii. The sequence goes on along the minus strand of NC_079452.1, from coordinate 47,574,668 downwards.
TAATTTGGAATGAATATTTACCCTTCGGCCCATGGCTCTCAGTGATATTTGGTTTTTGGCCCTTCATACGAAAAAGTTTGGGTACCACTGGTATAAACTATTGTTATGCTGAATGATATTTTAGTGGGCATCTTCGGTAAATCAATGTAGGATAGTGATTTCTTATTATTTTTAAATACTTGTCTTTATACTTTATGTGCAATCTAAAGGCACTGGTTGGATGAAATTAATAAATGACATGTTTCCTTTTCACTTAATTCCCTAACATTAGTAATTACACTAATGTAATAAGCTTAAGCAAGAATCATGCATTCAGTTCACCAACCACAAAAATCACTTAGATGTTATTCACGGCTCCCCTGCTTTAATGATAGTCTAGTACAGTGCATTTTTCTTAACTGACAGCGCAGGATTAATGTTTACCTTCAGGAGATGTTCAATGGCTCTATCCAGATGCCCCTGAGACTGTTCAATGGCTGCCATGTTTCTATAAACAAAGCAGATTCGACTGAGCTGATGTTCTCCATGATGAAGCAGCTCCAGGGCTCTTTCACACTGGTTGAGGGCCTTCTCTGGCCTTCCCTGCCGCTGGTACACCCTACAACACATCCCATCAACACAAAGATGTCATTTATCATGAAATCAATCCACAATGTCACATAGAGCGCACTGCTGACCTTGCTTATGCATGGATTCATCATAAGAATGTAATGCCAGAACAATGAAAGGAAGAAGAAAAGAAGGCCTGTTCATGCAAACTGGTTAAAAACAGGAAGATCTGGAGTGTATAGCTTAAGATGGCGGTAACCGGTCTGAAGCTTCAAGGAGGTCAGTTTCTTTATTGAGATGTGATGTGGAGTGCAGCAAATCCAAACATGCCCTGCAGCTCTAAACTCAATACACTGGAGCTCATGTCTTTATTAGGTCTGATTCTCCACTCTCCATATCAACCTGCAGGCATCCAGACTCACTTCTTAACCAAGCACACAAGACTGACTCACTGTTGTCTGTAGAAGTGTCTATGGCATTGTAAAAAGTCAGTGCACTTCTTAAAAAGCACTTCTGTTTGAGTTGTTAAACAGATACTGACTTTTTTAACTTAAAAATATAATAAACATACTTATACAGTTGAAGTCAGAATTATTAGCCCCCCTGTTTATTTTTTTTCCCAATTTTTGTTTAACTGAAAGCTGATTTCTTCAACACATTTCTAAACAATAGTTTTAATAACTCATTTCTAATAACTGATTTATTTTATCTTTGCCATGATTACAGTACATAATATTTGACTAGATATTTTTCAAGACACTTCTATACAGCTTAAAGCGACATTTAAAGACTTAAGAAGGTTAATAAGGTTAACTAGGCAGGTTAGGGTAATTAGGCAAGTTATTGTATAACGATGGAAAAAATTAGCTTAAAGGGGCTAATAATTTTGACCATAAAATTGTTCATAAAAAATTAAAAACTGCTTTTATTCTAGCCAAAATAAAACAAATAAGACTTTCTTCAGAAGAAAAAATATTATCAGACATACTGTGAAAATTTCCTTGCTCTGTTAAATATTATTTGGGAAATATTTAAAAAAGAAAAAAAATTAAAAGGGGGGCTAATACTTCTGACTTCAACCGTATGTTAAATATAATACAATATTCAAAACTTTCGGCAACATTGCGCATGCAAAAGGCTCACTGTCCATTGTTTAAAGAGTTGAGATGTTGAGATTATCAAATATTTAGTATACTATCAAATCCGATTTCAAAGCAAGCAAGTTTAAATCATCACTGTAACCTTTTTTGTCCTTATGTGAAACACTTAAAGGTCCTGTGAAGTGCTTGGAAATGTGCATTTTTATTCAATGATTGACGTAATCTCAACTGAAAAATTAAGGTAGTGTGGGACATAGTGTAGCCCCTCCCCTTTTAAAAAAGTAGGCAATAGCGTTTTGTTTTTATCACTGCTCTGCCAGTGAGAGTAGTCAAGATCAAGCGCATTAAATGAAAAGCAAATGAGAAGCGTCTAGAAGTGGGCGGGGCATGACAGATCCTTGAGAGCATTTGATTGGTCAAGATTTGATGAGAAACCAAAGTATGAAGTGATGTAAAAAAAAAACATTGATCCATTTAGATGGAGGAGACAAATTACAAGCTTTACGTGTTTATATCGGTTTTATATACCCTAAATGTGAATTCTGTAAGTGTTTTGGAGCATACAAACATAGTTGTCCTTAAAACTAACATTTTTCTAAACTAACACTCTACATTTTTTATTTAAATTTCATGGGACCTTTAATTGTGCAAATTCCTACTGACAGAGTGATGATGAATGTGGCCAGACCACTGTGCTTAAAAAGCTGCATTTGTTTGATCAAAATTGCATAACATAAAAAATGTTGTATTGTAAGGTACTATTTTAATGCGTAAAAACTTTTGGTAACATTTTAATATTTAACATACTAATTCACACTATTACCAAACGATTAATGAAGACTACACTACCAGACAAAAGTCTTGTCGTCAATCCTAATTGTAAGCGCAACAAATAATAACTTGACAAATAACAACAAAATATAAGATTACAAATAACAAATAATAACTTTTAGTTGATCATTCGGGAAAGTGGCAGAAGGTAGATTTTTCTGATGAATCATCTGCTGAACTGCATCCCAATCATCACAAATATTGCAGAAGACATTTTGGAATCCACATCGACCCAAGATTCTCACAGAAATACATTCAATATCGGGGTGTGCGAGAAAACTGCAGAGTGGATGGCAACATCAACAGCTTGAAGTGTCAAGACATTTGTGCTGTCCATTACATTACAAACCACAGGAGAGGGCAAATTTTTCAGAAGGATAGCGCTCCTTCTCATACTTCAGCCTCCACATCAAAGTTTCTGAAAGCAAAGAAGGTAAAGGTGCTCAAAGATTGACCAGCCCAGTTACCAGACATGAACATTATTAAGCATGTCTTGGGTAAGATGAAGGGGGCATTAAAGATGAATACAAAGAGTCTTGATGAAATCTGGGAGTCTTGCAAGAACGCTTTCTTTGCCATTCCAGATGACTTATTAATAAGTTATTTGAGTCATTCCAGAGATGTATGGATGCAGTCCTCCAAGCTCATGGGAGTCATTCACAATATGGATTATTTTACCACTGCACCATGACTTTATATTCGATACTGTACATTATTTCTGCTAAGTGACAAGACTTTTGCCTTTCATATAAGTCACTTCTGACACTAAATGATCAACTAGAAGTCAAGTTATTATTTGTTGTTCTTAAAACTTGGTTAGGCGACAAGAGTTTTTGTCAGGTTGTGTAGTAGCTCAAACTAATTAGCTGCTTATTAATAGTTATAAGGTAGTAGTTGGGTTTAGGCATTAGGAAGAATTAGAGATGTAGAATAAGATCATACTCTGTAAGTACTAATAAACAGTTAATATCTTATTATTAGGCCAGTAGTAAGTCAGTAGTTTATAGTGTGAATTGTTACTTTAAAATGTTACAAAACTTTTTATTTTAATATATACAAAAATACAATTGAATTGTAATAGTTTATCTGTAATAGTTTAATTGTATAGTTTATAGTTGTAATAGCATCATTACGTCAGTCGTTAGTCACATGATCTTACAGAACTGGAACCTAATAGGATTGGCAGAATGACTGACACCTTACAATATTATATTTATCAGTTTTCTTGTGAGCAAGGCTATAAAATACTATAATTACAAATGCCAGAGCAGTATTTGCAAAACACACACACAACATGCCTGCACTCATGTACAGTCCTGTATGTTTTGACACAGTCTCCATGTAAACTTCAAACGGGAAAGCGGTGATGTCATATGCATGTGTGTTATGTCAGTCTATAAGTATGCAAAAGTACATGACTGTAATAATGTATAGTCCTGCGTTAGTACAGTCATGTACTTTTGCATACCTATAGACTAGCATAACACACATGCATATGACATCACCGCTTTCCCGTTTGAAGTTTACATGGAGACTGTGTCAAAACATACACTCTGAGAAGGTTTTGAAGTGAGCATTTTTAAAGCCACAAAACCCTGTTGTCATTTAAATAAATGTCCTAAACACATAAAGGCATTTTTTTCTGTTTTTCGTTGAAAACGGTGATGAGGGTTGCGCAATATATCACAAAATTATCATCATTGCGATAACAGTGTGCAGCATCCATATCGCAAATATGTGTGATAAATTACATTTATTTCATGCATTAATTGTTTATCTTATTTTTGACCAATCAGATGAGGCATTACTATCTTTATCCCCACCTTCCTAGTATTTGCTGTTCTCCTATTGGCTGGAATGGCCCAAAAGTGAAATCAGAGTGGAAAATAAATACTTAATGGTGGGAGTTGAGACAGGAGCATATCAGAGTCCGAATACATGCTGAGGTTTTCACTCATTCATAGTGTTTTAAAGACTAAATGATGTCATATAAATTCCTCCTAAGATGCTACTCTTTGAGTCCTGCACGGAGACATGCATCTCCACAAGGGGATCCCATGCTCCACCAATCCATCTTGTTAAAAGCCTTGAGTCTTTCCAGATTCATCCACACTAATGGATCCCTAACTCAGTTTGCCCATCTAGGAGAAATGCAGCATCCCTGTCCATCAATACAAGGCTAGCAATAAAAGTTCCATCACAAATAAATGTTACAGCTTAACTACTGTATATCCCATGGTGGATTTTCAGAGGACTCTTCATTTATAAGCATTCATGCATATCTTTGTAATTTGATGATGAATAAATAAAGAGCTGTCTTATCTTCTATCTTTGCTGTATATATTTTAGGATTGCAACTGTGTTTTCATAAATGAAATCATAAGCTCTTAATCTGAATGTTCAATTGGATTTACTGCAATCAGTGAAAAACCCTCAAGGGGTGACGTTTGCAAAATGGCAATGATTTTAAACTCGACTCCACCAAGGTTTCCTCACAGTAGTCTGTGTGTATGCTGGAAAGCCCTGGCACCTTTTCAAGGTTACATCAGAAATTCCAGACTCTGGGTCTCCTTTTAGGGGCATCGAGTGTGCGCCAATTCTGCTGCCTGGGTACACAAACCTAAACACGTCCTGTATTATGCCACGCCATGCCAGCGTAATACCAGCCATCCTCTCAGGCATCCTCTGTGGGAGGAGAGATATAATCTGCATGGAGAAATCTGATTTACTGTCCGTTGTGCAGGGGCGTAATGCAATTAGGGATTTTTACATGAACTGCCAAGTAGTCCCCAAAGCCTTCTGCTTAGTAATTGTTAACAGACCAATTCTGACATAGAGTGTGTATGAAAGATTTCAACTTTGATAGAAAGCAGTGCCAGCCAAGAAAAAGGGTTGAAGTGGGGGGTGTAAAGTCACAGAGCAACAGAAAATACTTCATATTCTTCAAAACTGAGGATAAACTCTGATTACGTTATACTTGTGCAACAGCACTACAAGTTTAGTCTTCAGCCAAGTTCAGCACAGCTTCATTTACAACATCAGCAAACAGAGCAGGGGTTCAGTGTGTGTTCATATTTGTAGTTTGGTTCTCTTGGTTTTTATTTGGTTCAATACACAAAAGAAAAGACACATTCAGTTCATTTACACTCAAAACGTTATTTTTGCAGTTTGTTTAAGCTACAGTACTTATTTAAAATGAGCTGAATCAACAATTCTTGAGTTTTTGGGAGGACAACTTAATTGTTTTATGTTCAATTCACTTGAAACAATTTGCAAAAATAAGTTAACTTAATCGATTTGTGTTGGGACTACATGAAGGAATTGTGTGGAACTCCGCATTTTTTTTACAGTATAGAGCACTCGTCATTTTTAAGACTGAACCTAAATATGTGGCAAAAAATTGCTTCAGAGACATATTTTGCAAAAGGACTTACTAAAAAGTCCAAAACAGTGCTGTGTGCTGGGCTGAATGCCTTTTCCATCTGTGTACATATGAAGTTTTAATCAGTGTTAGAAAAGAATAGCTTGATCTACGATTCTTAGTTTAAGTTGATTACATATTATTGGTGAATTAGACAAGAATACTAAAAACATATTTCTAACAAACATTGTACAAATTGTGAAAATGTAATGACATAAATTCAAGACAACAAATATTTTAACTTTTTTCAATAATAAAATTACAAAGTGTAACTTAATATTTTAGTCAGTTTGATTGATGTAGGTTAAGATGACTAGAAAAGTTCATTTGATTCAACTAAAAAATTTAAGGCAGCATGAATTTTTTTTGCAGCGTAAACTTACTGTACATACTCCAGTATGTGTTCAACAAATGCCCAGAGGTTGTCTGTCTGAAAAAGACAATTACTTTTCTGTTTTAGCATATTTAGCATGTTCTCAGCTAAATTATTAGGTAACTATTATTTAAAATTGACTTATGTATACTGTTGCTGCAGTTTTCACTCTTATTTGCAATGTCATTGTTCAGAATATTTGCGCTGGATTACAGTAACATTTGTTTTGCATATAGGGAAAATTATGTCTTTACTAAATAATACCATGACAAGATTTTTTTAAAGTTGAATAGAACAAATACACTCACTAGCCACTTTATTAGGTACACCTTATTAGTACCGGGTTGGACCCATTTTTGCCTTCAGAAAATCCTTAATCTTTCATGTCATAGATTCAACAAGGTACTGGAAATATTCCTCAGAGATTTTGGTCCATATTGATATGATAGAATCACACAGTTACTGCAGATTTGTCAGCTGCACATCCATGAAGCAAATCTCCACCACATCCCAAAGGTGCTCTATTGGATTGAGATCTTGTGACTGTGGAGGTCAGTGGAGTACAGTGAACTCATTATCATGTTCAAGAAACCAGTCTGTGATGTTTTGCGCTTTATGACATGGCAAGTTATCCTGCTGGACGTAGCGATCAGAAGATGGGTACACTGTGGTCATAAAAGGATGGACATGGTCAGCAACAATACTCAGGTAGGCTGTGGCGTTGACACAATGCTAAATTGGTACTAATGGGCCCAAAGTGTGCCAAGAAAATATCACCCACACCATTACACCACCAGCCTGAACCATTGATACAAGGTAGGATGGATCTATGCTTTCATGTTGTTGATGCCAAATTCTTACCCTACCATCTGAATGTTTACAGCAGAAATCAGCACTCATTAGACCAGGCAACGTTTTTCCAATCTTCTTTTGTCCAATTTTGGTGAGCCTGTGTTAATTGCAGCCTCAAATCGCAGCCTTTCTGTTCTTAGCTGACAGGAGTGGCACCCGGTGTGGTCTTCTGCTGCTGTAGCCCATCTGCCTAAAGGTTTGAAGTGTTGTGTGTTCAGAGATGCTCTTCTGCATACCTTGGTTGTAATGAATGGTTATTTGAGTTACTGTTGCTTTCTATCAGCTAGAACCAGTCTGGCCATTCTCCTCTGACCTCCGGCATCAACAAGGCATTTGTGCTCACAGAACTGCTGCTCACTAGATATTTTTTCTTTTTCGGACCATTCTCTGTAAACCCTAGAGATGGTTGTGTGTGAAAATCCCAGTAGATCAGCAGTTTCTGAAATACTCAGATAAGCCTGTCTGGCACCAACAACCATGCCATGTTCAAAGTCACTTAAATCACCTTTCTTCCCCATTCTGATGCTCGGTTTGAACTGCAGCAGATCGTCTTGACCATGTCTATGTGCCTAAATGCATTGAGTTGCTGCCATATGATTGGCTGATTAGAAATTTGCAAACAAGCAGTTGGACAGGTGTACCTAATAAAGTGGCGGGTGAGTGAAAATTTAAGTTAATACTTAATACTAAGTTAATAAACTGACAGAAGGTTTTTTTCTTCACTTTTGCCAATTAGTGAAGTTTTTTTCCCTCTCCGCTGTCGCCACTGGCTTGCATGGTTCGGGATCTGTAGAGCTGCGCATCGTTGGATTTGCTCTTCAGTGTTTGGACTCTCAGTAGTGATTATTAAACCACACTGAACTGAGCTAAACTGAACTGAACTTAAACACTAAAAACTGAACTACACTGTTCCAATTTACTATGACCTTTTATGTGAAGCTGCTTTGACACAATCAACATTGATAAAGCGCTATACAAATAAAGGTGAATTGAAAAAAAAAATGAACAGTAATACGCAGTTTTATTTAGTAAGTTTGGTCAGTTTTTTGTAGAGTATAACTTCTCTGTTCTGCAGAATACAAATAATAAAGGGTTAAAAATCTCTTCAAGACAGTTTTTTATTTTCCTTCAGGAATCAGATTTTCTATCTGCAATCAAGTGGATGTTAAGTGGATGGATGATTCAACATCGCAAAATGACATACTTGACCTTTGAAGCTTTGTTTTGCTTTGTTTTAACCTTGTCTGAGTGCGAACAGACATAAGAAAACGAACACGCATCACTTTTCAGTTCTGTCAAGGCCAAAAATCTTAACCAGCCGGCCTCTAATGAGAGCTGATGTAAATATGTGCTTAGATTCATGTCAGTATGATAGTGATACGCTGACTCCGAGGTTCACTCTTTCATGGCCTTCATCCGGATGAAAAAGCTGTAAGCTTGGGTCATTGTTTCAGGGTTTTGTGTTGGTATGTGTTGATAGCGCAGACTCACTCATTTGAAATATGTCAACACTGGCTTTACAGTCAAAGGCAGAAGAATTAGAAAGCTTTCATCGCAATCACACATGCACATTCTCTGTGAACACAAAGCCGGCTGACAGACCGATGAAAACACAACCTGCTAAATGGAAAAAACCCATAATGTAAACACGTAATAAATGAGCTTTACTGTGTAGCAATTTATCTTCAACACAGATGCCATTCCTTACATAACAAAGAGTAGCAATAATAAAACCTGAGATGGCCCAGAGAGATCTACTGTCACTCCACACTCACAAAACAAACACAGCTGGCAGACAAACCACAGTCGTTCATTGTCACAGTCAAGACCGGTGAGAGCAGCCATAATAAACACTGGGATCAATACAAGCTATTGAACAAGCTAATCAAATCCTCCTGTGGGAACTGTTACCCCTGAGAAACAAAAGACCTGTTCAATAATGCGAGCCTTTACATATAAAGTAAAAATTTCCGAAATAATAAAACAATATCTAAATCAACAGACCTACTGCACATCTGTATGCTTAGTAGTACACATTTGCTTTATACTGTATGTGCACTGTAAAAAATGCTGGGTTCCACACAGTTCCTTCATGTTGTCCCAAAACAAATTGATCAAGCTAACTTCATCATTTTTACAAATTTAAGTGGGTTGAACATAAAACAATTAAGCTGTCTCAAAAAACAATAAGAATTGTGTTGCTTCAACTCATTTTAAATCATGTGTTTATTAAAATAATACACACAACATTGTGTTTTTTTTGTTCCGAGTCGTGTGGAATTTACATTACACATTTTTGATATGATAATTAATTGGTTTCTGTTAGTCATTTCAAAACAAGCACTGGTCAAGAATCAGGCATGTGTGTGAAATTTCACATTGTTTTGTAATCTTGTTAAGATGTTTTGTGGAGGAGGAGCACCACCTTGTGGTGAAAAATTTAATTTGTTTATACTGTTTATTTTAGTTTTAGCTTGCAATCCCTTTTGAAATGCCGGAGGTTTGTGTAATCATTCCTATGCTTTCCAAAAGCTCTTAAACACAACAACATCTAACATAGCAACAAATTCAGATGCATGTATAAAAGTTTTTGCTGGTTAAACATACGCCCGAGTTAACTTGGGAGTGATGCCAGGAAAAACATGGATTTAAATCTGAACCTGATATTTGAAACTTGAAAGTCAAAAGAAATAAATAGACCACAGCATGTGATTCACTGCAGTGTTTGTGAGAATTTCGATGTGGACTCGACTGCAATGCCATATTTTAAGCCTGTAGACAACTAACTTCACATGTTTATTATTTTCTAAACAGGCAAATTGACTGAGATGTCTCTAAGGATAATTACAAAATTAATCTCTTTTGTCCTAGTTTTAGATTTAAACATTTATGCAGGGTACCAGGTAAAAGAAAGGCAAACACTTCAGTACTTCTCTAAAAATGTATTGATTTTTAGTTATATCTTTAGTTATGCCTTTTGGCATTACAGCTACAACATTACAGTCAGACATAAGAATAATTAAAATAAAAGTGCTTACATACCTTGTTAAATTTGTAAATATTTCATACTCCATGCCCAGTCTGTCCTCCTTCCCAATGGCGTCTTGTGCTACAATGTCTCCTAAGACGATCTCTGCCTTCTGAAAGCTTGATTCAGCTTCTGCTAAAGTTCACAGAGTTAAGAACTTATAAAAGGCGAATTAACATATTACTGTACTATTATCTGAAACAACAGTCTACAGGATGAATTATCCACTCTTTTCTACTCCAAACGCAAAGTTTAATAATGTCAAATACACATATTATGTCCCTAAAAGATGGTCTTAAGAATCTATGAATAAAATATATAAGATGCTTTTGTGAACAAGGATATTTTCCAAGATGCAGAGCAGCACTTCCATGAGTTTGATGTATGGAAAGAAAGCAGTTAAGGCAGCTCACTCGCTCCTCCTGCTGACACAAACTGAGTACTTCATGTGCTTGGGACGCGTGTTCCTGTGCTTGATGTGCCCATCCTGGAAAACAAGATTTTTTTTGTCACATTTTGATATTTTTTCATGGATGTTTGCATGACAATAGAGTGGTTTTGTTTCAATAATAGTATGTTTGCTGTACATTATTCTTATTTATATCTATTTAAATGCATTACATAATTACAGGTTCATACTTTTTTTGCTATTAATTTACTCACACTCAGGTGAACCTAAATGACTTACATTTGTTAAATGCCAGAATAATAAGATAATTTTTTTTGGAGAATTTTCTTTTATTAATTTCTAGACAGTCAAAAGTTTACATACATTTCCTTGGTATTTTTTTAGCTTTGCTTTTAAACTGTATAACTTTGGTCAAATGTTTTGGGTATCCTTCCACAAGCTTTTCACAATAGTTTGAAGGAATTTTGGCCCATTCCTCCTGACAGAATTGGTGTAACAGTGCCAGATTTGTCTCTCTTGCTTGCACAAGCTTTTTCAACTCTGCCCACAAATTTTCTATAGGATTGAGATCAGGGCTTTGTAATGGCATTCACTCTGTTGTCCTTAAAACACATTTTAACTACTTTGGCAGTATGCTTAGGGTCATGGTCTGTTTGGAAGACCCATTTCTGGCCAAGTTTTAATTTCCTGGCTGATGTCTTGAGATGTTGCTTCAGTATTTCTACATAATGTTCTTTCTTCATGATGCTATCTATGCTGTAAAGTGGATCAGTCCCTCCTGCAGCAAAACAGCCCCACAGCATGATGCTGCCGCCCCCATACTTCAAAGTTGGGATGGTGTTCCTAAGCTTGTAAGCTTGCCCCTTTGTCCTCCAATGTCCCCCAATGTAACACTGGTCATTATGGCCAAACAGTTCAATCTTAGTTCCATCAGATCACAGGACATGGCTCCAAAAATTTGTCTTTTTCCCAGTGTAATTTTACAAATTGCAATCTGTTTTTTTTTTTTTTGTTGATTCTGACTTGTTGATTTTCCCATGTTGTCACACAAGGAAGCAGTGTGTTTGAGGTTTCCTTAAATACTATTCTACAGTTGTGCCTCCAATTAACTCAAATGTTGTCAACTAGCCAATCAGAAACTCCCAAAACCTTGACACCATCATCTGAGCTTTTTCAGAGGCATAATAATCATATTGTGTGTAAACTTGATTTACAAAAAAGATTATAACAATTTCTCAAAAAATCTCTCTCTCATTATTCTGCTATTAAGCATAAAAGAAACAAATTTGATAATCCTAACTAACCTAAAAGAGAAAATGTTTAGTCACATTAACATTTGGCTTTTTTAAAATGGTTGTTTTATACAGTGCATGTAAACTTTTGGTTTCAACTGTAGTTCAAATCAATCAGTGCACTTTAAAATGTCTCTCCAGTTCGTATACGTTAAAGTAGATTTTCCATTTGTGCATGCTGAAACAACTGTGTAATCAAAGGCCCTGAGGTAAAATAAACAGTATTTTTGGGGTGAACTGTCCCTTTAACAATTTTACCTTTGTATTGCAAGTAAGCTTTAGCCAGTCTTGACTGGGCTTGGGCCACTGCAAAATGCTCATTTCCATAAACCAGTCTGCTCAGTGCCAAGCAGCGGATAAGCTCTTGGATACATGGGTCATACTGCAAGGTAAAACAAGTATAAAACAATCAACTACTAGACAAATAAAAATACCCTAAGTCTCTAGAAGTATTTTAAAAATAGAAAGAGAATACATTATTACAAACATGCCTGGTGTGATTTTTTCTAATGATAATAGAACATTGATTTGCTGGGGGACTAATAAGGTTACCTAAAGCATAATTTATATATTGCAGAGCACAATATTACTTTATGCATACCTCTTCACTATCAGCAAAAGACTGAGCTCGTCTCTCACAAAGAGATAGTTTCTCTGCAGGAGTCATCATGCTGTAATTCTTTCCATCTTCTTTCTGTGAGATTATTGTTGAATCTGCTTCCTGGAGGTATTCTCCTGAACTGCCACTGCTGCTCATGTTGAAGCTGGCGAAGCTACAAAAGTTCAGAGCTTAGCAATTTCTCAAAACATAATAAATTATACCTACAATATTTGGTGTTGAGAAACATCCCCCCTTTCACCACATGAAGAAATAAAAAACTGAAAAGTTTAGATGCAAAAATTTAGAAGTGCCATCTGGAAATGTCTTCTAAAAATGCACATTTTCTCAGCCTCTTATGTTCATGTAAAGTTATTTCACTTTTTAAAGATGAAGAAAAATAAATTTTTTGCTATTAAAGTGAAATGACAAAATCTACATAAAGGAAACTAAAAGAAAAAAGTGTGTTCAGGAAGAAAATTTTATATGGCACTTCTGCATCGGAATAAGAAAATGGTCGCAGAGAGCAGCTGTTCGTCCCTAACAATCTCATACTGATTACTCATTTTGTTTTCCCACATATCACATAATGTCAAACTGGTTTTAAATGACTAGAAAAAGAAAATAATGACAGAATGTTCCGTTTTTGGGTGAACTATTAGGAAAATGAATACATACGATTCATCCAACGCAGTGACTGAGGAGTCCTGCTGTGATGCGCCAAACGGTCCGCTGTGCGGTGCCAGGCTCATTTTAATGGCAAAGGCAAATGACACTCAGCAGTCAAATTACAGTACACGCTGGCTTTTGGTTGATGGTAAGAATCATTACTCTTTTATATTGCTCTTCAAAGACTGTAATGATCTTTACAGGCACACTAGAAGCCAGAGCTGTGCCTGTGCAACTGAGTAACGACTATCACGAAACCCAAACAAACGCTGCAATTGGCTGATTCCTACACATGGGTGGGTCATGTGACGCTCAAGTCGCTACGTTGAAAAATAATGTTTAATTCGGCCCCATACCGTTGTTCTTAGGTTTTATTACAAGGTTCATGAATTGAACCATTATATTTTGTGGCAGTTCTTCAAAATCATTTTAGACCAGACTTTCCAATCATGTATAGCCTATCTGTAGAATAAATAACAATACTTCGTGATAGTCTAATTTAACATCTTATGCATTTGTCAAATTTACAATAATACTGCATCCTACTAAATATTAAGTATTCTATAGTCTTTGTGTATAGTTTTAGTAATTTGCTTACTGTATTTTTATAAGTTAGGTGCTAACCTGAAGGATTAATTTTCTGATCATAGTTAGGCTACCCATTTACTTTTATGGCAGAAAGAAAGATTAAATTGTTTATGTGTGTATGTAGTTTATTTTTTAATAGCCTAAATAACATAAATAAATTACACACAATATTTTATGTAGTAATATACCTGTACATACATTTATCATTTCCTTTCATTTGCCTTTGGCTTAGTCCCTTTATCAACAGAAGTCGCCAAAGCGGAATGAACCACCAACTTATCCAGCAACTTAACCGCCCTTCCAGCTGCAACCCAGTACTTGGAACACCCATACACTCTCACATGCACACTCATACACTATGGCCAATTTCATTCATTCATTCATTTTCTTTTCGGCTTAGTCCCTTTATTAATCAGGGGTCGCCACAGCGGAATGAACCGCAGTTTTATCCAGCATATGTTTTACGCAGCAGATGTCCTTCCAGCTGCAACCCATCACTGGGAAATCCATACACATTCATTCACACACATACTCTATGGACAGTTTAGCTTACCCAATTCACCTATACCACTTGTCTTTGGACTTGTGGGGAAAATCAGAGCACCGGGAGGAAACCCATGCAAACACAGGAAGAACATGCATACTCCATACAGAAACACCAACTGACCCAGCCGGGGCTCGAACCAGCGACCTTCTTGGTGTGAGGCGATTTACGGCCAATTTAGTTTATTCAATTCACCTATACTACATGTCCTTGGACTGTGGGGGAAACCGGAGCCCCCTGAGGAAACCCACGGCAACATGAGGAGAACATGCAAACACCACACAGAAATGCCAACTGATTCAGTCGAGGACTCAAACCAGAGACCTTCTTGCTGTGAGGTGACAATGCAAACCACTGAGCCACTGTGTCACCCCTCATACATTTATACATTTTAAAATATATATTTTTATTCTCTATTTACTTCTTTTCTTCTTAATTCGATTTATTATCTGTGTTTATGTCCTGTACTCTCATTCTGTTGAACTGTGGAAAAGGAATACATGAATACAAAGTGCATGTATGAACATCCCAGTACAACTCTTTCTGATACTGATAATTAATTTGATTTTAATGGGATCGTGTAGCCTACAATAAATAAACCAAAACCATATGGCTGAGTATATCTATTGCAAATGGCCATCTATTTTGAAAAACACGAACCACATTATCATTAGCCCACATTGTGGGTAGCTGACAATGCAGTACATTATAAACAGGTCTCACATAGCCTACAAAACAACAAAGGTATCTAATTACAACCTTGAGCATTCAGTCATCTTGAGGGTTTAATACCACTTTAAAAAATATTTAAGACTGAAGCAGTCAAGGACAGTGAGCAATTTTAGATATTATTATAAGATTAAAGATAAATCTGCTGCATTTGGTTGAGTGGCCTAAAGTGTTACATGCAGCATAATATATTATTTCCCCCTAATCCAGTGTAGTGTACACTCTCAGAAATAAAGGTACACGAGTTGTCACACAAGGTACACAATTGTACTTAAAGGGTCCATATTGGTACCTAAAATATATATTAATACCTAAAAATTTTAAGAGGAACACTTTTGTACTTTTAAGGTACTAATATGTACCCTTGAGGTATTAATATGGAACTTTTAGGAATAAATTTGTACCTTTTGAGGTACCACCTGAGTGACAGCTTGTGTACCTTTATTTCTGAGAGTGTAGAGGGGAAAAGTGACTGCATATAAAAAACAGTAATCTCTATGATTTTCTGTAATAAGGAAAACTGAGAACAAACGACAATTAATTAAAGGAAATTTAGAAATAATTTTTTCAGACAGACAGACAGACCGATCGATCGATAGAAAGACCGATCGATCGATCGATCGATCAATAGATAGATAGATAGATAGATAGATAGATAGATAGATAGATAGATAGATGTTGAATGAATGATAGATGGACTGATAGATGGATAGACAGACAGAGACAGACAGACAATTGATAGACAGACAGAAAGACAATTGATAGATAGATAGATAGATAGATAGATAGATAGATAGATAGATAGATAGATAGATAGATAGATAGATAGATAGATAGATAGATAGATAGATAGATAGATAGATAGATAGAGCGACAGACAGACAGACAGACAGATAGACAGATAGATAGATAGATAGATAGATAGATAGATAGATAGATAGATAGATAGATAGATAGATAGATAGATAGATAGATAGATAGATAGACAGACAGACAGACAGACAGACAGACAGACAGACAGATAGATGTTTACATTTTGGAAAACAGTAGAGAAAACATGGGCATATCTTCACGTTGACTATTGCTGCCCATAGATGCATGCAGTGACCCACTGTTAGAGATATCTGTCTGGATCATCTGCGTTATGTTGGTTATATCACCATTGCCTTTGTCATTTTGAGTTGTTTGCTGTTCACTCCTCACCTGTGTAGGCAGCCTTCATAAAGTTATGCAATGAAGTGCAGTCTGTTTTACATTTGTGTTTCAGACACACAAACACCATAGCGTTTTACAGTTTGCACTATTTAAGCAGGCATAGCTATTAATTTCCTCTCCGTCTCTTTTTGACAATTTAAACAAAAGGTCTATCCTACTCCTTGGAATGTGCGACAGTTTCAGTTTTTTTAACCTAGGCTACATGTTTTGTACGACATCAATATCCTGTTCAAAAATTCAAGGCATCTGAAAAACAAGTTCCATTCATCATCATCTTATAGAGCATCTTTAAATACAAACTCGACTGGCGACAGAGAGGTTAACCCAAGCACTACAAAAATAGGAGCGCGGTCGTGTCACTCCCTCAAGGCTGTTGTTGGTTCACACCTCCTCTTTTCAGGTTTACATCTGGACTGAGCTTTACAACCTGCTCCCGTCAAAACCTAGTCCACCGTGGGTCCACAGCCCTGCTCAACGCATTTACCGGCGGAAGATGAGTACTTGGCTCTCTGCGATTGTCCTGCAGCAGTGTAACAGTTAAAATGAGTGGCGAATGCGTTATTTGATGTGGTGTGTGTGGAGCCTGAGCCTGAGCAGTCCTCTACAGTGAGAAGATGGCGTCGGACGGAGCGAAAGGGGAGCAGCCGCCTCCGCTACAAACACTGGTAACCACTGGCCATGGAAGCGTCGAGGCGGTGAGACACATTCACGCATAAAATGACATGTATCTGCCGCGATAGGTCAATAAGACGAATGTTAAATTTGACAGCGGATAAATGATGTTTATAAAATAGGAATCGTCCAGTGCTGTGAATCATAACGATCAGTAGATGTGCTACGGTAGTCTGTCTGTATGTGGAGGAGACTGGAAGATTATTGTGTTTGTGTTATTGTAATTGTGGGATACTCTTTCATGATTTGATATCAGGATTGCATTTTTATTTATATTGTTATTTGGGGCAGAGGTTTATCGTTGCTTTATTGTTGAAGTACGGGATTTTTTTCTTATCGTATCTTTAATGTGCAGCTGCAAACGATTTGATATTACCATGGTAAGAATATGGTAAGGTTGCCTTACACTTACTTAATATTTAACAGTTCAGTTGTGATATGTGTTATCTGTTCGTCACTAACACGATAGTTAAAAACGTTCTGTTATATAGCCTAAATATCACAAGCATTATATTTCTTAAATGTAGCATTTCATTCTGTTATGTATCTGACTCATTAGATAGATAGATAGATAGATAGATAGATAGATAGATAGATAGATAGATAGATAGATAGGCCTATATTGTTATTGCTATCAATATATATATATATATATATATATATATATATATATATATATATATATATATATATATATATATATATATATATATGTATATGTGTGCGTGCATATCTGTGTTCAACTGTATATGTTTGTGTGTGTAAAATAGATTAATAGATAAAAATCTTTAAATATATGCACAACATTTATTATATTTCTCTAATTTTCTTGCACTATGTTTGCTTATTTACATATATGTACAGTTGAAGTCAGAATTATTAAACCCCCTGAATTATTAGCCCCGCTGTTTATTTTTTTTCCCAATTTTTGTTTAACGGAGAGAAGATTTTTTTTTAACAAATTTCTAAACATAATACTTTTAATGACTCATCTCTAATAACTGATTTATTTTATCTTTGCCATGATAACAGTAAATAATATTTGACTAGATATTTTTCAAGACACTTCTATACAGCTTAAAGTGACATTTAAAGGCTTAACTAGGTTAATCAGTTTAACTAGGCAGTAATTAAAATAAAATATAGCTTAAAGGGGCTAATAATATTTACCTTAATGGTTTTTAAAAAATTAAAAACAGCTTTTATTTTAGCCTAAATAAAACAAATAAGACTTTCTCTAGAAGAAAAAATATTATCAGACATACTGTGAAAATTTCCTTGCTCTGTTAAACATCATTTGGGAAATATTTAAAAAAGAAAAAAAAAATCAAAGGGGGGCTAATAATTCAGATTTCAACTGTATACATGAAATAGAATTTCTTAGATAAAGAACACATTATTGTTATAATGTTATAATAACAAAATTTCACACATTCTAATGACAACATATCATCGTATATAAATCCCACTTACCACCCTTAAAAAAATCAATATTACCCCTCAGAGAGATGCTATAGAGCCCTCCAGCTCTGCTGCCTCAGAGGTTCCCCTTGCTCTCAAATGTATTGATCTGCATGCAGTGACTTACAGTAAAGGTTGGTCTTTAGTTTCATTTGTAAGACTTGTAGTCATCTCACCATCCGTCTTTTTAAATGAATTCATACGACAGACAGAGCACCACTTTTGATTGCTCTACCCCAGTCACATAGTAAATACTTCCAGATTACTGTTTCAGGGATGCACGGAGTAGCACAAAAATGTAGTGAAAAGAGAGATGTAATGAAGCGGAGGCGGGATGGGGGGTGAGGTGGGGGGTGTTCACTGGAGATGTTTCTAAATCGGTCTGAATTTTAGTGACTCAGCTGGCATAGTTCAGAGTACTGTGTCACCCAACCGATCTGTGCTGCTTTAACTGCTCGAGGCCCCTTTACATTTAGAGTTGGGTTGAACAGGTGCGCAGACTTCAGTGCTGAAGCTCATTGGCCATAAATCTCTGTCTTGTGCATCTACTCAGACACCTTTCTCAAGGGCGATGCAAACCCTTACCGAGGTGTGTAAGCCAGGCCGATGTATAGTTTATAGGACTGAGGGTGATGGTGTGTGTATGTGTGTGTTTGTGTGTGTGTGTGTGTGTGTGAGCGGGGGGGGGGGGGGGGGTTATTAAGTAGTCGGACTTCTATATCCAATATGACTTGAAAAAATCCCTTAATGACTCTATATTGAATTTAAGCTGGAACGGTCTGGTCAACAGCATCCTCCATTGACCAGTATTGACTTTTTTTTTGACCTCAGCACACAAAGTATTGCTTTATCTGTGGATTCCCACAGTTTGCAATTTTCATTCTGCGAGTAAATTGTTTAGGAACAAACAATAGAGAACAAAAGATCATAGTGATCTTGCTATATTTCCACCTGGTATTATTTTGCATTTTCAGCAATATGATCACAAGCAGTCAGCCAAGATATTGCCGCCTGGTGTTTAAATGTGTCTCTTGTGGCCACTTGTGTACAGGTTTCATTGAGACCTTTCCCTTTTATGTAATCATTTTGTCTATTGATAGGAGTGCTCTTTGCCACACAATACACTCTCAGAAATAAAGGTACAAAATCTGTCACTGGGGCAGCAAAAGATACATTTTTCTTCCTAACAGGACCTTAAAGGTAATAATTAATGCCTAAAAAGTACCAAAAGGGAACCTTAAGGTTACAAAAGTGTACCCTAGGGTAATAATGTCCACTTGTATGGTAAAAAATGTACATTTTGAAAAGGTACCATCCTATTGACAGATTGAAAGAAGACAACTCATATTGAGTATGAGCAGGTGGGATAGCAATCGAAATAAAAGGATGTACTTTAGATGGCGAATACAATTTTGAATGTAAATCATCTGTTTTAGTATATTAAATTTGCTTTATCATAACACGTCCCCTGGTCTTTTGTGAATGTTCAAGCATTCCTGAGTGTTGAGTTGACTACAGAAGCAATCAGATCAAATGGGTTGTTGACTAGCACTGGAAGTGGACAAGCTCCACATTGTGGAGACCTTGTTTACATATGTAAAAAGCATAGTGATCATACTGATGAAAATTAGTGGTTAAACAGATCCCATTTTTAGATGACCAAAAAAAGAGAGAAGAAAAATCAAATTTGCTTTTAAATTTTTGCCAATTTATTACCAGAACACTTGGTTTTAACCAAACAGTAGTTCCTGTGGAACCTATATTAGTAACAAAAATAAATTCAGTGAAAAATCTGCTGAATATACTGCATCAAAATGAGTATATAAAAGTATATAAGTTTAATATATAGTCAGAATAAAGTCAAACTTATTCATTCATTCATTCATTCATTTTCCTTCGGCTTAGTCCCTTATTTATCAGGGGTCACCAGAGCAAAAGGAACCGCCAACTATTCCAACATATGTTTTATGCAGCGGATGCCCTTACAGCCGCAACCAAGTACTGGGAAACTAAAGCCATATTCACTTGTTAATAATTATTACCACATTAATAACCACAAGAGTTATTTATAAACTATGTTATTAAAAGCAGTGGAAAAACACACAATACATGAAAGTACAATTTTTATTTAAATCATTGATTCCCTCCTTTTTTTATTACATCTGATTGAAATGAATCAAAATATTGTTATAAGTCAGCTTATCAGAATCAGAATCAGAAAGAGCTTTATTGCCAGGTATGTTCACACATACGAGGAATTTGTTTTCAGTTGAATACGATTGAATATGTTCACCTAAGACACAACTGTCTGTGTTTATGTGAGTACATGTCACATCTTTAGTTTAAAGTGCAGAAGTTGTTTACCTTCAGTTTTAGATGTAGACCAATAAGCTGTGCTAAGATCAGCGTTACAGTTCATATGTGACGGGAAAGGCTGGACACAGTTTGATTAACCATTCACTACTCTCTCATTTTCCATTACACTGAGATCAGTCATATGTGCCAGTTAGTCCTTCTCGCAGACTCGTTAAAGTCCTTACACACAGTATATAGAACATTTGAAATCAGTTTTTGACAAGCAGGACATCTAATGAAGCACATAATTTGTGGAAAGGTCACTAGAGCTACTGGTTCAAATTACAGGCCTTAACAATGTGAAAAATCGAATCAAAAGACATTTCTATTCGTCTAATGTAACTCCCATAGCAGGTGAATATGTCTCACATCTCATTTGGTCTTGTTTGTCTAGTTGTCTGTTGCTTTTTATTGAATTATACAGTCCTCTAGGTTTCAGTTGTTGAAAGCTCATAAATCAAAGCCTCACAGAACCTGTTTTGTGTCTTGCGAAATGTGATGTTATCCCTTAATCTGTGTGCTTTGTGGAATATTTTTAGTTTAATTAGAATATAGTCAAAGTATTGCATCAAATGACTGAATCACTGCTGGTTAGTTGTTTTGTATGATATAGTTAAAAATATTATAATGTTATTAATTGTCATTAACATGTTATTATAAAGTTATAAAGGTTAAAACCAGATAGTATAGAATATAATCTGTGGGTCATAATAATTTAAAGATGGTCATATAACGCTGATTAAGTGATTAACAGTTTTATTATTAGTTCATAGAATGTTTTATTAAGGAAATAAATAAAAGTAGATGTTAAAGCTTGTTTTTAGCTATGAGGATCAATTATGTTTCACTGTATATTTAGTTGTAAAGAATGCACCAATGCAGCGTAAACTGCTATATTTATTGATTATTGGTCTAATTAGAATTTCAGACATAAGCTTGAATAAAACAGCTATTGTTTGTGTGAAAATTCCACATTTTTAGTGGCAAAATATTTGGAAATATTTTTACTTTTATATCATTTTAGTGATTTTGTTGGGGAAAAAATTGTCCTGATTATTTTTATTACCCAAATGAGTTCAGACTAGACAGAAGTTCGGGTTTCAAAAGTAGTTGGCTAATGTTTCAGTGAAAACTTAATACTGTGGGCATTCAGTGAGATCAGTGCCCACTCAACACCTTCCCTGCCAATGATCTAATAGACCATCTGAGATATGCGGTGTCATTTTCCTGTAACAAGGCTTGTGTTCTTGCTCTGTGTGTTTCAGAAATGCGAGCTGAACATAGACAACCTGAGCAAACCAGAGCTCCTGACCCTTCTGAGCATCATGGAGGGAGAACTTGAGGCCAGAGACCTGGTCATTGAAGCTCTTAGGGTGAGTGTGAAAAACTCTGCACTTTATCCCATATTTGTGCACATGAAATGCATTTAAAAAAACACATTCTTGTTAGACTTTGCAGTAGGTGCTCTCAAGAGAGGTCATATTGCCATAATGTTATCCAAACTATCGTCACTCTGTACATTTTCCTATAAGTTAAAAGACTAAAAGCCCATGAATAATAAAAAAGTTGCAGATGACCGGAATGAAAAATCGATAAACCATATATTTTTCACTTAGGTATGCATATATAGACTATTTCCTCTGTCTTGATGGTTAAATTAGATTTTATGGATGCCTTTAATTTGATTTTACTTTGTACTGTATATAATTTAGAGCTTTAGCTGGGATTTTACAGATTGACTACCATTTAAACAACACAGGCTCAATGTAAAAACGTACCCCTGTATACATTTCTAGAGAGCGCGAATTATATAGATAGAGCTACGTATGTCTGCATCACGTCTTAAATGAATGCTATGGGGTGGTATGAAGCTGCCTACGGCTTCTGTTTCTTTTCGTGTTACCAGTTGACCACTTACCTCCGTATGGACGGCTTTTCCGCTGTTACTAGTTTTCCCAGTGGCTCGCCGCGTATATCAGCAAACTTGTAATGCAGAGAGGAGTTGACCATGATGACGGGGTTTGAGTCCGGTAAAAAACGGTTCCAGAAAACAGGGAAAACAAAAAAAGGCAAAAAAGTAAATAGCACGTGGAACGTGGAGAACGTGGTAAGATCTGAAAATGTGATAAAAATGAGGCGGCCACGAGAGCTTTTCTTTTTCTGGATTGCTTTTGAAAACACTGTCGGTGGGGTTTAGAGAAGGGGGGTCAGGTCAATCGGTTCTTTTGAAAACACTATCGGTTAGGTTTAGGGAAGGGGGTCAGTCAGTCAGTCAACAGTGGCCACTGGTGGATTTATGTGAGAACAGCAGGTGTGAATGGCACTTGTGAGAGAAATTTGAGATCTGAAAAAGCGTGCACAGCGGCCTCTGGTGGATTTGCGACAACAAAAACTACAATAAATCGTACATCCTGGGACATATTTCGCGCTCTCCAGAAATGTATACAGGGGAACGTATCCATAATGAGCCTGGGTTGCATTTAAAAGTTTACAATTTTTTTTTTTTTAATGAAATTAATCATAAATAAGTTAAATTGATCAAATATGGCAGTAACAACAGATAATATATGTCAAAAATTCTTTTTTTTTTTTTTTAAAGTATGAAGCAGCACAACAGTTTAAAACATTGATAATAATAAGAAATGTTTCTTGAGCTCCAAATAACGTATTAGATGGTGTGACACTTAAGACCGGAGTAAAAATTCACTTTGACCTCAAATTAATACAGCAAATATATTAAAGTAGAAACAGTCAATTGAAATGTTAATACAAATTTCACAATATGGATTTTTTACTTATTTTTTCATGAAAATTCTTTCAAAATCATAAAAAATACACAATTGAACAGTATAGTGAACATTCACTCTGTGAAAATTGTTTAAACATTCTACGTGAGCATTTATTTCAGTATGTTGATGTACTTCCAACTAATACGGAATATTGAGTTGGGGCGGTGCTTTCTTTTTGCGCATCAGTTTCTCATAGCAAACTAATAGTAAGAGGAGCATGGTTAAGAATAGTGTGACTGAAGTGAAGTGTGAAGTACTGCCACTCCAAACGTAGAAGCAAATGGTCAGAATTTGATTAAAGATTACCAAAACCAATAAAATATTGTGGATTAAACTGCACAGATTAATTGTTCATCTAAAGAATAACAATGTGCGCTAACAAAATAAACATTGTACATTTTGATTTCTCTCCAAATGATGAGATGAGTCGAGGAGCTTGTAAGGTCACAGTCCAGCCTTTAGCTCTGTTTGTCTTTGCATTAAGGTCAGACGTTCACACTGGGGTAAAAGACCAAGTACATCAGATTAAGATAAAAAAAAAAAGGATATGCTTTCAGAATCGAGGTCAGGAGTGTCACTTTATTTGCAGGTGTTCTAGTTCAGGTTGTCTGTGCTTGTTTCTAGGCCAGTGTATTGGCAGATTTCACATTTTCTGTCTCTCCATCTCTCCCATCCTGTGTCACTTAGTTTATGTAGGTCTATGATGTTCGCTTATGTCATTCGCCCTCTTCCGTTTCACTCTGGGGTGGTTACCATGCATTTTAGAGGCTGCCCTCTCTTTATTATTCTGTTCCCTTGGCTGCAAGTACTTCCCAGCTGGTCCCCCCCTCCTGCGGATATACTATCTCTTTCTCTCCCACCCTCATCTATCGTTCCTTTTCCACAGCAACCGGATTGAGCACAATGGTCTCGGTTGTTTCCTTAGGGAGATGGTGATAGGGCCAAATGCATCTGTGCTGACTTTTAGACACACTAGTTTAAAAAAAACAAACAAAAAAAAAACCCTTAAATAATGACGTTTTGTTTATTTTCTAGGCCATACTGTAAATATCATAGTTGATGCATGAAAGATGAAAGCAGCAATCCTATGCATTATTAAGAAGCTGTTGGCTGTGCGTTTAATTAGTGTGCTGAAAAGGCTCTGCGTGATGTATCGTTCTTCATCAAAAACAATGGAGGGATGTAAACGGATTAACTTTTGGGTCACATGCCTACAAACCCAGTCGCATCACTGGGTTTTTGGGCCAGTGTCATCTAGCGTCGCAAGGTTCATCGCAAGAGAAATGGATGGTCTTTTAGTGCAGACAGATCACTTTGAAACCACGTTTGGATACAGAATATAGATGCTCACAAACCATTACGTCTCAAGTGTATTTATTTCCACACATAAAGCCAGAAGTGTCGAGTAGAGTAAATGGATGAATCAGGCCGGTGGCAGGACTACAGTGTAACTTTTCTAAAACTCTTTAACATTTTAAAACCTGGTAGGTTCAGCATACTCAAAACATTTGTGAAAATTGATTACCTTGAAATAGAGATGTCCCGATCAGATTTTTTTGTCCTCGAGTCCGAGTCTGCCGATATCGATACCCGATCCGATACTTCTATAATGCATAAAAAAAGAATAAAGACGAGCGAAGAAACAGATTATTTTTTATTTAAGTCACCTTATTTTAACATTCAACAACTCTGTGAGCACTTCTGTGAGATAGCTTGAACAATTAAGTATCTAAAAATAACTTCTTCACTTTTGGACTTGTGCAACAGTAAATATAAAAAAATCTAATATAAAAACAAATAGCTCCTCAACTTAAAATATCTGGCAGGCACTTCCAAGTTTCCATATCTCAGTTTGCTATGGCAATGTTGTCTACATCAAATTTATAATACCTTCAGACCTTCAGATAGTCGTGCTTTCCGCTTCAAACTGCTTCTGTGTTCTACTTTGCCGGCATTCAACCAATAGCGTCTCTGCAACAAAGTGATGTCATGCCGCACACGTTGCTGTTTCTGTGTGAAGTCAAGAAAGAGGTCCAACTTTGTGCCACCGCATAACTATAGATGTGTTAATAATAATGAAAATATTAGAGGTGTGAACCTACATTGGTCTTACGGTTCGGTTCAGTAAAGATATTATACTATGATATTATATTATGTTTAAACAAATCAGTTATGCACATTTGTTTTTTTATGCACATTTAAAAAATGTATGCGCATCTTGCTGTTTCCATTAAGCATTTTGGATATGCGCATAAGAAATTGGTTGATGGAAACATAGCTAATGACTTCTATAGTTGTAAAATAATTACTTATGGCAGTCATTGGTTACCGGTTTCCAACACCCTTTGAAATATCCTCTTTTGTGCTCTCACTTGAGGGTGAGTCAATTTTCATTTTTGGGTGAACTATCCCTTTAATATAATCTTCCGATTAACCCATAGCTTCATAGGTACATGCTAATATCAGCAAACTACCATATGCTTACTTCACTATACAGTAAGCAATCATGCATTTTTTCAGTTCAACCTTATGGCTGGCTGTATTCTTTATCACAATGATAACCCTAATTTAATTTACCCTAATGATAAACTAATTTAATTTAAGTCATTTAAACTGTTTAGCTTGACTGCAGCTTGTGCCCTTGCTGGTTATAGTGCATGTTATAGCTTGTTTAGTCTTAACCATACTCTTCTTTAATGGTAGAAGATAAAGCTGCTACTGCTAACACATGATGAGCCTACTAACATGAATCTATCTGTAACTAATTTGTTAAATGGTTACATTTTGTTGGAGGGTTAATAGGTTCTTCATAGTAGCAAAAAAGAATGATAGAATACTATATGTGACATTTTGTTCATCGTTCAGGTACAATGAAAGTTTTTGGATGTTTTAAAACATCTTGGGCTTTCTTACTTAAAGGTGAGGCCAGTTTCTGTGGACAAAATCCAGATATTTCATTACACTCATTCAGGAATTTCACATGAGGTCAAAATGTTTTCTTTTCACAGATTCCATATGGCTTCATGACTTGGTCATTTGAGTTCACCATTTTGACGAACAGAAAGAGCTTGATATGAAAGTGAGGTTTAAAGCAGTTAAACCGCAAAAGATTCATTTAGAAAGACAACAATTTTAGACCCAATCTTTGAGTATCAATGTAAAAAAAACTTTAAAATAATTAAATAAATGTACTTAAGTTA
The DNA here is from genome assembly GCF_903798145.1 of Danio aesculapii. Taxonomy (NCBI): domain Eukaryota; kingdom Metazoa; phylum Chordata; class Actinopteri; order Cypriniformes; family Danionidae; genus Danio; species Danio aesculapii. Next base: position 47,547,993 of record NC_079452.1, on the reverse strand, counting down.
ATTATTTATATAAAAAAAAGGCTAATTTAAAATGCAACCACAGGGTGTCTGCGTGGTCTTAAAAAGTATTAAAAGTTGATAAATCAATGATGAGAGAATTAAGGCCTTTAAAAGTTATTAAAAAGTCTTAATTGCTTTTTTATAAGGTCTTAAATTTTGTTCAATAGTTGTCTAAAGTGTTTGACTCCAAAAAAGCGTTAATATATTTATTTTCCTCCTAATATTAACAACGGCGTGCTCGATCCATGCGATTGGGTCGGGCCGGGGGGCATCCGGCCAAGCTCCTTCGTCAGGGTGATGTCACGTAATTTGCAACAAACGCGGTAAGGTGATGTGATGCTCTCCACATGTAGCGAAACCATAGAGCAAAACAGACGGCAAATGGGAAAATGTAAGTTTGAGTACTCCTGGTTGGAGAAAGGTGAGTTTAAATCAGTGTCTGAAGCCTGTCGCTGAAAACAACCACGTAATTTATTAATTTCAGCGTTGTTTCTTCCGAGCTTATCTGAGTTTTGTTGCATGGTTGTGCTCCATTGGTTTAGTTAACTACTACTGGTTATTAACAACTGTTAAAGGTTTGAACCTGATTAGAACTTGAAGTGGCGATGAGGTCTTAAAATATTCTTTAAAGACCTATATAGAATGTCTTTAAAAAGTTTTTAAAAGGTATTGAAATTACTTTCAGGATTCCTGCATATACCCTGAACCAGAAAATAAAATGAAACCTTAACAATTAAAAAGGCCTTTTGATATATCACATCACTATTGACAACTGTCCTCAAATTTTGCCTGAAGTTCACAAATTTTAGACATTACACAGGTAACAACTCTGTGTTTCTCATGTTAAACTTGCATTATTCAACTTATTAATAATCAGCAGTAATAATAGAGTTTCTATAGATATTTATATTAGATGTTGCCTACCCTGTTGTTCTCTATTGGAAGGAATGCGTCAATAGAGCCGGCATTTTAGTATAGGGTAGCGCTCCTTTGAAATGAACGTGGGACCAAAGTGCAGTGGAGAATTGGCCATCCAGAGCCAGAGATATAAACACACATATACTGTATCTATGATCGGAAGTTTTCCCGATGGTCAGTATGCAAATATTCAATATTTTTTTAATTACAAAAATAATCATTTCTACATCACTTTTCTACATCGATGGATAAGTGACTGCAGGGCATTGCCGACAAAGAGCATGTGTTTGTGTGCATGGAAATGTATTATGCTCCCTCCTTGTTAAATTCAATCTAGTCTGTGTCCTGAAACACCCTCCCCTTGCCTCACTTCTCATTCTAAGGGAGGGAGCTATTAGTTTGTGAATGAATCCCTGTTATAAACGACTCGTTCACTTAGATGACAATAATACACATTTCTAGCACCACAGCATCTTGTTGTCATATTTCATCTACGTTGTTTGCTTATTTTATTCAACAAAACTAGCATAAGCCTAGTATTTAGTGCAAGGTGGTGCTACTTTGCCTTATGGACAGTGCAGTAAGTGACTGTATCATCATCAATAATGTTATTTATTTAGCACAAAAGTTCATAACTTACAAAAACGTAAAAAACGAAATCTTACCCATAAAATGTTCTGCTTTTGTGCGTTGTTTTCTTTGTTTGCTCATTTTTACACCCGTACACAGCGCTAAAGTCCAGCATCTTCACAAAGGCTTTGGTCTTAACTAGTGCGGTTGAATTACATTTTGTCCTGGGAGCACTGTACAAGTATGGCGGCTCTATTGATGCATGCTCAGGGTCTGTATGCGCTATCTAGTGTATATATATCTATGTAGAGTTTCCTGTTAGCATGTTGCTAAGCTAACACCACAACACTGGAAGGCAATACATACTTGCACACAAATGCTGGATAAACAGTCTGTTTGAATGAGTTTTTACCTTTTTATTTTGTGCAAATTTTGAGGGACTTAAAGGGATAGTTTATTCGAAGATTTTTAGAAGATTGTTCTTCTAAAAAAAAATAATTGTCAAAAACCATTGACTGGTATTTAATGAATCTCCAAAGAAGTTTTAGCTGAGAGTCTTTATGTAAATGAATGTCTTTGTTCTCCTTTAACATCATCATGTTAAATGGCCAGTGGAGGTGTGCATTAATTAATTAATTAATCAGTGTTTTCTTTATAACATTTATCATGTGCCATCCTTTATGTCCTTTTACCTTTAGTTTTGTATCTGTGCATAATGGAATTGTCTTCTCTGCAAATGATAAATGTGATGCTGCATCAATATTTGGCCAAAAAGTCTTCTGGGCCTTATAAATACTGCAGACGTAGGCAGCTCTCTGGGTTTTGAAACAGAGCCTGTGTTTACCTCTGAGGGCCAAGAAGTTCCCAGCTACTCTTTTTCTTTTTAGCCAACTTTCTATGTGTGACCAAGTTTTCTTTCACTACAACTTTTAAGAGAAATAACCTGACCTGGATTTATAAACAAGATGGACTGGAATTCTTTAGGTCGTCTGGCTGATTCAGTGCTATTAATTTGATTGTCCGCTTTCAGCCAGAGCAGCTATGATTAGATGGAGCCGTTTAGTATCTGAACACACACACTGGCACTGCCACGTGAGCCAGGTCACTGCTGCTAAATGAAACTGGATACCGGTTCAGAGATAGCACTCAGTGCAGCTCTCTGAGTGATTGTTTGTGACAGTGAACAAGTTTAGCCTCTGATGTGAATGCATATTTTACTGGAGCCGCTGCCCCAGTTCGCGTTCAAGTGGCTATTACAGGGAGCTCCGTACATTTCGATATGTTCTTTATGTGTGGTAGATGCGTGACACTAGTAAAGATAGCACACACACAAAAACTGTTGTCTGTGTACAGGCGCCAGAATTAACACTCGTGCATCCACAAATCACTTCTGATCAGTATCTTTTCAAAGCTGTGCAACATACATGAAATTTGTCATGTCTTATTTGTTGACATTAGATAAACCATTAGATAACATGAACTAAAAAAGAGCAATAGCATAGCATATTAATCCATAGCTAATATCAAGCTTAGTTAATTTTATATTAGTAAAATTTAATATGTACATTTGCTGAAATCAAGTTGAATTTAGCAGTGGTTAATGGACTACTAACTAGCATGACTGCATTATCGTGTCTACAGACATTCAGTCATTCATTCATTTTCTTTTCGGTTTAGTCCCTTTATTAATCTGGGGTCGCCACAGTGGAATGAACCACCAACTTATCCAGCATATATTTTACGCAGTGGATACCCTTCCGGCTGCAACCCATCACTGGGAAACATCCATACAGACTCATTCACACACATACACTGCGGATAATTTAGTTTATCCCAGTAGAAACCCAAGCAAACACCAGGAGAACATGCAAACTCCACACAGAAATGCCAGCTGACATAGCCGAGGTTCCAACCAGTGACCTTCTTGATGTGAGGCGATCGTGCTTCCCACTGCGCCACCGTGATGCCCCCAGCTAATATCAGTCTTAGGTCATTTTAATTTTTAGTAAAATTAAAATGTAAGTTGAATTTAGCAGTTGTTAACAGACTACAAATTAACATGACTGCATTGTTATCATGCCTACAAACAATTAAAGAATTAAATAAATTAATTTTGACAATGGAAAATGTCGACATAATTATATATATTGTTTTTATTATTTGTTACATACATATGTCTATATTGTAACTCTCCATATCAGGCAAGCATTGATTATAGATTTTGGTTGTATGATTACAGTTTGAGGAATAATCACGGTTTCATAGTTATCACGATTATTACGAATTTATTCATTTCAAAACACTACTAGTTTAGAAAAATCACGTGAAAACTAATGTTAAAACTTATGTTTTAAAGTGTTATTTATTTATGTTGCTCAGTAACTAAATAATACAGCACACAATAATAATAAAAAATAATAACATTACTCTTTGGACTTGAAAATAAGTGAAAAACGTTTTTGGCATTTAAACATAATTAATGACAGAATAATAAAACGTGGAGCACGCCTGGAAAACGTCGGCATGTTGTGCCGCGTGCACATCACTCCCAATATGTGCGCAAGAAAAGAAATAGCGAACTTGCGCGCGTAAAAGATGTGACATGTGAACGGTCCTCAGTTATAAGCCATACTTAATCCAGCGTGTGTGCTTAATTAGCCTTGGTGTACAAGCTTGGAACTTTAAATTAACATAACTAACAAGCCTTTACGATTATAGTAATAACCTGTGATGAATGAAACGGCGGTTAATAGTGAAATCGGTTAATCGGTGCATCCCTACTCCATATTTTTATACAAGATCTTAACAAACAGAATTTTTGACTGTCATTGAATTGCGATACACTTTAGACATGGGCCAGTATAAGTTTCTGACAATATGATAACCTTGGATAAAAATATCACGGTCTCACGGTTTCGTGATTACTGCTCTAATATACGTGCTTTTTAAATGTCTGGGTAAAAAAGTCTAATTTTCCCCCTTTAAACGCAATATATTTCATTCTGAGAATCATTTAAAATATTTTGGAGCAATAAACATGTCAGGCTGAATAATGAAAATGAATCATTGACTTCCGCTGTCTTCATTAGTTTCAAAAACACAGATTTCTTTACAATTTACAACAGCATCTTTGATTATCGTTTCTGCTGGAGATACTGTTAAAAAAAAAACTTAACCAAAAAACATTGTACACATACCTTAGAAACAGTATAGCAGAATATTTTGGCGGTTTTAAAATCTCGACTAATTCACATGCACAGTTGTACACATATGTAAACAGATCTAAATGGACATTATCATACATTAAGACCATAAACAGATGTATACATGTACATGTGTATGCCAACATGTGTGTAGGTATACTTGCATAATTGTATAGTCCTAAAATTTTAATATTACCATCAGTTGGTAATTTTGTTATCACTGCTTGTCGTTCTATATATAGGAATCTGCATGTAGCATACAAATCAAAGAGAACAGCTTGGAGCTGTTTGCATTGAGTCAGGGTGTTTGACTCACTCTCTCTCTCCTAGCATTCTCTCCATCCCCCCTTTCACCACATTTTACATTCTATCTGTCAAATGCAAGAAGCAGAACCATAATTCCACATGCACGTGTCTGTAAGAGCAGCTTAGCTGATCCTCGCACTGCCATTCGTCGATTCAGAGGACAGTCAGATGTGTGTGTGTGTTGTGCGTGTGTGTGTGTGTGTGTGTGGGTAGGTGAGTGGGTGGATGGATGGACAGAAGCGCATGTTATGAGCACACTATCCAAACAGTTGAAAATCAATTAAATTTATAGACCCCCATCTGAAGTATTTTCCAGCACCCTCCCATGTATTTAGAAGTGCACCCTCAATCATCTGTATACATGAAAGATAAAGAATCATTGCAGAAATGCTGGAAATCCCAAATAAGCTAAATAAATCAAGTGCTGCAAGTATTGGAGTCAGCCCTTTTGTTTGCTTTTACCCTAATGGCTGGCTTTTTGTCTGTACATTCATGCATTTTTACATCTGGAAATAAGCGCTCCTTCAAGTATTTAGTGCAGCTGTGTGCAGAAGTGAAAGGACCACCATTTTATAAAGTCAACCGAGTCATCAAATATAGTGGGAATCCAAAAAGAGAGAGAGAGTTCAGAAAAACGAATCCTGTGAGGATTTGGAAAATGTCAAAGTTTTATTTGGCTAATGCAGACCTGCACATACAGTAGTTGGCTATGTGTGAATGCGGTGTTGTTAAATGTGATGGCACGGTGGCAGAGAGCATCCCGTTTGGGTGATTAGCTGTTTGAATGAGCGTTCAGGTCACGGGCACCATGTTATCTTTGTGTTATTTCTGGCTGCAGGCCAGCTGAAGACCAGGCCTGATGATGTGACAGCCACCGCTCCGCCAGGCTTGGTTTGAGAGAGATTAGGGTTATGATGTGGAAATTTTGTCTTAACACTCAAAGTCTAACAGCACTCAAAATATTCATTTATTTATTTAAGCTCTCACAGTAAAGTTGAAATGGGCTAAAAATATATTGCATCAGGTTTACTGAATTAGATGGTATTTGAAGAGTGCCACAAAAGTTTATATACAGGTGTTTATCATATGGTGATCTGTATAACTGTATATCCTGTATCTGTAACAAACTGGAGTGTAACAACAGGGGTATGATTGAGGAGTGTCTGGCAGGCAAGGTAAAATACAGGGGCGGACAGTAATACAAAGATAATCCAAAAAGTAAATGATGAAGCAGGTAAAGGGGTTGAGACGTATGGCAAATAATCAATAAACGTTATAAACAAACAAATGGTCAAAACCGCTCCCAGTGGGCACAAGAGTCTGCACTGGATGTGTGTCTGAATGGTGTAAATATAGTACATGTAATTAGAGATGATGTCCTTCAGCTGTGTGTTTAATCAGAAGATGAACCAAAACCGGTGTGTGACTGCGAGGCATGATGGGATTTGGAGTTCGGGTAAATAACAGGGAGTGTTCTCATAACAATATGCAAATTACATATATGACATACAAGTTCATGCCGAGACAGTAATAAACAAAGCTGGAGAAACTAGTGCACTGCTTAGGCGGTTGTTGATGCTGTAAGGCTTTGACATTTTCAGTTCTGAGTGTAAACCAAAGATAGTAAGAGCAGATCTGTTGCTTCATTTCTCCAGATTCCACTATAGTTGCAAGACTTTGGATGGGAAGTTAGTGGTGGGCTGCTCTTGAGTCTTAAACTCTCAGGCTGACTGTCTCGCTCAGGGCCTTGCAGTCAATGTTGTTTTGAATGTCTCATTTAGACTAAAAATATCATACAATAGCAAGGTACTACAACTACATCAACCTATAATCACAACAAATACAAACAAACAAAAGTGCAAAATGGTAAAAACAAATTGCAAAAGCAATTTCCCAAGTTGAGTGGGATTTACTTAATTTTTATTATTTGAATATTTTCTAAAAGGAATTATTTTAAACATAGCTGATTACTTATACCTCCTTCTTTTTTAAGTTAATACAGAATTTACTTCCTTTTTTTATTCTTGCCTGAACTATGTTATTTATTGTCATTTTTTCTGTTGTGTTTACTTCTTTACAGAAACATTTTGTCAGTGTTGGTGGAGAAAGAAGCATTTTTATTTTGACATAAACGAAAACTGAGGCATGAGAATACAGCATGCTGAATATGTCATGGTGTTTTTTTTTTTACCAATGTTATGTCTAATTTTAACTACTCAAGTTTATTTTGTGCAATTTTAATATTTTGACAGCTGACAGTACCACATACAGAACAGAATGCACTCTCTCAGAGTGTTCCATTTCTCACAGTCTAGTGTTTTTCAGAAGAAACTTAAGTCTAATAATAATCATAGTTTGTCATTTTGTTTCTAATAGGTTAAATTAACTTAAGTTTTCTCACAATACACCTAAAATCATCTGATTTCTCAAAGAATATACAATAGTTCGTTAGTTTGCTCCTTATAAACAACTCCTTTCATAGAGGCTACATTGGCCTGATTGGGTTAGGTGCTCTATTGTGATTGGTCTACTGCAGAAAGCCATTAAGTTCAAAGGTAGAGTACTTCTCAGCCAAACAGATTTCAGAACCAGAACAAATTGTTGTATAAATTGTAATAATGTTTCACAATATTACTCTTTTACTTTATTTTGGATCACGAGTGACTTTAAATGTTTTGTGTTCACAGATATTTTTATAGTGTAATGACCACTTATATGACAAAATATCAAGGAAATTTAAATTTCTCAGTTCATAATAAGCTTGATTTAAATAAACATCTATTTGCTAGTTTATATATTGGAGTCATGATGGGTTCGAGGCATTGTGGTGTAGTCCAGGGTGTCCAGCACAAGCAGCTCTTTGTCGATGTGTAGCCCTTGTAAGGCTGTTTTGTCCTTCCCACTGTCTGAGGAGATATGACGCCGTTCTGAAATTAGGCTGAGACAATATCCTGCTCGCATACAAATTGCTGTCTGTAGTCCTTGGAGAGCAGAAAGGTAAGCGTCCTTGCTTACCCTTACAAAAAATCTACTTCCCTTTACAGCTCTGCTTCTACAGCCATACATTACGTCTCTGGCTGTTGCGTTATATCTGGCACTGTTGCCTCAGCGGCCCCTAATCATCCTGTCTGAGCTTTATACCTACTACAACCTCTTAGTTACCAGCACAGATCCTTAACTACTCAGCCACACCACCTTTCGTTTTTTGTTTTTTTGTTTTTTGTCTTGTACGATGCTTTGTAACCAAATGGCGCACTTGTTTAAAATGTTAGAGAGCTTGAGGCAGTCTTGAGAACTGATTGGAAGTTTATTGAGTAGCATCAGTTACTGCTCGTATCTTTGTATTTCATCAAGATTTCCAAAGCTGTGTCAGTACATTTCATCATAACACAGCTGTGTTGGTTAGATTTTGAAGAAGGCCTTTTTCTTGGGAATTACTAACACAATTTCCTGTATTAAGCTATTTATTTTGAAAACAGAATGTTTGGCTTGGACATACTAAAAGGATCATCCTGTTCACAACATTTTAATGAGCTGAACTTTAGTCACCCTTGAAGCATGATTTGCTACCTGCTAGTGCATTGATTGTGGTATTAGTATCAGTCTAGGGGACATCTAATTGGACAAAAAAGTACAGTGTAGGATGACTCATCTTTGGAGAAAGTAATGTGTTTTTGCAGTCCACTGCAGTACGTTTCCTATATACTGTATATTTCTTAAACATAAATATGCTTTAGACCACGTGTCAAATCCAGTTCCTAGAGAGCCGCAGCTCTGCACAGTTTAGTTCCATCCCTGCTTCAACACACTTACCTGTAGGCTTCAAACAAGTCTGAAGGACTCAATGAGTTTGATCAGGTGTGTTTAAGGGTTAAAGCTAAACTGTGCAGAGCTGCGGCCCTCCAGAAACTGGATTTGACACCTGTGCACTAGACAGATACATTTGACCATTATCTTTCCATATAGCAATTGTCTCAAACTCAATTCCTGGAGGGCCGCAGCTCTGCACAGTTTAGCTCCTACCACCTTCAACGCACACCTGCTTAATAGTTTTTAGTAGTCTTGAACACCTTGATTAGTTGGATCAGCTGTGTTTGATTAGGGTTGAAGCAAAACTGTGCAAAGCTGCGGCCCTCTAGGAATCCAGTTTGTGCCATAAGTTGGAAAAATGTGGTCTATACATGAGACATGATTCCAGTCCAAAGAAATTTTAAAACAAAAGTGCACTCTTGGACATTTTGTTGCTTTCTGTTCCAAAAATACAAATTTCTACTCCAAATAGATGCAAAAACAAATCACCCTGAACAAGTAAATTCTTTTGTGCTCATGATTGTGTATATATATATATATATATATATATATATATATATATATATATATATATATATATATATATATATATATATATATATATATATATATATATATATATATATATACATTATTTAGTAGGGCTGCACGACATTGGAAAAATCTGATATTGTGTTATTTTATTTTTTGCGATAAATATTGTAGTTTTAATACAGTTTCATAAGATAGTTTGAATAGCTTTATTTGAGTTTTCTGCGGAGTCAGGTGCAGAAATTGAACAATTACAATGCAAAAAATGCTTCTCTTACTTTGCTTTTGTCTCATTTCTAGTCCAATTATCTAAAAATTCTTAAATCAAGTAATAATACTGTTTTGTTTTCACCTTTTGAAGAAATGATTCAAACTAATAGTTTTTCCCTTAAAACAAGCCAATCTGACAATGGGGTAAGGACACACTCACCTAAACAGAGCTGGACACACCCACTTTCCTGACTTTTTTCAAACTAGAGGTGTAAAAACACCCTGCTGAGACAGTGGGGTTTCGTGGCCCTTTAAAATCACATGCAAATGAGAAACCTTCACTCTATTGGTACATTGCGATATCGATGCTAAAACGATACTTTGTGCAGCCCTATTAGTTAGGGTTTCGGGCGGTCTTTAAAAAGTTTTGTGAAGTCTCAGTTTGTCCTTTCACAATTTAAAGAACCTAAAAGGGAGCTGAAGGTTTTAATTCAGTATCATGGAAGCATGCATAAAGTTCATAATGTGATCAAAAAAAAGTTTGATTCATTTGATTATCAGAAAAATGAAAAACAGAAATTCATGATAGCGCAGAGGTTAGCACTGTCGTTTCTCAGCAAGAAGATGGTTCGAGCCTTGGCTGGGTCAGTTGGCATTTCTGTGTGGAGTTTGCATGTTTTCCCTGTGTTTGCATGAGTTTCCTCCGGGTGCTCTGGTTTTCCCCACAGTCCAAAGACATGTGCTATAGGTGAATTGGGTAAGCTTAATTTTCCATAGTGTATGTGTGTATGTCCTGGTCCTCCAGGTTGGGAGTTGAGTGTTGGGTTAGCGACCCTCCTTGTAAAAATTAGATGTTATGAAACACTAACATAGTGCAGCTAAATATCTTCGATATAAACTGCCCTGGGAGTATGTAAGATTAAGTAAATGTATTTAAACCATTAAAGCTGAGGTATGTGTATACTGTTCTGATGATAAAGTTATTGTCACACACACACTACTATACAGATATTTGTATATGTTATGCTTTAAAGGTAAACCTACATGTAAATGGCTTTAACATATGGTTTTGTGGGACTTTAAGAGACTTTTTTTCTCCTTCTTAAATTAGTTGAGCTGTATGTGTTAGACAAGCTAAAAATGTAGCACAGACTTGCACTTCCCCTCAGACTATACTAAGTACATCCTTAAATACGTTTGTACTGCTAAGCGTCCCTGAAGGCTAGGACGATGCATATAATGTTGGATCTATCTCCTCAGGCTCATGCAAATACCTTAAAAGCAATGAATATCTCTTTTCCTGAATATTCACAAAGACAGTTATTATATTCCTGGATTGGTGCAACATTCTGGTGGAGAAAAAAAGTAACATTTGCAGTATACTGTATGATGCAATCCTTTATCCATAGATTGTTTTAAAGAAGCTGACACATTTATGGAAAAAAAAACTAGTCATCCATTTTGTGCTTGTTTGAGATGCTTGAAGAAAACAAATGGCGTCACTCAAAATGGAGATGGCTCATTATACATGCCAGTAATGTTGTGCATTAAACAGAAGACTCTGTGTCAATTAGCATGCATGATATGCTTGTGAAAACTCTTGTTCTTGATAACTGAATAATAGCTTGATGTTTACATGTGGTTGCATACTGAATGGCTATATGAGAACAGACATTTTACAAAAGTAAAGTATGATTGATTTTGCTTGAGGAAACTTGCTTGAAAGTTGCTTCTAAACGTCTGCGAGTACTTGCGCTGGCTTTGGGTTTGAAACGTTTATTGGATTTTCATAGATTGGTCTGCGGAGCACCGCACAGAAATGTAGTTCATTCGAGAGGGTCATTAAAATAGGCCACAAACATCATTAGAGAGGCATGACCAATTTTAGCGTTCCAGCAGTGCCTGTCGATCTGGTGGCGGAAGTGCAGTCATTGAAACCCTCTCAAGTTCTGTTTCAATGACTCGGTGGGAGAAAAGCCCACCATCCCCCAAGCAAACCCCCACCAAACACTCATGCATTCAGCTGTGCTAAATAATTAAAGGACGTATGCCTTTCTTACATAATGATGTCGCTATAAATACTCTTCATATGTGGGATCGTATCTGTGGAGGATGGGTCTTGAAAAAGGGGGTCTTTTCTGTAGCCGATTATGAGTTTATGGTGCCAAGCTCAGATTAAGTCCTTTAAATATTACTAGATGTAGTATATTTTTGGGTATGTAAATATGTATGCAGGCACATTTATTCCTAAATAGTGTACACATACATTTCTCATTATGTTCAAAGGAACACTCCTCTTTTTTTTTGGAATATACACTGAAAATGCTGGGTTCCACACGATTTATTCATGTTGTACCAATAAAAATGGATTAGTTTAACCTGATTATTTTTGAAAAATTTATGTGAATTGAAAATAAAACAATTATGTTGTCTTAAATAAAGCTCTAAAACTGTGTTGTTTAAGCTCATTTAAATACGTAGTTTGAACAAGCAGCAAAAATCTTTTTTTTGAGTGTAGAACAGAGATGCCTAAAGTAGGCCATCCCTTCTGAAAAGAGAGGGAGAATGTTGGTGGTTGGGGCGAATGCCTTTAAAAGAAATCGTCAATTTGAGTTTTGAATTTAAAGTAATCTTTTGTTTCTTAGTTTAATTGCTGAGCTACAAAAAAGGCAACTCAAATTAAATGATTTAGTTAAATGAATCAAACTTTTAAACTGTAAATATTGTCACTTGACGTAAAATACATCTGACATCTACAAGCATATCAAAGCAAAGCCAGGTGCAGCTCGACTAGTGTATTCTATTGTGTTATAAATGGAATTGTTTGTTTTTACTGTAATAATTTCATTATAAAATGTTAAAAATGAAACTGCATTAGATATTAAATATAATTTAAAGAAACACTGTATATATTTTTTATAATATCGAATAAATGAGGAAATTCTTCTTGGCAAATTTTATGTAATACTGTTTGGTATATATTCGGCCCACAACCCTCATTCAAGTTTGGTTTTTGGCCCTTTATATGAAAAAGTTTGGGCACCCCTGGTGTAGACTCATTTTAAGTCACCTAGTTAAACAGTTTAGTTTTACTATTTAATATATTTAATAAGCGTAATATATTTATAATACTATTTGTTTATGATGAGTATGTTTTGTATATATTATTGGAACAGTGGTGAAGATTTTTTTAAAGATTAATGAAAGATAAAAATGACATTAAAGATATTAATGTTCTTATTTAAATTGTGTTTTAAAATTGTGCAGGGTTTAACACAATTCCTTCATGTTGTCCCAACACAAATTGATTAAGTTAACTTAATTGTTTTTCACAAACTTAAGTGGATTGAAATAAAACAGTTACATTGTCAAGCAGTTTATTGAATATAAAATACATTACGCCAATGGAGAGTCCACATAAAATAATTAATTAGCATATTAATCAACTGTTAATAACGTTGCTATGTTCTATAGAAAAAAATCATACATATGATACTATATTGTAATAAATATTGTTTATATATTTATACATCTATTTACTTAAGTATGGGTAATAAAATTTGCAGCACATCTGTTCACAGCTGTAATAATAATAAGAAATATTTCTCAAGCAGCCAATATTAGATTACAATGGCTGCAGTAATTTAAAATTGCAAAAACAGTTCTCTATATTACTATTTTACTGTATCTTATATTGTATTTACATATATTAAGTCTTCTTTGGAGAATATAAACTCACAGCTGGTTTTTTTCTCTAAATATGAAGGAGAAATCTACATTGCTGCTCTATCACCCATGAACGTGCTGTAATTTCCACTGTAAATAATGCATCAGCAGGTGTTTTGCTTTATATGTGGTGTGCAGCTGTGGCATGTGCTTTAATCTTCTTAAGTGCGTCCTGTAAAGAAGCTAATGTATGCTTTCTGTTTGTGTGAAAACCTCAATGTATACTTAACAGCCACTTGCCATTATAGCACACTGGGGTTACTTACAGAAGCTTTCCTCGTGTGACTTGATGATTCACTCATTTGTGGCAACTGCGTCTGAGCTCTTTCTCTTCAAAAAAAAAAATCATCTTTTTTCCTCTCAATATGGTGCTTTTCTCTGCTGTAAATGCCAGCGGGCCACTGCTGTGCCCTGTTTATGTAAGAGCTCCTTGCGGGGCTGAACTTGAAGGTTTGAGTCGTGTTGTTTCGACTTTGACAGGAAGAGAAAATCAGGGTTTGGTTGTGATTCATTGCCTCACACTGGACAAGTAAAATGCCCTGAGTGGTCTTATTTATATAACACATGGGAACATTGTGTTTGCTTGAGTGTGTGCAAGTGTTTAATCCAGGTCACATATATTTCTCATTATGTTCAAAGGTACACTCCTCATTTTTTGGAATAAAGACTCATTTAATCTATATTCAACAGTGCAGATTTACCATTTTTTAATTCATTCACCTGATATCCAGGTCTAGCAGGAGCACTTTTAGCTTAGCTTAGCATAAATGATTAAATCGGATTAGACCATTAGCATCTCGCTCAAATGTCAAAAAAGATTTTAAAAATTATAGTAATAAGAACTTTACTACACTGGAAAAATGATTCAAAGATGATTCCTTGGGTTTAATAAAAGTGGTTGTAAACAATTTATTTGGGTTAAATTTAAAGAAACAAATTAAGTTGAACATTACTAAATTTAATTTGTTTGTTTAAATTCAACCCAAATAAATAGTTTGCAACAATTTTTCAGACATAATTTTAATGATATTACAATGACACAATGATATTACACAGCACCTAAAAATAGTCCCAAGCTAGTTTATTCCTAAATTGTGTACATATTGTATTCTTAATATTTTTACTATATTGTAAGTGCGTATTATATTCATAAAACTAAATATTGTTCAAATGTCAAAAAAGAATTTGGATATTCTGTACCTTGGTGGTGGCGGTAGGCGCAATGAAATTACACAGCACCTGAAAATAGTCCCAAGCTAGGTAATTTGGTAACAGCTTCATAAAATCAATACGCCTGCAACAGCCATCCCAGCAGGCACAGTACGTTAACATGACGTCAGTTTGACGTTGTGTCTCAACATCGTGAGACTTTGCATTTTGGTTGGAAATGAAAATAGGGTTGACGTCAGAACCCAATGTCCGGCTGACATCAGTGTCCAAAGTTGGACAGATGTTGCATTTTATTCACTTTCCTTCTCAACCTAAAAACAACCAAATATCAAGGTCTAATGATGTTACAGCTTGAAGTTGTGTAGACTTTTCCACTATGATGTCTATCAGAGGTTGGATTTTGTTTGCTATACCTAACGAATAAATGTCAGTATTAGACGTCAATTGGCTTAAGATGTTGGCTCGACGTTAAATTTTGTTCACTTTCCAACGCAACCCAGAAACAACCAAATATCAACGTCTAATGATGTTACAGCTTGACATTGTGTAGACGTTACCACTATGATATCTATCAGATGTTAGATTTTGGTTGCCATATCTGACGAATAAATGTCAGTATTAGACATCAGTTGGCTTAAGATGTTGACTAGACGTTGGATTTTGGTCACTTTTCAACACAACCTAAAAACAACCAAATATCAACGTCATTTGACATCGCAATTAGACGTCAAAACAACGCACATTGAATTTAGGTCACCTGACATCACAACCTAAATCTAACCTAATATTAGCATTTTATGATGTTGTGTGTCTGCAGGGATGGTGCGGCAGCAAAGTTCCTTGATTATTACTCCAGAATGATAGTCATATCGGCCTAGAAATCAGCAAACTTTAAATTTTCTCTCAGCCTTAGTAGTACATGATGAAACAACAGAAAAGTCAAGCTTAAACAGAAAAATTCTAGAATTTTTTTTATATTTTTGATCAAGATGCTAATGGTCTAATCTGTTTCAATTATCTATGCTAAGCTAGGCTAAACGTGCTTCTCAACCCGGGCTGTATCTTTGTAAGGCTTCTGTGCATGTTATATAAATTGGAAAAAAAAAAATGCTGTAATGTTTAAATAAGGGGCAGTGGCGCAGTGGGTAGCACGATCACCTCACAGCAAGAAGGTCGTTGGTTCGAGCCCCGGCTGGGTCTGTTGCCATTTCTGTGTAGAGTTTGTATGTTCTCTCTGTGTTCGCATGGGTTTCCTCCTGGTGCTCCAAAAGCATGCGCTATACAGTAGGTGAATTGAATAAGCTAAACTGGCCATAGTGTGTGTGTGAATGTAAGAGTCTATGGGTGCTTCCTGGTGTTGGGTTGTGGCTGGAAGGGCATCTGCTGCATAAAACATATGCTGGATAAGTTGGAGGTTCCGCTGTGGTGACCCCTGATGAATAAAGGGACTAAGCCGAAAAGAAAATGAATGAATGTTTAAATAAATTTCCCTTAAAATGCATGAAGGTCATGTGACCATCATGAAGAACACAGCATCCTATTTCTCACATGTTCTTTCAATCTTCTGAGTTCATTCTTCTGAGGTAACCAAGCAATCTCCATGAGATCGCGAGTCCATTCTCTGCATTCTTGGAATTGAAAAACAGCTCTGGAGATTGGCTGAATAGATTGAAAACTGTTTAACTATAGAAAAAAAAAGTGTCACTTTAAATATGGCCGAATCCCAATCTCACCCGTACAGATGTCAGGTCACTTTAGAAATATATAGAGCAAAAGCTTGAGTGGATTTCCATAAGTAAATCCTAATGGGAAGCCTCTCTCTCTCTCTCTCTCTCTCTCTCAGTATGTGTGTGTTTGATCAGAGTAAAGCAGTGCCGTGAGCTTAATATGAATCTGACCCAGAAGTGAATATGCATGTGGGAGTTTGACAGCTCTTCTTCATTTATGAGCGATGCTGTACTGTATGTAGTGCCGTCTCTAGATAACATCAGTGTCCTTTTATGTTGATGGCGGCTTTCATTCCTGTCAATGGGGAGCGAGTTTGTGTCACTGTTTTTCTTCGGATTGACAATAGTTTTTATAGAGGGCTTGTAATTAAACGTGGAGGATTTCCTCATTCCCTGAATTGCTTGCTATTGATTTTGTCTCTTACTCTGTCAGTTCTGCTTCACTCAGCAGCGTCTCATTAATTCGATTGCTATACTTTTAATAGAAATTTGACAAACGGGACAGTGTCGTTTAGCCAGCAATTTTTTTTGCTTGAACAGATGTCATGAGAATAATGTTTCTGTCACGTCCTCTTTTCGACAGAGGTAGGATCATTATATTTTCAGTGTACCTACTACTGAAGAAACCAGCCAAGTGTGCTGCGACAAGCTACAAACAGGGTCAAGAAAGAAACACTTGCCAATAAGCAAAGTGCTGCCATAAATCTGAAAATTTACTGTTACCGTTCATGCAATTGTGGAACTAAGAATGTTAATTACTTAAATGAAATGTATTAAAACGTAATTTACTACTTGAGATGTTAACCAATTTAAAGGGGTGGTCCTGAGTGTATTTTTAAGGCTTGGTTGTGTTTATGGGGTGCAAAGGAATGTGTGCTCATGCTTCATTTGTAAAAAAAATCACATTCTTTTTTCATATATCTTACTTTGATTATATACAGCTACTCGGCTAACATGAAAACGATTGTCATATTTCTTAGTTCCTCCAAAGGCCCACCCTCAAGAGGCTCTGATCATCTAACATAATGTGCTGTGATTTGCAGATTGGCTCCACGTCACCAGGATGCACCATGCCTCTACTAGCATTCGCTTTGCCCTTGCGTAAATACACTTTCAGCAGTGTAGCTGTCAGCCATATCAGTTTGAGTCTGAATCAGACAGTAAATGAAGAGGACACAGCTGAACCTCATGCCTGCTCTCTAAAATAAAATCTGACAAGTGTCTTTCACAGATATTTGGAATAAGCATGTGTAGTAATATGAAACATTCACATTTCTTTTGCGAGTTCGTTATCTGAGATGTAGAACACGGGGAAAGCAGCCGCATAGAGAGACACTGCAGCGCTGCTGAAGATTGTGGGTGTTTACAGCGGTTTGACTGATAAATATGAATTTGTAGCTAAAATGTTAACGGTGCCAAACAGCTTTTCCCATTGTTTACATCCTTGTTTACATCCTTGCTACCATATACCATTAACGCTAGATACTATGCATGTGATAGATCAACTTGAACAAATAAAAACAGTTACAGGTTGTGGCTCACAATCTACAGCTTCGTCTATTATGGTTGGAGATGCTCCGTCTTTGAGGAGTTTTTAGCCGAATCCAGCACTGAACTGAGAGAGATTCTGCAAGCTCTCTGGAACATAATTAAAATTAAATTGTACGCACTTCTCTCTTTGTGTCGTGTCCTTTGGAAGCACAAATACAGAAACAGCAGAAGCTCTGTGGAAATAGCAGCATTTGGACGTCATTTTAGCTTTCTCTGCTATAACATTACAGTAATGTATAAAATCTGACTTGGTCAAATATAATTCATTGTTTGTATTAAAAAAATAACAGGTAAATAAAAAAATTATATATATATATATATATATATATATATATATATATGTATATATATATGTATATGTATATGTATGTGTGTGTGTGTGTGTGTGTGTGTGTGTGTGTGTGTGTGTGTGTGTATGTATGTATGTGTGTATATATCTTTGTGTATTTGGAAGACAACCTGTTATAAAACGACAAAAATAGTCTTTTTTTGAGCTTGCATATTGCAAATTTGAGCTTGCATATTTAGCTTCTCTCAGAAGTTAATGAAGCATAACATTTAACTGTTTAAACTTATTTTTTTTGTTAAGGACTAAATAAGTGGCATTGGGCATCTCAATATAAAAAGCGAAATATCATAGTTCAACTTCATAGTTCTGCCTTTTCATAAATTACAGTAAATGTAAATATACAGTTAAAGTCAAAATTATTATTAATAATTATTTTTTTCTATTTTAAATATTTCCCAAATGATGTTTAACAGAGCAAGGAAATTTCCACAGTATGTCTGATAATATTTTTTCTTCTGGAGAAAGTCTTATTTGTTTTATTTCAGCTAGAATAAAAGCAGTTTTTAATTTTAAAATTTTAAGCTATATTTTTTTCGATAGTCTACAGGACAAACAATTGTTATACGATAACTTGCCTAATTACCCTAATCTGCCTGTTTAACCTAATTAACCTAGTTAAGCCTTTAAATGTCACTTTAAGCTGTATAGAAGTGTCTTGAAAAATATCTAGTCAAATATTATTTACTGTCATCATGGCAAAGATAAAATAAATCTAAATATAAATCTAAATATGTTTAGAAATGTGTTTAGAAATCTTCTCTCCTTTAAACAGAAATTGGGGAAAAAATAAACAGGGGGGCAAAAAATTCTGACTTCAACTGTATACAGTTAAAAACAATAACTGTATATCAGCATTAGAAATACGACTGTGACTAAAGAGCTTACACGTACTGGTGGATTAACCATTAAACAGAAATTACTTTGGGAATCATCAATACTGTTGTTAGGGTAGCATTGGCAGTCAAATAAATGGTCGAACAAATTTGTAAACCACTGTAATTTATTTCTGTGATGGCAAAGCTGAATTTTCAGCATCAGTATGCCACTTTTTAGTGTCACTTGATATATCAAAATCATTTTAATATGATAATTTTTTTTGTGGAAAATGTAGTATATTCCAGTATTATTTGAGGATCAGAAAGTAACATTTTTGGGGGGCTTTGATCAATTCAATGCAACCATGCTGAATTAAGTTTTTCTTTTTGTTTATTTGTTTGTTTGTTTTACAATTGATTTAAATTACATATTTGATGTTGCTCATTAATTTTTGACCTTAGGTCATCTGGACCAGATCCTGGCTCAAAACCGTGGCTTGTATGGGAGGGTAAATTAATGCCAGATGGCAGTTGGTATTGGGTTTTCAGATAAGGGGGTCTGTAGGGAGCACTCTCTCCCCCTGTAAACACTGTCCTCTTTCTCTTCCCCCCCCCCAGTGCCCTATTTTTCTACCATCACTAAACAATATACAGGCTATATACCATATGCTACTCCCCCTGATCATCAGCGAGGACCCATTCAGCCTATTCACCCTCAAAAAAGCTGTGAAAATGACTCTGAGATTCTTCATAGTCTCTCCTACCTTTAATATTTTGCCTAAATCTGACGTGACTGTCACAAGACTAAATTTCGCCTCCGTTCCTCTCTTCCTCTCCATCAGCTTGATGCCTTTGATCTCACATTTGGGTTAGGAGAGCTGCGGAAGTCCTTGGCCCACAAAGCCAGCTCTGTGCTGATCTAATTGAAAGGCTCCTTGTGAGAGTCTCTGGACACACACTCACATTCAAACTGAAGCCACACAGAAAAAGCACTTTCTCCCACAGAAAAGCCTTACTCATGGGTTAACCTCCTCTAGTCAGCGCAATCAGTCTGAAGGATACTGCCGATAATTGACACGGCAGACTTTTGGGGTTTGTGGCTCCCATGAAGACCTCAGCTTTGACCAGTTCGTTAGCATTAAAGCAAATTTGGTTTGTCTTGTTAATGTGCTTTATTTGAAGCATGAACGCTGCCATCTGAACCTTGGTGCTCACAAAACAATGAACCAAGGCCTCTAAAAAGATCGGTCTGTTTTCAATGAAAATCTGGTGTGGTTTGACTGAAATTTGAATGAATCACAGACCAAAGAAAACCCAAAAACAGATGATGTCACAAGATGGAATGTATAAAAATCACGCCTGTTATTCTTGTCATTGTCACGTCTCCTCTTTGTTTGTTTATGTGACCTGAGGAATTACAAGCACTGTTTGGCTTCTTAGTGCATTTTATAAGCTCTTCACGAGTTCTCAACTAGTAAAATGTCATCCCATGTATGCCCGGCATACAGGATTGTTTTGGATTTGGTTTGGGATCTATAGGTTTGGTCTTAGAAATTGCTGTATATGTTGGCACCAATAGCCTAGTCAAGTGGTTAGTGTGTTGACACATGGCACTCCAGTGCTCATGGTAACCTGAGCAGATGCAGATCCTTTCCCACTTTTTGCTACTCACACTTTCATGTCTATACTTTCTGCTATCCTATCAACTAAAGGTGAAAATCCCCCAAAAATATTATAAAAAAGAAAATACAGTATGAATGCCAAGCAAACTAAGACTAAATTTAAAATTATCTTTTCTTTTCTTTTCTTTAAAAAGTCTTAAAAAGTCTTAAAAAGTCTTAAAATGTCTTTTAAAAAACTAAATTTTAGGCCTTAAAAAGTCTTAAATTCTCTGAAATATTGTCTTGTATAAATCACTTTAAGCGGGTCTTAATGTTCCTTTGTTTGTGTAAATCTACTCAATCTATCCAACACACATCCAATCACCAACAATGCATCCTAAAAATTTTAGCAAAGCTCTATTAATAACTAATATACTGTAGCAGTCTGTTGTGCATACATTTCATTTTAAAAGAGCTTTTTTAAGTTATGTTGAATAATTGGGTTTGCTTGTATTGGCACATTATTTAAAATATGTGGCTCAGAAAAAACTAATTAAATTAGTATTTTGATAGGGCAAGTAACATTTTTTTCTGCTTGGCCATTACAAAAAAATCCTTAGCTTTTAGCCCTGCATAAGTCTGAAATTTCATTCATCATGGTCTTAAAAACTCTCAAATTTGACTTGGTAAAACCTGCAGAAACCCTGCAAGGAGCTGAACTACAAGTATGAACACCTTAATGGGAGAGCTCACCCAAAAATGAACATTCTGTCATCATTTACTCACCTTTAACCTGTCTGAGATTCTTTCTTCTGTTGAAAAGAAGATATTCTGAGAAATTGCTCCCATTTGCTTTCATAGTATTTTTTTCTTGCTATGGAAGTCGATGGGCAGCATTTTTCTAAATATATTATTTTGTGTTGAACAAAAGAAAGAAACTCATGAAGGTTTACAATCACACGAGGGACAGTAAATGATGAGGTCATTTTCATTTTTAGTTTGAACAATTCCTTTGAAAAGCCCAAAAATGCATTAAAGTGCTTTGAATTATGATGGATAATTATACTTTTCCCCTATATTATATGAAATAACTTAATAAGCAAACTTTAAAAAGTTTTGTATGGCTGTGTTGGCTTCATGTTTGTACACCAAGGATGAAGCATGCCGACTCTTTCTCTCGCCATCATTTCCCCCCATCACTCAACTCAAACCGTCTTTGTCCAGTTCTCTCTCTGCTCAGTTTCATCGTCTCTTCCCATTTGGCTCTGTGCCCTGGACCCCTCACTCCGCCAGTGTGTGCCTGTAAAGGTTAATGCTAATAATACCAGAGACCTGCCTGAACTCCACCAGGAGTTATGTGTACACAATTTAAGCTCAAGATCTGGCAGAGAGTGTCTGTGAAGTTTCAACAGGGGTTCTAGTCATATTCAGCCTCTAAAAACACACACAGATTAGGGCATACAGCTATACAAATTGACTTGACATATAATGGGCAATGCAATACATTTTTCCTGCTTCCTTTCCTGTCAACTTGAACTAATTGAATGCCAGAGAAACTCACAGATTGCTTTGATATTGGTACACAAGAGCATATGCCTGGCCAAATTTCTATATCAAAGGTTTAGTTGATAGAAAATTTATCATTCATTTCATTTATTCATTTTCTTTTCGGCTTAGTCCCTTTATTAATCTGGGGTCGCCACAGGGGAATGAACCGCCAACTTATCCAGCACATGTTTTAGGCAGCGGATGCCCTTCCAGCTGCAGCCCATCACTGGGAAACACTCATACACTCTCACACAGACATATACAATACGGACAATTTTAGTTTACCCAATTTACCTGTACCACATGTACTTGGGGAAACCGGAGCACCGGGAGGAAACCCACGCAAATGCAGGAAGAACATGCAAACTCTACACAGAAATGCCAACTGACCCAGCCGTGGCTCAAAGGGACCTTCTTGCTGTGAGGTGACAGCACTACCTACTGCGCCACCGTGTCACAAAAATATATCATTTTGAAATTAAATTAAAATCCTGTTACTTTTGAATTGTTTGTGTCCATGCACAACTCAAAAATAAACAAATGATGCATCACAATGTATGAAGATAAGACAATTTATTGAATTTTTTTCTTTTCACCATCACCTGTCATAAACGTTTGAGTTTACATGCGCGAGGTTACCATAGTAATGTCAGTTGCGTGCCCTTTATTGCTGTTGCGATTCAAGTTAATCCACAGCACCACACATGCACATTGGTTGAAACATCATTTTATTGTAAACTGAGTTCTTATACATTTTGCTGTTAAAAAATACAAAATGGTGGCGCAATAGGAAGTGCTGTCACCTCACAGCAAGAAGGTCGCTGGTTCGAGCCTCGGCTGGGTCAGTTGGCGTTTCTGTGTGGAGTTTGCATGTTCTGGACATGCGCTGGATAAGTTGGCGGTTCATTCCTCTGTGGCGACTCTGGATTAATAAAGGGACTAAGCTGAAAAGAAAATGAATGAATGAAAATACAATAAAAAGCGAATTATTATTGTATTTTCAATAGGAAACAGATTTCTAATGACAGTTATAATTTTTGAAACTTTAAAATATTATTGAAGAGAGACAGCTGGAGAGCCACATATTTTTGGTCAAAGAGCCACATGTGGCTCCCAAGCATAGGTTCCCTACCCCTGTTATAGACCATCATAATAATTTTTAATGATCTTCTTCTAATTTTGGTAAGAAATGTTGGCTTAAAATGAAGAGTTTTGCAGTATAAAACTGCTTTACGCCTAAATCGAAAATTATGCCTGATGTCGAAAGAAATGTGAATCTCTTTCTACAGAATAATGGAGAGTGACAACTAAACCATGCCCTCATTATAAAGAACTAAAGCATCAGTAATCGTACAGTTCTGACAGATGCGTTTTGTGCAAAGCAGCTTTGTTCTAGTATTCCACAAACACAAATTGCAGCAGACACTCCTGTCAGACGCTACCATTCTTTGTTGATTTGTATCCAGTTTCCATCCCACCTTTTACTTTGAACCAGAATGTTGATCTCTGCTCATCTTTACGGCTCCTGACCCTCGTGATGGACTGATAAAGTAGTACAGAAGCATGAGGAGGAGGGACAGCACAGCCTCTGTGATTATAGAAGAGATTTGTGAAAGCCTAGAGGAAAGTGCCAGATGGCGGAGAATCTCAAAGCCCTCCATTCTCTATCTGCCATGACACACAGACATTTCTCCCGCCTCCAGACTCCTCCATCTCTTCAGATCTCTCGCTCTCTCCATCAAACCCCTCCCTCACTCTCCCCACTCTCTGGTCCTATAGACTTTTCCGTGTTTACTAGCTCCTCCGTAGTTGATGGTCAGAATTACAGGTGTTGAATGTTTTCATTTGCAGTCTGTTCCTCTTTTAGAAGTGCTCACAAAGTGCTTATAAGAAATAAATCTGTAAAATAACAGCTACTGAGAGCTCACGGTCTGCTTTTTGGGTCATTATTTACAGGAAAATATGTTGTTTTTAGACAAAAAATTGCAACAAAGTCAACAAAAGCTGTGAGATACGGAATCAAGGTCCCATGATGCTATTCAAAAGAGAAAATATGGATAGCTTTCTTTTAAAATGCACAGTCATGTGAATGTAATTAACAAATTATTTATTTATAGTGTTCCTGGGTCATGGCTGCTACACCCCTAGTATATTTTCATATTTTATGGACTAGTATATAAGGGATAAATAATTAAATGTATATGTTTTAAAGATCATGTTAATCATATTCATTTTTAGTTAGTTAAAGGTGCCATATACTGCATTGGTTTAGTAAGTTAAATTGTTCTCTGATATCTAGAAGGTCCACGATTGACCATATATGGTTTGTGTCGTGAATATTAATGCGCTTCGCTCTGATGTGCCACTCTTAAAGACACAAACACACACACACACACACAGTATGATGTACGCTAAACACAGACAAATGTAAACCAAATCAGAGTAATGTTAACCTGTTTTGCTCACCAGATCTGGCTAAATTATAATTAAACTTGACAAATGAGAGTGATAGAGATGTATGGTGTTGTATTTTGAAGCTATAGTCAAAGAAAACCCAGCCAGGAGCTAATATCAACCTCTGCATGAACAGATCACAGTTGAGCCGAGTGATTTGACACAATTCAGCAGTCTACATGTGTTTGTTGAAGCATCAAATTTCACAATAAATACGATAAATTAACAAAAGATGCAACTAAATATACCTTATGGCTCTTCGGAGTGGAGATGAATAAATGTATACTCTGTAAATCTTGCATTTTGCGTTCTGAGGCAGTTTGAAATGTGTCTGGTGCTGTCGTTGCTCAGTAATGCACAGTAAACAATTTGGCGCTTGCATTTTCAAAATAAAGGTCCTACATACATAGTAAGTGAAATATACGCTTAAAATAAATAGGGGAGGAAATTTTTCATTGTTGTCTCACTAGAAAATGTTGTTGCTTATCAAACTCAGCATGAGGCGTGCATATTTATGATCTCAAAGCTTTTTTGATGATCTCAGAGCTTGATGACATGGCTGCTCATCAGGTTCAGATGAACGACCCAAATTAGGCATACATGCAAATGAGGAGGGCATGGCCCGTGGGTCTCGTCATGGTTTGTTTTGTCTTCTGATTGGCATGTTGTCCACTAGGGTTTACACTCCTGGAATTTACCTGAGAATGAGAAAACAGTGGTGTCTGAGGCTCACAGTTTGCCCATTTCCATATACTGATCTTTTATTATTCTACAATGCTTTGGTATGTTTACGCTGTCAGTTCTTGATTTCCAATCCCGATTTGTTGCCTATATCTGATTTTTTTGCCTGTCCGTTTTCACGTTTTTTAATTGTGACCCATATCTGATTCATGTGTTTACACTTGCCATACAATTGCATGCGTAAAGGCGGGTTCTAGCATCAGCGCCACACTAGCCAGGATGGAAAATGGTCTTGTTTTTAGCTCTGCGCAATATGCGAAATTCGCCCAACTTTAAAATGATTTTGAGGTGGAGGAGGAGGGAAAGGGCCGTCATCGCAGCTTACGCCTATGGTTTATAAATGGTGTCCACCATTCAGTGAAATTTGTGGGTACAAGAGAGAGATCTCAGGTCTGGTGGAAGCAAATTGTGATGACTGACCTCATGTTTCCTCTGTTGTTGTTGTTTACAGTGTTGGCGTCTCCACACACGGTCTTCCTTATACGTCATTAAACTGCGGAGAAGTACCACATTGTCGCAAGTTTAATGACGTACACCATGGAGTGCCTCAATAAATCCGATTACATGATAGTCGCATTGTCACATATCCGATTTAGATTGGATTTATTTCCACACATAAGGCCTGAAACCGATTTCTGAATATCCGAATGCATGCAGTTTTTTTTTGTTTACACTTTCATAGAACAGATCCGATCTGTCACATTTGAGCAAAAAATCTGAAATGGGTCACATTTAACTGCCAGTGTAAAATGAATAGATGTTTTCATTTCTGCCATGACTCTAGCTAGTCACAAAAGGAAAATCACAATTGTTTCATAAAAACAGTAAGAAAAAAACATGCATATATTGTAGACTCAACAAACCTCATAATGTCTCTGCACATTCTAAACTTGCAGGTTATGCTAATAGAAAAAAACATTATAAATAATAATAAT
Organism: Danio aesculapii; assembly: GCF_903798145.1. NCBI lineage: Eukaryota > Metazoa > Chordata > Actinopteri > Cypriniformes > Danionidae > Danio > Danio aesculapii. Next base: position 47,521,828 of record NC_079452.1, on the reverse strand, counting down.
AATGAAAAAAATTGTAATAGTATTAGTTATTAAATCATGTGGCCTAACATAAAAAAGGAAAAATGTAAGGTAAAAAAGAGTTCTTGCATACTGAACAACTATTTTGAAGGAAACACTGCCTTTCCACTTGATCAATATTCTGTAGTAGACATTGGTATAACCCTCAATCTCTGTGAAACCTCATCCGTTCATGTGCATTCCTTTGAATTAACCCTGTCTCCAATTTTTCTCACCCACTTCCTTTTGTTTTCCACTTATATGGCAGACTGCCCTCATAATGAAATAAGCCTGGTCCAGCACTGCTCTGTCTGTTCGTGTTAAGTGGACTGAAAGCAACTCACTTAGGGAACTGCCATAGTTTTGAAAGCCATAATACACAGCAGAAGTAAACTGATCCTCACATTTGCTGTGAAAGTCATCCATCTGAAGGTCTGCATGTGTCTCTGTTTTTGTATATTTGTTGTAGGGCTTCACAATATATCATTTCAGCATCGGTATCGCAAATGTGAGAATCTGCAATAGTCACATCGCAGGATCTCAAGCAATTTCAAGTGGATTAAAACCATTGAGAAACAAGAAATTAAAAAGTTTGGCACTTTAATAAAGATTAACTTTGTTTAATTATTTATACAATGACGACTATACAGTGTTATTGTACATTTGATTATTCAATTTGTGGGGTTCATGTGAGTTTTATCGTTACTGTGCTTTCATTGATCTTGTTTATTTTCTATATTTATTTAATTATTTTGTGCATTTTATGCAGATGCTCACTCACCTAAAAAAGCATCCCAATCAATGTAAAATTATGAATTAATTATAAAATAAATTAGTCATCTTTGATATAAAATTATAGTCATATCACAATACTGCATGTATTGCAGAAAAACAAAATATCGCATGGTCAGTTTTTTCCAATATCGTACAGCCCTAATTTGTAGGTTAATTATTTCCACCTTTGGAGATACTGGGCATTTGCCACATAGAAGCTTTGTACTCTTAGCTTGTCTCCGTCTGCTTTCAATACACAGCCTAGATGCTAAACAGGGACACCCTGTAGAGAGTAAACTTGTAGATTATCTCAGCCCATTTGATCTCTGTGTTCATTTTATAGCATTACTTGTCTTGGGCAGATGGGTGTCAGAGATCAGCCCAGTGGGTTGTCTGACACAGGGCATGCATTGTGTGGATGGAGTCAATTATAATGTTCTTGGAGTCATTTAACTGCATGTGTGTTTTGCACTGTAAAAAAGTCAAAGTTGCGATATATAGCAGTCAATATTATTGGCCTTCCTGTTCACATTTCTTAGCTTAGCCATACTGTACATTCACACCTGCACATCACTAATATCAAAGTCCCTTTAAGGCAAGTCATTTCACTCGGCGGCCATCTTTGAAACGGCTATCGGGCAGTATGCTCAGGCATTCTGTATGAACGGGGAAACATCAAATTCTCAAAACTGTTTGTCATGCTTACGATTGCATTAGATATTTGGAATCACTAATAAAATTAAACAATAAGTATCTCAAGTTTCTTTCCAAACATTCAAATCAAACAAAATCGGCATATTGTCAGGTTTCCTGAGCTAGTGCACATCCGCACTCGAAAGAAACGAGATCACGACACCAACCTCATTTATGGCCGTGTTACACCTTATCATCCTCTGGATAGGGATAATGCTTCGTCAGCGCGTGCTGCTCTTCTTAAGTAATTCATTCACGTCTTGTTCTTGATTGTGAATCTCCTCCAGAAAAAAAAACTGACTCGTTGTTTACAAGTTTGTGGGCGTTTGAGTAGTTGCTGCTGTCACGTGATGTGCATTTGACAAGACGGTCTTTACCTCACGTTCATTCCATACAAATTACAAAACCAAAAAACTTTTGGTTTCAAGTGAAGTGGGTTCATTTAAAAATACAGTTTTCAAGCTTTATGTGGATATTTCTTATGTCTGTGAAGCAAGTATTCGCTGACATTCTAGTAATAATAATAATAATAATTATAATTTCTTACATTTATATAGCACTTTTCTGGACACTCAAAGCACTTTTTTACACCATTTTGGGAGGAATCTCCTCAGAGATCAGCCCAGTGTGATTGATGACCACATAAACTGTCTTAAAAGTACACGTCTGGTCTGAGCTTTTCCCTTGAGAATCGTCAGCGTCACCGTCTTTAGCGATCGATGATTGTAGGTGGGGCTTCATTTGCCATTTTGACCGTTACACGTCTTGAAACGTCTTGTGTATTCTATAGTCTTTGCTAATGTCCATCACTATATAGTAAGGCAGCATACTTTTAACCAGTTCCTCCAGGATCTCATGAGTCCAATGGTTTTTTTAAATAAAAGTGTGTGAATTTTCTCTGCAACTTTCTTAGAGTTGATGGAAATAATCCTTTAGGTTTTATCAGAAAAAAACATTTTAGACCGGAAAAAAAAAAAAAAGAAAATGTCCTTGCAAAATCCTGGATGGACTGTTCAACGAACTAACATGTTTTACCATACCAGAAGCGGTTCTGGTCTTAAACTGTTAAAAGAATTAAGATTTTCTGAATTTCCATGGATTTTCCAAAGATCCATATTTAAGCTGTCTGCAGATGCTGCTGGTTAACCTCTTGACCCAAGTCACAGTTATCGCCTCACTCCTCAATCTGTGCCACATCTCTTTGCATTGAAACACAATCACTCATCTGTGTTGATGATACTGTATGTGACAAAGAAAAGATCACATTTGCATTTGGTTATTTGCTTCGGGGCGTTATGACAGAGTTGGCCTTTTGCTGACCCTGCTGAGATGACCAGCTGGTCTTGAGAGGGCATAAGTAAACCTCAGGCTTAATGATCACCCCTGAAGAATTGCTAACCTGCTCTCTGTGTGACTTTAAGTGCATGCATTAAAAAGTTTGTGTGCGTCTTTGCCTCGCAGTGTAGTTGAGCACAAGTCCTCTCTTTTGTTATTAACGTTCATCTTAATTATCAGCGCGCAAATTGTTAGTGCACTAATAGGTTGGAACAATTCCCAAAGCAGATACAGGCAAGATGAGGTTGGAGGTTGGAGACTTGCATGTCTCTTGGCCAAAGCACATTAAGTCAGCAAGAAATCTCTCTCACCCACCATTTACTGTACATGCATCACAGAGGGAACATAATGTGCAATAATTGCTCTGTGCTATTTCATGATCATTTGCCAGCATCCAACAGGTACCATTGGCATCATAGTGATTGTAGGGTTTGTATTTACCTCTTGACCTCTAGACTGTGTTTACATGTGCTGCAATAAAGTTATTTAGCTGGATTTGTCATCAGATCTATTTTATGTCAGAACTAAGGATGCACAATAAATTGACTGCTATATTGGAAGCAGTTGATGAATGCATAATGTTAACATTTTCGACTTAACAAAATGATTAGCCTTATTTATTAAAGGTGATAAATTAGGGATGATTTCTGCTGGTTCATCCAGTTCAGATGAGTACTGAAAATCATTTGTTCACTGTGTTTGTTTGCCTTTTGTTTATTTAATGGGATGCAGGAAAAAATCATGTGAAGATTTGTATTTATCAGTCTGTAAATTGGGTTCCAGATATAAACATATCTGAAATACTTTATATCGGTATATAGACCATTTCAATGTGGTGCATGTCATTGTCCCATGAACATTTCCTGCTTATTATCAAACTATTTCATAACTGTAACAAGAGGCAATTAAATCATAACTAAATGTTAAAAAACAGCATTAATAACATTATTTATCAATATGTGGCTCTTTTTGGATAGTCAGAAGCTATAGAAATAAAAAATGTAAAACAGGAAATAAGTTGGGACCATTGTTTTTGTTTACATCACTCCAAATGGTCTATAAATAATAGATGAAAAGTTCAAACCTCTAAATGCTATCAGAGTTTTTCTTCTAAAATTAGCATTTTCAACTGGCTCCTGTGAGTAGGTTCAGTAATATCAATTTTATGGCATAGAATAAAGCCTTTGTGTGGTTTTTAAAGTGAAATAACTCAATATAAACAAAGGAGGCTGAGAAAAATATTCATTTTCGATGGAAGTTTCATACGGCACTTAGAGGTTTTTGCATCTGAACTCTTCATAGATAAATATATTGGTTGTCTGAATTGGCCTAACTTTCCATATTGTACAGGTAAATGTAAAAAAAAAAACTCAGAAAGTTTCTGAAAACCTTAATAAATTAGCATAGGTATTTTACATCAGATACACATTTGCTTCACAATATCCACCATAGTTAAATATTTATAAGCGTGCTTATACAAATAATTGTTGTTTTAAATTATATTAGGTAAAGACCAGTACATCTTAAAGTCTTAAAGGGTCATGATTAAGACATCAATTAAGACAATGTTAACTATTTCGGGGTTTACAATCTACATCGAGGTGGCATCACGTGTGGTGATGTAGAATAGCCCATTAACTGCCCCACCAAGAAAAAAAAATTGGATTGCATTTCTTAACTCCTAATGTCACTAGTTAACACACTCAGTGCATTTTTTAACACATCCCATAATTTCTAAAATATCAGCCTCTACCAAATGGTTAATATGTTGGTTTATGGTAAAAGAACCGGAATTAATACATAAATAATGAAAAATCTGAAAATTTGAAGTGTAAGACTAATTTATTTAAAAATAAATAAATAAATAAATCATTTTTGAATACGAAAACATCTTTATTTTTTGAAGTATGCCAAAAACAATTTTTTTGTATTTTTTTTACAATAAAACCAAATTCAAGTGTAGTAGTCAACAGGATTATGTTTGTTAGATTTTTTTTGTAATCTAACATTCTGTGTGTGTAAACCATTAATTAAAACAGTCAAAACATGCTCAACCATTTGGTAGTGCAGGCAGTTAAAGGGATAGGACTGCGAGTACTTCAATCATGCCCTTATTGAATTATTATTCATGAGTCTGGGTTTTTTATCCTATGAGAAGACATTGCTTACAAATAATTTTTTTCAAGCTCTGAGACCACGCAGTAGTCAGGTGTTCAGTGTTGCAGTGATGTTAGTATTGTCAGACGTACCTGCTAGTATTTTGAGCACTGCTGAGGGAATTTTTGAAAACTTCTGATTGGCCATTGTGTTCATGCGCTTAACAGATATGACTGTGATTGTCTCTAATGATCAGCTGTTTTCAAGCACACTTACACAGAAGAGCGTTAGAAAGCCACATCTGTCAGCTGATCCATGAACGGATTGACATGGCATTCAAACGCTGACAGACACGACTTTCAAACACTCTCCAAAGTTTTCTGTCCCTTCAAAGTAGGTATGTGTGTCTAAATTTTAAAATAAGTGCACTCGGTCAGTATGGGTCACTGACAGATGACAGTTGCTCGCACTCTACTTTCTCTCCTGCTTTGCCTTGTCAAGCCCACTCCTCGTTTTTCCAATTCTGAGATAGATTTGTACTATTAGAGGGGGATTTCAGGCCCCTTTAACAACAATATGGACTTTACTCTGAGAAAATGCTAATCTGTTGTTTTGCTTCTCTATTATTTTCTTTATAGGCTCGAAGAAAAGAAGTGTTCCTGCAGGAGCGATATGGACAGTTCAGTTTGACAGACCCATTCCTCGCCATGCAAAGGGACTTTGAGTCAGGGATGGGGCCAAAGGACCGTAGGCCAGTCAGTGCAAGCCCCATCACGGTGCTGGAAGCTGTTATGGCCCACTGCCGTAAGATGCAGGAGAGGATGTCTGCCCAACTCTCAGCTGCTGAGACCAGACAGAAGAGGGTAAGATCTCAATTTTTGACCATTTAATTGTGTTTATATGTAATAAAGCAAGACTACGGAAAGGATTAAGGGAATGTATTTACAAATTCCATTTGAAATAAGTCTGCATTTTCTGTGGTATTGCCTTGACATTGTTACGTTTGCTGTCAGAGAGGATCCTAGTTACTCTCAGAATCATACCTGCCAACCCCTGTCTTCGAAATTGGGGGCTGGTTGGGGTTTGATATTGGCATGGCTTGGGGTGGCGGTGTGTGTTTGTCTGAATAACACAGCTGAGAACCAGATTAGTAACTGTACTTTGGTGTTGTAACTGTATATTCGGGCAGCTTCTGCGATCGGATACTATACCAAAGTTGGCGACCCGGGGGTGTTAACGTTACAGACTGTACCAAAATGCTTTTTACAGGAGTTTTCCGGTAGAAATAACAAAATGGGAGGGTGGTGGGTGTTGGGTCTGGAATATGGGAGTATCCTGGGAAAAACGAGATTGTTGGCAGGTATGCTCAGAATATACTCTTTTAGGGATTATGTAGGGAATAAGTTTTTCTTATAACCTTCACGAAAGCAAGGTGCATGTTAGACATGCAGAGTAAAAAAGTGAAAGTTAGACAAGGCAAGCAATGGCAGCCCCTAAGAAGAAAAGCAAGTGGTGTCAGAGAAGGAGAGAAATTGATGCTAAGCTCTGAAATACTCTGCCAAACACATCTGTAAATCTATATCTCACCATCGGAGCTAGTGCTACAGAAAATACAAGCTACATGATATCAAAGCTGGACTTGAACTTTATAAACAGATGCAGGCATGCCTCTTTAAAGTGACCACTGAACTGTCACCGCACACCACTTTTGCAGATCTGATATTATCTGTGTTAACTATGGTTTCATGCTTATATTTTTGTACAGGGGTTGTTATTATTTTATAAAATACAGTTTATATAAAGGTATGTACAGTAGCATGCATATTTATGTGTTACACCGACACTGATCTGAGCTCTCTGTTCCAGGAATAAACACTTGTTCTTAGTTGTTATGGCGACAGTTCTCTTATTGGATTGGTACTGTAGTTAATGCAACAGCTTGTATATATAGTACCAGGCACACCGAGGAAATGTTAAATGATGTTTAAGAATAGAAAAATAGTAGTATATAGTCACCAGATTGACATTGTGCTTAAATGTTTTCTGTTGCCTCATTATTTCTGGAGAAGTAATAATTCATTCAGCTAAATGGCTTAAGTCTGAACGAGGCCTGCACTTGCATACTGTCATCGTGGTAATTGCTTGGCTGTTATTTCTTTGCATGTAGATTTTAAACGAAAGGAATAAAAAAATTTAAGTTTGCAAATAGATTTAGGGTTTATTAAAATAATATCAAAAACGTGTGGCTCAGAAAATAACAGCAAAGCAGAAAGCAGAAAATTACATAAAGTTAAATGAAAGTAACCTGAGATTTGAGGACTTATCACCAAGTTTAGTTGTACTTGATTTAAAAATAACTGTCAAGGCATGGTTACACTGTAAAAGGAACTGTTGTACCTTTAATTGATTAGTATTCAGTGTCTTGCTTTATGTGTGTGTTATTTGCCCTCTGCGAGTCTCATTTTTGCCCTGCTGCTGCTGTCTAGCTTGAAATGGAGAAACTGCAGCTGCAGAGCCTGGAGCAGGAACACAGGAAGCTGTCAGCTCAGCTGAAGGATGAGCGAGAGAAAAACAAACACGTGGTGATGTCACTGGTGCATGAATGCAAGCAGCTAGCTGCTCGTGTGGTCGAAGAGAACCAGCGCTTTGAGGAACTTTCGTCCCGTACTGAGCAGGATGGTCGATCTGTGGGACGTCTGGAAGAAGAACTGGCATCCGAACGACGTCGTAGCCAACAGATGGAAGCGGAGATGGAGAAACAGTTGGCTGAATTTGACACAGAGCGAGAGCAGCTACGTGCCAGGCTTAGCCGCGAGGAGACTCGTGCTGCGGAACTTCGGGCTGAAAGTGAGAATCTCCGCTTGCAGGTGGAGCAGCTTAGAACTGAAAGATGCAAAGATGCCCCACCACTGCCTTCTGTTACCCCAGCATCTGTCCCAGTTAAACCCAAGGCTATGGTGTCCGTGGCTGTGGGCACTGAGGCAACTGTTTGCAAGACTGTCTCTTCTCAGACAGATGCACCGCTGGAAAATGAAGGAGCTAAGAAAGTGCCACTTTCGATCCCTGTCAAACCCAGCAGCTCCACGTATGCTAGCATGAACCTACCTAAGACTTCTAGTGCAGGACGGGGGCTACACCATGGGAGCTCACAGGCAGAAAATGGAGGAGACGGTCAAACACATCTACATGGTTCACATTCACCTGGTGTATCCTCTACCTTGCCGACTGGGGTCAGTCCCCGCGTCCAGGCAGCCCGTTACAAATTCCAACCCTCTGCCTCAGAGCAGGACCAAAATGGAACCGCCAACCAGAGCCCCCCGTCCCGTGATCTGTCCCCCACAAATCGAGACAACTTTGCAGCTAAACAACAGGCTCGACACACAGTCACACAGGTTCTCTCCCGCTTCACAAGTCCTCCAGCAGGGGGACCCCCTGCAGCCCTTCGGCCTGGTCTGCCACATTCTACATCTGAGGGGGGACCCTTCACAGGACGCTTAGGCCACCCCCAGATAGGCCTTAAATCACCAACTGTGGCCCGAATCGACAGGGGTAATCCACCCCCGATCCCACCAAAAAAACCCGGACTGTCCCAGACACCATCCCCTCCACACCCACCAATTAAAGTAGTAGGTGAAGCTAGCAGGTCCCCAGGAACAGGACTTGCCAAATCAGCTACCACCCCTCAGCTTCCACCAAAACCCTCCTTAGATATGGGTGGTACAGTCCCAGCCTTGACTGCGTCACAGGTGGGTGCATCCTGTTCTGGTTGGCCGTGGGGGCAACAGCCAACAGCAGCATGTGTGGAGTGTCCCCCTGTCACCACCTCCTCCACAGCTACCATTGTCAGTAGCCCCTCCATAAACCCATCTAGTCATCCATTCCATAGCCCCCAGCACCCAGGCAGCCCCCTGGCAGCAGCATCAGGTAAAAGGGTGCTATGTTTTTCACCCTTGCTTTCACTACTTCTCTCTAGTCCTCTCCCTTTCCATACTTGATGCATTTATAAGTAAGTGCTAGCAGAGGAGAATATAGATGTGGAGCATCAAAGAGAGGAGTATTCATACTCTGGTTACCTGTCAGTTACCAGCAGTACTTATGTACATTGTAACCAAGAAATAAACATTTGTTTTCTTGAGGGCAGAATTTTTTAATTCAGTAAAGCATTTTTAGATATAAATAGGTAATGTTGGCCCTCTCCCGAGGATTCAGGTCTCTAGGGGTCTTTCCTGTAACCTTTTCTGAAGCTGATGCCAGAGGCTGCTCTTTCCCCTTTCCTGTCATTGCCCTACAGCATGGTTCTGCCTTCCTGTGTTCCACCTCTAACCTGATTCCCACAAAGTCTTAAACTAACGACTCCATTTTGTCCATGCCACTATCTGTTTCTTTCTATTGTAGAAAAACTTGATACTTATGAATGTTGTCGTTCTCTTCATTTTTAAACATTTACTTCCATGGTTTCAAAAATGTTGCTAGAGAGATAACACAGTATATTTGTCATAAACTTGCACATAAATATGTTTAAGCCTCTATGTATTGGTTCTGCAATGTATCATTTTATCCTTATCTGAAATATACAGCACCATGTCTTTAAGAAGTTTGTAAATCCTTACCTTAGATCAGAGGTGTCCAGGTGTTTTCCTAAAAAAAGCCAATGTCCTGCAAAATCCATCTCCAACACACCTGTCTGGAATTTGTAGAGACCATGTAGACCTTGGCTGTTTCTCAAATCCCCATGTTCTCCTGGAGATTGGTCCTGCCAAGTTACCTCAGAAAAATGAACTTGAGAGACCACGAGAACACCAAATGCATCCTGTGAGAAATGAGTGGCTGTGTTCTTCATGACCTTCATGCACTTTAACTGAAAGTTATTTAAACATTACAGCATACAGCAAGTTTAATAATAATTGGTATATAAAATGTGGTGGTTCCCACCTCCTTTATTTAGCCGCAATTACTTCTGGGAATTTCCACCGATTACTGTGCTTAAATCTGCATTTGATGCATCCTCGATATCAAGAACACATCCGGGTTCTTTCACAAGTCCTCCATTTTTGCGGTCTTAAGTTTTGGAACTGAACTTTGGCAGTTAATGAGGATGTTACACTAGAACACAAGGACGCAAGATGGCCTAAAAGTTGGCCTAAAGGAAAAGAATTGGACATATATATCTTAGAATAATGCTATTCCCCTAAAATACCAGTTTAAGTTAAACATGAATGTCCTTGCTGTTCCAGCTGGCTAGTTCTGATTTGGTGTTCGGATTTTGTGTGGCTGATAGATAGTAAATCACATGGTCTTTCTTGTAAAGTTTTTCTGCTTAAGCTAATTATGAAGCCTGATAGAGACATCAGTACAGCAACATCGTTTGCTCTGGACAGACATCTGAAACATAGGGTAGTTCTAAAAGTGCTTTGAAGGAGATGTCGGTTAGAGCCATGTATTGGTCTGTAAGCCAAATGTTTGTGACTGTTCCAACTGCAGTTAGATAAAAACGTCAAAATCTTTCGATTTCTCTCACATTTTGAAATACCACACTGTCTCTGCAGGCCTCTCCATAGCTCTCTGGGAGCACCAGAGAAAGGCAATTGTAACACCATTGAAAGCAGAGCAAGTATTCCAGCAGAGTCTTCCTCTTTATTGTCGCTAGAGACTAATCCACAGGGTAGCTCTGAGAGATGTTGGTAGCTAGCTGTCATCGCTAATTGCTAAATATTAGCACTTTTCTCCCTCTCTTTGCAGCCACTCGGCCATGGCAGTTCTCTGAGGCTCCTCTGCTCTCTCTGCCGCCCATTTTAACCCAGAAAAGAGCCAATTATCTAATGCTTCCACTGGACCTCAGTGAAATGACCTATATCTATCTCTCTCACTCCAACTCCCTCCACTAACAAAGATAAACATAGAGAATCCCTAGAGACAAAGCTATTCACAAACATGCCTTAGCATTAGCACTAAATATACTAGATTAGTTACATCCACATTGCAAGATTTGTTATTTGAATTCTGTTTCCACAAAGGTGCCAGTTTACCAGTAGCACTCCCTGCACTTTATTAAACTTTGTCTGTTTCTCTGCTGTAGTTTCCATCTTTCTAACACTCTTTAATTGACGTGACTCTCATAATCAGCTCCATGTTTAGAACATTTCAGTTTGAGTGACACAATTTATATTGCGTGACTTTGATTAATGTACTGTAAATTGCCTGCTGCATGATTTGATTTGATTTACGCAGTTAAGTACGACTTTGATTGACAAAAAAACATGAAGTTTACTCTAGCATATTAAAATGAATTGACTAATAGTATAGAGTGTGTGGATTTCTAATACACTCTAGAATAATACATTTCAGAAGTTGTGTCAAAATGTGTACATCACAAACATTTACCCATTGTTTTGACTGAATTTGGCTGACTTTCTTCTCAAAAACAAATTCAGTATGTTCATCTCTCTTGAAGGCAATTTGGATACTGAATTACAAAATACTTGTCTCAATCAGCATTGCTTCAATGGCACAGGCCTTAAATTATTTCTTAATAAAAAGGGATTCCTTGGTCTGGGTAATGTTGTGGTTAAGGGAACACATTTTGAAACAACATAAGCACCCTGCCTCACTAGTTACTGCTGTTGCTTGAACCCTCCCAGGCTGGTGTCCCTCCATAGTCCCCTCGCTAACCTGTGGTGACCCCGTCCCCCTGGATGACGGGCAAACCCTTCTCCTCCAAGCTGCTTCCCAGGGAAATGTCACTTTATTGTCTATGCTGCTTAACCAAGATCCACTATTGGATATTCATCACCATCAACATGAATTAACCTCTGCCTTGATCTCTGCTGCTCATAATGGACACACAGGTAAGTGCTTGGGAAATTTTCTGTACATTTGCATGTATAAAGATATGGGCATTCATACTGAGGGAAGTATTTCATAGTTCCCAGAACTATTGGCTGAAGTACTCGTTTTTAGCATGTTAACACTTCTAACATTTTAGTCATACAAACATTTGGGGGGAGTAAATTAGCTCCTACTTGTTCCACAAAAATAGCTACCAGTGTTACTAATATTGGACGAATACATGTCAAAATAAATATCAGTACAATATACACTCACCAACCACTTTATTAGGTACACCTTACTAGTACCGGGTTGGACCCCCCTTTTGCCTTCAGAACTGCCTTAATCCTTCGTAGCATAGATTCAACAAGGTACTGGAAATATTTCTCAGAGATTTTGGTCCATATTGACATGATAGCATCATGCAGTTGCTGCAGATTTGTCAGCTGCACATCAATGATGCTAATCTCCCGTTCCACTACATCCCAAAGGTGCTCTACTGATTGAGATCTGGAGACTGTGGAGGCCATTTGAATTCAGTGAACTCATTTTCATTGCCATGTTCAAGAAACCAGTCTGAGATGATGCGCTCTTTATGACTTGGCGCGATATCCTGCTAAAAAGTAGCCATCAGAAGATGGGTACACTGTGGTCATAATGGGATAGACATAGTCAGCAACAATACTGAGGTAGGCTGTGCTTTTGGCACAATGGTACCAATGGACCTAAAATGTGCCAAGAAAATATCCCCCACACCATTACACCACCACTAGCCTAAACCGTTGATACAAGGTAGGATGGATCCATGCTTTCATGTTGTTGACACCAAATTCTGACCCTACCATCCGAGCAGATATGGAGACTCATCAGACCAGGCAATGTTTTTCCAATCTTCTATTGTCCAATTTTGGTGAGCCTGTGTGAATTGTACCCTCAGTTTCCTGTTCTTAGTTGACAGGAGTGGCACCCGGTGTGGTTTTCTGCTGCTGTAGCCCATCTGCCTCAAGGTTGGACGTGTTGTATGTTCAGAGATGCTCTTCTGCATACCTCGGTTGTAACGAGTGCTTATTTGAGTTACTGTTGCCTTTTCTATCAGCTCGAAACTGTCTGGCCATTCTCCTCTGACCTCTGTCATCAACAAGGCATTTGTGTCCACAGAACTGACGCTTACTGGATATTTTCTCTTTTTCTGACCATTCTCTGGAATCCCTAGAGATGGTTGTGCATGAAAATTCCAGTAGATCAACAGATTCTGAAATACTCAGACAAGCCCATCTGGCACCAAAAATCATGCCACGTTAAAGTCACTTGCCATGTGATTGACTGATAAGAAATTTGAGATAAAGAGCAAGTTGGACAGGTGTACGTAACAAAGTGGCCAGTGAGTGTATTTCATAGTGTTACCAGCCACAAATATATATAAAGGCAATGCTAACAGAATGTTGGCCTTTGTCCATGGTTTGTGTTCTTTTCTCAGCCTGATATTTAGCACTACAAATTTTGACAAGTGATTTAGTTTGCTAACAAAAACATACCTTTGATCACGTGTACTCCATTCTAACATTGTTCGTTTTGTTGAATCCCACATTTGATGGCACTGTTAGCTGGTTTATTTCACATTAGCATTCCTACAGTGCAAATACAGCCAGGAAAATGCCAATTCTGCTAACTCTGATCCCCCAGTAGCATGTGTGTTCTGTACCCGTGTGTAAGCAATTAACTAATTCAGCATGAACCAATAGTCTATATTTGTCATTAAAAAAGAGGAACTAAAACGAGGACTAGAAAATTATGCTGCTCACTTTCGGAATTCCAAGTGGCTCATGTTGCTATGAAATAAAGTCGGAATAGTTGAAATAGTTGTCAATTCATTCCGCTGTTGCGACCCCTGATAAATAAGGGACTAAGCCAAAGGAAAAAATGAATGAATAAATGAATGAAAAATATTTGTATTATTGGACCTTTCATGTAAGATGTTTAAACAACAGCCTTGACTTCTTTGACCAATTTCATCACTATTCTCATATAGTGACTTCTTTTTAAACTGAACATTAAAACATCTCATTGATGGATATGTTGCTGATTCCTCATGCTGACTTGCAAAGCGCAAACTACTCCCAATGTGAGCCAGACTAGATTCGACGTGTACTGTAAAACCTCCTGACAGACACTCAAGGTCTTAACACACACATCCCAGATAGCATACGAATGTGGGCCACTTTAGGCAGTTATGCGGCACTGGTGGTATTCCTTCGGCCCAGACAAAACGAATGTGAGCCTGGAGTGGCCCACCTGTACAATGGTAAAGGGGGCCAAAGATTAAAATTTATTTATGGGCCATTTAAGGCAAAGATTTGGCACTTATGGCAAAATGTAATCTGAAGGCAAACCTAATGTTGGCAAAAATGTGGCATAGTCATTTAAGGGTAATCTGGGTCTAAACCTAGAGTGGCTCACACATGTAAGTGCAAATGTGACCCAGTTATCTTAAAACATATGTGTGCCACTTTTGGCAAATATTAGGCACAGTAAACTCTGGCTATTGCGGCTGTGAGTCGAATGTGGCCAAGAGAAGATTTGGCAAATGTGGCCCAGTTATCCTAAAACATTTGTGGACCACATAGACTAAGGTCACCAACATGGAGAAAAGTGTTTGCTTTAGTTGGGCTCATAGCCCTGAACCTTTTCATTTAAATTTTCTTTTGGGCTGCTGTAACTTTTAAGAACTTTGCTTGAAAAGTTAATTCATTACAGCAAACAAGTAAAAAAAAAACACGTGAATTTTGCTAGCTGGGATGGCTACAAGATATTTTTAAAGTGATATTTATTATCCACTTTATTTGTATATAAAATGATGTGTGTATATGCAGTGTAAATGCATATATATTCATATACAAATGTGTTTATGTTTCCTCAATAGACTGCTTAAATCTGCTGCTGACTTCAGGAGCATCTGCTGATGCTGCCGATGAAACAGGATTTTCACCGTTACACGCCGCCACTCAAAATGGCCACCATGGGTGATTATTTTGTCCTCCTTCCTGTCACTATTATACTAATATTTTCATTAAATTTGTTCCTTACCATAGTAACTAGGTACAGTACACTAAACAAAGTCACATTTTTACACTCAATTTTCACAACATATTTTTGATACGCGAATAAAATAATTTAAACTGACCAGGTAGATTTTATTGAGTATTTTCACTCCATGGCACAGCACGGTTCGGTTTGATACGGCTCACTTTTGGGGTTTTTTCAACCCATTCTGCAAGAATGAAACAAGCCTACCATTACCAAAATGTGATTTATACATACACACTGCTCATCGCTGAAAGGTCTGAGAGAATCATCACTACCAGCATTGTCAGATAGATATAACCCGCTATATTTAAAGAGTCAGCAGCAACCACTGCTCAAAATCGTTAGCATCCGTTTTTCTGCGTTGGGTTGTTTGGGTATGTTTTATTTTATGTTTACAATACTGTTACATCAGAGGCAGCACAACTATAATGATAATCCCTCTTTAAGCAGTACTAAACTGCAGTGAAAATGCAAATTATATAGAGCCAAGGAAAACCAATCCAATCCAAGCTGTGCTGGACCGCTGTGCTTTGTTTTTGGTACCTTTTAGTCACTTTTAGTAAACAGAAGCTTTTAAAGTGTGTAACTTACAAATTTTTGTTGTTTACAAATTTAAATAAGCAACACATTTTCCTTTGATTCATTCAACATACACTACCTGGTAAAAGTCTTGTCGCTTATCCAAGTTTTAGGAACAACAAATAATAACTTGACTTCTAGTTGATCATTTGGTATCAGAAGTGGCTTATATGAAAGGCAAAGGCCTCTAGATTAAGCTTATTTTGCCAAAATAAAATATGATCATGTTTTGATTTTTAATTATTTAATTAGGTCAGTAAGGTCTGACTTTGCTTAGACAAAAGTTTTGTCACTTAACAGAAATAATGTACAATATAGAATATAAAGTCATGGTGCAGTGGAAAAAGATTTAATATGGTGTATGACTCCCATGAGCTTGGAGGACTGCATCCATACATCTCTACAATGACTCAAATAACTTATTAATAAAGTCATCTGGAATGGCAAAGAAAGTGTTCTTGCAGGACTCCCAGAGTTCATCAAGATTCTTTGGATTTATCTTTAATGCCTCCTCCTTCATTTTACCCAACACATGCTCAATAATGTTCATTTCTGGTGAGTGGGCTGGCCAATCGTGGAGCACCTTGACCTGTTTTTGCTTTCAGGAACTTTGATGTGGAGGCTGAAGTATGAGGAGAGCTATCCTGCTGAAGAATTTGCCCTCTCCTGCGATTTGTAATCTGATGGGCAGCACAAATGTCTTGATACCTCAGGCTGTTGATGTTGCCATCCACTCTGCAGATCTCTCACACACCCCCATACTGAATATAACCCCAAACTATGATTTTTCCTTCGCCAAATTTGACTGATTTCTGTGAGAATCTTGGGTCCATGGTGGTTCCAATAGGTCTACTGCAGTATTTGTGATGATTGGGATGCAGTTCAACAGTTCAACTTTTGACACTTTTTACAAATGATCAACTAGAAATCAAGTTATTATTTGTTGCTTTTACAACTGGGATCGACATCAAGATATTTGTCAGGTAGTGTAGAAATCACATTTAATTATCAGAGTAGCACTAAGTATAACCAGCATTTACCAGGTATACAGTATTTTGTCAGTTTACTGTCTCAATTGTGTTTCTCAATGCAATGATAAAAGTTTCTCTAATTGGTAGGTGTGTGAGAGCTCTGGTGAACTGTGGTGCTGATTTGGAGAAGGAGTGTTCGCAGGGAAGGACCCCGCTGTACCTGGCCTGTAAACAGGGACATGTGCAGTGTGTGAAAGTGTTGTTAGACGCAGGAGCAGACCGAACACACGTTACCACTGTGAGTTTTCCAGCAGTGTCGCTCAAATGTCAATTACACACTGTGTTAGTGAGCATGTTAAGAAAAACCACCCCTCTTTTCATCACTATGGTTACCTTAACAGTGTGGGCATTTCACTGTGTGTGTGTTGCACAGGATGTAATTACGACCTCTATTTTAGAAACACTTAATTGTGCCTTGAATGCTTTCTCAGTTTGCTCTAATTTACTGGGCTGAAAAAAAAGACCATGAATATCCTGGGAAATTCTTAAGGGCTAAATTAAATCTTTTTTTGTTGATTGGTTTGTCTTTTTGTGAGTTTGTTTCTTGTGATTTGCCTACATATATTATTTATTATTCAGACCCCCAAGTTTTTCATGATTTTTTTGTGATTTTTTTTTTGCAATAAAAATGACTGATTTTGGGGCGGTAATTCCCAGAAATTTGTGGAGAATTATAAAAAATTTAAAATAAATAAATATATATATATATATATATATATATCTTATTTACCATATAAGGTAGCCTACTATGTTAGGTGTGCAATAACAATGACACAAATCATAAAAATAAAGCTTTATTTTGGTCTCTTGTCAAGACAAGATCTCAAACGGTAGGGATTAAGCCAAAGAAAGTTTGTATAACTTTTATTTTTATCCATGATCTTACTTTCCCAGATTTCACTCCCCGGAGCATCTTACATCATGTAGCTCACACATAAGACATGCATTAGGGCTTTCCCTACCTTAATACACCTAAAACACTGATTGCTGTAAAACTCGTCAATGGCAGGGAAGCGTTTTCTCTCGTTAACTGCAGAGAAAGAGTTATAAAACAATTTATCGATTACATGCACATCGTAATACCAGCCATACATGTAAAGCACAAATAATGTCCTTCGGCCAGCTGCCGTAAATCAATCTCCATCTGTTTGCTCCATTGCTCCATTTGTTAGATGTTTGCTCCAACTTTCTTTTGCAGTCTGCAAATGACAGCTTTGACTTCACATGTAAATCACTCGCGCTTCATCCGTGTCTGATTGCTGCACAATCAGTGCAGAACCCCCCCCCCCCCCCTCATCCCCCTTCCATGTAATGTTATGTATTGAAGGTAATGTAATGACTGTGAGGTCGCAGATGAGACATAATTTTTCGAGAGACACTCAAAAATATAACTTGCGCTGCGTATGCAACGTCTATAAGTCATGTAAAGCAATTAAATGCAAACTGAAATAAATATAACTTGATTATTTGGTTTGGAATTGGATGTTTTATGAGATTATTAACATTTTTTGAGAATATTTTGCGTTTAAGTAAAAAAATTCGCAGGATCACAAATATTTGTGACTTTTTGTTGATTTTGCGATGGATTTATTGATCGCGGAATCGCAAAAAATGAGGGGGTCTGATTATTATTTAATATATTATAATCATACTAGTAAACAACAACCACTAGTAGTATATATAATTCTAATACTGTATGTGAATTTTTTTATTTAACTAAGGGTGCTTAGCCTCATTTGAATTGTCAAGGGTTGTAAAATATAATTTGATTCTATAGCAGAGGAGTTAATTAAAAAGTTAATGATATTATATATGTTTTTAATAGTTCAGGCACATTACCGGTAGGATTTCTCTACTCATCATTCTCTCTTCTTATAGCCATAAGTATGCCTATTACATATTCATAATACACTGTGATATTGCCTGGTTTGTTAGTTCATTGGATCATAAAGCTTTCTCATTACAACCGAACCGACCTAGAATTTATTTCAACTCAATTCGGACGAATTGTTTTGGCATGGATTAGAGCGCGATTGCTGGTTTCGTAAGTGTCCAAGCTAAGGGGGCAAACATGCAAGGTTCTGAAACCGTAGTGTACGACAGAAAGTTTCAGTCGACGTCATTCTCGCTCAAGGAAATATCGCTCAAAGTAAGCACATCTCACAAAACAGAGGCTTTATACACATAAATAATTGTGTATAAATGTTCATTACTAACTTTTCTATGAACATAATTTGATTATAACTGCAGATCAATGACTGTGCGAAATAGCCTTCTGTAATGTCTGCAATTATAAATTACAATTATAAATGCAACATATATAAACACATACAGCCCCTTACAGTCTCTGATATGTTGCCAATTCGAGAAAAACTACACACAGCATACAGTACATTTAGTCCTTATTTGGGTTCAAAAACAACACGCAACATATGGCCCACAGTCAGTGCAAACCTTTGCATCTTTATCTTGACCAGCACATGTAGCCTCTATTAGAGTTTAATTCATCATTCCGAGTTCATAATAGTCCAAAAGGCGATAATAATAGTTAAACATGGCAGTTTAGATGAAACGTCTTTCGGATGAGACGTTAAACTGAGGTCCTGACTGTGGTCATTAAAAATCCCATAGCACTTCTTGTAAAGAGTGGGGGTGTAACCCCGGTGTCCTGGCCAAAGTCCCTCAAATGACGCTTACAATCATGGCCTCCCAATCATCCCCATGCACTGAATTGGTTCTATCACTGTCTCTCCACTCCACCTATAGCTGGTGTGTGGTGAGCACACTGGTGCCCTTGTCCTGTGGCTGCTGTCACATCATCCAAGTGGATGCTGCACATCGGTGGTGGTGTAGAGAGACCCCCCTCATGATTGTGAAGCGCTTTGGGTGTATGGCCATACACAATAAATGCGCTATATAAATACATTACATTACATTAAATTTGTTTATGTTTTAGGTTGCTATCATTTGCTGTTTCCGGCTTCTCCTTCCCCTTTCGCGTGTTTTTTTCGCGCTTCATTCTCACGTTTGGATGTCAGAAGCACTTCAGTAATCACACGCACGTTATTATCATGAGCTCAAAAAGTTCGTTATTTCAAATATAGACACGATTGCGAGCTCTCTGAAGAAAATGAAACCACTCGCACTTTTAGACGGCTATAGCTGGTTATTATATGTATATAGTATTACGATGTAATGTCTTGGCTGTGTATTTAAAAATGGTGGTTTCTTTGTTTTCATTCTCCTGCTTGTGTATGCGTAAGTGACGTATCTTTGTAAACCAATAGCGTTCAACTGTGCATCTAGCTCCACCTTTTGGTACCCTTTTGTCATGCTAGGTACCCTTTGCAAAGGGTACCCAAAAAGTGGGACGATACGATTCGCTTTTAGGTACCTTTTGACAGTGGAAACAGCCATAAACCGAACTGTACCGTACCACTCAGTGGAAATGGGCCATAAGTACTAATGTTCACATAGAAGTTTATTACAGTATGTATTTTCAGTAAATTTGTATCATTGCTTTGTTAAATAGAATCTTCTTTCTTTTCGATTGTGTTTACAGGACAGCTGCACAGCTCTGCACGCTGCAGTCAGTTCAGGTCATGTGGACACTCTGAAGCTCCTGCTGCACCACCCGTCATCTGAAACAGACCATCTGAACGTCCCAGCATCTCCTTCAGACCCCAACCAGGAGCTCCAGAAGTCTGACATGAGCAAGGCATGTCACATCCTCAACCACAGTAACCAGGATGGCTGGACTGCCGCCCACATTGCTGCATCCAGGGGCTACAAGGTGACATGTTTAAGTTTGATGCTGAGTGTGGTGTTTCACACCAGAAAATAAAAAAGGCTGATAGTAACACATGGCACCTTGAATGCTTTTGTATGTGCTGGTTTACAGAAATGCCTGGAGGTTTTGTGTAACCACAGTCAACAGAACATGGAGAAGAGGGACAAATGCAACCGCACCATACATGATGTTGCCACAGATGACTGCAAAGACCTACTAGAGAACCTGGGCGAGTATAAATTGAGTGATGGAGCTTTGTTCAAATATGTTAGTTTGTCTGGTTTAGTCATAATGAACCTAAAGTATTTAAATTCTTCGTACACAAAGTTAAACACTCTTTTAACCCTTGTGTATTGTTCAAATTTACTCATTGTGATAGTGGCTGTTTTTGCCCCATTGATATCATTATAACAACGTTTTTAATTGCAAAACCATGACACCATATAATCATCCATTTTTGATTGTTGGTGGTTTTTCCTTTTGGGAAAAGGCCATTTTTTCCTTTTTACTTTTATCAGTTGGCACCATTAACCCCTTAGACCTGTGCAAAGATGTTTCTGGCTTTTATATTGAGTTCTATGGAGTAAAACAACAAATTATAGTGTGCCTGCAAAAATACACTTACTATTTTACTGTGTTTTGAGAGCTTATTTAGATTTTTTCAAACACGTCAAGGTAAGTGTACAACAAAGGTCTCTCTTACACTCTCACACACGCATATGTGCACACACACACATTATACTCCATATAACAGCCAGAAACTAAGCTTTTTCTGCACTCAAACTGTTGATAAATATTAAAATTGCTAGTTTTACCTCTTCCCAACAGGGAAAACCACCAACAATCAAGAATGCATGATAATATAGTGTCATGGCTTTGTTATTAAAACATATCATTATAATGGAAGTCAATGGGGCAAAAACAGCCACCAACATAACGAAAGGGTAGTAAATGTGCCCAGAGTGTATTGTTGAGTATTAAAAAAACATTCAAAGCATTTTCCCAAAATATGTCAAAATTTTTTTTTCACCAATTACATTCCATTTGCTCAAACAGAAAGAAAGCTGTGGGCAAAATGACACTCAAAGTCACCCCAGAGTGGATGAAAACATCCTCAACAGCACAAAAGGGTTAAAGGATAGTCCATTTGACTGTATGTACAAAACCTTTATTTCAGTACTGTATGTTGACATACTTCCAAATTGGCTGTTCATTCTGGTTTATAATGCCCAGTCTCATTGCTTCTCTATAAGCATTAAGCAACATATTGATTCTTTTTTTGTTTTGTTTTTATTTGCCATTTTCAGAAGTT
The DNA here is from genome assembly GCF_903798145.1 of Danio aesculapii. Lineage (NCBI taxonomy): Eukaryota > Metazoa > Chordata > Actinopteri > Cypriniformes > Danionidae > Danio > Danio aesculapii. Next base: position 47,500,311 of record NC_079452.1, on the reverse strand, counting down.
CTTTTTTTTTTTTTTTTTTTCAAAATGAGAAGCAATGGCTCGGTTTCTTAGTCCACTTTGTGTACAAACAAAGTAATACAAAAACAATCTAAAGCACACATACACAATTACTATAAAAATGATGATATTCCCTATGGTAGGTGTAAAACCAGTTATAGTGTACTTTGGGCTTTAAGTGAACACAACTTATAACTTTTGCTTTCTCCTATACGTTAGACTGGTACACAGTGGTTGTACAGGTGCTCATGGGCTCGCCGGAGCGTCTTTGCCCTGTGGATCTCCTGGAAGATGGCTGCACTCTTGGCAAAGTTACAGTTCATTGCCACACCAGCTGGGAGGAGCTAACAGGAAGCCTGAGTCTCCTGCTGACCAATCACCTCCAGCTGATTTGTGGGAGCTGGGAACTGCAAGACGTTCTGACCAGAGCTGACACTTTGGGCCTTTCTGCCAACAGCATAGCCTCCGTGATTATAGGTAAATATGGTGAAATGTTATAATTATAAACATATATAATTTTGTAGAAACACATCTAATGTTTCATATCAGTTATATACATTTTGTAAAAGTCTTTTAATGCATATTTAATGCATATTTTCATTATAGCTGACTTTTACATTTACTAAATTACATTTTATTACTGTTTTTCCAGTGCAATAAGGACCTTTGTCATATAATTTAGAATTTAATGCAGAAATAAAAGCAACAATACCATGAATAATTCTCCTGGATGGATGGATGGATGGATGGATGGATGGATGGATGGATGGATGGATGGATGGATGGATGGATGGATGGATGGATGGATGGATGGATGGATGGATGGATAGATAGATAGATAGATAGATAGATAGATAGATAGATAGATAGATAGATAGATAGATAGCATTGTAGTAATGAAATTATTATTAGGGCTGCACGATATTGGAAAAATCTGGCATTGCAATATTTTATTTTGCTGTGATTTATATTGCGATATGAACACAGTTTCGACTGATGACCTAAATAGCACTATTAGGAATAAAATCATTTACTTAGATTGATTGGAATAATCTTGTAGAGGAGTAAATCGAATAAATGGCAAGAAGTAAGAGGAAAAAAAAGAGCAAAGATAAAAGTGAAATAAGAAGTCAGATATTCAGGTACAGTAAAACGATACAATATTATCATTATATTTTACCCCTGATAATGATAGTTTACAATATTAGAGATCTCTCACAAGAAAACCATCCACAATATGTCGCGATATTTGTAAATGAAAAGGTAAAAATAAATCAAAAAGTTATAAGATGTATTTCTTTTATTAACAGAATGTATATTCCTTAGAATTGCAACATTTATATATGAAGACTTCTGATGTAAAAGCCGCTAAACACCACTTCCGCCAAAAATGAGCTTATGACATGCTTTAGGCACGTAGTACATATTCAACAAATATTTTTGCTTCAAATCATCTGAATAGCAGAGTCAGCCCATTCAGAAATAACAGTTTGTTGGCAAAAGCTTCTAAACACCACTTGCCTTTGACAGCAAAATCCGCTATGTCCCGAGAACCAATCAAAACATGCGAATCAAATCATATGTTTTCAATGTAATCGCGTTCTGGTACGACTGCTTTTTTTTAAGAGACTGTTTTATTCCACTTCTGATTTAGATTTTAAAAGATGGAGTTTGATGAACTGGATAAGCCTGTCTGACTGTCAGTGAATGGCAAAGGAAAATGTAACTTACCTCAAAGCTATGTGCATTATAAGAAAAAATTGATTTGACGATTTGAAGGAGATGATGCTTAAAATCGCGTGAAGTGAAGACCGGGGGCGGGGGAGTGTGGGGTGTTTAGGTGATGCTTAGGGTGCCGACGTTGCGGGCCAGAGGGAGGAGGAGGGTGGGCCGTAAATGGCTCGTAGGCTGGCATTTTGAGACCCCTGATTTAGAGGTTTTGGCAAAAAAGCATAAGTGGATTTAGCTGGTTTTGACGCAAAAGAACATTTACCTTGTTAAAACCAAAGAATTGTATAAAGTGACATTTTTGAAAAAAAAGTATTTTATTTACTAGCTAATAACCTTTTATTATCTATAAAATGAAACTTCTGAACCTAATTATAGGAGCCTGATAGAAAATGCTCTTTTACAAAAAAAGAGGTCTGGTGGATTTAGAGGGGTTTGCATCTGAATTCTTCATATGTTCAGTCCAGCATTACGAGAAGTGCCACCTCATGCATATCGCTATTTTGTCCTGCCCCTATTATTGAATAATTAAATGCAATGTAAAATGTAAACACTGTACATTCTTCATTGCTGATCAACAATAATAATCCCAACTCCACATTGCAGATGCTGCGATGTGACTATTGTGAATGCACACTTTACAATATCGATACTGAACAATATATTGTGCAGCCCTAATTATTATTTATTATTATTATTATTATGGAAAAAATATTTTTTGTCACAGTTTAAAATTCTATAATGGTCCTAAAACACCATCTTTCTTTATCAATTTTTTTAAAAACACTGTGATACACACAACACAGCTACAGCGCTGGATGTTTTGTGATTCCATTGAACTGCAACCTGCAGCATAGAGACACACTTGCGCTGGCTATTCTCGGCAGATCCCAGGCTCCTGAACAGCTGCGACTCTTCCTGAACTGCTCTCGGTCAATGTTCAAGTTTTAATTTCCCCACCTCAGCGATTTTTAAATGCCTGTTGTCATAGACGCACGAACTGATATGTTTTAAATATCAAATATATCTGTCACTAGAATGACTGGTGATATCAAACATCTAAATATAGTACGCAAAACATTGACAAACACACTATTATTGACTTGACTTGTGAGTGTGAATTTAAAATGGCTCTTGTCTTGGGTGTCGCCAACACCACACTGGGCCAAGTAGGGAAGGACGTGGGACAGAGGACTAACTGAGTTTGGCTCGACCCAAAGGTTGTCATGCAGCACTGCTGAAAATAAACTAGCCTTCTCCAAGTTCTCTGCCATCTCTTTCACAGCCCTCTGGCCTTCTCCCGTTTGCAGCTCTTTCTCTCATCGCTCCTTTTTTTTCGTTTTGTTTACACTCAACTCCTCCCTTAAGACAAGATGTTTCCAAACACCAAGAGCAGATGTCAAAATGAAGTGTTTTGGCCTGCAGAGAGGAACGTGATGACTATCTACCATTCCTGACAGAAAACACCAGGAGACTGACAGACGGCAAAGAGAGAGAGGGTGGAGGATTTGTGGGATAAAAGCTCATTTTTCACGACTCACGTTTGACATACTGTACTACTGTAGATGAAAACGGCGCACATGTCAGTGAAGATCACACATCTTGTCTTTCGCTATGATTCTAGCAGGCTCTGAATGAATGCTCTTGTTCAGGTGATGCTGTTTGGATGGTGGGGCAGGATCTGGCTCAGTCTCCATGGGATCTCGTTCGCAAGCGGCTGAGTCAACGGATCACTATACGCCTTAAAGGTGAGCTCTGCCAGCAGTGTACTGAGGATAGGTTTACATGACACCTTTTTCTGCTAAATATTTTAAATCGTTAAAGCATTTTGGCTGTTCATTTACCCAACAATTGCACTTGGGAGGGTAAGGTGACAAGAATTGGAAGGGTGACATCTGGCCTGCATTTTGGGTGCCTGAAGACAGAAACTTTAAACAACTGGTTTCAAAGTTTTATGAAAGTCAAAGCTTTATAAAAACCAATAACATGTAAACTACAAAATGTTATTTATGTGCGAGCAGTTACAGGTGTTTTTTGTTTATGAACTTTTGAAGTGCTTTATGGGACCTCTGCTGGGACCTTGTAAATTATATATATATATAATTGCAATATCACACAAGTAGCAGTGCGATATGGCTGTATATCGGCACTGGTGGTGGACACGTCTTTGGAGGCGTGCGTTGGCATGAAGCCGCAGGACGAGTGCCTAAGTGTCTCACCAGCGACGAGATACAGCCACATTGCATTGCTATGAGTGTGACATTGCGTTTATACAACAGTTCGACGACATAGTCATGTATATAAAAAAGAAAATCAAACACGAAGAGTCTCAAAATCATTTTGTATCAGGAACTACTTTCTTCCACCATCCATTCACATCTGCAGCTGACATCAGAACAGCAGAAACCGTTGCTCATTCACTAACGTCACTTTAGAGCTAGTATTTGAATGATTCTCTAGCGTAATGTCTAAAGTGATGACAAAACAGGTGATTTTGCTGACATAATAAGATTATAAGGCTGAACAGCATGAAATGCCATCAGTCTACAGAGATTTCCCAATATTTCTCTGTTGCAATCAGGAGATTACAATAATTAACCCCGAAAAAGCCAAAGCAACGCAAACACTACCAGATTACTGTTGTGTTTGCAATAAGGAAAATCGCTAAACGCGTGGACATTTCTTCTTTCTTTCTGTTTACTGAACAAGTCTGCAATAGTGAAAACAGCAGACGCATTAGAAACAGATGGCCATCTCCGGTTTTAGGTCTTTAAGATGAGTCCCATTTCACACTCAACACACTACAATTACTATGGTATAAATACAGCACTACAGCATACAAAAGAGTGAGCTCGACTTAGAAAGTCACTGACCATTTTATAATGAATTGATCAGCTGTAGTTTAAAATTACGCTGTATTTTTCCTCATCTAAGGGCTTATTATGCTGTCTCTGATGCCATCTTGTCGATGAACAAGTCAACCGTCTTTGCTCAAAGACAGGCTAATGGCTGCTGACGCACTTTCTCAGAAATTATAAATATTTAAATATAGGCACTATCCTTATAAATAAACTGCATAGTTGTAATCTAAACAACTACATTCTCGACTAAAAAAGCCTCAAAAGTACATTATGTTGTCCAACAGCAGCAATATTTGTCAAGCTGTAGAGTGTCCTCTGCTTGTTACTGTATGTGGGCAGAGTAATACACAGAGGTGAAGGGTGAAGAGGCTGGATGAGTGCTGTTACTGGCAGAATATTTCACGGCTATCAGCCAATCAGATTCAAGAACCAGACGGAACTGTTGTATAAATATGTATATTCATATATGTATATGTGTGTGTTGTTGATATTTTCACTATAACACGACAAACATTTATTTAATTACTATTGTCATCATTTAATATGCAGTAAATGGTTAAACATTTCTCTGTTTCCATGGATCTCTTGTAATGAAAACTGATGTGTTATAAAGTTGTTGTTTTTTTTTTTTACATTTTTTACAAAAAATCTTTTGACAAATCTCAAAATTATCCTATGGTGTGACTATCTCAAGCATAGTTCAATAAATTACAGCCTTAATGTATTTAAAAGAAAACCATAAAAACATTAATAAATACTTTAGTTTAAAGTTTCTTATTTAGTAAATTGCACCTTTTTTTCAAAATGCTAATATTTTTTAATCTATATATTTCTAAAAACATAGGAACTTGATTCAATTTGTCACTGAAAACCATCTCCTCTGGTGTGATGCTAAATCCTCATTTTAAATCAAAAATTCGACAGATAATTGTGATTAGTTGAAGGACCCAATGAAAGATCATGTGAAGCCCAAGATGTGTTAAACATGTTAAGTTTATGTCTCAGAAATTTTTACATATTTAACTACTACTACAAAATTGCTACGTTTTGTTGTCCTTTGAACCCATAAACAAAATGTTGTTTATTCAAAATGTCCGACAAGGTTGTAGAAAAGAAATATTCATAATTTCATATAAAATAAATAGCACTATATAAAGATAAGTGTCCAACAATAAAGATAAATGACTCTCGTGCTATTTGTTTATTATTAAGATGTGTTTTCTTAATTATTCCTGTCATAAGACATTCTTATGGTACAGTTCTGTAAAAAGTAAAAAATAAAAAAACTGAAAGAATTGATCAAATTAATGACCCCTTTTATTTTCTTAGTGACCCCCTAAATTTACATCAGATCTAAATCCACATAAATATAAATACTTTTTTCTACCAAAAAGATGTTTTACAAAAAAGCATTTTTTAATTCCCTCTTCTGCTACCCTGTGTGTGTGTGACTCCCTTTGTAAAACCATGGCAAAAATCGCAAAATCTTATTCTGAGATATAGAGCATCAAAGTTGTATACCCATACAAATGATAATAAAGGTTTGAAATGCAGTGCTCAATTTATATTTAAATCATGATAAATACTGCAATTATTGACTTTATCAACACAGAATTATTATTTAGAGAAAAAACATAGAAGGTTTGCTAAATATACATCTATATCACTTTCCTGTGTATTAAGGTTTTATGATTATTATCTATTTATCAAGTTGTGCTGCTTAATATTTTTCAGAAACCCATGATGCTGTTTTTAGTATTATTTCATGAAGGTAAACATTTGGTGCATTTGTTTTTCTTTTTAACATTCGGTCACACTTTATTTTGATGGTCCGTTTGTTACTTTGCATCTACATGCCAACTAATTCTCATTAGATTATAAGTAGACTGTTAGATAGGGGTTAGGGTTAGTGTAAGTTGACATGCACTTGCAAAGTTTCTTATAGTCAGTGAAATGTCTGTTGAAGGAGCAGTATCAACAGATATTAAGCAAACAGTCTACTAATACACAAATGGACCATCAAAATAAAGTGTTACCTTTCTTTACCCTTGCTGAATAAAAGTATTTAATAATTTCTTTAAACTTTAGAATGGTATAACCTACAGCTTAACTTTAAATTTTTTAAATGTATTTCTACGGCATAGGCAGGAAGTAGCATTAATTTTTATTAATAAATATTGTAATGTTATTGTTGAGTTCCTTGAATGTAATGCAGTTCAATTGTTGTGAACTTTGCCAAATATTTGGTCAAATACCTAGGTAAAACGATCAGTCCTATGATGTGGAGAATCAGCAGATCTCCCATGTTTCCACGCTTTAATGAATAGCCACGCTGTGCTCCCTGTCGTCACATGACCCCGATGTTTAGCAGGGCTCCAGAATATTCCATCTCATGTCAAAACAACTCCACGAAGCCTTCGCTCAAATGCATTTCACGCTGGCCTCTGAGTGTTGTGCTCCTTGATGAACCCTGCAGCTTTGATTCATAGCTCCTGATTTTGCTTTCTGTCAGGCCTGTCAGAGTGTGCTCTGGATGAGATGACGTACGACTCCCTGATCTCCGTTCAGCTGCTGCAGAACTACGTCCGCCTGGTACGCTGATTCACTCTCGTGTCAAACTGACTTTTATTTAGCATGTCTGAGTTATACTGGATCATCTTTAAAGTTTGGATTAACAGTGCTGGGAGAGAACAGAAAAGGCCTTATAATACTGTGCGACCAAAACAACCTTTTTTGAGCCTCCTCTGTCAGTTTGGCACCTTGGGGCTACTATTCGAAACTATTTATGTTTTAAATGATGTAACAGAATACACACTGCACTGCAACAAGCTGTTATTTAAGACTACAAAACACTTGTTTGTTTATACAGTAAATTATGGGGTTTGAGCTAAATAATTGCATATTTATAATGCAATCTGTGTATATGCATATATTGTTTGAGTAGTGCCAGAGTATATTATTGATTTAGCCATATTAACTCAATTTTAACATTTCATTTTATATCTTTTATTTAAGTTAATTATTTTGTTAATTTTTATGAATAATGAAACAGTCTTGGTGGGCATAAGAAGCTTTTATCAAAAACATTTACTTATTGAGCTTTAAAGGGGGCCTATTTTGACCCTTTTACAAGATATAAAATAAGTTTCTGATGTTCCAAGATTGTGTATGTGAAGTTTCAGCTCAAAATACCCCACAAATAGATATTTATTACTCTTTGAAACTGCCCCTTTTAGGTTTGATGCTAATTGTGCCATTTTGGTGACTGTCACTTTAAATTCAAATGAGATTGTGCTCCCAGCCCTCTTTTCAAGAGTGGGCGGAGTTAAAATGCTATGTGTCAGCATAGTGGCAGATTCAAAAAACAAGACTAACGTCTTATGCTAATGAAGCTTCTCCCCTCTAATGACACGTACTAAGGGAGAATGTCAATCAAAGTGTTTCTGCAGACTGTTTTTATGAAGAGAGATTATAAAAAATTTTATTAATAAATTTTTTACCATTAGAAGCTGGTTATATTCACAAACTGTTGCCACACAACTCTGTTTAAACCACTTATAAAAATAGTTTTTGCATAATAGGTGCCCTTTAATACTGAATTAATGCACAAATAACATATATTATTTTTGTTGTTGTTGTTGTTGTTGTTGTTGTTGTTGTTGTTGTTGTTATAAATGTATGTAATACTAGTCCAATTCATTTTCTTTCTATTGTTATTGTTTTTAATTATTTATTTAAAAAAACATTTATTATAAATTTCAGGTCTGTATTATATACTTTAAATGTATAGTTCACATCAAAATGAAAATTATGCCATCATTTACTTGCTCTGTTAAATACAAAAGAAGATACATTGAAGAATGTTGGACATCAGTCACCATTGACTTGGTGAGCATAAGAAGCGTTTTTGTAACACATTTTTAAAAATTGTGAACAAAATAATGTTTTACTCTTTGAATTTGTCGCTGGTTTGAGCCTCGGCTGGGTCAATCGGTGTTTCTGTGGAGTTTGCATGTTCTCTCTCCGTTTGCGTGGGTTTCCTCTGGGTGCTCCGGTTTCCCCCACAGTCCAAAGACATGTGGTTCAGGTGAATTGGGTAGGCTAAATTGTCTGTAGTGTATGAGTGTGTATGGATGTTTCCCAGAGATGGCATAGTGGCAAATTCAAAAACAAGACTAACTTCCTATGCCAATGAGGGAAAGATTGTCAATAATGGGTGGGGTTCTCCCCCTCTGATGAGGTACAAAGGGAGAATGTCTATTAAAGTGTTTCTGCAGACAATTTATTATTATTAATTTAAATGTATGTAATAATTGTACATTAAATTTTCTTTCTATTATTATTTTTATTAGATATTTATTTTTAAAATATTTATTATAAATTTCAGGTCTGTATTATATACTTTAAATGTATAGTTCATGTCAAAAATGAAAATTATGCTGTCATTGACATGGTCCGTTAAATATAAAAGAAGATACATTTAAGAATGTTGGACGCCAGTCACCATTGATTTCTATAGCATTTGTTTTTCCTACTAGAAATTTCAATTCCTACTGGTTTCATTCATTCTTTAAAATACCTTAATTGGGTCAGTAAATGATGGCAAAAGTTTTGTTTATGTGTGAACTATCCTTTTTAAAATTGAAACTTCTAGCATGTTTGATTTACTCTGAGAGATCTTCATAGTTTGTATAAAGAGTGCTGATAGAAAGCTAAAACTTCTACAATACATCTGGACTTAAAACATCAGTCACCGAGCCTCCAAAACCAGTTTGGCACCTTGGAGCAACTCATACTATTTGTGTTTTGAATGTTGTAACAGAAGACACATTGCAGTGCAATGAGCTGTAATTTAAGACTACAAAACACCCTCCAAGACACACTTGAGTAATCAAGCCAGCATGAATAAAATATTTGGCACGAATAATAAAATGAAGCAGGTCAAGATAAATAATGCATGTGCTGTTGTTGTTTGTGATGTTTACCAGCGTTGGTAGTTTTGATGAACTTGATTGTGTGTTTTTTCTGGTGGTCAGGTGGAACAGTACCATAATGTTATCTTTCATGGGCTGGAGGGAAGCTTTCAGGAGTACATCGCCAACCAGATATCTCATTATATCAAGGTAAGTATTATCAGAAATATTAGAGTCTATTTGCAACACTTTTGTTTTGTCAACTGTCAAGTTCGGATGGTATTTTAAGTTTAATCACAAAAAAAGTGCAAAAGTAAATGTAAAATATGAAGTAAAATTGTTATTAGGGGCCAAGCTCCGAAGATCTGAGCAATAAGGGCTAGCAATACATTGTTGATTAAATTGTGAATGTTATGATGTCATTATCTTTCATTCAGTCTGTCTGATATCATGCTTTTTGATAAACTGATATATTCTGTAATAACATACAAATGTATTCTATGTGATTACCAAATTACACAGAAGGCTGTATTTTCACAACATTAGCTGGGTCACCCTTAGTTAACGCGCATATTGAAGTATCGCATAAGAAATGAGTGATGAAAACTCCAAATTACAAATAAACTAATCCAGTTTTTTTTTGCCAAAAAATAATTACGCTCGGTTGAGGTATCTTTTGAATTGTGCAAAAATGGGTGAGTAATGAGAATATTACACCCACATGGCAGTCATTGCTAGAAAGTATAAAGCTGTGGCAGAAAGTAACCAGAATTATTTATATTATTTATTAAATTTCCCATTATTTGTATTTTATTAACATCTACGCCTAACCCAACCATCACAGTACTGTAAAAACAGGAATTATACAGAATATTATTATTATAGCTAGAGGTCCATAGAGGTTAGCTGCAGTTTTAGCATATTGCCACCTAGTGGTCAGGAGATAATATGATTATTATTAGCAACCTTTAAATTTATTCATCTATTGTAAATCTCTGTTCATAGTATACTACATAATACAAGCTGTATATAATGTTCATAGTACATCCATCTGTAAATATTATCCATAGTTTTTCTATAATGGCACTTTATTACTTATACCTGTATCCTGCAATTGCTGGTATTGCGCTCCTGGTTAGACCTAAACTGCATTTCGTTGCCTTGTACATGTGTAATTACAATATAGTTGAATCTAATCTAATCTAATCTAATCTAATCTAATCTAATATAATATAATCTGAGTAATCTGATAAATGGGTAATTTTTGCCACATTTGCCAGAAATCATAACAAGGGTCTTTTTTGATTATGTATGAAAGAAAAAACATATGAAATATATCTTAAAGGTCCCATAAAATTAAAAGAATATTTTTTCAGTCTTGTTTGTTTTTAGGATATCTATAAGCTAATGCACGCCAACACAGTGATAAAAATTGTGTTAGAAGATATCAATTTTATCTTCTTTATATTGATAAATAAACATTTAAAGCTTGCATTTATCGCTTGCATTGCATTTAAACATTTAAAGCTTGGATTTATCGCTTCCGCCTAAATGGATTAGCAATTTTATACACGTCACATCATTTTTCAGATCCTCATCAAATCATAACCAAATCAAATGCTCTCTAGTATCTGACATGCCCCACCCCCTTTAAGACGCTTCTCTTTTGCTTTTCAATTTAGTTCCACCACTGTAGCAGAGCTTTGATTAAAAAAATGCTATTGGCTGTTTTTTTTAACAGGGAGGAGCTACAATATGTCCTGCCCTCTTTATGTTTCAGTTGAGATTGCTTTAAACATCGAATAAAATTGTACATTTCAAAGCACTTCACAGGGCCTTTAAATGTACAATATAACAGGTATTACAGAAATAAAGTAGAAGTTAAATGTGAGCTCCAAATAAAGGTCAGAAGGATTTTAATGATTCTCGGTTTGTCTCACATGCACTAGTGGTGATGTTTCTCATGCACCTGTTTTATGTTTGTGTGTCATCAGCACAGACAAGAGGCTCAGGGGATTGGATGTGATGTTGTCAGGGTGGAGATGGAGGAGAACCTATCAAAAGAGCAGCTGTTGGAGACCTTCATTAACTGTGGTAAGAGCGATTCAGCGCTGTATCAAGCAGACACATTTTGCAGCTGATGATATAAGAAAAACAAATCAACTGTCTGCAAGAGGTTTGAGTCAGCTGTACAGTTGAAGTCAGAAATATTAGCATCCCTAATTATTATTAGCCCACCCCCCTGTTTATTTTTTCCCCCGATTTCTGTTTAACTGAGAGATTTTTTTCAACATAATAGTTGAAATAATATTTCTAAACACAATAGTTTTAATATCTCATTTCTAATAACTGATTTATTTAATCTTTGCCATGATGACAGTAAATAATATTTGACAAGGTATTTTTCAAGACACTTCTATACAGCTTAAAGTGACATTTAAAGGCGTAACTAGGTTAATTAGGCTATCTAGGCAGGTTAGGTTAATTAGGCAAGTTCTGGTATAACCATGGTTTGTTCTGTAGACTATCCGAAAAATATATATAGATTAAAGGGGATAATAATATTGACCTTAAAATGGTTTTAAAAAAAATATTTAAAAGAGAAAAAAAATCAAATGGGGGCTTATAATTCTGACTTCAACTGTATTTGAACATACACTAAACATCATTTGAGAAGGCTTTATGAATCTGTTGTTGACAAAAGAGAGACTTTTCATGATGCTCTCTATCAAAATAAAATGATTTAAGTCATCTCATATCCTGATAACGATATGTATCACCATATATTACCTTTTGTAAATGTAATCAATTAATAGTATATATATCTTGACCACATGTAAAGAACTATTTCTTTTTTACATTTTTAAAATATTTACTCAGAAATGTACTCTTTCATATTTCTCACATTTGTTTTTTAGAAATTTAGAGCAAACATTTGATTAATAGTGTAAAAATATATTTATGTTTAATATATGCAAGGCGTCGTAGTGCTTTATGTTGGAATAATGTTAATCACTCCTCCATTGGACTTTAGTTGAGAAACCTTATAATATGTTTGGCTCTTGAAAAGCTCACATACATAATAAGGAAAAAAATCCTCTGAATTTTGTGATATCTGGGAGGTGTTTTTGAACTTTGTGAAAAATGGAGATACTGAAGAAGCTTTGGAAGTCTGAAGTTGTGGAATGTAAATTGGTGCTTGATTAGATTTTTTTATTAATAATTATTTATTTTAATGTTATTGTTTGATTATTTTTTATATTAAGGATTATTATTTAATTTTTATTTCTCCCCCTGTCTGAGGTAAGTTTTGGGTATTGGTGTTTGATTTATTGTAAAACCTTGAAAAAAACATAATCAACCCTGTTATACAAAAATATTTATAAAATATGAAAATATTTTCAATAACTAGTGATTAGAGGTCTAGCATAAAATAAAAATGATTCCTTGTTTGTTATTCTTGTTTCTGTCTGCATCATCGTAAGGCTGTGTAATATTGCTCTCATATAAATAGCTATAGAACATGATATGAAACTTTTTATTATCCATACATTGCATATCGTCATATTGCACAGCCCTCTTAAAGGGATAGTACAGTCAAAAGTGAAAATTCTGTCATGGACTCTTATTCCAGATATATTGAATACATATATTGATTTTTGAAAAATGTTGGTAGCCATAGAGTTGTTTTTTTCCCTGCTATGGAAGTCAGTGACTATTGTCAGCTGTCTGGTTACATTCTTTAAAATATCTTCTTTTGTCTTCATTAGAAGAAATAAAATCATACAGGCTAGGAATAACTTAAGATTGAGTAACTGGTAAGTAAATTTTCATTTTAAGTGCGCTATCCTCATATATATGCCAATCACTCAGCTATTTTTGTGATAATCACATTGTACTACTATAACGGTTGCTGGTTGAGTTGAACTTGAGTTGAATAATTAGATCTCTGAATGCTGGTGGTTTGTCTGGTATTGATGTGTTTGTGTTGTGTTTTAGGGTTCCTGGTGTCTCTGCATGAAGGCAGCGCTGGCCGTTGTGTTGTGGTGGTTCTGGAGGGTCTGGAAAGAGCCCACTCGCTCAGCCACATCCTGGGAGATCTGTGTGAAGCCCTGGAGAACCGAGGATCTGTCTACTCTCTCTCCCTCAGCCATGGTGAGACACATTCATACAGATACACAACCAGTCAGACTTTTGAGATAAGAATGATTTTTGGTTTTGTTTTGTTTTAGCTAACCAATGCTGCTTTTATTTGATCTATTTATTTGATGCATTTATTATTAAAAAAATATAGTAAAAACATATAATTTAAAACATATAGGAAAAAATGGTATCATCAAAAATTGCTGTTTTTACTGGACGTAATTGTATTTGTCCTTTAAAGAGCCCATATTATACATGAAATAGGGTCATATTTAGGTTGTAAGGGTCTCCAACAACAGTCTAATATGCATGCAAGGTCATAAAACACTTTGATGGTCTTATAATCTGCATTTATTTTTACCTAATTATCCCAGCGACTCCCATATGATTCGTTCAGCGATTCATTTGTTCCCAACCCCCTCCTCAGCGCGAAGCTAATCTGCGCTGATTGGACCGATGACAGCCTGCTGCGATTGGTCGACAGTGACAGGCTTCAGCACGAGACAGAGTGAAATGCCCAGCTGCTAATCAACTATATAAAAGTAGTCACAGTGCACACGCGCTTCATAGTGTAAGGCTTTTTTCACACACACACACAACCCTCCTCAGAAGAACTGGGGAGATCGACGCGAGTCTCTCTCTCTCCCTCTCCCTCTCTCACACACACACACAACGCTCCTCAGAAGAACTAGGGAAAGCGACGCGAGTCTCTCTCTCTCTCTCTCTCTCTCTCTCACACACACACACACACACACACAACGCTCCTCAGAAAAACTAGGGAAAGCGACGCGAGTCTCTCTCTCTCTCTCTCTCTCTCTCTCTCACACACACACACACACACACAACGCTCCTCAGAAAAACTAGGGAAAGCGACGCGAGTCTCTCTCTCTCTCTCTCTCTCTCTCTCTCTCTCTCACACACACACACACAACGCTCCTCAGAAGAACTAGGGAAAGCGACGCGAGTCTCTCTCTCTCTCTCTCTCTCTCTCTCACACACACACACACACACACACACACAACGCTCCTCAGAAGAACTAGGGAAAGCGACGCGAGTCTCTCTCTCTCTCTCTCTCTCTCTCTCTCTCTCTCACACACACACACACAACGCTCCTCAGAAGAACTAGGGAAAGCGACGCGAGTCTCTCTCTCTCTCTCTCTCTCTCTCTCTCTCTCTCTCTCTCTCTCTCTCTCTCTCTCTCTCTCTCTGTCTCTCTCACACTCACACTCACACTCACACACACACACACACACACACACACACACACAATGCTCCTCAGAAGAACTAGGGAAAGTGACACGAGTCTCTCTCTCTCTCTCTCTCTCTCTCTCTCTCTCTCTCTCACACACACACACACACAACGCTCCTCAGAAGAACTAGGGAAAGTGACACGAGTCTCCTGTCTCCTAGCTTACGATCGATCGCCATAGCAACGACAAACGGCAGTGGAACGCGAGCTCACGAAAGCCTTTAACGTTAAATCCGTAAACAAAGCGGCACGCGTCGCGTTTTTAACGTGGCTTACATGTGATAAGAGAATATAAAGAGTAACCGCGTGTACTGTACCAGGTTAACAACTCATCTTTGGGTAGAGACTGTCAATATTATCCATATGAGCACAGCGTGACTTCATTCGACTGGCGGCGTCTGTGTGTGTGTGTGTCTAGTGTTTTTTCTGTGTTAGTGGGCGGGGCCGCAGGTTTCAAATCTCCCTGGTTTGCACGCGTAACTACTGGCGAGGCTTGTGTTTCGTGGCTGCGTCATCGCGAAACACCTAATGACTCGTTATCAAGGCGACTCGTTTGAAGCACTATGAGTCGACTCTTTTATAGATGAATCAATAGTTTTAAACACTGTACACTTACAGATTTAAGCCTTAGCTGGATATTTCACTTCACTTACAGCTGTGTTACACACTACATGGAAGGGCATTTTCAAAAACCCATAATATGGGCTCTTTAAATATAGGATTTAAAATGTTATTTATTCTTGATTTGCAGCTTTCAATTTTCTGCCTCATTTTCCAGTCTTCAGTTCACAATCCTTCAGAAATCATTTTAATTTGCAGATTTTCTGTAATATTATGATAAACTAGCCGGCATGGTGGCTCAGTGGTTAGCACTGTTGCCTCACAGCAAAAAGGTCACGGGTTCGAGTCCCAACTAGGCCAGTTGGCATTTCTGTGTGGAGTTTGCATGTTCTCCATGTGTTAGTGTGGGTTTCCTCTGTGTGCTCCAGTTTCCCCCACAGTCCAAAAACATGTGTTATAGGTGAATTGGGTAAACTAAATGGGCCGTAGTGTGTGTGTGTGTGTAATAATAATGCTGAAATTCAGCTTTAAATTACAGGAATAAATGTCATTTAAGCCAAATTGTAGTAATATTTTACACTTTTTACTGTTTTCATCCAATAAACACAGTCTTCTTGGTGAGCAGAATAGGCTTCTTAAAAAACAGGACAAAAATCTTACTGATCTCAGATCTTTGAAAGGTAGTTTGTAGCAGAGCTGGAATAGTCCTGAAATAATATTTGGAATCAACTATTTGCTTTGTTGGGCAGGTCATGATGGGCTGTACTATTTCCGGGAAGGGAGTTTCTTGATAGGAACTCTGGCCAAGCCTCGTCTGCAGGGTGCTGAGCTGCGATTACAGCAGCACTTCCGCTGGGTTCAGCTGCGATGGGACAGCGAGCCCCTCAATGGCATGCTGGGACGGCATCTGCGCAGAAAGTTGCTCCACAAGGTCAGCACTGCTCATTATCTAATGAGCTACAGGGACGACCACCAGAATAGCCATTCAGCACTAAATTTAGTTCAGATTGTTTAGTGTATTCAGTCATATGACTGCTGCATCATTCAAACACTGAGTGATCTAGATATTTCACATTTTTGTTTGTGTGTGTGTGTGTGTGTGTGTGTTGTATATATATATATGTATATATATATACACACATATGTATGTATGTATATATATATATATATATATATGTATGTATGTATGTGTGTATATATTATGTATATTTATTTATTATTAATTAATTAAATTATTTATTTTTTCATTCATTCATTCAGTTTTATTTTATTTTTATTTTTATTTATTTATTTTACTTCTTAAACTAAGAATACTCTAAATACTAAAACCATGCATTTTATTACATTTTTTTTATGTTGAATCTCTTTTGGGTCAAAATGGACTGAAATTCATCATGTTTAAATACTTTTAGAATACTAAGTGTTTTTAGTTGCAATCACATGATTAAGATCTTTTAAATATCAAAGTTATAATCATAATAATTAATTATGACCCATGCACTAAATTTCAAGTCTTTCATGCACTTAAAGCCATGCAGTAACTTCTAGTGAGAAAAAGATTCAAGTTTCAAAAACATCCTGAACCTCACCTTCAGTGACCTGTTAACAAAAAAAGCCTGTGGAATTTAGTCATTCAGAAAGTACAGTAAAGTACTCATCTGGTTCACTTTTCTGTGACTACAGACTCAGGGCCAGTGCTGGACATCTGATGATCCTCTACAGAAAGCTCTTTCTTGGGTTTGCTCAGTGTGGCACCAGCTTAATGCCTGTCTTTCACGTCTGGGGACCTCAGAGGCCTTGCTGGGACCCTACATCTTCCTCTCCTGCCCTGTGAATCTGGAACAGACCCAGGCCATTCCCAAGTACATCACTCTAATGTTGTCATTATACTTGAAAATATTGATAGTCGATAACATTTCTGATACCACAGCTGCAACATTAAGGGCATATCATTTTAGCCACACAGTATCTAACAGTAATTTTAAAGTCCTGAAATTAAAATCATATATGTTGGGTGGTGGCAGCAATATGCTAGTATTAATATTATCTATGAACTAGAGTGCTCCGAAACAAATACAGCATTTGCATGAGACAATATACATGTATAAGCATTGAAAACTTAAGAGTTTCTCACTTCTGCCAACAAGAGTCTATGTTTTTTATGACATCACAACACACTTCAGCTTCTTATCAGATCTTCTGGGCCCAGACTTTCAAAAGTAATCCAGTGGGATTTTGGATCACAGATTTGATCAAATCTTGGAAATGGGTTTTTTAAAAGTAACAGAGGGATTTTGAATTAAGATCAGACCATGTGATCCACTCTTACATTTGATTTGGATCAATCCTGCCCTTTGGGTTATTCAAAACTTTGAACTCAGATTGGGATCTATTTGATTCTACTGGTCCTATCAGAAGAGTGTATTCTGTTTTTTGAAATTTTTTTTTTTTTTTTTTTTTACTAAATAAACCAAACAAAATAAAAAAGTTTTTATTTTTTTAATGATCACAAACTTAATGGTTACTAATGATATATAAATTCCTTCATATTTGAAGCCTATATGAAGCATGTCACATCTACTGACACATGGTAAACAACAACAACAAAACAATATCAAAGCAGTATTGTATTAGAACAAACTGAAAAATGTGAAATGTTTGTTGATTGCAGACTTTTCTGTTTCTTACAATTAAAACAAACACTGGCTGTTTGTGGCCACTGGTGTTTTGCCTACCTGTTGTTCTTCGCTAAGCCAGTAGGCTACTCTGTTGGTTCTATTTAAGGCTCTGGTAAACTGGATTTGGTAATCCTAAAATTTGGTATTTGGATCACTGTGATCCAACCAGTGGTGGAAAGAACATGGAAAAATCATACTCAAGTTCCACCCTATAGAGTTAAAAGTACATTTACTTGCCTAAAAATGTAGCGCGAGTAAAAGTATCTGTTGTAAATATTACTCAAAGTATGAGTAAAAAGCCCTTTTAAAAGTACTCAAGAGTAGTCAATAGTGAGTAAGACACGCTTTGAAAAGCTGATGCATTTACATGTAATTTGTGGATGTGTGTAAACGTAATACGTAATTGCCCAGCAGACACACAACGTCATAAGACGTTAATATTAGGTCAGGTCATGACGTCAGGTGACCAAAATTCAATTTCTATTATAAAGCGCCCATGTCTTGAGGTTGTTCATTTTTCTAATCTCCATTGACAGGAAACAATAAAGTAGTGACTGCAGGTTGAAGGAAGTAGTGGAGTAAAAATACTGATACAACACTAAAAATGTACTCAAGGGAAAGTAAAAGTACACATTTTTAAAACTACTTAGTAAATTTTCAATTACAGTAATTTGAGTATTAGTAATTTGTTACTTTACACCACTGGATCCAACCCAATGTTCCTTTAAAAACTGTCATAAAAGTAAGATAGATCAGTTAATCCTGGATAGCATAACATGGGATTTCCAAATCTGGACCAATTTGATCCAGAGTATATTTTTTGAAAAACTGGGCCCAGATCAATCACATGTTCTCTGAACTGACAGACAGTTGTTCGCTGCCCTTTTTCGCCCCTGCTACCTACCTTCTGCTCACAGCTCTCTCCATCCATTAAAGATTAAGTTAAATTGAGCTAGACTTGGTGATGTTTTATAAACAAACTTCGCATGCACAGATGTTTTGACAAGGCTAAAGTTGCGGTCACACTGCATGTTTCGCCCCATAGACTTTTCATTCATGAGCATGCAAATGCGACAGACCGGAAACACAAATTCATGCAACAAGTTGTGCAGTTCGCTGTGTTGCAAAGTTCTAGCTTGGTGAACTCTGACCTGCAAAATCAGATCAAAACAGATCAGATCAAAACATCAGATCAGATCAAATAAGATCAGATCAAAACATCAGATCAATCAGATTAGATCAAAACATGACCTCTCTGTACAGAAATTAAAAATGTGGACCAATCGCTAGCTTTTATAAATGTCTAATCATCTTGTTTAATCCCACCCATTTTCGCAGCGCCGTACGACAGAATTTGCATGCTCCACACCACAGCATAATTCATCATTGACAATCATTCTATTATCCAATCTACATAAGACCAAACCTCTATAAACAAAAGCCATCATTTAAACAAAATTCTATTGGCTGTTTTTTAAAGTGGGAGGAGCTAATTAATATCATGCTGTATCATGTTTCTGTTGTAAATAAGCCCACTTAAAATAGCTATCCATTTCAAGGTACTTCAGGGGACTTTTAACACTATTCTACATTGATTTTTATTCACTATTTTGTTTATCTGCACAGGCAGTGTTTTGTACTAACACTTGTCCATGTGTCTGTTCAGGTGGTTGGTGAGGCTCTGGAATGCAGTGATCGTTCCACGAGTCGAGGACGCTGTTATATTGAGAGTAACAGCCAAACGCTCTCCCTCACAGCGACGGTCTCCCAACAGCAAAGCTCTGAGCCCAGGCCAGAGAGCGGTGGTCAAAGCAGCTCTCAATATCCTGCTCAATAAAGCTGTTCTGCAAGGCTGCCCACTGCCCAGACCAGGTACAGCATCATCAGAACTGATGAGGAACGCATGGAAATAATAGTTACTACTGATGCGATTACATTCATGAGTGGCGTGACAGAAGCTCAGCTGATTTCACTATAAAGGCCCTATTTCAAGCGCAAGAACAAACGAAAAGATTCAAACAAAATGTAATTAGTCTGGAGTTTGTGTCAGCGGTTTGTCAAATCTAATTTACCTCAGCTTGTAAACATAAATTACATAATAGATGAGTATGGCTGTGATAAGGCTCCACTTTCTTTGATTTGAACATCTTTTACAGTTCATTCTGTTCAGTCTTTCAAGTAAAAACCTTGAGCTGCTTAACGGGACAGTTCACCCTAAAATGAACATTTACTCACCCTCAAATGGTTGCAATTTTTTTAGGCTGCGTTTACATGACAATGATGAAGCCAAAAAAAAGCAGGAAAAATTAACTGCGTTTTGACATTTTCATGTCTACATGACATTGTTTTTTAGGAATGTCTGACGTTTCGACATGGTGCAAGCGCAAGTGTTTTAAAACACTCCACTGATGATCCACATGGTGATTTGAAACACCCAGGTCACGTGACTAAGGTGATTCGAAACACCCAAGTCATGTTATTAAAGCAATTCAAAGCATCTGTCATTTCAGGAGCATTTCAAGACCCGGCGAATCAGCGTTTGACAGGGTCAAGTGTCTAAGGTGATTCGAAACACCCAAGTCACATGACTAAAGCAATTTAAAGCAACGGTCATTTCAGGAGCGTTTCGAGACCTAGCGATTCGGCGTTTGACTGACAGGGTCACGTGACTAAGGTAATTCGAAACACCCAAGTCAGGTGACTAAAGCAATTCAAAACATCGGTCCTTTCGGGAGCATTTCGAGACCCGGTAAATTGCTGTTTTACTCACTGGGTCGGAAAGCAACTCATGTAGTCTAGTGGACTGTGCGTATGTACAGAGTAACTGTGCTGCAAATGGCCTGAGTTCGAATCCCTATTATACAAATGCTCTTAAATTATGACTTGATGTATTTTAATAATGTTACTTTTTATGACTAAAGCGAGACATTTATTTACAAAGTGTTTATTCGGATGTCAGACCAAACAAAACACGTTATAAGAACAGTCACTAAAAACTAACATTTATAGCTGCATAACCCTGGATCCGAACCCATTATTTCTGCATGCTAGTCAGGAACTCTCACCACTTCACCAAATTACTTGAAACCTCAGCTCTACAATGTCTGTTTCTTTGCTGAAGCTGTTCCAGAGCGATACATTAAAAAATGACCACTAGGTGTCACTGTAGAGACGGGCTTCTGAACGTTTCGATGCTTCGACACATTTCGACTGTTTCAGTGTTTCATGAAACCTCGCTTTGCCCACCAATATGTTTTCAACTGTTTACATATCTGCGAAAACACTGTATTGCGAATGCCAGGCCAGTATTTGGCACTGTCAGCTTGTTAGTAAACAGTACCTGTAGTGAAGTGACGAGGTGCCATTGGTGCTTGTTGGTGCATTATTTGCTGTGTGTAAGATGTGTCTCCACTTTTGGTTGTAATGTAAAGTAAATCACTAGGCTGAAGCATCAGTAAACACTTAAGCAACAACACTACCACATACACACACTTGCCTTTTATGTACACTCCTCTAAACACCTACTATGCACAAGCATGAAGTCATTGTTTTTGGATGTTTAAATGGACATGACAATGGTGGCATTTTTAAAAACATTTTTAACCACATTCCAAATCATCCCATAAAACACATTGTCATGTAAACAAACAGGCAAAACATAAAATTGAAACATCTTTGTGTAAACGAGCCTTTAATTTCTATTTCTAATTTCTTGTTTTTTCTATTAAAAACAATAGACAATATTTTGAAGAACGTTGGAAATTGGTAGCCAATCAAAATTAATTAAAATACATTCAATTCAATAAACTTAAGCATTCATTTAGTTGTTCACCATACAACAAGATGATAGACCGGAGGCCGTCATGCTGGCTGGCTAAAAACTAAAAGTCTGTGTGCATATACCCCAGTGAGTCTGACGGTGAGGCCCCTCAGTGATTTACTTAAGTCTATAATAGTCAGTACATTTCCACATTTGGGTGAACAATCCCTTAATATCTGCATTGATTATTTGTGTTTCTTTATGTTTGTGTGGTTAGAGATAGACAGGCTCTTGCCAGAGCTCCAGGGAGGATGTTTTTCTTTTTCCGCTATTGGCTCCGCCTACAGGAAAAGTGGAAGAAAAGGTGCTTGGAGACGAGCCAATACAAGTCCACGGAAAAAAGAATGCCCCGCCTCTGGGAGGAGCTCCAGCTGCTCTTTTAGAGAAGGTGGCGCTGTTTTTCAGCTACAGTAACAAGCTGCTTTTGACCTATTGTTTATATTAAATTGTCCGAATAATCTGTGTTCATTTATTCTCATAATACAGGATCTCTAGCCAATTCAAGCTCTCAGTTGATGACAAATGGCAATCATGCGAGGTTGGTTTCCTCTGTGCGTGTGTGTGCTCGCGTGCATGTGTTTGTTGTGCCAGCAGATGGCAGTGTTAGTCAGTATATGTGTGTATGTGTTTCTGCAGATGGAGATGTCAGCAGTAATTGTATGTATGTGTGTGTTTCTACAGTGGTTTGACTCTCTGCTCTGATGATGAGACGGATCTCATTAGAGAACTCCAAAGCATGTGCTCTAGCAAATCAGAGCCAGACATAAGCAAGGTAATAGACATTCGTTTATTCGTTTGATTGTGGCAACCTTTTGAGAACGGTGATAATTGAGCAGTTTTAATTTTAGTCACAATTCTGCCATTCAAGATAGGAAATTGTAAGCATGTAAACAAAATGGCGGTTCAAGGTGTGTAAATAAGGTAAAATATCTAGTTTATTTATTTGTTCATTTGACATTTTGCTATTTTTAATAAACATTTCTAAATAGACATTTTACTGTTTTCTATTGTTGTTCTTGCATCAAGAACAACAATAAATTAAATTATGAAATAAATTCTTATTATGGCGACATGGTGGCTCAGTGGTTAGCACTGTGGCCTCACAGCAAGAAGGTCACTGGTTCGAGTTCTGGCAGGGCCAGTTGGCATTTCTATGTGGAATTTGCTTTTCTCCCCGTGTTGGCGTGGGTTTTCCTCCGTGTGCTCCGGTTTCCACCACAGTCCAAAGTGAATGTGAGAGTGTAGGGGTGTTTACCAGTACTGGGTTGCAGCTGGAAGGGCATCTGCTGTGTAAAACATGTGCTGGATAAGTTGGCGGTTCATTCCACTGTGGCAACTCCTGATGAAAAAAGGGACTAAGCCGAAGGAAAATTAATGATTGAAATTATTGTTATTTAAAATTGAAAGAAAATTATTGTTTTTTAAATAAAAGAAATTATATTATATTATATTATGACAGAGATTAAAGCTGAACAAAACCTTCACTTTAAACCAAAAGCATAGCAACAGATTAAGAAGCTACTTTACTACCTTGCTACTAATGTAACAGTAAGAGCATTGTGGCTTTTGCATGTACCAGCACCACTCATATTTCCTCACAATATGCAGAATAACACAGTAACACAATAACACAGCTTGTTACTATTCCTATCCTCTTGTCTCTGTAAACTACAAAACAGTCTGTGCTTCTCTCACAGACTGTCTGTTCAAGCTGGCACAAACAGTCTGGCACAGTTGAACACGTGGCCTTGGGGTTTCTGGGAATTGACAAGATGTGTTCATTCATGTTCATTTCCTCTATTTTTACCTGTTACAGATTGCTCTGTTCAAAGAGGACTTCATCATGCTTCCAGACTCGAGTTCGGCTTCTCCTCTGGGGACTGATGGCGAGGTCAACCAGCCCCAAACACATTCGCGTACAGCAGACAGAGCTGTGGATAACACATGTCCTCTACCACAGCAGGCAAGACTTTCCTCAAACACAATATGGCTCTGTTCCCAAGCCCACTGAGACCCCTCTATGGACAGCAGCCTACGTATATTATTTAGAAAGCTTTACATATTGTGCACGGTTAAATCCTGTCCTTTTTCTAAATTGAAATATGTATTTTTAACCAAAAAAATATGAATTTTATGGTTAAAAGTAGTATTCCTGGTGGAAAACGTATATTACCCATGATTTCCACAAAGACTGTCCTCTCTAATCAGACAATTGAAACAAGCAAATCATGCCATATACGTATATGAAGCACTAATGCCTCATTTACACTTTGTAGCTGCCTGTCGCTCTGGGTGGCGATTGAAACCATTGTGGGTGTTCTCACCTTGACATTGCTTAGGTAACGTTTATGGTTATTTTTACAGAGAGCGAATGAGTTTACGTGCCACTGAAAGTAAACATTGCTCAGAGAAAACTCTAAATATAAATGGAATTAGTACATAAAATGCCTAATTACAAAGATGATCAAGAAAAAAAGTGTGTTCTCTGTCATTGTGACAGTTTATCTGCTGCAAACACAGGTCTGTGGAGGTCTATAGCACCGAGAGTACAAGCGGTTTCTGCATGAGCTGAGAGCTGATGCTCCTATTGGCTGTCGCTCAAGAATGTTTCTATTCATTTGCATAAAGTTGAAGGATTCTCAACTTTGTCGCGTCGCTTGACACACCCACATAAACTCCTTACACACAATGATTCCGGTAAATATCCGGAAAATTTCCGGTACGACTTTACCGATTAATTTTAAAAAGCGCTGTTCACACAGGCAAGGATGTGACGGAATTTTTCCAGATAAAACCATTCACAATACCGGTAAATTCTGATATCATTAACCAGAAATGAGCTCTAAACGGCTGCGCTTGTATTTGTAATCATTTGACTACATTACAAACTCTGTGAATGGATACCTATTGTGAACAACTTCGATGAAAACATATGGAGGAACACTTTCACATGTCGAGATGTAGATAATATGTGTGTACACATGTCATGTGTCAAGCATCTGAAGCAGAGCTTGAAGGTAAACAAACAGCAATTCATCATAAGCATTTTATCAATCATTTTTTACACAGCTGGCATTAGGAAGGAACATCGAAACGTTATCTAACTAACATCTAGCAGCTAAAGGTGTCTGGAAAAATATTCAAAGGCTTTTACTTTTGTAAACAGCGCGGAGGTGGATGCGTCTGAATGTTCGGATTGGCTGGAGTAGACGTCTCACGTCAGCGCGTTCTAAACGTGAACGCGCTCTTTCTGGTCATTTTCCTTCCGCGTTCACACGGTGCCACATTCCGGCAAATTTAACAAATTTAAGGTAATGTTACACTTCTCTTTCCGGAAAATTGCTGGAACGAATTTACCGGTATTTTCAAAAAGGGCCTGTTCACACAAACAAACCACATACAGAAAATTGCCGGTAATTTTCCGGAAAGGTCTTTATGTGTGAAAGGGGCTTTTGTCGCCAACGATTGTTGTCGCTAACGTGGACGCCCGAAGTCGCTCACTCTCTGTTAAAATGAACGATCGCTTATTGCTTTGCCGATGCGAGTCGCTCGTAGTGTGAATGCAGCTTAAGTCTCAGATATTGATTTACATATGCAAATTTGTAAAAAAAAAAATTTATAAATAAAAAGTTAAAATTGTCATTTTATTATCACAATGTTAGCTACAATTTAAAATGATAAATTCAGCCAAAAAGGTCAATTCCATTTAGTTTTTTTCTGGGTGTTTTTGGAACTTCATATGGCTACAGTTGAATCACTGAAGTCATATGGAATGTTTTGACAATGTTTTTGGTTCATTTTCTGCACTTCAAACATTTCAGTACTGTTGTTGTCTATGGAGGGTCAGAGAGCTCTCGGATTTGGCTTCCCTCACTCCGAGGCTCTGGAACTCTCTCCCTATAACATTAGACACGCTGAATCTTTTAGATTGTTTAAATCATCCTTGAAAACACACTACTTTACAGTCGCCAATTGGTGAGGGGTGTATTCTTGGAGATGTTTTATGATTCTAGATATTTGAATGTTTTATTTTTATTATTACTCTAATTACTGTTATTGTATCTTTTTTGTGTAAAGGCTTTGAAAAAATAATATATATATATAAAAAAATTACTATTATTATTTTAGCAAAAAATCTTCTTTTAGTCAAAAAATTCAAAAAGTAATCATTTTCCCGGCGGTTCATTCTGCTGTGGCGACCCCAGATTGATAAAAGGACTAAGCCGAAAAGAAAATGAAGGAAAATGAATGAATACTTTTCCCATTTAAAACATGACTCTTTAAAATAACATTTTTTAAAATATAAAAATATGACTCTTCTGCAGTTATCACGTACTAAGACTGACGGAAAATAAAAAGATGCTATTTTCTACATCAATATACAGTAGCTAGGAACTGTACTCTCATTTTGACATAATAATCAAGGAACTTGGCTACAGCAGGAACAAAGATATTAAGCAGCTCCTGAAAATAATCCCATAACTAGGTAACATCGCTGCGTAATATCTTTGTGCCTGCTGTAGCCATATCACAGCAACAAAGTTCCTTGGTTTTTCTGCCAGAATGAGAGTATAATGTAATGTGTATTTATATAGTGCATTTATTGTGTATGGCCATACACCCAAAGTGCTTCACAATTATGAGGGGGGTCTCTCCACACCACCACCAGTGTGCAGCATCCACTTGGATGATGCGACGGCAGCCACAGGACAACGGTGCCAGCGCGCTCACCACACACCAGCTATAGGTGGAGTGGAAAGATGGAGATACAGCCAATTTGGTGGATGGGGATGATTGGGAGGCCATGATCGTAAGGGCAAATGGAGGGAATTTGGCCAGGACACCGGAGCTACACCCCTACTCTTTTACGAGAAGTCCCATGGAGTTTTTAATGACCAAGAGAGTCAGGACCTCAGTTTAACCTCTCATCCAATCATCGTTGTCGGGGACGAAAGTGAAGAGGGTTGGGGAGTCATGAAAGAAAGTGAAGAGCTTGGCGGGGGTGCATGAGGATGGGATCGGTAGAAAGGTGCCAGATCAGATTTCAGAGGTGCCGGACCAGGTTCAGCTCTGCTTAGCTTCAGTGAGTAACCAGTCTTGGGCTGCAGGGTGATATGGCTATGGCATATATATGTGGTATAGTTAAAAATAGCAACTTTTTATTTTCCATCACTCTTAGCACACAATGTAACTCAACTGTTTCACTCTCTGGGAGTTGCAAAATGAGCTTATTGTTTCTTTAGCATCAGCTTTAAACAAAGCCTAGCTCATAGCTTGTTTGGTTTGGAACAGAGCGCATATATACACTACATTCTCCTTTTCATTCTTTTAAAATGTTCTTTTTGTTCATTGCTTTGTCTTTGAAAAGACTGACAGTGGTCATGCTTCTCCTCGGCGAGTGACGAGGCCCAGGTCCCATCTACCTGTCCCAAGCAGCAGAGGATCTCAGCAGATGATCAGCAGCAGCTCTTCCCTTCAGAGTCACAGCAGAGCCTCCTCCAGCAGCAGCAGCAGCAGAACAAGGCAGCCCCCGTCCAACAACACAAACAACCTCTCACAAGACCACATCTGGTTCCTGGACCCCAACTCTAATGAAAACTACAGCACCCATGGATAGACTCCGCCCACTGCCCTCCCTGTGCCCTCAGCCTGTCCTCCCCCTCAGTTTAGTGAAGTTAGGTTACTGGCAGCATTTTAGTATTTGTACATGTTGTCCATAATTGTTACACTATATTACATTGTGTACTTTGGGACCATAGTTTTAATATATTCAACTGTTTAAGAAAAAATGAAAATAAGAAAAGGACTGCTTGAACACTTTACAATTTGCCTTTTAGGTCAAATGTTTTGGATCAAAGTAAGAGCTAGTGGTCTTTTTGCTCTTTAGTATTTTCAATCAATTGTGTATGACGTTTAAATAAGTGAAAGGTGAGTTTTAAAAACTGTCGAAATCAGGGTTTTACCAAATATGTGTAAATAAGAACCGGGAACTGAAATGTTGTATAGATTATAGTGTGTGTGTGTGTGTGCGTGTGTGTGTATGTGTGTGTGTGATTTTTGTGCTTGTACATTGGAGGAATTTTGAAGGGAAAATGAGAACTGTATATATTGTTTGTAATATTAAATTTGGGTTCATATTTTTTCACTCGTTTCCAAATGAACTGAATGTGGCAATAAGTACCGCCATCACGAACACAGGATATTTCGTTTTTGTCCGTTAAGCCATAATTATTAGTATTTTAAATTTCTCTCATGCGTGCTCGGATACTTGCATCGTGAAGCCTGACTAATCGGAAGCAGCGCACATTTAAGCATTTTCGTTTGTCTCCTGTATTGAACACTTAGGATAATCAAGTATTCTTTTCAAGTCAGTATTGTTTATATGTACAGAAGAGATTATAGTTGACCTCTGATGTTTAACTGTATTATAGTTGTCGGACGAGGTTCAGAGAAGTTGTCCTGTTTCCTCCAAGCACAACGATTAAAAATGCACTACCCTAGAAATCACCTCAGCTCTTGGGTTTTCTTTATACACACAGCTCACGCAGCTAACATATTGTTCAAGAAATCACTTCAGCTGTTGGGTTTTCAGTTTCCACATGGCTAATGCTAAATTCATAAAATAAATCCCCTCAGCTTTTTGGTTTTCCTTCATCACACAGCTGATGTTAGCATTGTGTTTGCAACTAATGCTAGCTATAAACATTCCCATATATTGTTTTTTTCACACTGCTAAGTTTATGTAAGATCACAGTGCCTGAGATTTTTATGCTAACATTGTGTTTGCAGCTAATGCTAGAACTTTGCATCAGCTCTTGGGTTAGCTAACATGTGTAAATGCTAAAGTTACCATTGTCATAAACTCACCTTAGCTCTTGGATTGTCTTTTTACACACAGCTAATGCTAATAAATCATCTCAGTTTCTGGGATTTTTTTTCTCTACATACTGTAGCTGTAGCTGCATACTGTAGCTGCTAACATCCAAGACATCGCTCCAGCTTTATTGTTTTCTTTATCCACACAGCTCATGCTAATATAGTGTTTGTCATTAATTCAAACATTGTCGTAAATCACTTTAGCTCTTGGGATTTGCGTAACAATAGCCAGTGCTAACAAATTAATCCCTACTGAAAAAACAGCTTAAACCAAACTGGACATAGCTGGTTTTGGCTGGGCTCTAAGCCTGGCGAAGCTAGTTTTAGCTGGTTATCTTCCAGCCTGACGAGCTAAGACCAGGCTGGAAATGGCTGGAAACCTGCCTGCAGATGGCCAAAACCCCTCTAAAACCAGGCTAGTCAACCAGCTAAACCAGCCTAGGATGGTTTAAGCTGTTTCAGTAGAGATCATTTTAGCTGCTGGGTTTTTATCCTCCACATAGCTAATGTTAAAATCATCCAATTAAATCCCCTCAGTTTTTTTTTCTTCAACACAGCTGATATTAACATTGTGTTTGCAGCTAAAGCTAGTTATAAAGATTCCCATATTCTTTCTCCACACAGCTAATGTTAACATTGTGTTTATGTAAGATATCAAGGCAGCACCTGAGGTTTCTTTCTTCAAACAACTAACTAAGGCTAACATTTGCAGCTAATGCTAGTTCTACTGTGCATAAGCTCTTAACTAACATGTGTAAATGCTAATTGTCATAAAACTCAGCTCTTGGATTTTCTTTTTTACACACAGCTATGATAACAGCTTTGATCACTACAGCTTTTTTGGTTTCTTTATCCAGCTCATGCTAATATAGTGTATGTAGTTAATTAATGCTTAAATCACCTTGGCATTTCTTTTAACACAACTGCTAATGCTATATTGTCCAAGAAATCACTCCAGCTGGGTTTTCATTCTCCACATAGCTAATGCCAATCATCCAATAAACCTCACAAGATTTTTGGTTTTCCTTTACCACACAGCTGATGTTAACATTGTGTTGGCAGCTAATGCTAGTTATAAACATTCCCATATCTTGGGTTCTTTCTCCACATAGCTAATGTTAACATTGTGTTAAAATACCACAGTGCCTGAGATTTCTTTCTACAAACAACTAACTAATGCTAACATTGTGTTTGCAGCTAATGCTAGTTCTACTTCACATGAGCTCTTGGGTTAGCTAACATGTGTAAATGCTAATGTTAGAATTGTCATGAAAACACCTTAGTGCTTGGATTTTTGTTTTACACACAGCTAATGCTAACATTGTTCAAGACATTCCGCTTTTTTTTTGGTTTCTTTATCCACACAGCTTATGCTAATATGTGTTTGTCATTAATGCTAACGTCATAAATCACATGGTAGCTCTTGGGATTTCATTTAACAACAATGCTAACATATTGTCCACTTAAAAATCACTTCAGCAAATCACTTCAGCTGCTGGGGTTTCATTCTCAACCCCTCTAAAACCAGGCTGGTCGACCAGCTAAAACCAGCCAACCAGCCTAGGCTGATTTAAGCTGTTTTTTTTTCAGTAGGGATGTGTAAATGCTAATGTTAGCATCATCATAGAACTCACCATCAGCTCTTGGAATGTCTTTTTCCACACAGCTAATGCTAATAAATCATCTCAGCTTCTGGAATTTTTTTTCTCTACATACTGTAGCTGATGCTAACATTGTTTATTTACCTCAAACTAATTTATCTGGAATCATTCATCTGCTTTTTGTATGTGTATTATTTACATGGTTTATGAGGACATTTGTATAATGACATGAATAATGACATGACTAATTATGAGGCATTACAGTGTTGAGGTGGTTTATGAGAACATTCCTTGTGTCCTTGTAATTTAAAAGATTAAAATAATACTAAACATGGTCATAAGGTAAGTCATGTTACAGTATAAAATACATTACGCCTAAAGGGAGTCCTCATAAATCACAAAAACCAACCTGTGCATGTGTGTTCTCTTCCCTCAAGCTTCCTACAATAACACAAGAGGTCACTTGAGATCATACGTGTTGGCCAAACAATAAGAATAAGTGAATCACAGTCTTGAAAAATATATTTGTTTCACAGAGAAGACTTAACTGTATCTATCTATCTATATATATATATACTGTATATATTTACACATTAAAATATCACTGTTGTTCGCACATTTCCTAATTCCCTTACAGAAACAAAACAAAAGAGTAACTGTCTTGCCATTTACATGATTCATATGATTCCACTTTGGTGCCATCTCACGATAACTTAATAAATTAAACGTACATCTGAGGAAGAATAGATCTGATTTGATCTAAGAAAGGACAGACAAACGCAATTGTTTTTTGTTTTTTTTACAGTGTTCAATTATTCCTGGCCTCACTGTGTCCCATTGTGAGAGAATAAAGGAGTACCTGCATAATAAATGTCAAGAGATTTGACGATAGTTCATCCAAATTAATGTACCATTGGGGCCACTGAGTCTTTTGAGATGCTCAGAGGCGCGTGTCCTGGATGTTGTCCTCGGCCTCCTCCTGCAGGGTCTGCGTGACGGAGCTCAGTTTGGATTGTGGCGTCCTCATGCTGGAGTTTCGGCGAAGGAACAGTTTGAGCCGCTCGGCTGGACTGATGGCGTATGAAGCACAAAGATGAGTTGTATAAATATTGCTGATCCTTATCGTCCAACACAAGAAATTGTAGAGGATATGAATATCTGAGTAGTGAACGTAAATGAAAGCTGGTGAAGTTGTAGACAGAGATTGAATAAAAGCCTCCACCCGTACGAGCCAGGGAAACACGTCCATCTCCCAGGGAAACACGTCCATCTCCCATAGTGGCGTACGGGCTTCGGGGGATCGTATGGGAGTGCAGAGCGCCTGTCACCAGCCAGATCAATCCGTATTAACTAACACACGGAGATCTGGGGGACAATACCGGCGCCCCGCCCAAGCCACACCAGGCTCCTCCCACACATCCAATTATTACTTGAAAATCAATAATCTTTTATAGTACGTACATGAGAGTTACTTCTTCTGGACGGTGGCAATTTTTAAACTGCCGCTAATTACTGCCTACATAGAAGAAACACAGGTTTAAGAACAACATGGGGTTGTTTTTACGGTTGAAATGGTTGTTAATTAGCATTTATACTCCTTAAATAGCTAATTGTTCGCATTTCCCACAATGCATTGCGGCAATTAAAACACGATGTGTTATTCAGCGTTCCAAATCAGGATTTTTCTCTACTTTCTCCATGGAAAATAATGTGGAGGATACAGAACAATGCATTAGCGTCGGAAGTGTGACTCTTGGGTTGGAGGGGAAACGTTTGACCAGCTTTTAACCCTCCCCCTCCGTTGGCCGTTTGATTGACAGGCGGTCCGGCCAATCACAACGGAGATATGCTTTTGCCCACCCCCGAGGACTGCTCGAGTGGATTTCTGCAAAGCCGAGCCACTAATAAACTTCGGTAAAATTTCAAAAGTGACTGTTTTCAATTTAATTTTACTGCATTGATAATGTCATTTTTTAAAATTATAATACTTTATTTAAATATACTTAAGCATTCATTCAGTTGCTCAAACAGCGAGTTGAAGACGACATGACGGGTCAGTGGAGGTTTACTGGAAATAAAGTGAACACAGAGGAACAGGTAGGGTCTAGAAATCCACATTTACTTAACAATTAAGACTGCGTTAAGTGGCACTTGACATTATTACATTAAAAAAAATAATAAATGAAAGCCCTGTGTGGGTCACAATGCCACAACTCCTTCACGCTATCTGAGGTAAAATCCAGAGCTGTTTCTGTACTTTCAGCTTAACTTTATTTTTACATTTAACCGTCTAACTCGACACACAGCACTATAACAATCACTTTATACTGCTTTACTACTGCAGTACAGTCTTTCAGAAAGGAGGTTAAGTGAAAACAAACAGTCAACAGAGTAGGTTTCCCATGAAATTTTACCATGGTAACTTGAGGCTCTATGAACCTAACCTGATCCGGAGCGTTTTCTTTAGTAAACCCAGAGTTCTTTCACCCTCCTCCTACTTTTTTAAAGCGAAATATAATTAAATGATCTTGATTAAATTAAAATTTAAATCATTAAATCAGTGATGCACTCTGCAGAAATGCTTCTCTTACTGAGTATTTTATTGTATTCCAAATACAATACAAATATTTGACAAATATTGTACAAATATTTATAAATCCTTAAATTAAAGGATTTAATTGCCCTCAAATGTCAAGTTTAATCACACATGGCTGTAGGCTGCAGTGGTTTAAGAAGTAAGCTTGGTAATCTTGACTTTTAATACAATTGGATGTGTTCGAGTCCAGCTCTTCTCACTTTTCCTGTCTCAGGTCACAGTAGAATTTATTTTCAATATAAATGAAGTAAATGTTGCAAAAGGGGAATTGCCGAATGAGTGTTTGATAAAGATAAAAGTATAATTGTAATAAACATAGTCATTTACGCTCTCTGCTGTTAATGTACTGTACTTAGATGCAAATAGTATGTGTCTACCAGTGTAAACATACACAGCATCTAGTTATTATAATTGACACTTATTGCCAATATCTGCTACTTTTACATGCTATAGAATACATCTATGTGATACCATAAAAATAAGTTTAATTAATCGTAATACTCATGATGGCATTAGTCGTGGCAGATTCACTGAAAGTTAGCCTAATCAGTGATGACTGAATTAACTCTATTCATCAACTCAACTCAGAGTTCAATTTTAAACTCAAAGCTGGTTGATCATCCTTTTTCAAAGGGACCCCTGGTACTCTTGTTTAGTACTGAAATATTGGTTTAAACAGTGGTGCTTTTGTCTGTTCATGTAACATTATTTCAGTACCCTTTAGATACAACCGTAACATATTATTCAAGCCATCTCCAAGAATTCAGGATCCAGAGATCATCCGTCATGAACAGTGTGTTTCCTGGCAAGCAGTATGAACCAAGTCTCAATATTTTAGTGTTACTAAACTAATTTAAATCTGATTTATATGTTTCAGGCCTCCCGGTTGTCCTGGATGTGAAGAAATGTTGGAAATCTCTTTGTCATTAGCTATGTTTCCATCCACCTAAAATGATGCTTCCTTTGGATTAATCGTGTACAAAATGTTTGATGGAAACACCAAGATGAGTATGCGCATTTTCAAAATGCAGTCACATACGTGGTAGGATAAACTTTTATCCAATATGAAAAAATGTGCATAAACTATGATTGAAACACATTTATCAAATGAATTCCTGCAAAAAGCCATGGCATGTTCATTGCGTTTGGTCTTCTGAAGTGCAGGTCATTTATTCTAGAAGAAAAAAGGCCCACTGTGCCCTCTCCTACTGCACAAAACTGCATTTTACTCTTTTGATATTTGGCGCCAGTGCATGAGGAAGTGACGATTCTGTTCTCTTTGACTCATTGGATGAAAACGTTGCTTCATTTGCAATTGTTTTATGTGACATGCCAGTTTTGCTCATAGATCTAATTTGCATTTTTGGAAGGAAACATAGCTATTGTTGAAAGATTTAAGGAGCAGTATCCAGTCATACAAGCAGCCCTCCTCCAGAGAAGACACAGGTAATGTACAGAGTTGAACTGGGTTACTGATCGAACTGACCGAACGCATTTAGAACAGTGGTTTTTCAGTTCTGGTCCTGAGATGCACAGCTGTGTTCATTCTGTCTCCTTTAATCTAACTAAATTTAGTTAATAGAGCTCTTTTCTAATCAAAGTTTTGTAAGAGAGATGTGAAAATGTTGTGCTTTGTGTCTCCGTTACTGATACACTCAATAGAATCATTAATGTTAAGTAAATGTAAATTGTACTGCACGGTGCTCAGCATAGACAAGTACACCCCTCATAGCTCTTTTTTTATATAAATATTTTCTACTGGATATATACATATATATATATTTTTTTTGTGCATATACATTAGATTAGAACTAAGCAGGCAGGCAACACTCAAACTGGTACAAAGCATGATGGTAATCTAAAGAACATAGATAGAAACAGGCGAATGGTCTGGACAGGGAGCAAAACAGCATAAACGAACAAAACCCAAATCAAAAACACAGTAAGGTAAAACTAGTCAAAACATAGGAAGATAATGCTTAGAATTGTTCACAGAATAACAAGACTCTGCACTGGATGACTGTGTGTAAGTTTTATATATAGTCCCAGTAATTAGTTCAACGAGCTTCAGCTGTGTGTGCACAATCAGTGGTAATTTGAAACTGGTGTGTGTGAGATACATGATGGGAATTGTAGTTTGGCAGTATATGGAAATAGTCTCCAGCGAAGGCAACACTGCTGGTGGGCGATCACAACAACAGTCCAAAAATTAGAGAAACAAAAAACTATATAAAATTGAGTTGAAATTTTGCAGTTTGTAATTTTATTTTGCATAACTTCTTTGAATTTAAACATATTATCTTTCTATTCCTAAAGATGTTCGGTGACCAAACTCTTATTTTAATAGATATACCTGTTTAATAAAACTCTTGTTTAAATGCACAAAGAATGATTGTCTTTATTCACTGAGAAATGGATAAAAAATACAAATTTTCAAAATGGGGTGTACTCATTTACGGTAAACACTGTATATGTTACTGTGGGAAATGTTTTGTTATTTATTTATTTATTTATTTACTTATCAGAGGAAACTCATTGAGATTTATTTGAAGGAAATCTGAGCTTGTTTGCTTCATGACTGCTGTTTCAGTGAAACACATTTACAAGCTAAATTCATCTTCCTTAACCCAAATTATGCAGTGGCTCACAGTCTTCCAAATGTACAAACTTGCACAGTTAATGTCAACATGACGAATGAAGGACAAGAATGAATTTTCTAACTTACTGTACATAATACGGTTGTATTAACTTTATATCAAACAGGCAATGTTTTGATGAAGCTTGAGGAGTTCATCAGTCTGATGGTCTTTCTGGATCTTGCTGTCTTTTGGCTCGTTTCCACTGACTGGTACGGTACGGTTTGGTACGGGTCACCTTTATCAGGCTTGGTTTCCACTAACAAGGGTACCCTTTTGGTGGGCGTGGTGTATGACAGAAAGTTTCAGTCGACGTCATTCTCGCTCGAGGAAATGTCTACAATAAAGCTGTACAGGTCGCTCACATATCATATGAGAAGCACTTCTCACAAAACAGATGCTTCATACACATAAATACTTCTGTATAATGTTTATTACTAACTTTTCTATGAACATGAGTTGATTATAACTGCAGATCAATGACAGTGCGAAACAGCCTACTGTAACGTCTGTAATTATATTAAATAAATAAATAAATAAATAAATGAACATTTATAAACACATACATCCCCTTACAGTCTCCGATGTTACCAACTACAGAAGAACTACATATAGCAGACATTTTCGTCCGTATTTAGGTTCAAAAGCAACTTTTTTTCTTACTCCTACAAACGGCACTAATAATTCACAACAATGCTTTGGATTATTACAAACAGCGGTGACTGCTAGTTGACGTTACACTGTTCCGCCGTCAGATTATGGAGACACAGAATACAGTGAACGCTGCTGGACTCACTCGCTACTGCTTTTTTCGCGCGGTCGTCCAAGTGGTTCAGTAGCAGAGCGACATCGCCTCGCAGGCGCAAAGTCCAGCGTTCGAGTCCCGACTGGAGAATTTTCTTCCCGCCTGGAATTTGCACATCTTCGCCAGCTTTCATCATCCACCACTCCAAACACACGCTCTAAAGCTCAACCGGGAAATTCGATTGGATTCTCTCTCTCTCTCTCTCTCTCTCTCTCTCTCTCTCTCTCTCTCTCTCTCTCTCTGTGCGTGTTTGTGTGTGTGTATGTAAAGAAGTAGGCTAAGAGTATGGGTTTTCTGGATTTATTAGTGCCGTTTGTAGGAGTAAGAAGCACAAAGAAGAGTTGTATAATTATTGCTGATCCTGATCGTCCAACACAAGAAATTGTAGAGGATATGAATATCTGAGTAGTGAACGTAAATGAAAGCTGGTGAAGTTGTAGACAGAGATTGAATAAAAGCCTCCACCCGTACGAGCCAGGGAAACACGTCCATCTCCCAGGGAAACACGTCCATCTCCCATAGTGGCGTACGGGCTTCGGGGGATCGTATGGGAGTGCAGAGCGCCTGTCACCAGCCAGATCAATCCGTATTAACTAACACACGGAGATCTGGGGGACAATACCGGCGCCCCGCCCAAGCCACACCAGGCTCCTCCCACACATCCAATTATTACTTGAAAATCAATAATCTTTTATAGTACGTACATGAGAGTTACTTCTTCTGGACGGTGGCAATTTTTAAACTGCCGCTAATTACTGCCTACATAGAAGAAACACAGGTTTAAGAACAACATGGGGTTGTTTTTACGGTTGAAATGGTTGTTAATTAGCATTTATACTCCTTAAATAGCTAATTGTTCGCATTTCCCACAATGCATTGCGGCAATTAAAACACGATGTGTTATTCTGCGTTCCAAATCAGCATTTTTCTCTACTTTCTCCATGGAAAATAATGTGGAGGATACAGAACAATGCATTAGCGTCGGAAGTGTGACTCTTGGGTTGGAGGGGAAACGTTTGACCAGCGTTTAACCCTCCCCCTCCGTTGGCCGTTTGATTGACAGGCGGTCCGGCCAATCACAACGAAGATATGCTTTTGCCCACCCCCGAGGACTGCTCGAGTGGATTTCTGCAAAGCCGAGCCACTAATAAACTTCGGTAAAATTTCAAAAGTGACTGTTTTCAATTTAATTTTACTGCATTGATAATGTCATTTTTTAAAATTATAATACTTTATTTAAATATACTTAAGCATTCATTCAGTTGCTCAAACAGCGAGTTGAAGACGACATGACGGGTCAATGAAGGTTTACTGGAAATAAAGTGAACACAGAGGAACAGGTAGGCTCTAGAAATGCACATTTACTTAACAATTAAGCAGAGATGTATAGTAACGAAGTAGAACTACTTCACTACTGTACTTAAGTACTAAAAGGAAGTATCTGTACTTTACTGGAGTATTGTTTTTTCTCCTACTTCCCCTTTTACTTAAGTACATATTTTCGATGAGTTTAATACTTTTACTCCGATAGATTTTTTATGAGCTGCATCGTTACTCGTTACTAGAGGTGTCAAAATGGTCGATATCGGTTCCGTAATAGATCATAACGGGTTATTACGTACTGACGTCATTTATCTCCTATGTGCGGTGTCGCAATACTATGGCGAAGGACGGAGGCGCGAGGGCGACTGAAGGCGGCACAGCACACGAGCCGCTATTTCACTACTACAGAGAAATGTTGTGAGACTTCATCTCTGCCTCTCTCACATTGGACATTTGACCCGCTGGCCTGTTTGTGAGGTAACTTTTCATCTCCTCTTGGCTGTTAAAGCGATACTTGTGGATCCAGACCTGGGCGTGTATGAGGTGCAAGTTTTCTCCACTGTGTCTATTATAGATTACCTGTGATAACCGCGTATTATACATACATAGACTGTAACCGCGGCTGTTCTTCCCGCCATCAGTGAACAACGCTTTCATTTCTAAAGCCGATAGCAGCCCTTTCTGTTGAGAAGGTGAAGACAATAACCTGTCAAAGGGGTGTAAGACCTCGCCTGTCAGCGTTTAAAAAGCAGGCGGGAGAATATTTACATTAGTTTATTTGCTATAAATGCTCATGCTGTCTTCTGTGCATGAGTTTTGTTTGATACATTCAGAAAGAGTGTTTTCTTTGAGCGGGTCAAAGGGTAGAGTTCATATATCTTACTGCTGTATTAAAGGACACAATTTTATTACAAGTAACCATTTAACTGTCACACCAAGAAAAAAACCAATAGAATTTTTTTTATTTATTGCATTTCTTAACTCCTAATGTCGCTAGTTAACACAATCAATACATTTTCCCCCAACACATCCCATAATTTCTAAAATATCAGCCTCAACCAAATGGTTGAGATGTTGGTTTATGGTAAAAGTACCAGAATGAATAAATATACTATAAAAATATGAAAAATATGAAGTTTAAGACCAATTTAATTAAATCATAATCAAAATGAAACATTTTTGAATACTAAATCATAGCCATAAGCCATAAAATATTTCAGATTTTCATTTAACACAGTAATATACACGTTTTCTTTTTTTTACAATAAAATCAAAATCAAGTGAATTAGAACGTTCGTTTACAGCGTTTACAACCAGTAAATTGTGCTCCGAAAATGGGTTTCAATAGCGTTTTGAGTGGATTATGGACTGTTTTTGTGACACACAACTTTGAAAGGTGTGTGTTAAAGCTGTTATAATCTGTCAGATCTGTGGTTCAAGCATGAGAGAAAACAGTATTGTAAGTCATGTTTCTTTTCGTTCTGCTTAATGACGTGCCCCCAAAAAAGAGATTTAAAATAAACAAAACAATATGATGTCTTTTGACTGCATTCTTTAATAACTACATTACACAATACTTGTACTTTTACTTTCAGTACTTGAGTAGTAAATTTTGAAATAAACTACTTGCAATACTTAAGTACAAAAAATGTTGAATACTTTAGTACTTCCACTTAAGTATGGTGCTTAAAGAGCACTTTTACTTCTACTCAAGTCACTTTTTGATAGAGTACTTGTACTTTTACTTAAGTCTGGTTCTCTAGTACTATATACATCTCTGCAATTAAGACTGCGTTAAGTGGCACTTGACATGATTACATAAAAAAAATTAAAAATAAATGAAAGCCCTGTTTGGGTCACAATGCCACAACTTCTTCACGCTATCTGAGGTAAAATCCTGAGCTGTTTCTGTACTTTCAGCTTAACTTTATTTTTACATTTAACCGTCTAACTCGACACACAGCACTATAACAATCACTTTATAATGCTTTACTACTGCAGTACAGTCTTTCAGAAAGGAGGTTAAGTGAAAACAAACAGTCAACAGAGTAGGTTTCCCATGAAATTTTACCATGGTAACTTGAGGCTCTATGAACCTAACCTGATCCGGAGCGTTTTCTTTAGTAAACCCAGAGTTCTTTCACCCTCCTCCTACTTTTTAAAGCGAAATATAATTAAATGATACATTAAAATGAATTTAAATCATTAAATCAGTGATGCACACGGCAGAAATGCTTTTCTTACCAAGTATTTTATTGTATTTCAAGTACAAATATTTATAAATCCTTAAATTAAGGTGGAATTTCTTGATCAGAAAATGATATTAGATCATCTTTTTGTGATTGGGGCATGGCAATAAAAATATTCTCAATGCATTCAAAAGCAAGAATGTTTGTAATGTCTGCCCTCCAAGTTTAATCACACATGACTGTAGGCTGCAGTGGTTTAAGAAGTAAGCTTGGTAATCTTGACTTTTAATACAATTGGATGTGTTCGAGTCCAGCTCTTCTCACTTTTCCTGTCTCAGATCACAGTAGAATTTATTTTCAATATAAATGAAGTAAATGTTGCAAAAGGGGAATTGCCGAATGAGTGTTTGATAAAGATAAAAGTATAATTGTAATAAACATAGTCATTTACGCTCTCTGCTGTTATTGTACTGTACTTAGATGCAAATAGTATGTGTCTACCAGTGTAAACATACACAGCATTTAGTATTATAATTGACACTTATTGCCAATATCTGCTACTTTTACATGCTATAGAATACATCTATGTGATACCATAAAAATAAGTTTAATTAATCGTAATACTCATGATGGCATTAGTCGTGGCAGATTCACTGAAAGTTAGCCTAATCAGTGATGACTGAATTAACTCTATTCATCAACTCAACTCAGAGTTCAATTTTAAACTCAAAGCTGGTTGATCATCCTTTTTCAAAGGGACCCCTGGTACTCTTGTTTAGTACTGAAATATTGGTTTAAACAGTGGTGCTTTTGTCTGTTCATGTAACATTATTTCAGTACCCTTTAGATACAACCGTAACATATTATTCAAGCCATCTCCAAGGATTCAGGATCCAGAGATCATCCGTCATGAACAGTGTGTTTCCTGGCAAGCAGTATGAACCAAGTCTCAATATTTTAGTGTTACTAAACTGATTTAAATCTGATTTATATGTTTCAGGCCTCCCGGTTGTCCTGGATGTGAAGAAATGTTGGAAATCTCTTTGTCATTAGCTATGTTTCCATCCACCTGAAATGATGCTTCCTTTGGATTAATCGTGTACAAAATGTTTGATGGAAACACCAAGATGAGTATGCGCATTTTCAAAATGCAGTCACATACTGTACGTGGTAGGATAAACTTTTATCCAATATGAAAAAATGTGCATAAACTATGATTGAAACACATTTATCAAATGAATTCCTGCAAAAAGCCATGGCATGTTCATTGCGTTTGGTCTTCTGAAGTGCAGGTCATTTATTCTAGAAGAAAAAAGGCCCACTGTGCCCTCTCCTACTGCACAAAACTGCATTTTACTCTTTTGATATTTGGCGCCAGTGCATGAGGAAGTGACGATTCTGTTCTCTTTGACTCATTGGATGAAAACGTTGCTTCATTTGCAATTGTTTTATGTGACATGCCAGTTTTGCTCATAGATCTAATTTGCATTTTTGGAAGGAAACATAGCTATTGTTGAAAGATTTAAGGAGCAGTATCCAGTCATACAAGCAGCCCTCCTCCAGAGAAGACACAGGTAATGTACAGAGTTGAACTGGGTTACTGATCGAACTGACCGAACGCATTTAGAACAGTGGTTTTTCAGTTCTGGTCCTGAGATGCACAGCTGTGTTCATTCTGTCTCCTTTAATCTAACTAAATTTAGTTAATAGAGCTCTTTTCTAATCAAAGTTTTGTAAGAGAGATGTGAAAATGTTGTGCTTTGTGTCTCCGTTACTGATACACTCAATAGAATCATTAATGTTAAGTAAATATAAATTGTACAGCACGGTGCTCAGCATAGACAAGTACACCCCTCATAGCTCTTTTTTTATATAAATATTTTCTACTGGATATATACATATATATATATTTTTTTTGTGCATATACATTAGATTAGAACTAAGCAGGCAGGCAACACTCAAACTGGTACAAAGCATGATGGTAATCTAAAGAACATAGATAGAAACAGGCGAATGGTCTGGACAGGGAGCAAAACAGCATAAACGAACAAAACGCAAGTCAAAAACACAGTAAGGTAAAACTAGTCAAAACATAGGAAGATAATGCT
Organism: Danio aesculapii; assembly: GCF_903798145.1. Taxonomy (NCBI): domain Eukaryota; kingdom Metazoa; phylum Chordata; class Actinopteri; order Cypriniformes; family Danionidae; genus Danio; species Danio aesculapii. Next base: position 47,458,227 of record NC_079452.1, on the reverse strand, counting down.
TAGAATTGTTCACAGAATAACAAGACTCTGCACTGGATGAGTGTGTGTAAGTTTTATATATAGTCCCAGTAATTAGTTCAACGAGCTTCAGCTGTGTGTGCACAATCAGTGGTAATTTGAAACTGGTGTGTGTGAGATACATGATGGGAATTGTAGTTTGGCAGTATATGGAAATAGTCTCCAGCAAAGGCAAGACTGCTGGTGGGCGATCACAACAACAGTCCAAAAATTAGAGAAACAAAAAACTATATAAAATTGAGTTGAAATTTTGTAGTTTGTAATTTTATTTTGCATAACTTCTTTGAATTTAAACGTATTATCTTTCTATTCCTAAAGATGTTCGGTGACCAAACTCTTATTTTAATAGATATACCTGTTTAATAAAACTCTTGTTTAAATGCACAAAGAATGATTGTCTTTATTCACTGAGAAATGGATAAAAAATACAAATTTTCAAAATGGGGTGTACTCATTTACGGTGAACACTGTATATGTTACTGTGGGAAATGTTTTGTTATTTATTTATTTACTTATCAGAGGAAACTCGTTGAGATTTATTTGAAGGAAATCTGAGCTTGTTTGCTGGATGACTGCTGTTTCAGTGAAACACATTTACAAGCAAAATTCATCTTCCGTAACCCAAAATATGCAGTGGCTCACAGGCTTCCAAATGTACAAACTTGCACAGTTAATGTCAACATGACGAATGAAGGACAAGAATGAATTTTCTAACTTACTGTACATAATACGGTTGTATTAACTTTATATCAAACAGGCAATGTTTTGATGAAGCTTGAGGAGTTCATCAGCCTGATGGTCTTTCTGGATCTTGCTGTCTTTTGGCTCGTTTTCACTGACTCGTACGGTACGGTTTGGTACGGGTCACCTTTATCAGGCTTGGTTTCCACTAACAAGGGTACCCTTTTGGTGGGCGTGGTGTATGACAGAAAGTTTCAGTCGACGTCATTCTCGCTCGAGGAAATGTCCAGAGTTGTATAAATATTGCTGATCGTCCAACACATGAGATTGTAGAGGATATGAATAACTGAGTAGTGAACGTAAATGAAAGCTGGTGAAGTTGTAGGCAGAGATTGAATAAAAGCCTCCACCCGTACGCCAGGGAAACACGTCCATCTCCCATTGTGGCGTACGAGCTTCGGGGGATCGTATGGGAGCGCAGAGCGCCTGTCACCAGCCAGATCATCCGTATTCACACATGGAGATCTGGGGGACACCGGCGCCCCGCCCAAGCCACTCCAGGCTCCTCCCACACATCCAATTAAAACTTGAAAATCAATAATCTTTTATAGTACGTATACAAGAGTTACTTCTTCTAGACGGTGGCATTTTTTAAACTGCCGCTAATTACTGCCTACATAGAAGAAACACAGGTTTAAGAACAACATGGGGTTGTTTTTATGGTTGAAATGGTTGTTAATTAGCGTTCATACTCCCTTAAACAGCAAATAATTTGCATTTTCCACAATGCATTCCGGCAATTAATACACGATGTGTTTTTCTGCATTCCAGACAAATCCAAATCAGGATTTCTCTACTTTCTTCATGAAAATAATATGTGGGATGTTAAACAATGCTTTAGGGTCGGAAGTGCGACTCTGGGGTCAGAGGTAAAACGTTTGACCAGTTTGACCGTTCGTTGGCCGTTTGATTGACAGGCGGTCCGGCCTTATGAAACTGATATAAGGTATATTGAATGAAAAAGTCATTTTTTTAGGTCTCACAAATTCAAGTGACATCAGTAAATCATCTTAAACTTTGACATATGCTGACTGGAATCTCATTCAGTATCATTTTATTTATCTGTTTTTGTACAACTATTGGGTTTACGGTTTGTGTTTAAGTATTTTTTGGTTCTGCAGACTGTTTCTTCCTAATTTAAAATAGACATTTTGTCATTTAGAGCATAAATTTATACAGCCCAAGCCAACAAAAATTACATTTTCACCCCAAAAATGATTGGATAACTTTCTAGACAACACAATAGTTTTAACTTCAGAACGGTTTGGTATGATACCCCTGCTTTTCCAATCACAAATAAAACCATCTTTAATTGTTACCAATTGTAATTTTCTGGGGAAAAACACTCTAATGCTCCTCAGTTTGAACATCTTGACCACAATTACTTGCCCAAATCCATCGTGTGGCTGATATTTACAGAAACAGACGTACCGAATAAACTGAGCAGCGAGTGTAAATCATCTGTAACATTAGGAAAAATAAAAAATACTGACCTCAAGCCTTTTTCCTGGTCTTTCTAAATGAATATATGGTCCCATGTTATATTAGGTGGCCTTAAATAATATGTACTTATTGTGTAAATACATGGTTTTACCTGCATGTAGTTTTGTGTGCAATTAATTTTTGTAATTGCATCTTTAATTACACTGTTGTCCATCCTTTACTCCTTAACCCACCCTTAAACCTACCCATAGCACCAAACCTGACCCTAACCTTACCCGAGTCCCACCTCAAGAGCACCAGAAGTGTTTTGCAATACATTATAAACACAGTAAGTACATTGTATTTATTTTATGATGCAACTACATATAAGTTAAGACCAAGCGGCAACCTCCCGCTCTCCCTCGGGAAGCCAGTACGGACATTGTGTTTATGTAAGATCACGCCTGAGATTTGTCTATTCAAACAACTAACTTAACATTGTATTTGCTGCTAATTCTAGTTCTACTTTGCATCACCTCTTGGGTTAGCTAACATCCCTTCTGAAAAATCCAGCTTAAACCAGCCTAGGCTGGTTGGCTGGTTTTAGCTGGTTGACCAGCTTGGTTTTAGAGGGGTTTTGGCCATTTCCAGCCTGGTCTTAGCTGGTCAGGCTTGAAAATGACCAGCTAAATCCTGCTATAAACCAGCCTGACCAGCCTGGTTTAAGCTGGACATAGCTGGTTTAGGCTGGGCTCCCTCCCTGGCTAGGCTGGTCAAGCTGGTTTTAGCTGGTCATCAGCCAGCCTGATTAGCTAAGACCAGGCTGGAAATGGCTGGAAACCATCCTGGAAATGGCCAAAACCCCTCTAAAACCAGGCTGGTCGACCAGCTAAAACCAGCCAACCAGCCTAGGCTGATTTAAGCTGTTTTTTTCAGTAGGGATGTGTAAATGCTAATGTTAGCATCATCATAGAACTCACCATCAGCTCTTGGAATGTCTTTTTCCACACAGCTAATGCTAATAAATCATCTCAGCTTCTGGAATTTTTTTCTCTACATACTGTAGCTGATGCTAACATTGTTTATTTACCTCAAACTAATTTATCTGGAATCATTCATCTGCTTTTTGTATGTGTATTATTTACATGGTTTATGAGGACATTTGTATAATGACATGAATATGACTAATTATGAGGCATTACAGTGTTGAGGTGGTTTATGAGAACATTCCTTGTGTCCTTGTAATTTAAAAGATTAAAATAATACTAAACATGGTCATAAGGTAAGTCATGTTACAGTATAAAATACATTACGCCTAAAGGGAGTCCTCATAAATCACAAAAACCAACCTGTGCATGTGTGTTCTCTTCCCTCAAGCTTCCTACAATAACACAAGAGGTCACTTGAGATCATACGTGTTGGCCAAACAATAAGAATAAGTGAATCACAGTCTTGAAAAATATATTTGTTTCACAGAGAAGACTTATCTGTATCTATCTATATATATATACTGTATATATTTACACATTAAAATATCACTGTTGTTCGCACATTTCCTAATTCCCTTACAGAAACAAAACAAAAGACTAACTGTCTTGCCATTTACATGATTCATATGATTCCACTTTGGTGCCATCTCACGATAACTTAATAAATTAAACGTACATCTGAGGAAGAATAGATCTGATTTGATCTAAGAAAGGACAGACAAACGCAATTGTTTTTTTTTTTTTACAGTGTTCAATTATTCCTGGCCTCACTGTGTCCCATTGTGAGAGAATAAAGGAGTACCTCCATAATAAATGTCAAGAGATTTGACGATAGTTCATCCAAATTAATGTACCATTGGGGCCACTGAGTCTTTTGAGATGCTCAGAGGCGCGTGTCCTGGATGTTGTCCTCGGCCTCTTCCTGCAGGGTCTGCGTGACGGAGCTCAGTTTGGATTGTGGCGTCCTCATGCTGGAGTTTCGGCGAGGGAACAGTTTGAGCCGCTCGGCTGGACTGATGGCCTGCTTCAGGTGACTGGTCTCATTCAGGAGCTTCTGGATGGAGTCGTAGGTCTTCACCTGACCCTTGTCCATCATCTGAAAGAGAAAAGGACAAACTGTTAAAACATGTTTTTAACTCTAATTCTTATCTAAATTAAAAAAAATACAATTAAGATTTTTATTTTAATATAATATAAAAATAATTTATAATATAATAATTTTTTTATAATAATTTTTTATAATAATTTATAATATAAAAATAATTTAATTTAAAATTCAAGTAAATGCAGTAATATGTACTTAGTACAGATTGAAATGGGGGGGGAGGCAATAACGGAGTATATTTAAGATTAATAAATCAATAAAACTATTAATATTCTTAATTTAATACAATTTAAAGATATTTCTTTTAAAACATGGAATCAATTGGACACTTTACATTAAAAGCATTATTATTGTGAAATATTCTTACAATATAATTTGTATATTTTAATTTTAAAATTTGAGTATAAATACAATAAAAGCATTATTAGTGTTAAATTAACAAAGTTAAAATAGCTTTTTATTTTACAAATGCTTTTATAGGATTAAAAAATATAATCAATTCTACAGGAAATAGTTCAATTGAAGAGGATTAGACTAGATTAAAGCTGAAGGTCAGTATTTTGTTTTAATTTATTTAATTAATTATTTTTTTTACTGTTTCTTGTATTTTTCATTTTATTTATTTTTTTTATTCTTATTTGCTTCTTGTATTTATTATTATTTTACTTCCGAATGTATTATTTTTATATTGTATCTTTTATTTTCAATTGTTGTGTAAATGTTTGTTGGACCATAAATAAAAATAAAATAAAATTACTTTAATATTTTGAACTATTAATACAATTTAAAATAATCTATTTTATCATATTTAAAATCTAGCCAATTTAATAAAAGCAGCAAAGTAATATTGTGAGTAGGGTTGGGTCGATAGACGATGCCATTGTCCATCGTTGATGGCCGATAGACATCACGATGTTGAGCCGGCATCGCAAACCTCTGCCGCGCCCCTGTCGCAGCAGCAGCCCACTCGCAAAAAATACACACTTAGGCCCCATTTACACTAATACGTCTTAGTTTTAAAATGGCATTTTAGAATGAAAACGATCAACGTTCACACTTGTGTTTCATCTAGCATTTCTGAAAAGATCTCCGTCCACACTATACCGCTGAAAACGCACATCACGTGACCACACAAACACATACACACTCTGAAATATGCTGCAGCAACATATGCGCACGTCTGAGCTCCAGGCATTGTGCTTTGAGCACAAAACCCCAAAGAGCTGTATCGCGTCTCACTATAGCTGTTAAACGAGATTTTTGATTAATCTTGTCTCTATCTAATGACTCTTCGGTCTTTTGAATCTATATCAGGTAACGTGTCACAGCGTCAGTACAATCTTTGTATCTTTCAATCTTTCACTTTCACACTTGTACTTAGTAATTTTAGCAAATACCTCAGGTACTGTTGGTTGGTTGCTGTTGGTTGTGCACATTTTTTTAACAACCAAGTTTGTCGACACCATTATAACAACACAGATCACTCTGCCTATTCATGCCAGAGTCCCGAGGAAAAAAGTGATTGGTAATTTGTGTGTAAATTATCTTTATTTATTTATGATTTGGTTATGGGTAAAACAAAGACCATGCAGGTCAGGTAGTTGAAACGGTAGGCTACAAATAATTCATCTGTTATGAATGAATTATTATTAATAAATAATTATTCACCGCCACCTATGACGACGATGCCATCGCCCATCTTGATGTTTCACATTATACATCGTACAATGCCAAATTGGTCAACATCACCCAACCCTAATTGAGAACTATTCAAATATAAAATAACATTTCTATTTTAAATAACTGTTTTAAAAAAATAGCCTTAAAAATGATTTGCTGCTCAGGAATAATTCACGTTATTATCAATATTGAAAACAGTCGCAACTTTGTATGAAATAAATCAGTGCTCACCAAGAAAGACTGGCACTCGAGCAGCGGCTCCACTTTGTGTTCTGACAGTAATATAGTGCATGTGGAGAAAGACTGTCTCAGTGTCTTCTTCAGCACCTTAATTGTTCTGAAAGAGGAACAAAGCACAACTACTATTACATAAATACTTTAAACTTTACATGCAGTGGTGTTACAGAAGTCAAGCATACATGGGGTCGAGGTGAGCGCTGGGCTCATCCAGGAGGAGGATCCGGGCTCTGCTGAGGATAGAGCGTGCCAGGCATATGAGCTGTTTGTGGCCGTTACTCAGCACATAACCTCCATACTCCAGCTGGAAGTCCAGTTTGTCTGGAAACTGCTCAATCACCGTCTTTAGACCCACCTTCACATACAAACACAAACAAACTGCTCATTTAAGACTTCCTGTCAATCAACGCAAGACCAGAATAGTTTGATTATTTGTAAGTAACGGAAAAGGAGTTTTAAAGTATAGCAGCAGACTCTCATTTATTTTTACTGTGACTTATGGATGACACTGATTGGTCGACGCAATCTCATGGTAATTCGCAACTGTTTGATTTAGTGGGTACAGTAATACTTTTAAATTTGAGTGACCTCATTTGTATATTTTAGTATGATTTGCTCATCCCCCAATAAGGGCTGGGATTAGGGGTGGGGTTTGGGGGCACAGCTGCTTTTAACAATCAGACTTTTTCGTAAGGATAAAATTGTATGAATTAGTAATTTTTTTTTATTTACTCTCCACTTTTTCAAACATTTACATACTGAAAACATTTACATTTCCGTCCAATTTTCAGACATCTACTGTATCTATAGATATCTATCTATCCATTATCTATCTATCTATCTATCTATCTATAGATATCTATCTATCCATTATCTATCTATCTATCTATCTATCTTTTTTTAAATATTTTTATTTTAAGGATTTTTAAGTACAACAGAAAAAAAAAAAACAATACAGTCTCAGAATATACACACTTTGCAGGTAAATATAATATGAATGGCCATACATGTGGGTTCAAATGTTGGAAATACAAAATGAAATGTTACACAGTATGTAGACATCAAAAAGTCCTTTAAGGGAGTGTGCCAGTCAGTGTTCATGAGGGGTGCTGGATTTGGAAGGAGCACATTTCAGGTCTAAGTATTCAAGAAAGGGTTCCCAGTTAGCAAAGAATTTTTTATTAAAATTGGACCTGGAATTTAGTACTGGCCGCTTGGCCACAGTCATGCCTAGAGTAAGGGCTTGTTGGAGATGTTTTGGAAGGGTGAGGGAGTCTTCTGAAACATCAAAATTAGCAAGCTCTGCGTCCGGTTGGAGGGAAATATTATAGGCCTTGGAGTATAAATCAAAAATATTTGTCCAAAAATTGAACAAAGAGGGGCAAAACCAAAACGCATGAGCTGTGGTGTTCTCTGTAATTTTGTCACACATAGGTGAAATGGAGGGGAAAATTTTGTGTAATTTAGTTTTGGTATAGTGTAGGCGATGAATGACCTTGAACTGTATTAACTGGTATGGTTTACCAAACAGGGCCGTACTGTAGTCAGGCACTTATCCCATAGTTCCTCTGATATCTCAGTTCCAAGTTCATCCTCCCAAGCCAGTTTAAATTTGTCATTAGAAGTTGAGGCAAAGGTTTCAAACAACCCAACAAAATTTGAAATAAGATGAGTGGACTGGGGAGGGTTCAAGAAGACCTCAAAAAACACATGTTTATCAGGAATACATGAAAAATGACAAGTTTTGCATATTGGTGTGTTCTAATCTAAAATTCTAATCTAGTTCTTCAGTACTATACTTAATTTATTTGTGACTATGGGCTTGACTGGTTTGCCAAATAGCAGGGCTGGCAGCTCGATTCCGGCAGCTAGACCGGTCTCGATCCGAACCCATAAGGGAACCTCGAGGGTCAGGCCACTGGAAACCCCCTGCTCCCAGTACATTAGAGCCCTAATGTTGGCAGCCCAATAATAATGTCTAAATATTGGTAAAGCCAGACCGGCCATATACTTGGGCTTCTGTAAATGAACTTTAGATATTCGATGTGCTTTGTAATTCCAAACATATGGTAAGATTATCGAGTCCAACTCCTTAAAGAATGCAGAAGTGAGAAAAATGTGGAGGTTTTGACAGATGTATAGGAACCTAGGGAGAGTGACTATTTTTATAGAATTTACACGTCCAATTATTGATAAAGGCAGGATTTTCCAATTCGCTATGTTGTTTTGAAACATTAAATTAGACACTTTGTTTTAATATGCTTGCTATGTGAATAAATCACTTTTGTAAAATGTTATTTAATGTCTCTATTGTTCTGACTTTATTAAATGGCACATGGTGATCGCAAAAACATTTTTAAATGACATAAAATTAAAACACCATTGTCATTAAGAAATACCTACATAATGAATACAATAGAAAGAACAAGATGGACTTTGATGTCTGGTCCCGACATGACAACATTTGCAGGCTAAGCACATAATTGCTGGTTCCTGAATAAGTCCGGGCCTTTCTCAATGGATAAAGCAGATGACCTCATGTTTTGCTTTTGCAAACAATAAATAGGAAACCTCACACACCTCAAAATTGATAGGTGCTTAAGACTGCAACTAATATTCTAAAAAATGATCCCAGACAGCTTGCAAAAACAGTCGACCATTCGTGAGAAAAATGTTTTTAAAATGGCCGATACATTGTGCAATATATAATTCATAATAAACTAGACACATGTTGGTGATCTGTTTTCTACGTTGAGTTACTCAAACCTGGTTCCTGAGTCAGTTTTCGGAGACGATTAAGTCACAATTTACCGTAGTTATTATGATAAGATAAAAACATGAAAGAAAATCAGAGGGAAGGTTAAGAGAAAACTATACGACTTCCTGAAATGTAACAGCTTTCCAATAACCACTGAATCAGTGTTTCAACTGTGGAACAACGTCGATAAAACATCCTGTACACTATACGTCACTTACATTTATCACAGGTCTTTTTGTATTCAAAACTCATTAGAAACTAAAAAATATGAGAGGAGCCTATGCTGCACTACATTACAATAATATTCACTGTAAAAAACATTTACTTTTACGTTTAATTTTTAAAAAGTCATTAAACCTGATGCCCTAAAAACAACAAGTTGATTTTACTTGGAAAAAGTCAGTAAACCTTTGTCTTAACTTTTTATAATTGTGCACATACAGTAACCGGCCACTTTATTAGGTACAACTGTCCAACTGCTCGTTAACCCAAAGTTTGAATCAGCTTATTACATGGCAGCAACTCAATGGATTTATGCATGTAGACGTGGTCAAGATGATCTGCTGCAGTTCAAACTGAGCATCAGAATGGGGAAGAAAGGTGATTTAAGTGACTTTAAATGTGGCATTGCTGTTGGTTCCACATGGGCTGGTGTGAGTATTTCAGAAACTGCTGATTTTCTGGGATTTTCACACACAACCACCTCTAGGGTTTAGAGAGAATGGTCTGAAACAGATACAATATCCAACCAATATTACAACCATTAGTACCAACCAAGCATCGTGTCAATGCCACAGCCTGCCTGAGTATTGTTGCTGACCATGTCCATCCCTTTATGGTCACAGTGTACCCGTCTTCTGATGGCTATGCAACATGTCATAAAGCATAAATCATCTCAGAGTGGTTTCTTAAACATGATAAGGAGTTCACTGTACTCAAATGGCCTCCAAAGTCACCAGAGCTCAATCCAATAGAGCATCTTTGGGATGTGGTGGAACGGGAGATTCGCATCATGGATGACCAGCAACTGTGTGATGCTATCATGTCAATATGGACCAAAATCTCAGAGGAATATTTCCAGTACCTTGTTGAATCTATGCCACGAAGGATTAAAGCAGTTCTGAAGGCAAAAAGGGGTCCAACTTGGTACTCATCAGGTGTAATAAAGTGGACGGTGAGTGTGGTTTGGTTACTTAACAATTATAAGGCAACAAGTTCACTCTCTTTTGTTAAGTAAAGTCGACTAATCACTTTTTACAGTGTATATTTACATCCCAACTGTCCATCCTGTTTCATTCTGAGAAATCTGGTCACCTGAACAAACAATGAGAGACGGGGTGGTTGAGGCTTGTCTAAATTGCACTCTTTAACTGGCAAATGAATCATTTCCAACAGGAGTAAAGACAAAGCCTTGCCAGTTTCCTTGAGTTGCTCCTGAAAAAAGGTCATGAAAACACTTGATTAATCATTTGTTTAGGACAGACACCCACCTCCTCAGCGACCCGCCACAGCTCTTCATCACTGTGACACCCGTAAGGGTCCAGGTTCATGCGTAACGGTCCCGTGAAGATGAACACTTTCTGTGGTGGAGCAGAAGGAGACATTTACAAAAATATACCATGAGAAGTTATGAAGAAAGAGATAGAGTGAAAGCACCGTTACCTGAGGCACTACACCAAAGGCTTTCCTCCACTTCTGAAGAGGCATTTTGTTCCAGTTGACTCCATCAATGGAGATCTCACCATCAGTGTAAACCAGCTTCAGGAGAGCATTGAACAGAGAACTCTTCCCTGAACCTGTTCGGCCCAAGATGCCCACCTGAAAAAGGAAAAACAGGACATCAATGAACAATTGCAAACAAATTTGCATGCTGTGGAGATTATATTAAATATGCAAGCGCATCTACAGATTCTAGTGTAATGGATGCTTGAACTTCCCACATCAAAGATTTCAGAATAAAGGTCCCTTGAATGTACTTGAAAACTAGTGTGAAAAGGGGTTTCATTAAGTTTTAGATTTTATTTTCAGGAAATATGGCCAGAACTTTCATATTTATGCAGACGGTACACAAATTTATCTGTCAATCAAAAAGTAAAATGAGTCCTCTGATATGAATTCCCTGTCACTGTGCCAGGAGGAGGTAAAAGAATGTTTTATTTTTAAATGAGGAGAAAACAGAGGTTATTATATTTGGGCCTAAGAATTTGTCGAACTGGAAGGTTGGAGGAGTTCCTGTAACATTAGATCAAAACTTAAAATTGTATATTAATATATATAAAAATTTCAAATCTGGTTGGAAATTGACACTCACCATTGTCACTTCACATTCTCTAGAAATTGCCATACATGCACTTATAACCTCCCACCTAGACGCTCTCTATTTTGGGCTGCCTAAATTTCAGATCTCTCGCCTGCAGTTAGTGCAAAACACAACAGCTAGATTGTTAACAAAAGGTCCAAAATATGCACGTCATTCCCATTTTGAGGTCTCTCCATTGGCTACCGGTGAGACAAAAAAATCTGACCAATAATTTTAAATCCTTCTCTTTGTATATAAAGCCTTACATGGCCTAGGCCTCCACAATTTATCTCAACTGATTGTGGCCTACACTCCTTCCAAACACTTGCGTTCCACTGATCAGTTTCTATTAAAAGTCCCAAAGGCCCACCTTAAAATTAGGGGCAAATGAGCATTCATTAAAGCCAGCCCTCGCCTTTTAGAATTAAAAATGGCTTCGTCACAGCAAAATTTTAGGTCTAATTTAAAGACTCATCTATTTTCTAGGTGCGTATAAAGCATAAGTCCCTCCTCGGGGGCAACGGTCTCGTTTTTAATCTTGTTTAGTGTAGTCAACTGTGGTAGCATCTTTTAACTAGGCGGAACTATTTAAGGGTCAATTACTTTCTTGTTTCAGGCATTAAAACCTAACTGTTTTGTTCAAACTGAATTATTCTAATTCTGATTCAATTCTAATTTAAAGAGTTTGAAACTACATTCTTGAGGTTTCACTTCAGCAGGAAAACACCTTCACACTACCATTGGTCTATTGGGATGACATAATACACTGTTTTACAACATATATTTTATAGTTTTTACAAATTTAAGTGTATTGAACATAAAACAAGTAAGTTGTACCAAAAAAACCCTCAATAGTTCATTGTTGATTTAGTTCATTTTAAATATGTAGTTTGAACAAGCAGCAGAAATAAATGTTTGAGTGTACTGAGGCGTGGCTCTCTGACTCTGCCTTCTCTGACATTGAAATCTACTCAGCTTCATTTCTTCTGTTCAGTTTGTTGAGGTCAGATGTCCACAATAAAAAATATATGATCCTAGACCACATAACCAGTCAAATGTTGCACAGATATGCAACATTTGCAATATGCAGCCAAAAGTACATTGTATGAATCAAAATAGTAGCTTTTTTCCTGTTATACCCACCAAAAATGGACTCTTACAATGTTTTTTTAGTCCATTGTCACGTTATCCCTCTGAGTACAATTCTAATTGAAAACAATGCTGTCATGTTTTTTATGTTTAATACTGTACAGCTGCTTGTGTTAAATCAAACTACTGTATAAATGTTTACATACATGATGTTACTTGAATTCAGTGTCAAATCCACATAGTTTAAAAACATAGATGAATAGAATTGATAAATACGAGCTCAATTGAATATGAAATCTTCAAACACGCAAAACAAACATACAGTGCTCATTATAATTGAGTACACCCTTTTTTGAAAATAAATATTTTTATCCATTTCTCAGTGAAAATGGCAAATATACATTGGTGCGATTAAACAAAACAGATTTATTAAACAGATATATTTATTCAAATAATATTTTAGTCACCAAACATATTTAAAAATGTAAAGATAATACAATTAAATTCAAGTAAAGTATTGGGAAAAAAAATTACAACCTACAAAATTTCAACTAAATTTTTCAATTTTTTTGCTTCTCTTGAATTTTCCTCTTTTTTAAATTTGTATTTAATATTTTTCTAAAACATATAAATTTGGGTGTGCTAGTTTTTGGACCGTTATCGTAAGTTATTTTGTTAGATAAGCTCCAGATTTGGCTTCAGTACTGACTAATCTAATGTATATGCACACATATAATATTGCTAATCTATATTATCAAATATAATCTAGCTTCCTAGTAAAATATGAATTTAAAAGATAGATTAGTGAGAGTTGTACTTATATATGCTGAGCACTGTAATACTATTATCATGTTCCCATTCTTTCATAAACAGCAGATTCAAAAACTTTCATTGACTTAATTTTAAATCAAGCACCTTTGTAGTTTATACCTTACACTTTACATGCATATCACTTACACTTAATATTTACATGAAAGTAAGTGAGTAATGATGATGTTTTGAATGTGTCATTTAAAAAATCTTTTTAAATGAAACAAAAATTATCATGTTCAAAGAACTTTAATAAAATCTGTTGAGTTCAATAATAGTAATATTCAAATGTGGTTTCTGAAATGTGCGCTATTCGTCATATTTCTTGCAGAGCAGGTTTCAAACTCGATTCCTGGAGGGAACACAGCTGATCCAAATAATTGAGGTGATTAAAAAAGGCTTGAACCCTTTGATTAGTTGGATATCATGTGTTTGATTAGGGTTGGAACAAAACTGTGCAAAGCTGCGGCCATCCAGGAATTGAGTTTAAAACCCATGGTTTAGACTAGAGGGTTTAAATTTAATATTTGTAAAAATACAATTTACAATTTTTTCATTCTGTTTTTGACTTCACATGCAAAAACCTCTAAATGTCTGAAACGTTCTTCTAAAATGAGCATTTTTTTACAGCTTCTTATGTTTATGTTTAGTTATTTTACTTTAAAATTAATGAAAAGAACTTATTTGTCACAATAAAAGTAGATTTATTGAGCCTACCCAGCAGGCATACAACGTCATAAGACATTAATATTAGGTTAGATTTAGGTTGTGACCAAAATCCAATGTCTAGCCATGTCTAAGGACAACAATATTTTAACGTCCAATAATGGCGTCAAATTACGTTGATATTTGGTTGATTTTAGGTTTTGTTGGAAAGTGACCAAAATCCAACATCTGATAGATGTCATAGTGGTAATGTCCACACAACGTCAAGGTGTAAAATGATTAGACGTTGATTTTAGGTTGGACATTGATGTCGGCCTGACGTTGGGTTCTGATGTCAACTCGATTTTCATTTTCAAACAAAATCCAATGTCCCCTCAATGTTGGGGTACGTTAGGGTATAATGTCAATATGACATCATGTGCCTACACACCTTGGAGACTTGGAGAAAATTTTTAGAAGAAAATAACAACTGGCATTTAGAGGATTTTGCATCTAAACTCTTCAATTTTTTTTAAACTTAATTCAAGCACTTTCAAGGACCTACACTATGTTTTTTTTGTCCAGGCCTTCATTTCTATAATTGACTTTTCATTCTTTGATGCCACTTTTAAATAAGTGAACTCCAGCATTAGCTCATAACAACCTAAGGCAGAAATATGAACCTTTTCACAGTTTGAAGAACAGTTTTGTTTGTTTTTATTTTCATTCTGTGAATTGCTTTATACATACCCTCTGTCCCCCCTCCGCACTGAAGGACAGGTTTTTCAGGACAGCATGACCCGCTTCTGTGTATTTGACTGTTAAATTCCTCACGTTGATCTGACCGCGGTGTGGCCAGCTCGAGTCGACCTGCGCATCGACGTTCTCGATAATCAGATCTGAGTCTTTGCCTTTGTCCAGTTTGGGAGTCTCAGACGGAAGGTCAATGAACTTAAACACCCGGTCAACCGAACGCATCTGGAGGAAGAAGGATTAGAGGAGCTATGATGTAATTCAGGTCCACTGAGGTCTAATCTGCATGTGGTTTGTTTAGCCTTTAAATGATGCTTAGCCTCTGTGTTTGCGTGTATCTGCGTATGTGCACACAGTTACACAATGTGGCAAAAATAAAGCACCACCACTCTATACGGGCCATTTTACTGAACTGGTGCAAACTGCTGTCCCATATCCAAAAATGACATTTAAAAAGCATTTGAGTATTCAAATCTCACATGTTTCTTAAGATCCTGTACTACAGAAATCCACAATAATATTTCAAATATATTTCAGTAATATCAGTAAAGTTAAATTAAGACAAAATTTTTCACACCATTTTTTTTTTTAATTATTATTTTCCAAATATTTCACAAGGGATGTTCATGAGAGTAAGGACTTTTTTCCGCAGTATTTCCTGTTTTTTTTTTCTTCTGGGAAAAAAAAAAGTGTTATTTCTTTTAGTTTAGCTGGAATAAACCATTGTTGTCCAATGATTTCTCTAATTAACCTAATTTGCCTAGTTAACCTAACTTTTAAGCCTTTTAATTGCACCCTTATTAACCCTGACCCCTAAATATCAACTTTTGGAAATTATACTGAAATTAATATTTTGATTGATAAACTAAAATGGATGACATTGTAATATTCCCATTTTTGTTTAAAAAATATATATTTGAAGTTCAAAACATTTTCTATCTTGTTTTAAATCATGAAAACTTGCCTTGGACCACCTATTTTAATTAGGAATTATGTCCCACTCTTTCAGAGCTAAAAAGGTGAGTAGATTGTTCCCATAACAAAGTCAACATGTAAATTCACTACCAAAGATCTTTTTTGGCAATTAAGCAAACTTTTAGGTGTCATTCCAAAACAATTCCACAAAAATACAACAAACATGTGAGATTTGAATACTCAAATGCTTTTTAAATACAATTTAAATTTAATAACAATTGTAAATTGCTTTTTTCAAAGCAAAAAAAACAAACAAACAAACATATTTACAAGGTAAATGTAAAGAAAATCTTAATAGATTTAAATAAACCCATATCTTATATTATAGAAAAAACATTCTAAAAATATTCTGAAAACACAATATGAGAATAACCTGCACAATTTCTCAGGGCTTCTGTTAGTACCTAGAATAGCAAAGTCAAGTAAAGGAGGTTGAGTCTTCTCATTTATAGCTCCTAAACTCTGGATTAGCCTTCCTGATAACGTCCGAGGCTCAGACACACTCTCCCAATTCAAAACTAGATTAAAGACCTATCTTTTTAGTAAAGCATACACTCAGTGCACCACTCAGTGCGGCGCATATTCACACAGGTTTCTGCATCTTGTTTATCTAAACTATGAACAGCAGCTACGCTAATTATTTTCTTTATTCTCCATTTCCACCTGGGGATACTCTTCCCGAGGCCCTCAGACTATGCAGAGTCACTGATTCGATCCAAGACCAACGACGAGATGATCCCAAGGTTTCCATATCCTGGACCAGGCCGTATCCTGAGCAGCTACTGTGATGGTCATGGAGGAGTGGAACATGAGACTGATTCCTGTGACGCTCCAGGGACAGACGAGTCTTTGCTGAGGCCAGCTTCCAGCCTCCGCCGCTGAGACTGCAGCTCTGCACAAGACGTTTGGCCAGCAGAGAAATTAAAATGATCGTGCCCAACTGAGTCTGATTCTCTCAAGGTTTTTTTTCTTCACTTTCGCCAATTAGTGAAGTTTTTTTCCCTCTCCATTGTCGCCACTGGCTTGCATGGTTTGGGATCTATAGAGCTGCGCATCGTTGGTCTTGGTCTTCAGTGTTTGGACTCTCAGTAGTGATTTTTAAACCACACTGAACTGAGCTAAACTGAACTGAACTTAAACACGACAAACTGAACTACACTGTTCCTATTTACTGTGACCTTTTATGTGAAGCTGCTTTGACACAATCTACATTGTAAAAGCGCTATAGAAATAAAGGTGAATTGAATTGAATTGAATTTCTAAAAGTGTCCACATTCAATAATTATATTATATATTATATATTATAAGCAGGGCTGTGCGATTCATCGAAATCGAATCGCTTTGAAACGTTGTGATTTGGTAATCGCAAGAGGCTACATATATATGAAATATATATGTATTTTGTAATTTGTAGTTGCCCAGAGCAAATACGTGACTGTCGTCTGTGTGTGATAGTCTTACTAGCCAGTAGAGTGATCACACTTTCCTTCTGCCCACTCAGAATTGCGCAACCGAACTATGCAGAAAACCCACAATAAAAAACAAACAAAAAAACGAACAGGAAAGTGCGGACGAGTGGGATCATGGCATCTGCCGCTTCAGAAGTATTAATAGACGAATTCATATAGAAGAAAAACAGCATGTCAGTAATATGGGAATATTTTGGTTTCAAAGTCACGGACACGGAACAAAAGCAGTTCATTTGTAAGAATTGTTGCCACAGCACGAGGAAATACAACAACCAGCACTTTAAAAAGACTATACAGTATGAGGAGTGTCTTGCTAAAAAGTCTAAAAGACTTGTTTCAGCCATGTTAGTGTGTGGAGTGTTCTGTATTTTCATAATTATTATTATTTTGTTTTATAATAAGCTACAATATAACTCCTTCATTTAAGTTCAACTTGTTTACAGAAAGGTATGGCCATTTTATTTGTTTATTGTTTGCTCTCTAGAGAAAAATGAGTGTTTCATTTCTGAATAGTTAAGAACAAATTTGAATAAATGTTTAAGTTAATATCTTTTCAGTTCCTTTTTTTAACTAACACTCACTGCAATTTAGCAGTAAGAAGCTAAGATACAGATTATTGAGCTGAGGCTTGACTATAAAATTAAATTGCAAATCAAATTGAAATCGCAATATCTGTTATAAAAATTGCAATTAGATATTTTCCCCAAATCGCACAGCCCTAATTACAAGTAATATTTGCCTACTTTTTTCAATATGCTCCAAATCTGGCATTGGACCTACGTATACTGCAGAATGACCCAAACATGTGTATGAATGTAACTTATTCCACTGATTATAAGGGAAAACAAAATGTTCTGCACCTCGATAAGCCTGTTTTGTACTGACTTCAAAAGCCTTGCTCTGGCAATATTTTCAAAAAGCATTACAGAACAGAATGATTTCTGCAGTCCAGAACAGCTGAAAAGCAAAACTAAAGCAAGCACGTACCATTCCATCCACTGCAATGCTGGTGGCAACACACCACTGGAAGGTGCCGAGAATGAGCATTGCCAGGCATATGATGATACCAATCTCGCCTGGTTTATCCTCTGCAAGAAAAAAAACACACACACATTCACATGCACCAACTAGCAAGTATAAACATCAAGCCAAAGGTTGCTCACAATGACCTCACTTCTACACTTCAAAGGCATTTTCCAAGCAATGCTCGCAATTACGCCTTAATTGAACCAATTGTGTGTGAAACGGTCTAAATCAAGCGTTTAGTGGAGCGTCAAATAAACAGTGGCATCCGCTCGTTAGCTTCACTTTCTCATATCTAAATGGAGGAGCGCTCTTACGGTTGGTTCCTACCGCTATCCAGGCGGCCAGCGTGAAAAAGAAGACGAAGAGGATGTCGGCGCGGAAGAGGAACCATCGGAGGGTGGACAGGTAGAGGAACCAGGTGGCTGTGTGGGTGTTGATGGTCTTGTGGAAGAGGGCCTCAAAGTAGGCCTGTCGCTCGAAGGCCCTGATGGTCCACAAACCCTTCAAAGACATGATGAGGTGCGAGAAAATGGGGCTCCGGGCTGAAAACAAAGATTTAAGCAGATGTTATACAGGTTTGTGTAACAGAAAACAAATCTTGTCTCACAATAAAACTAGATTTTGGATTCCATTGTTATGATAGCTTTATATTGTATGTGTATGGGATGCATTCATTCATTTATTTATTTACTGTATGTGTAGTTATAAATGTATTTTATTTATTTTTAATTTTTTTCAATTTTGCATGTTTGGTTTTGGGCATCAAGAAGGCTCAGTAGTTAGCACTGTCGCCTCACAGCAAGAAGGTCGCTGGTTCGAGTGCTCGTTGGGTTGGGTTTGCATGTTCTCCCCGTGTTCGAGTGGGTTTCCTCTGGGTGCTCTGTTTTCCCCCACAGTCCAAATACATACGCTATAAGTGAATTGGATGAACTAAATTGTCCGTATTGTATGTGTGTGAATACATGTGTATGGATGTTTCCCAGTACTGGGTTGCAGCTGGTAGGGCATCCGCTCCATAAAACATATGCTGGATAAGTTGGTGGTTAATTTCGCTGTGGCAACCCCTGATGAATAAAGGGACTAAACTGAAGGAGAATGAATGAATGAATGAATGAATGAATGAATGAATGAATGAATGAATGAATAAATGAATGAATGAATGTTTGGTTTTGTATTCATTAGTACATGTTAAAAATGTTCCCAAAATCCAGAGGTTGGTAGAGTATCTAAAATCTATACTCAAGTAAAAGTACTAGCACTTGCGGAAATATTTACTTTTAAACATTTAAACATTTAAACATTTAAAAGTAAAAGTAACAATCTTAAAAGTTACTTGAGTAAGAGTATCTGATGAAAAAGTTACTTAAGTAAACAGTTACAAGTTACTTTTAATTATAACTATGTTTATTTTCATTTCACAGTAACAGAGAAACGCGCCAAATGTAGCGAAGTAAGAGTAGTGATTTTTCTCAAATAATTAACTTGAGTAAAAGTACACATTACCCTATAATTTTACTCAAGTAAATGTAACAAAGTACTACCCACCTCTGCCAAAATTAATAAAAACAGTGTTTAAAAGAATTGATTTTGGTTGACTCGACACTTTTATTACTTTTTTGTCATTCTATAGTTTGACACCAACCACCGAAAAAAAGAAATGAACACTTTAGGATTATTATTCATCATAAAACTATTTTTATCTATTAAACAGTGGTTTGGCTAAACAAATTGTTGCTTTGAATAAAAAAAATCTCAGCTGATGTAGTAAACTGTATAGAGAACTATATTACTTGCATATTAATAAGAATAATATTAATAACTACAACAACAGAATGTTTTTGATAAGATAATCTATACACAAGTTAATTGTTGTTTTTATAATGAATTATAAAATCATGGTTTTATTCCAGTTTGTTTTTGAAGATCTAATAATTTACACAGTATTAATTATTTCATGTTGTTTTTCATTATTGATTTTCCCGAACAGGATAAGTAAAATATAATGAAATTATGAAAGCGATTATAGTGCAAAAATAGTTTGTTTCTCTGCTGAACTAATAAACTGTGGGCATTAAATCCTATGGGACATACTGATTACATGAGATGTTATTTTAAGTTTATTATGTTCTATAACTAGTAGTAAAGATGTAGGAATGATCTTGTTCACTTCACTTAAACCAGAATTTTCTGATGAAATTGACAAGATCCGAAATTATTTCTTATCAAAGGAAACAAAAAAAAGCATCTGGCGATTCTTAGACAGGAGATGTGCCATATAACGTGTAGTGAAACTGTATTCACTCGTCCACAGAAAAAGCATAGCTAAAAGATTTAGATCTTGAGATATAAGAACAGTATCAGTTCATTCAAAGTAAACTGTATAGAGAACTATTACTTTCACATTACTATAATATTAAAAACTACAACTACAGAGATGTTTTGATCTGATAATCTACACACATACAAAATGTTATTTTTACCTTAAATCGAGTTATAAAATCAGGGTTTGTTTTTGAATATCTAATAATTTACACAGAAATAATTCTTTCACAGCTTGTCTCATTAAAGATTTTCATGAACATGCTAAGTAAAATATAATGGAAATATGAAAGTGATTGTAGTGCAAATATAGTTTGCTTCTCTGCTGAACTAATAAGCTTAACTAATAAGACTTGCCTGAGGTAAATCTAATGTTATGGTGAGATGTTATTTTAAGTGTATTGTGTGCTATAACTAGTAGTAAAGATCTTGTTCACTTCACTTAAACCAGTGAAGAGCAAAACAGCACGTATTGCTGTATTTTCAAGTCAAATTGACAGGATCTGAAATTATTTCTTATCAATAATATCAGTTCATTATAAACTAGAAGTTATACATACAGTGTATTTGTTTCCATAAGGAATATTTGTCTCCAAATATGTGTACTCCTCTACCCCTAGTTTTTTAGGTCAACTACTCCTTTAACTGTCAATCTCGAGCACTTATTGTATTTCGCCATCATCTGTGCCACACATTTTCGATAGCAGAAGGGCTCAGGAAAAGGAAGGAAGAAATAAAAGTCCTGCCCTCTGTCCTCTGGCCTTCTGGTGACCCCCTAAACAAAATGAACTAATCCACAAGTTCGGCTGCCCACAATATAACTAAATCATCACATTTCTCTCATTCATCATGTATTTCCTCGCAGCATTCCTTTCTCTTTCTATAAGCAAGACAATGCCTTGAGCTCCTCTTGCATGAAAACCAATGGCATTGCGCAGTTTTCTGGGATCCCCGCCATGAGGCTTGTTGCTCATCAGTTGCGGACGATGAGTGAATGATATCAGGATAACAGAAGAGGAAATCCCTGTACAGGGAACGCAGTATTACAAAGTACGGAAAGCCCTAGTTGCTTTTTTGGTGGCCCTGGACAGACTGACAGAGGGAAGAGCGTCGACTGTTACGGCTGTACAATATATTGTTTCAGCATCAACAATGTGATATATGCATCCTCGATAGTCACATCACAGGATGTGCAATATCAAGTTTACCAGGTACTATAGTCTGGAATAAATGTGATTTCAGTATAGATTTCAGTCATAAACACTCTCAGGATTTAGTATAGTAATGAATATGTATATGGCAATATTAATGTATTTGGTCTTGGCGGTATAGATCTGCTACGCTGCTGCTGCTTTGATAATTATGGCAGAGCAAGTACAGAGACCTGCTTCTGCAAGCATATATACACAAAGATGCCGTATGAGAATATAACACGCTGCCGCTGCAAACATAATATATATGTAACCTCAGCAGCAGATCTAAACACAGGTGGAACTGGGGTGGAGGTGGGTCTCAGAAAGCTTAACAGCGTAAGATGATGCAGGGCATTTAAACTGATGAGGAGCAGGCTCACAGGCTGTTGAGGTGATAGCAACCACTCTCCTGCACTATGTAATTAATGATACAGGAGCAGATTAGGTGACCTATAAGAGTGAGCGAATAGAGTTTCATGGCAGAAATTTCACTAATTGCAAATTTGAACTACAACAGAATGAAAGTTTATCATCTGTATACGGTTTTTCCAAGATGCTGTAGAATTAAATTTTGGATATACCGTACCTAATCATCACTGAATAATAAGTGTTCAATACATAGAAATGACATAAAGTGAGCCTCAACCACCATTGTTTCCTCGTTCTCATGTTAATCCCATAAGTGTAAAATCCTGGTAAAAAACAGGACAAAAACTCAACACAAGATCATTTTTATGCACGCCCCAGGCTGTGTTTGACTGGCCACAATGTTTCCTACTAAGATTACAACAAATTTTCCCCCCTTATTTTTAAGCTTTATCTAAGCTTGTATTATACTTACTTATTAAAGACTCTTATTTTGAAAATGGGACAGGCTTTTCTGTAAGGAGCAAGCAACATTAAAACTCTTTGAAACTGCCCCTTTTAGGCTTTGATCCTAATTGTGCCATTTTGGTGACTCTCGCTTTAAATTCAAATGAGATTGTGCTCTTTTTCAAAAGAGGGCGGAGCTACAAATGCCTTCCTGTCTGCATAGTGGCAGATTCAAAAACAAGACTAACATCCTATGCTGATGAGGGAGAGATCGTCACTAATGGGCGTGGCTTTCACCCTCTGATGACACGTACAAAAGGGAGAATGTCAATCAAACTGCACTTCTGCAGTTTCTGTTTTTATAAAGTGTGATTATAATAAAATAGAGTTGATACATTTCTACTACTAGAAGCTGATTATATCCACAGATTGTTCCCACACAACTGTTTAAACTCCTTATACATTGATTTTTGCGTAATAGGTCCCCTTTAATGTGCATATTGTTTTGAATTTGCTGCATATGTTTCCAATGAGGCAACAGATACATGTGTATATTTGTAAATGAGGCAACAAATATGTTTCCCATGTAAGACCTCATAATGTTTGTATTAAATAAAAATTTATTTCATTTAATTTTTAAAATTTTACACTAATCGTTACAATCTAAAATTCTGAATTCTAAATAGGGCACAACAGACCACGGATGATTGGTTGAGAGACTCCATTTTGACCTCCAGCCTATGCCATTTCCTCAGAGATATCCTTTCTGTTTCTGGTTAACTCATCCTTCCTCTGCTCCTCCTCTGTTTTTTGGACCTAGCACTGACCTTCCATTAGGGCCCTGTGTGTAACTGTCCCTTCTCAACGCTGGCAGAAAGCCACACGCCAGTGCGTCAGGGATCCCACTGCCAATGGCAAAGACGCATCTAACAACTGCATGTGAAGAATGCTCACATTATCTGGCCTTACCTTCTGTCTCCAGCTGTTTAAGCTGTTGACCCGTGCGGAGAAAGTACTTCCTCATCACAATGAAAATAATGGCCAGGGGAGTAGCAGCGAGGAATATGTACGGCCGCACAATGGACACCACAAGAATACATCCAACCACCACTACTGTCAGCTGTTGGAAGAAAAGAGATGTTTAAATATTCAATGTTCTGTTTGTCACAGGAAATTGATGCTTTTATTCAGCAAAGATGCTTTAAATAAAAAAAAGTGCCAATAAAGATATTTATAATGTTACAAAAGCTTTTTGCTTCATAAGAAGGCTGCTTTATTGAACTGTATATAAATCAGAGAGTATTTAAAGTGTAATAATATAACAATTATATTTTGACTCATTTAAATGCAGCCATGGCAAACATTTGTGTGTGTATGTGTGTGTATATATATATATATATATATATATATATATATATATATATATATATATATATATATATATATATATATATATATATATATATATATATATATTTTTTTTTTTTTTTTTTTTATTAAATTTATCAAATTTATTATATAAAGCAATATGAAAAACAATTCATGTGTGAAAATTCTTAATTATAACCCCTCAAATTACATTTAATATATAAGGAAAGAGGTCTTAAGAGGTTAATGCCATAGTTGTAGGTACTAATGTGGCCAGAGAGCCTAGACTTACCCTCTTAGGAGATACTTCACTCCTTGATCAATAAAGCATTAATTTCAGATTTGTCAGACTAGCCCTACTAGCAGCCATAAAATGTATAACTTTGAGATGGAAGGATTCTAAACCACCTTCAACTTCCATGTGGATTAAAGAAGTGTCATCTTATATGCCTTTGTTTGTCAAACACTGTGGCAGCTTTATTTCTTGGGTATAACAGGACAGAATGCTGAGATAGAACCTGACTTTTATGTCTTCTTGTTTTACTTTATTCATGGTTTATTTATGGCACTATGGGTCGGAGGTTTGGGGCATGTATAGGGCAGTATGTGTGGGGATAAAAGAGCTATTTAGATTATTCTGTACTTTGTTGTACTTTGTGTTTAACTTGTAAAAACCCAATAAATATACTGTTAAAGAAAATAAACCTTAATTTATAAGATAAGAATAAGAAATTAGAATTTAGACACATTGATTAATTATATATTATTTTTATTATCGCATATAACAATTTCTGATAGTTGTAGAGTGTTTTGTATTTTAAATGTATTTAAAATTATTATTATGTCTTATTATCAGATGCTGAATGTTCTGTTGATTGATAGTTTCAGCAGTTTGAATTGACAAAATGTATGGCTTGGCAAATCATGCTACAAAAACCAGGTAATTATCTGTCAGAACTTTTTCTGTTATTTTATAAATTTATATATATATATATATAGTATTTCTTATACAATATATTGATATTTTTTTAAACTACTAAAACTGTCAAAAATTGTCACTTAAACATTAACAAAGTAAAATTTTTAACATTGAAAGTTGTCTGAGCTGAACTCAAGGTCGCAATGCAATTCGAAAGTGTAACTAAACAGAACACACCTCTGAGAAACAAAAATCTGTTCATTCATACATACATTTTCTTTTCGGCTTAGTCTCTTTATTAATCAGGTGTCACCATAGCGGAATGAACTGCCAACTTATCCAGAACATGTTTCCTTCCGGCTGCAACCCATCACTGGGAAACACCCATACACTCGTGTTCATACACGTACACTACGGACAATTTAGCTGACCCAATTCACCTGTAGCGCATGTCTTTGGACTGTGGGGGAAACCGGAGCACCCGGAGGAAACCCACGCGAACACGGGGAGAACATGCAAACTCCACACAGAAATGCCAACTGACCCAGCCACCAGCAACTTTTTTTACTTTTTATTTTTATTTTTTCCAGTGCAAAGTGGTAGATTGCAAGACTGAGAGAACTAAAAACCCACTTTTAAACACTACATTTTCATTCTTAAAGTTTACTAAAGGATTCACAAACCTGGACAAAGTCAAACATGAGAAGAGGAAGCATGTCATCTATTGTGGCCATATCTTTGGTGAACCTATTCATGATTCGGCCTGCAAAAACAATATAAACAGCAAAGTATTAAGTCAGAATCCGCACCTGTGGAAGCAAGTTTTACCGTTTTGACTTAATTCAGCCCTAAATACTGACTAACCTGTCTTCATAGTGTTGAGCACAGACATGGGAGCACTGAGAACAGCATGCAGCATCTTCTGATGCAGTTTTTTGGATATGGTGATGGTTGTGTGCACAAACGGAAGACCTCGGAAAAATCCCATCGCGAGGAGGCTCTCTGATGTGGCCACATAGATGTAGAGAATGTAATAGCTGCTCGTGGGAGTCACAGTGATGACGTAGGTTTGTCCAGGTGAAGACGCGTTGGAGTGCTTTGTCATGTTTGGCTCAGATCGTTGATGTTCCTCTCTCCAAAGTTCACTGGAACCAAATAAGTATTGTATGATTAAAACTAAATTTCACTCTGTTAATGAAGAATGCTTACCAAGACAAGGGCAAACAAGGTACTGTAAGGAGAAAAACTTACTCTGTTATCAGAAAAATCCCTGCAACAGATCCTGCAATCTAAAAAACAAAATAAAGTAAGATTTGTTAAATATAAATGAGTAAATATATTACACAACTATTCGAAAGTTGTATTTAGATGTAAAGTTTCTGGTTTCTCTTGAATTCACTGATACTGCATTTATCTGACAAAATATACTGTAATAAAAAGGCATATTTTTGTTAAATATTATTATAATTGACCAGTCTTCTATTGAAGTGTATTTTAAGATGCAACACATTTTCTGGAACAATTTCTTCAGAATTGAGTGTCATATAATCCTTCAGAATTAAAAAAGAATGTTTACTCAATGTATTACAGTAAATGAGATGTATAAATTGGAATTGCATTTCAAATGTATAAGGACTACACAGTTTTGACATAAACTAAAATACTTAAATAGGATATATATTTGTCAGTCATTCAACAATGAAACAGTTGACACTGAAACAATTGCATTGCTATCATTACAGAAATACAAAAAATAGGATTACCTCAATTGCAGCAATAAAGAGGATGAAGATCAGAACATAAAGAAGGCTTTTATTATTTGACACATATCTGACATATGTGTTCCACTTTGTCGTCTCAAATGTTTCTTCTATTTCATCGATTTCATCAGTTAAGCATGCCTGCAAAGACAAATGCATCAGATTAAATTTGGTAATGTATTGTAAGTTATCATCCTTTTAGAATTTTATTTGTTTAAAACATTCCTAACAGACACACAACATCATACGACGTAAATATTAGGTTAGATTTAAATCGCCAGCATCTAAGGACAGCACTATTTTGACGTCCAATAATGTCCAATTTTGAGCTAACATCTTAAACCAACGTCATATTGACGTCAAAAACTGACACTTACTCCTGATAGACGTCATAGTGGTAACATCCAAACAACGTCAAGCTGTAACATTGATATTTGGTTGCTGTTAGGTTGCATTGAAAAAAAGTAACCAAAATGCAACATTTGTCCGACATTGAACATTGACTACAGCCTAACGTTGGGTTCTGACGTCGGCCTGATGTTGGGTTCTGATGTCAACCCCATTTTCATTTCCAAACAAAATGCAACGTCCCACGACGTTGGGGTACAACATCAATCTGACGTCATGTTGACGTCCTGTGCCTGCCAGGTTTATTTCAAGAGTTCACACTTAGCTGTTGATTGATAATAAAGCTTGTTTGGCATGCTGTCCATGGTCTACATTCATTCTTCCATGGCGGGGCCCCACGAAAAGATTCATCCCGCCACGGCTACATTCAAAACATGCTATTTTTTTTAAATAGCGGGTGATAATCGCACCAAAAAGTATTTAAAGGTAAGTGAATTATAACAGCGCAAACTTTTCTGTAATATTAGTAGTGCTGTGCGTCATTTGTTTAACCCTTTAAGGTTAAATTGCACCTCAGCAGCGTTTATTTAAGAGCGCACAAGAAGATCTGCGCGCTCTTAAAGCGGCTTATATTTGAGGGGGCATGCAAGAAGTTTTGTGCACGAGCAGAAAAAAATCGGCGCGCAAGCAAAGAGATCCGCATGCTCGTAGGCTATTGCATAAATGCGATCACAACAGCGCTCACGACATTTGTCATTGAAATAACGCCAGGTAGTTGGTAGATCTTTGTAAAAAAAGACCTGCCGCCACAACTGGAAAAAATCCTAGAGGAAACACTGCTGTCCCAGGAGAAAACCCACATGAGCACAGGGAGAACGAGCAAACTCCGCACAGAAATATCAACTGGTTTAGTTGGGACATTAACCAGAGCCATTCTTGCTGTGAGGCAACAGTGCTAATCACTGGGCCGGTGTGTCACCCATCTGGAAAGGAGGGGGAGTAGGGGTGGGTAGAGGGGTATTCTTCAAGATGAAAATATTGAGATAAGAAAACGCTGGTTATTAATAGCGAGTTAGGATCTGATTGGAGAATCAATCATGAGCTGAAGCGGGACTAGCTGAGAACAATCATTAGCGTGTGATCCTCTCGAAATTAGTTAATAAATAATAAGTCACCTACTCTGAACATAACGCAATACACAAAGATTTTTTGGCTACTATACCTGTTAAAGTACATTTTTTTAAAGCTTATGTCAATATTGTGATAATACCGTATATCATGATTAAGACTTCAACAATTGATGGCAACAGGAAAAAATTCCGCACCTCAATGTTTTCTTCCTCCAGAATGCCGGTCATGTCATATGTGCTGTCCGACAGCCGGCGAGTGTAGATGTCCAGCTCAGATGCCAGTTCACTCTGAGGCACGACAGAAAGGCGTCTGCGGAAAGATGACTGGAGGTGCTCGCGACGGCCCTGGCCCTGTGCATTGGTCATGAACGCTAACACTGACTGCCTCCTCTGACCAGCCATATGCACTCCATGGTTATGATACACATCGCTCCCCATGAAGGACTCATCCACTAACTCGTTCTCAGGCACCAGGGAGAACTTTCTGTCAGGTAACGTCCTTCGCACCTCTTCCTCTGGGACCTGAATGAAAGACGCCTTACGAGCCACCCCGAGAGGGTTGACGATAACTGAAGCTTTTCTTTCGTCGATGTACATAGGCTTGGTTGGAGGCACCTGACGAAAAGCCGAGCGTTCAGGTTGCATGCCTGCACTTTCATCTACTGAGACACGGTGGAGGGTCTCGGTGAGGATGGAGCAGCGACGTTCTGCACTGATATTATCGTAGGCCTCCAAACCTAGAAGCAACGAGCTGAAATCTGGCCGCTCTGACTGAAGCTCTGAAAAGGTGCCGTAGAAAAAGCTTTCACCGTTGTGGAGCAGTAGGATCTTATCGGCCCGCTTCAAATGCTCAATCTTATTTGTGACCAAGATGCGTGTCTTTGAGGCCATCAGCTTACACAGGCATCTAGGTTAAAGGATAAAAATGAGGTTATAGACTAAAAAAATTAAGTTACAACAATAGTTCTCACATTCAATTAAGTACATTTAACATAGCATCTGTTTTTGGTTTGGTTTCTTCCACTGGTAAAAAGTCACAACACATTTTGTTTGTTTGCAGAATGCAACAGCGGCCTTCAGTATTTTTTGCATGCTGAATTAAATGTTTTTGTTTAATCAAATGAACCTTTCTACTCAACTTTAAAATTAAAACAAAATCAAACTGAAATTAAACTTTGTATAACTAAAGAAATGGTCCTATCAATTTTTACAGTGTAGTTGTTGACCCAATAAGGCTGTTGAAACGTTTTATAAGTGTTTTCATCCTTTATAGGTTTACATGAATGAACAGTCCAATGTTTTACCTCATAATATTCAATTTACAGTACATCAAACTACTTGTTTGAAGATTCATTCTTTCTAAACTCCTAGACTCTGCAGCAGCAATAATGGCACTAATTTTACCATATGATTTCAAGCTTGAGTTTGATAAGGAAAGTATAAGCTCTTTCATGAGTTGATCATTCCAAGCCTTGACTGTAAATAGAACTTGTGTAAAACATTTCTCAATGGTAAGACTTTAGTCATTTGATGATTTATAACAAGATGTTACTGCTATGAAATTCCTCATTATCAGTGTTGGCAGGTGTGTGTCCATCTGGATCCAATTTAAATGCAAATTCAAGGTAAGGAGGCAAAAAAATTCAATGCGGGCCTTACATACCTTTAGTGCATTTAGGGCGGATCAGTACTGACAGTTAGTGACTGAATTTTGTGCTTTTGTGAATTTTCTAGTCATAAACAACCAAATGCAGTGATGTAAGTAAAAGATCCATTATGCAGCTTCATTGATCATAACAGTAATTGTCATGCTAACATAAACGTTTTGTCTCAAATGCATTTTTTCAAAATGATGTCAACTGGCCAGTGGGCAAATTTGGCCAGGATGCCGGGGTTAGACCCCTACTCTTTTTCGAAGGACATCCTTGGACTTTTAATGATCACAGAGAGTCAGGACCTCGGTTTAACATTTCATCCAAAAGACAGCGCTCGCTGAGCAGTATAGAGTTCCCTTCACTATACTGGAGTGTTAGGACTCACACAGACCACAGATTGAGCACCCCCTGCTCGTCTCACTAACACCACTTCCAGCAGCAACCTCGCTTTCCCATGTGGTTTCCCATCCAGGTACTGACCAGGCACAGGCAACCATGTGAGAGTTTCAGAGAGTGAGCTGCTGATTTTCAGTCTGTTATCCTGAACACCCTAATTCCTATTCCTACAGCACCTGCCAAATAAAATGTGATTTACATACTTGTCAAATATTTCCTTTTCTGTTGCAATATCCAGATGAGTGAATGGTGCGTCAAGAAGGTAAACATCAGCATCTCTGTAAACAGCCCTGTGCAGACAGAAACACATTACATTTCATTGAGATTTTAATAGGGATATCTAACCAATACAAATGTGATCATTTCAATACATCATTCATTAAATAAAGTTCATTTAAAGGGTTTTTCGAGCAAACCACACAATCAAGCAATAAAGAACATTTTATTTATGGATACAAGTTTGTATTGAATTGCATTGTAAGTGATTTAATTTTGAGTTTATGATCATGTACTGTAAATCTAGAAGAGATCATTGAGTAAACTTCCAGATGTGATTGAAGAGCAGTCATTAAAACGTTATACATTGATGATTTACAATCTTCCCTAAAGTGCTGTGGGAAAGAGCAGCCATAGGGAAGTGAAGACATAAACTACAGATGCTGGTGTACATTGGAGGAGCTGAGAGACGTTCAAGTGCAGGTGAAGAAATGTGTGACTATACCTGGCCAGAGCCACGCGTGCCTTCTGACCCCCGCTCAAGTTTAAACCGCCCTCAGCCATAGGCGTCTTATCCTTCTCTGGAAGAGCAGCCAGATCCTAACATTTAAACACACAACATGACCATATAACACCAGAGTAACACACTGACAATCCAGAGAAAGCCAAACATGCTATTTTACATGAGTGTAAAGTACACAGACACACACAGAAAAACACACATTCACAGCAGTCACACTTAAAAATCTGGCTTAAATTAATGACAACATTCAGGTTTAAAACTTTGAAGCTACAGGAGTATGCGCTTATTGGCCTAAACTGAAACTGGCATAATCTTTTTTATTAAAACCATTATTTGGCACTAAATAGTTATTTGGGAGCAAGAAGTAAAAACTACATTAATGTTCTACATAAGAAAATTATTTTTAACAACAACGGATAAACCTGTAAAGACAGACCTGGCGTGAGCTCTAAGGTTATTAAATAAATGTATGTGCTTTTGTTAAACTCATCTATTCAAACAATTCTATTTATTATGAAAACAGCCATGTTTAATAGCAGCATGTGTGCTAATAAACAGCATTACCCATAATGCTATTCAGAAAACCCCACCAATCACATTGAGCAAAGCGCCTCCCACTCTAATAAAACACAGAAGATTATGTAACTGGTCTCAATACATTGCCATAATACTTCAATATTTGTGTATGACCCATATGTTGCAATACATAAAAAATACAGTTTATATAGATACAACCAGGGTGTGAATTACAGGGGGATTTGGGGGGATTGACCCCCCTAATTAACTCTTGATCCCCCCTGAAGGACATCAAAACAATATGTACGGGGGTCAGCTCTTTAATAGCGAGATATATTTTTCTCTGATTTGTATTTTAAATAATAATGTTAATAATAAAAATAATAGATAATATAAATGTACATTTTACCACCCTAAAACAGTTCATACCATTGTGAATGCATAATGGTGCCAATTATCCTATGTGAGAATAATACTAATTATCAACGGTCTGAAATCGGCAGATATACACCACTGATAGACATGGTAAGTGTTAAAAAGACACTTTTCAAGTAAAATAGCTGTTTGTATGTAGATAAAGCCCAAAAGTCTGAAATCAGACGTTACTGTAGGTAAAGTAAACTAAATATCCCTCAAAACACGGTAAACTTAAATACGTTTATTAAGAAATTAGATGTAATTTAAATAAATACATTAATCAGATTCACTGAAGCATGTGTTACGCAAATGAAAATTACCAAAAAAGTTTACCCCAACCCAAAAGGGATTGTGTGAAACCCAGCATTTTTAAAGCTTACCTTCACCTTTTTGTCTGATTTTCACAATTGAATTATGGGTAATGTAGTTTTTCACTATTTCATTACACAATTTTTTATTATCAAAAATCCTTGAAACAGATCGATTAACAATCTCACATCTTGCATAAGGTCTATGCAAGTAATGTTTATCTTTAATTATTATAAATTATCACTGAAATCAGTACCTCTAAGGAGAAAATTACAAGAATTTGTAATAGTGAAACTCCACTGCTGGACTTTTTAGGTAGATAAGTGCTCCACTGCTTAAAATCTTTAGGTTGATACTAATTTTGCTTTATATACTTGGTAGCAAATTTGTATCTTTTGGTCAGACAAATATTCCGCAAAGCAATCTTATTAATGATAAAAGTTACATAAAATAAAAGCTTTCTTGAACATAAGTAATGGGAATATCCATGCTTAAAAAGTGGGTGAAAAAACTCTGCTTAAACCTATTGATCTTAGGTGGTTTAGGTTATTTTCTGCTTCTTTTATCAGTTAGCAGATAAGTTTACCCAAACCCCTCTAAATCCAGCAGACCAGATTGACTCAGATTTAAGTAGTACAAAAAAAAACAAAAAACAGGGACCACATACAACTTGAGTTAAAAGATTATTCTCATGAGATCTTACCTCGTCATCAACTCTGTTTGTCCATTGTGAAAGCATTAAAAACAATAATTAAATGAGGTGATGCCATAAGAAAGACTGCAAAAGCCTACACAAACAAGTCATTGGTGTTGGGGTTTACAGGCCAGACACAACGTGAATGAAGACTGAAAGACTAGTATATCAGCGACACAAAGAAAACACACGGATAAAACAAGTCCACTAAACTTGGGCGTTTCCACTTTACATTTTAAAGACTTTACAAATCCATTTATTGGATCTTGCTAGTCTTGCATTTGCATTGAGAGCTTGTTTCTAATGCAAGACACAGAGGATTAAGTAAGCTATGAAATTCTTCGCATCTGTAAGCAGACACTGAATAAAGACTCACTGTGTACTGAAAAATAACAATACTTTGTAGCGTGTTGCTAGTTAGCTCACAAACGGCGAAGTTCTCTCACTATGTTGTTATGGCCTTGCCTAGCATTGTGATGACAATAGGCACCTCACACTTCTCTTTAAGATCTGCTGTTGCTGGAGTCTGGATGTTTCGTAACAAACAGTCATAAATCGTGCTTGTAATCACCATTTACTGTGAAAACTTGCTTTGTTTGAGAGGAAACAGGTTTACGGCTGTCCCTATGGGAAATATGGGGACTGACACAGACTGTAAACATCCCAGATTCACCATTGGGAAACACCTTAAATGATTTACAGTGATTTTAAATTTAGATTTATGTATTTGTTTTAAATAATTATATATTTATATAATATATGTGTAATATACTCTTATATGCTATAATATTTAGCGTTTTTATTTCATTATTAAGCATTTATTACATTTTAT
Source organism: Danio aesculapii (assembly GCF_903798145.1). Taxonomy (NCBI): domain Eukaryota; kingdom Metazoa; phylum Chordata; class Actinopteri; order Cypriniformes; family Danionidae; genus Danio; species Danio aesculapii. The sequence goes on along the minus strand of NC_079452.1, from coordinate 47,424,803 downwards.
TAAATGTTTCAAATGGTAAGATATAGTACTAAAACTTAATAATTATCCAGTTATTATCCAATAACCAAATAACATTATCCAATAAAGAAAGTTTATATATTTTATGTTTGGTTGTTGTTTTCAGTTTAAACTGGTTCAAATGTATTTTATCAACCTCATTAGAAAAACTATTTTAAGGGATAGTTCACCCAAAAATGTAAATTTACTCATTATTTACTCATCCTCAAGTGGTTTCTAGCCTTTATGCGTTTCTCTCTTCTGCTGAACACAAAAGAAGATATTTAGTAGAAAGCTGAAAACCTGTAACCACTGACTTCCATAGTAGGAAAAACAAATACTATGAATGCCAATGGTTACAGGTTTCCAACATTTTTCAAAATATCTTCCTTTTTGTTAAGCAGAAGAGAGAAAATGGTTTGAAACAAGTAAAGTGTGAGTAAACAATAGCAGGATTTGCATTTTTGGGTGTATTATGCCTTTCTCAGAAGAAGAAATGTAAATTTTGCTTAATAAAAATGACAAAACTATAGTTTAAGCTTCTTATTTCATTAAAATAAATCGTGATGTGATTTACACCAGACGAATACACTAGAATGGACACATTTGACACGGCAGCCGAATGTATTCTCAGTGGATCTCTCTTCTGAATGTTCGTTCGTGTAAGACTCAATTAAACAGGGGCCCTGTCGCTCAACACTTCAGCTCTTGATAGTCGCACACGATTGGCTGATTTGGTATCAAGAGATTGAGAGTGAACAAAGTAATATGACTCAGTCCTCCATCTAACAAAGCCTCTCAGTTCAACTGCCAGGTGAACATTCCATGTACAGACAGAGAGAAAGAGAGACAGATAGAGAAAGAGAAAGACAAAAACAGAAGCAGAGATAAAGCCAAACAGCATGACAGCCAGAGCTTCAGGCTGAGAAAAGAGATGAGTGAGGTCAGAAAATAGAGGAAACTAAACTAGTATACTAGTGTTATCAAAAATATCAGACCAGTTGAAGCAGTTTGTTGTGGTTTTCGGCACACCACAGTCTAATCTGTCCCGCCACAGTTTCACTTTGTTCATTTTTGAGTTTACAGCAGCTCATTTGCGTGTTTCAGGTTTCTATCAGTTTAAACACTGAAGCGTAAGACATGCTGGAGAACTTAATATTTTCAAGCTGATTGTACATCTATTTTTCTCCATTGAGTTCTTCGTTGCACTCCTGAGCTTCTTCTTATGTCAAATAACTTTAAAAATCATTCATTTATTCATTTTCCTACGGCTTTGTCCCTTATTTATTAGGGGTCGCCACGCTAGAAAGAACCGTCAACTTATCCAGCATAAGTTTTACACAGCGAATGCCCTTTTAGACGCAACCCAGTATTGGGAAACACTCATACACTCTCATTCACACACACTCATACACTGCGGCCAATTTAGTTCATCCAATTCACCTATAGCGCATGTCTTTGGAATATAAGGGAAACCGGAGCACCCAGAGGAAACCCATGCGAACACGGGGAGAACATGCAACCTCCACACAGAAATGCCAAATGGTACAGCTGGGAGTCGAACCAGCGACCTTCTTGCTGTAAGGCGACAGTGCTACCACAGAGCCACCATGCCATCTTAACTTCAAAATACCAGTCCCTAAAACACAATATCTATCTTTTTATTGTTGATATTTTCCCTTTTCTGAAAATACTGACAAACATCCTAATTACATTGAGAAATTAAGGATATTATAATTCTCACATGTGTTAAAACATGTAGTTTGGTGTTTTAACAGCTTAATAAGATAATTAATCTATGTCGGGTGATGGGCACCACCATGTTAGTTTGCGCATCAGTGGAGAGATTAGCTGCTGGATTTACAACATGAATTTTAGGAGAAGTTGATGAATGAACATGAAAGCAAAATAAGTGGCTGTTTAACTGGTAAAAGAATAGAGTGAACGCTATTATAACCGAAACAGCGTGTATCTGATGTGAATAACGCAAAATGTCTGACTTTATTATTGCAGTTTAAATTAAATTAAATTAAATTAAATTAAATTAAATTAAATTAAATTAAATTAAATTAAATTAAATTAAATTAAATTAAATTAAATTAAATTAAATTAAATTAAATTAAATTAAATTAAAATCAGTTCAATTCATGTTTATTTATATAGTGCTTTTACATAGACATAGACAATCTAGTAAATCAAAACTGTGTCAGTTCAGTTTTCAGAGTTGAATTTCAGTTTGGTTTAGTTTCAGTTTAGATCTGTTTCCATAGACATCAGAGTGTATTTTACAAACCATAAATCTACTGTTTTGCTAGTACTTTTGTGTATTGAGATACTGTTGTAATTCTTGTAATTCTTAAAAAGATGTAATTCTTTTCTCTTATTTTATGAAATTGGTAGCATTTTTTTATATTTTGTTGTATGTAATTTTACTGATGTTGTATGTGTAATAGTCTGTTTTTGATTTATTGTTGTCTTTTTAAAATCTTTAAAATCAAAGCCCTTGTGGCTAACTCTGGCTAATTTACAGTTTTAAATTTTGATTAAAGTGCATTGTCCCTTTTAAACAAAAAAAGATGTCTGAAACAACAATACGAAAGGCAAAAGCACTACCTACAGTACATGTACGAGAAGATTGTTAAGCTCTTATTTCATCTGTATATTTGTTCTGTTGTTTCCATTTGTGTTATTGGTTGTAATTTGATAGTTTATTTATTACTGTCTGCTAACTTGTCTTTAATAGTGTTTAATGTATATAAATTAAGCTTGTAGTTAATACTCTAATACTATATCAAAAATGACACAAAGTATCAATATTTTAAAAAGTTTCATATCACAAATTATCATTATACAAAGTATTGAGTTAGATAAATTGAGTTGGAAATTCCAGTATTTTGACAACACTGTTGTAAAGTCCAGAGAGGAGAGAAACTGGAGATGGGAGTAATGCTCAGGAAATGAGGGACAGACGAATTTGTCAGTACCTCCTCAAGCTGGCACGCTTTCACCACACTCTTGTAGCGATACTCATCGTAGGTCAAGCCAAAGAGGATGTTGTCTCGGATGGTTCCAGGCATGATCCAGGCTGTTTGGGAGGAGTAGGAGATTCGACCGCTGTGTCGGATCTTCCCTGAGGAGGGAACCAGCTCCCCGAGGATGGTCATCAACAATGAGCTCTATAAATATAGACAGCACGTCTGAACAATGACAACTCTTCCCCTTCCATATTAAGTTATATTTTTAATTTAATAAATGGCAAAATAAAATGAATTACAAACTATATCAATAATAAATAATCAATAATTAATAATTGTAAGTTATTATGTTAATATTATCAATTTCATTGAAATGTAAATGAAATATTAATTTTGCTCAAATTTGTATATTAGAAATAAAATATTAGTATAAATTAAATTACTGAAATGCTGTTATTAGAGCTGTCTGGATACAATACTCTTTTCTTTAAAAAAAAGTACAAACACCTTTTTAAACGCAAAATAATTAATTAATATTATTTAAAAAATATTAATTTCTAAATAAAATAAATAATTGTATAAATTTAATATTTATAATTATATATATATATCATTAATTTAATAATTTACAATAAAATACAATGTACTGAATTTCATATTTTGCAGCAATTTAGATTTTTTTAAATTATGTAAATAAATCACAAATCTAATTATTAATTAAATAAATGATTTTGTAAGTGAAAGATATTTGTCAGAAATGTTTACACTCTTTCTTTAAATATTCATTTTATTATTTACAAAACTGCAAATTTTTTAAATAGACAAGAATTTAGCTTTTAATTTTAATTAAAAAAAGTTATTAATTCATCTCATAAATTTAATAAATATATACAACTGTGTAAAAAGTGTGTAATACACATAAAACAGACAATAATATTAATTAAAAGTTAAAAATAATTAAGAATTATTATTATCTGTGAATGGACATCTGTAGTCTCACTATAACATATTAAATGATTATAATATATTTACATTGATACTGCTTGCACCTATGCATGGTATTTGCAACAGATTACAGCTAAAAAAAGTTAAGCGCTCCTACTTTCCCAGATCCCATAGAACCGGTCACAGCCAACATCTCTCCTTTCTTCAGCTTCAGACTGATGTCCTTCAGTACAGGAGCCACATACAGGTTAGTGAAGAAGAGGCCTGCGTCTCCATTGTGATGCCCATTAGCTTTGTTCTCCTGTTTTATCCTTTCCAGAAGTTCCCCGGGACCCTAAAGAAACACAGCGTTACACCTCCTTATTCACACCGCACACATACACACAACAAATGCATTCACACTGCTCTGTTCTCCAAGAGTGCTAAAAATGAAGAGCCAAGTCACATTTACAATTGAAAATATCCCCAAATGTTCCAGTAATTTAGAGTTTATCAATGACCTCAGGCTTCATTGGCCGTTAGCTTAATAAAACATGCATTTCTATTGGAATACACTAAAAACAGTCAACAAAGAGCAAAGCAATTAGTTGCCTTTGGAAAGTGAAAAGGAATGTGTTTGAGTCTCATTTCAATGGAAATGTTTTTTTTTCACTGAGGAAAATGTGTGAATGCTGAAGCGCACCTCGTCCCATGAAGCAGTCACATCTTGAAGCTCCAGCTCTGTGATGCTCAGATCGTACTCCATTAACTTGTATTCCTCCTTACTAAGAAATTCCTTAAAGCAAACAAGTTAAATAAGTTACAAATAGTCAATTCCAAGTGAAAATTGTCAATTGGTATGTTTGAGTGAAGTAAAAACTTGTATGAATGGTGAGTTTTGTGAAAAAGTGTTCTATTTCAGCTGTGTCCTAGGGGGTGGGACACTTCAGATACTAGAGATCACTTGATTGGTCAGAAAATCTGATTAGAAGCTGAAATAAGAAACTGGAAATGTTAATGCTTATATCCTTAAAATGAAATATTTATTTTTGTTTTGCAGTACACTAAACTATAGGTAAACTTAAGTCTTAGATTTTCACTAACACCCCAAAAAACTCATTTTGATTTCAGGGACACTTTAAACATGGAGCAAGATAACCCTGGATTGTGTTTATCCTGGGTTTATACTGATTAAGGGGTCATTCCGTGAAGTGCTTTGAAATGTGCATTTTTGTTTGATGTAATGAACATTTATATAGTGCGTTTATGTGTAATCGCATATCCCCAAAGCACTTTACAATTGTATGAGGGGGAACTGTATCTCCACACCACTACCAATGTGCAGCGTCCACCATGATGATTCAACAACCACAGGTGCGCTCACCACACAGCAACCACAGGTGATACAGCCAATTCTGTGGAAGGGGATGACTGGGAGGCCATGATGAGTAAGAGCCAACAGAGGGAATTTGGCCAGGACACTGGGGTTACGCCCAGGGTGCAATTTATCCATAAAAATAGAGGGGGGGGTCAAGTTTTTTGATTATTATCACCAACTTATTCAGCATATGTTTTGCACAGTGGATGCCCTTCCAGCTGCAACCCATCACTGGGAAACACCCGTACACTCTCATTCACACACATACACTACTGACAATTTAGATTACCCAATTCACATATACCACATGTATTTTGGACTTGCTCCCAGAGCAAACTAACACAAACACGGAAAGAACATGCAAACTCCACACAGAAACGCCAACTGACCCAGCCGAGGCTCCAACCAGCAACCTCTTGCTACCAACTTTGCCACCGCGTCGATCCATTTTTAATTGTTAGTATTATTTAAGATATAGATCAGAGGCAACTATTAAGAAATTAACTATTTAAGGACATATACATCTTGTTTTGATGTTTCAGGGGGAATCAAGCGTTAATTAGGGGGTCAGACCCCCTTAACCCCCTGTAATTCGCACTCTGATTACACACCTATACTTTATGAGAAGTGCCATGGGATGTTCAATATCCACAGAGAGTCAGGACCTCAGTTTAACATCTCATCCAAAAGACGGTGTGTGATGTAGTGATGGGTCGCTCGTGAATGATTTGTTCATTTTGAACGAATCTTAAATGTGACTCGAGAGCAATGAGTCCTCACAGGGAGTGATTCGTTCATTTGCAAGATTAGTTCCTTTTTGGAGTCTTCTATCGAGTTTGATTCATTCATTCATCATGGGAAAGACTAACATAAGCCAATCATATGGAGAGAGATCTGGATGCAGACCGGGTGCAGTTGCAATCTGAGCTGCATCCGATGCTTTTAATGCGTACACCTAACCCCACCCCCAACCCTACCCCTCACAGTGACGTCACCAGCTCCATTAAGTGCATTGTGTCTGACATTGCTTGCCTGAGATTTACAGTCTCAGCTTGCAAATCCAAGTCTGCATCCAGATACTTTCAGTCAGAGGCGGAAAAAGATTCGGTCTGTTCATTTCTCGAGTCCTCGGGTTTGAGTCATTCGTCTCTTTTCATGCTGTCACATGATGAACGAACGGCTCAAAAACCCGAAGACTTGAAAAGAGAACTAATCATGGGTCTATTGGCTCAGACTGTGTGTATTGGTTAAGCTTTTATGGGACTGTGTGTGTCATGAACAAATGACATAAACTTGAAGACTTGTCAGAAGAGGTGAGCTCAGCTAAAAAGACCCAGGGAAACAATGAATGATTATTTTCTCAATCATTTTTTAAGTTATGGCTGTAATTTGTAGTGTAATCAATGTTTGGGCTAGTTGTACAACTCTTAACATTTTAATTTCAATGAGATTTTGGCAAAGTGAACGAAATATACAAAATCACTCTAAAAAAATATTTGTTTATCTTGTTCATTTGAGTCGGTAAAATGATCTGAACTTCAATTGACTAGTGTGATGTCATTTGAACCGAAATATGAATAAAAATAAGCAATAAGAATAGAAATAAAAATAATAATAGCAATCAAAAATAGCAATAAGGTCTTGAATGGGCTGAAAATATCAGATACTAAAGAGTATTTGATTGGTCAGAAGATTTGAGAATCTAAAGTATCAGAGGACGTCAACAAATCGTTGATCCATTTAAGCGGAAGTGACAAGCTGCAAGCTTTGGATTGTTACATCTTCTAACTGTAAAATGTTTCACTGTTTTGTTACACACTAGCTTATAGATATTCTTAAGACTTAAATACTGATATTGACATTAAAAAACTATATTTTGATTACACAGGGACTTTCAAGCTCTCAAAGCAGACAGTGTCATCTGAAGAGTGTTTAGACTCACTTCAATCTTCCAGATGAGCCGCATGGTGTCGTACCACATCTGGATGGAGCCGGGCAGCTGTCGGGTGACTGTCATCCGCAGCACCATACAGTAGGAGAGAGTGGTGAAAATGCGGCGCAGGTTGATTCCACGACTGAGAGCGTGAGGCACCACTGCGGCCACGATCACAAAGATGGCCGAGAAAAAGTACGCCGAGCTGTAGAAGTAGCGCAGCGAGCCGATCTTCCTGGTTAGCTTCACCTCATCCCTAAAAACAAGAAGAAGGAAGAAAGAATGACAAGATAAAGGGGAATGCCAGATGGGAAGGATATTTGGAGACTGTGTCATGAGATATCAAATAGCTATAAAAACAACAGCACATTGATTCTCTGAGACTGAGCTGATAACAAAAACACAAAGGCACACCGTGTGCTACAGTGAATGTAATACTACAGAGAAACAGTGGGAGACTGTGGCTTCAAGTTTCTCTGATTCAGGCCCACTCTTCTGATCTATAATCTCCTATGAAAGAACCTCACTTAATATTAAAGGATTTAGAATGAAAGTGTGTTAAGGTGAGAAATGTAATAAACTAAGGTGTCATACAGTAGTGGAACAAATCTGGGTGCCCGAAGAACTTTTCAGTAAACAGTTATTGATGTAAAGAGTCACATAAAGCTAAACAAATTCTCAATCTGTCAAGTAACTTTGTTTTCAGAAATGTACGAGTTGATACTACAAGTGCCTTTGAACAAGAAATAATGGTTTGCTAATGTTTTTTAGGTCAGAGACTTCAAGAAACTTCAGGTCAAATCTTTGAAATGGTTTCACATTCATTTATTCATTCATTTTCTTTTCGGCTTAGTCCCTTTATTAATCAGGGGTCGGCACTGCGGAATGAACCACCAACTTATCCAGCATATGTTTTACGCAGCGTATGCCCTTCCAGCTGCAACCCATCACTGGGAAACATCCATACACACTCTTTCACACACATACACTATGGCCAATATTGGCTTACCCAATTCACCTATACCACATGTCTTTGGACTTGTGGGGAAAACTGGAGCACCCGGAGAAAACCCACGCGAACACAGGGAGAACATGCAAACTCCACACAGAAATGCCAACTGACCCAGCCGAGGCTCAAACCAGCGACTTTCTTGCTGTAAGGTGACAGCACTAACCTGATATTTAATTTCAATCACATTTAATTTTGTATATTCGTATAAATTCAGATGTTTAAAAAAGTTATTAAATGGCACATTAAAAAAATCACGCAATTTAGATCAGTGTTTCTCAACCATGTTCCTGGAGGACCACCAACACTGCATGTTTTGGATGTCTCCTTTGTCTGTCACACTCATTAAAGGTATTTCAGTCTCTGCTAATGAGCAGATGATCTGAATCAGGTGTGTTTGGTTAAGGAGACATGGAAAATGTGCAGAGCTCTTGGTCCTCCAGGAATGTGGTTGAGAAACACTGATTTAGATAATCTGTTTTTACTAGATAATCTGTTTTTTTTTTCACAAATTGTACTTATGGGATACTGAGCTTGCCTTAGAACATAAACTAAACAGTTTGGCCCTTACTGTCTGATGTTCTTGATGAGGGTCTCCATTATCTCCTCCCAGCCGTAAGCCTTCACCGAATGCAGGTTCTCCATGATCTCTGAGGTCAGAGCCAGCCGTTTGTTGGTCAACAGGACCTTTTGTGCTCTGATGGAAAACAGAGAAGGCAGCAAAGAGTAATGATGTGTCTGTGCTTACAGAACTTCACATCCTGTATGTCATAAACACTCCAATGAGGGTGTTTAATACATCTGACTAAGCATGATGCCTACACTGAACACTGAATATAAGGTCGGAATTACACTTGTGATAATCTGTCTCGGTGGCGGTTCTGACCAACATTGTTTACATTTCTCAAAGGCACAAGGCTATCCAGCCTCCTGATTACAGGAGCAGAACTGAACTACCTGTCCAAACTCTTCAAAGCCTTTGGCATGAATCACTACTGGAATGTGTGTGTTTCTGTGGGAGCATAAAGATACTTCTGCAAAATATCTGCCAGAGTTTGATAGAGTTGGGCAAGATTAACTTTTTGGTATTTGGATGTACAGCAGGCTAATATGAGACTTACTTGTAAGGACCCATTTTATGTGAGAGGAAGGCCTGCAAAACACCCAGTAAAGAGATGGCGGCAAGTGCACAGAAGCTATTGACATCAATGAGTTCCCAGATAAGCCCTGTACACAGGATGCATTGCAATGGTGATATCCATATAAAATGCGCCATACCCAGGCTCTGTAGAAAAAAAAGAAATGCCTGAGATATTGAGCACTTTTAGAGAGCAAATTATTTGAAATTTAGGCCCAAATTTACTAACACGGCATAAAAGCTCCAACAGGTCCATCTACTATGAATGTACAAATTTAAAAATATAGATGCAGAAGCTTATTTTTATCATGTCAAATCAAGTCGAAAACAAGCAAATCTGACTATAATAAGGTTAGTGTATTTTATTATTTGCACAAGCGGCCTGCTAGCTAACACAATCTTATTGTAAGTAAATCACATTGCATGATTCATTTAAATACACTCCATCCATAAACCTGGTGTTAGCTCTTTGTGTAATAGATGCCAGGCAGCTGAGGGTACTTTAATGCACACATTTCGGATTTGCCCTAAATTAGAAAACTTTTGGAGATCAATATTCAATACCCTTTCTGTTGTGCTTCAATATAAGTTAGAGCCAGAACCACTTGTGGCATTATTTGGAATCGCCCCAGAAGACTTATATTTCTCAGAGTCAATGGAAAGATCCCCTTCCACCCACTTTTATTCATTAGACCAGAGATGATGTCTTGTCTTTACCTTGAAAAAATTAAGTACTCTTTAAGAGGATCGAGTAAAAAATTCTATGAGATATGGCACCCCTTTATTGATTATGTTGACCATATTAAGTAGTACCCTATATATATATAATTTTTTAAATTTATTTATTTATTTTTAAATTATTTATTTTTGTTTTGGTTTGGTTTTCTTTTGTTTGTTTAGTTATTTTTGTTATTATTGTCATTATTATCATTGCTATGTTTCTCCAAATACTTGTAATTTTAGACTGAAGGGATTGACAGATATGCTTGGGTTATAGTGTTTGTTAATGGATATATTTTAAAATTTATAAAAAATATTCAAACAGAAATACACTCCATCCATAAATCTTTTTTCCTTAAATTTATCCATAAATTGTTGAAAAATTCATGAAGAAATGCATGCATTCAATAAGGCCAACCACAAAAATCAAAGCCTTTTTTGTAACAATAAATAAATAATAATTATTAATTGTCTATTTAGAAAATCCTGACAGTAGTAAAGAAGGTTTGAATGGATGCAAGTTGTTGGCAAATTTAGCTCTTGACCCTTCTTGGTCATTTATATGTTATTTATGTATTTACTTGACATTTAGATAGTTTATTGGGTAGTTATGCAATCCAAGTTCTATTTTCTATATAAAGATGCTTTTGAAACCATGGTAAAACCACAAAAGCTGTTGTTACAAAACATTACAAACTATCTCACACATTCCTAGGAAGGGACATGCGAAGAAGCCACATTAAACACAGGTGCTAATTGCTTCTGACCACTTACAGAGTGTATCAACATTCAGCACATTGGCTCTACCTTCCTGGGATGTTCCAGAGTTCAGTTATGATCCTCTCTGAAGCTTTATGCCAAATTTAAAGCTCAGCCGATATATTAGCACAAAATAATTTCATTTGAAATCTTCTCCTTCTGTTAAAGACACATTTTCTTAACAAAATGGATATTTATATCAGATTTTTTTAAAGAAATGAATAGGCTGGGATGCATTAAGTTGATCAAAAGTGTTGGTAAAGATGTTTATAATGTAACTTTTTACTTATAACTTTTTATTCATCACAGAACAGAAAACAATGTAGCATGATTTCTGCAAAAATCTTAAGCAAGACAACTGTTATTTATGATATGACAGTTGTATAATTTATATACATGAGCAGCAAATACCAAGCACATCAAGAGAATTTCTTTGTTCATTTTCCTCAGATATATCTGATTGGCCACACAGCTTGGCTCTGCAAAAACATGTTGTAAATATAAACCTTTGACCTTCTCCAGTGTGGCCCTAAGTAGTAGCTTATATATCACTTATTAGTAAACCCTCTTCAAAGATAATTCAACCATCATCAAACATGAACTGGGGATTCACTCTTCTCATACTTGCCTGATCAAACTTGCCCAGGTTTGCTGACATCAGACTGACCAGCTGACCTGTGCTGATCTTGTCCAAGACACGGCTGGAAAGTTTCAAGGTCTAATGGAAAGAATTAGATGAAATTCATACATTTTTGGAGGTTATACCAGTAGATTTACTTAAATTTTAGATTTACTTAAACATTTTTTCTGCTTGTTCAAACTACGTAGTTAAAATGATGTTTTTTTTGAATAACTTAATTGTTTCACGTTTAATTCACTTCAATTTGTAAAAACATTTAAGTTAACTAAATCGGTTTGTGTCAGGACAACATTGAGGAAATATGTAGAACCCAGCATTTTTTACAGTGTTGGCACATATTAGTAGACAGATGCAAACCTTTTTATAGATTATGCTAAAGAGAGCAATCCTGATTTGCATGCCCAGGCGGTGCAGCCCAAACATGGCAGGCTGGAGCAGGAGAAAGCGGGCAGTGAACAACAAGCCAAGACCAAAGGCAAGAAAGTATCCATTGGCTCGCTCCGGTTCATGGGCCGGGTCAAATGATGCAATTATCCGCCCTAAAAGCTGTGGCTGCACTGTTTTTGTAGCTTCCTGAAAAATAGCAATCACACAAAAATACAAAATCAAACTTCATTTACAGCAAATCAAAATATGTACATGAATCAAACATGAAAGTAAATGAATCAAACATGACCCATTGTTCTGGTGGCCGAGAGAGCTTAGCATGCTGCAATTTAAAAAACATTTGCAATTACAAAACACACCAGCAAATTAAGAAACGATCTTCATCAGATTGACAGCACAAGTGTTGCAAATTCATACAAAGCAAACAACTGAAGAAACGCACAGCATTTTCACACTTGCAAATATCCACATAACGGAAATGTTTAAGGGGACACGAAAACATGACGGACCTTCCTAGAGATATGGATGTGTTATTATGCCATGACTGTTGCTCAATAAAGTTGTTGGTGGTCTTTAAAGGGTGAGGTTTTGTGTTTATTTTAACATCCTGATTACATGATTCTGTTGTCTTTTGTACATTGTTAGCCTAATTGATGATTATTGAATCATTGCATTATTAAATAAATTAGCTAAATTAACTTAATATCCTGAACTAAATGTAGTGCGTTTTTTCCGTTTCCGTTGTGAGAAAATGCAGCACGTTTCTTCAGTTGTTTGCGTTGTTAGAATTTGCAACACGTGTGCTATCAATCTGATGAAGATCGTTTCTTAATTTGCTGGTGTTTTCTTAAATTGCAGCGCATTGAGCTCTCTCGGCCACCTTACGTTCTGGTGTCTGCATCAAATTAAGTTTACAGATTCCATTTCATACACATAGAAAGTATATTAAATACAAGCAACGTGTCTAATGTCTCAAATAATGTTTGTTCAAACCTAACCTATCCAAAAGATTGGTGAAATATTATTCCAAAATGAAACAATTCATTTATTAATTTTGATAATATTTTACATTATTAAAGGTTACTTGCTGACAAGTGCACACAACATAGTGGTTTGAATGACAGTTGAAATATATTAATTAAAATAAAACAACAATGAATATTATATTAATAAACATTTTGGTGCCGCGCTGTGATCCTTAAAAAGTACTTTAATATGTCATGAAATGTTTCTTGTTTTAAAAAATATAGCCAAATATATTGTATATAAACTATTATTAAACGTAATGACAGTTCAAAAACGTTTCACTGTCATTATTTAGAAAAAAATGTAATTAAATATGCCAAATTTCATTCATTCATTCATTTATTCATTTTCTTTTGGCTTAGTCACTTATTTATTAGGGGTCGCCACAGTGGAATGAACCACCAACTTATCCAGCATATCTTTTATGCAGCAGATACCCTTACAGCCAAAACACCCATACACTCTCACATTCACACACGTACACTATGGTCAATTTAGTTTATTCAATTCACCTATAGCACATGTCTTTGGATTGTGGGGAAACCGGAGCACCCAAAGGAAACCCATGCAAACACGGGGAGTAACCCAGCCGAGGCTTGAATCAGCGACCTTCTTGCTGTGAGGCGAACGTGTTACTCACTGCGCCACTGTGCAGCCCATGCCAAGTTTCATATATACAAAACAGAATTAAAGCTGTATTACACTTTTATTGCTTACACAGCAATACCCACCCATGTACAAAAAAACTGCAAATACACACATAAATTTGGACTATGTTATAATTTTTTTCATCAAATCATGAAGCTAGTACTTAGAAAAGACCAAAAATCCAATATCAAAACAAAAAAGACACTCACACCAATGTACAGCAGGAAGCCAAACAACAGAAAAGGTTTTATGTAGCATCGTGCCATCGCTCTCAGGAGACTGGGTTTTTTCTTTCCAGATGCAACTTCTCTGTCCCATTCCCTGTTTAGTCAGAGTGAGAGAGAGAGAAAATAAATGGACAGTTAAACAGCATCCAACCCACCCTCACCCACAATAAAACCTGTACGCGCCACATTGTTTGCTGCCCTCCTGTATAACCAAGGTGATTTAGGGAACTTATTAAACAGAGAAATCCAAGCTAGAGGAAACTGAGCTCCAACCTGTTGACTGAATAAAAAGTTCAGATTCCCAGAAGCGCCGCGAGTTAGAGGGATAACAAAAATGATCATCTATCACTCAACAGGGGCCTGGCACTTTAAAAAGGTTGCGTTTGATGCCCATTGGCAGGGCACTGGCATGGATGCACTGTGGTGTGTGTGAGACAAATGCATGGGAGGAACTTTACTGGAACAGGCAGGCTGACATTTAGGGGGTTGCCTACATTTTATTTGTTATTCCTCACTCCTTTTGTCCAAATAAAGCATCACGGAAACGTCTAATGGTGTGACATTTGGCTCTGGTGAGTAACAGACATCAGAGGACACTGAAAGTTGCAGTAGAAACTACGATTGTGTGATCTGTTTGGGTCGGTTCATGATGTAAATTTGCTCACTTGACAAAAGCGTGAGTCTGTGTTCTTTCATTGGAGTTTCGGTTACTGAATGGAGGTGATGATAAGGAAAATTTACTTATTTGACTTGTTTCTGAAAATGAAGCTGCCCTTAATCTTTAAAAAAACATGATTACAAAGAATTCTTAACTTAAAGCTCATTCAAATAAAAACTGTGTCATTAGAAATCACATATGACTAATCAAATGTCATTCACCTGGATGGTAAGGTCTATACGAAGCAGTTTTTGATAACAGTTTCAATGATAAATTATGTAATGTGTCATAAAAAAGTTAGAACACAAATACCAACTTTTCCAAGCGCTCTGCGAGGATGTCTGCTGCATCTTGACTGGGTGCTTGATAAACATCGGATGGCCTCAGCTTCTCCTTAAAACCCTTTCTCATAATAGGGTTTGTCCACCTGTAAATATTCAGAGCAGATGTGCAATATTTATTTACTATGGGGACAGTTAAGTGTAGTTATGTTCATGATTATTGTTATTTTCAGCACAGAAACATTCTAGAGTCACGACTGGTCTTTAGATTATTCAAATAACCTTGTTCTCACACAAACATTGTACTTTAATGCAACTCAGACAACTTTTTGTGATTTTTGTGGTCATGGTGTTATGCAGCTTTCTTTCATTATTGTGGTTATTGTGCTATGCAGCTTTTTGTGGTTTTTGTGTTACGCAAATCTAAGTAACGATGCGTTGTACATATAATTGAATACTGATCTCAAGGAAAAGTGGCAGTGTATTGTCACCATGGTTACCTCCTCAAGGGAACCAAATTTTTGGGAAAACCCAATCTGTGTTTTTCTTGTTGCAATAACTGTAATGTAACTTTTGAGGTTGTAAAAGGATTTATGAAAAACAGGTGAAACATGTATATTTCAAAAAATGATGAAAACCTATTTGAAACATGTAAATTAAAAAAATATTTATTGTGGCATTTTATCTTACAATTTTGACTTTCTTGTAAAGTTTAGATCTCATAACTTAAATTCAAAATTTAGCATTTTTATCTTGCAATTTAAAATTATAATCGGTCAAACTGTACACTAAAATCTCACAATTCTAACTTGAGAAAATGATCAGAATCGAGAGAAACAAAAGCCAGAATTTTTAGGTATAATTTCAGAATTCTAACTTTTTTCTTTAATTCTGTGTTTATTGTATATCTACATTTCTGAATATAAGCAATATTTGAGTTAATAACTAATTTTGTGAACAAAAAGAAAAACAGAATTGTCATACATACCATTCTGAAAACGTTTTATGAATGTGATCATGTACAGTCGAAATAGCCACAATGTAATACAGTTTTCTCACAATTGCACGAAAAAAGTCTAAATTTTTAGATGTAAATGGAGAATCTTCAGAAAAAAAATGATAATCAAGGAAGATGAACTCTTTTGAATTTTGAGGTATAATCTCAGAAATTATAATTCGTCTCTTTACTTTACTGCATATTTGAATTTCCGAATCTAGGCAGTATATTGCAGTTCTGACATAATATCTCACAACTCTGAGTTAATATTTCACAATTTAGTTAACAAAAAAGAAAAACAGAATTATATATACAGAATTGTGTGTATATATATATATATATATATATATATATATATATATATATATATATATATATATATATATATATATATGTATACTCATTCATTCATTTTCTTTTTGGCTTAGTCTCTTTATTAATCAGGGGTCGTCACAGCGGAAGGAACCGCCAACTTATCCAGCATATGTTTTATGCAGCGGATGCCCTTCCAGCTGCAACCGAACACAGGGAAACATTCTCCCATACATTCTCACATTCACACACTATGGCCAATTAAGCTTATCCATATCACCAATAGCGCATGTCTTTGGGGGAAACCAGAGAACCTGAAGGAAACCCACACAAACACAGGGAGAACATGCAAACTCCACACAGAAATGCTAACTGACCCAGCCGGGGAACCACCAACTTATCCAGCATATCTTTTATGCAGCAGATACCCTTACAGCCAAAACACCCACACACATATATATATATATATATATATATATATATATATATATATATATATATATATATATATATATATACACTTTTCTAATTAAAAAATGTGAAAAAAAGTCAGGATTGCGAGATATAATATCAGAACTTTCCAGCAGTTTTAAGTTTAGGCTACATTGTGCAATTCTGAAACAAATTACGAATGTCATATGCAATCTAAGTATATATCACATAATAACATAATAACACATAAAAAATAGTAAGAATTTCAATGCACAAATTCTGAATTCTAAGAAATAATGTCAGAACTGCAAGAAAACCTTTAAATTTGAAATTGCAAGAAAAAAAGTAAATGTGAACTGAGAATTTTGAAGCATAATCTCAGAACTATTACTTATTAATTCTGAGTTTCTCAATATCTGCAATATCTTGCAATTCTGGGATTTTATGTCTGAGTTCGTATCTCACAATTCAGTGATCAAAAATAAAAATAACTTCAGAAAAACATAATTGTCAGATAATTGTGATTAACTTCAATAAAGAACAGCAAAATATATCAAAACTCCGACTTTTCCCTTGCAGTTAAACTATGTTTCGCAAATTTGGAGAACAATAATATGTACAGTAGCTTATCATAAGCAGTCTAAGTAGCTAATCACATAATAAATATGAATAAAGTATCAAATATTTACTATAAACACTCTTGTCGTTAAGGATTTTGTTTCAAGTCTTGTTATTCTAGAATACAGCTATCATCTACACTAAAAATGCAGGATTGCACACAATTCATTTATGTTCTCCCAGAAAATGTAAGTAGATTGAACATAGAACAATTACGTTGTCCCAAAAAAGATCTCAAGAGTTGAGTCTTACCAGAAGAAGTATCTGGAGAGGCAGTTGGCATCATCCACAGGTGATCTCTGCATCCTAAAAAGTACCCCGGGGGTAAAACCGCTCACATCGGAATAAGGGTATCAGCTCAACGCCTCTCTGCTGAATGAAGATCGCTTTCCTCCACCGCGCGCGACCGAGCGCTGATAACGTCGATATTCGCTGTCAGTATTTAGACAATAAAAGGAGAAACTCTCGTGTCTCGGATCGCTAAAGAGAAGTGAGGCGTTTATGAAGAGCCCATAGTTACAAGAGCGCTGCTGTGATTCAGTGAGAGAAGTGCGCTCTCTCAAGCCCAAACGCCACAGATCCTCTGGGCATGTCATCCTCAAACTGTCAGTCTTTTACAGAGATGCTCACGTGTTGCTTTACAAGAGCAAGTGGTGTGTCATCATGAGAGAATTCTCGTGGTGTTTGAGGGAGGACGTCAATGCTTTTGACACATGAACGTCAAGTGCGGCTATTGTTTAATTTGAAGCTATTGTTTCCTGATTCAATCACGTTTGCCAATGGGAAAAATAAGGAAATTAATAAAGTTTGAAAAATGTTTATTGTTATTAATAATAATAATAATAATAATAATAATAATAATAATAATAATAATAATAATAAATAAATAATAAAATAAAATATATTCTGCATTTATTTGATAAAAAACAATGAATTTATTTATTTTATTTTAAAAATAATATAAATAATACAAATTTTAATTTATCTTTGTGTTGGATTTTCAGCATCGGTGTCGCATCATCTTTCAGAAATTATCCTAATATGCTGTTATGTTGCATCACATTATTGTGGAAACAATGATACATTACAATTCAAAAGTAAAAACATGTAACAAAATATATATTCATTCAAACAAAAAGGCACGTATCATCGCAGATTTTTGTTTATTTACAGTATATGCTTTTTTGATTATTTTCTACACTGTAAAAAATTATATGATCAATTAGTACTGACATCATATATTTTAGGTCATTATAACTTATAAAACTAAGTTAATCATGTTGTAACTTAATTTATTAAGTTTCACAAGCTTTTTAAAGTCAGTTTAACATAATATCAGTTCAATGGACTCATAAGGTTAATTTGATTCAGCTTAAAATTTAAGGCAACCTAGAATTTTTTTACAGTGTACTCATCAAAGAATATTAAAAAGTAACGTAAAATTTCCACAAACAAAGCATAAAAACATTTACGTTTAAAATACTCATATTAAGAACCATTATTGAATGACTGAAATCAGATTATAACTGTTCATAACACAGAGGACTACAGACTAAAATGAGAAACAGTTTTTTTTATAGATTTTTTTTCTCCTTCTCATTTTCATTACATAATTTCAAAGGCAGCCTTGGTTATACAGAGTAACGGGTGTCTAACATTAACCAACCTTCATATTTCCAAGCTTTTAACCAGAATTGTACAAATTTGTTCATTATTTCTTTGAGAAGCGGAATCCCAATATTAAACAAAACAAGGAATAGTTATTAAGTCAAATTAGAAAGATGAAGTAAAGGGAGAGTTACCCAATAATGAAAATAATGTTATCATTTACTCACCCTTTTTCTCAATCCCTTAAGGGATTTTTTTCTGTTGAGCACAAAAGAAGATATTTTGCTAAATGTTGATACTGCCATTGACTTCCATAGTACTTAGTAGTGACCATAGTACTTAGTAGTACCATAGTACTTAGGCCGATAACGAGTACCGATACCTTGTCATGGTGATCAGCAGATACAGAGTACCGATTTTGATGCTTCAAGCTTTATAATGCATTAAGCACATTTCCCTCTACGTATAATACTTATAAGTGGACATCTCTCCTTCCCTAAGAAAATACACAAAGGATGCTGCACCAACTCCCTTAAGCATGTCTCTTTTAACCATTTAGATGTAAACATGTCATGGTTAGAAGCAGCATTTTCAAGACAAAATAGATAGCACAGATTTTTTTTTTTTTTTTTTTTTAATTTACTAACAATGCAATTTGGAAACACTGCAAATGATGAAAGAAAAATTCATCATGTCTCAATGAAAAAAAAAGTCAACAGCGAATATTTGATGCATAATAAGTTAAAATGCACACCTATAAATCCATTACTTACTAAAAGGAAATAGTTCTATAATCTACTGTTTACTGCTATAAGTAAATTACAAGAAGTTATATTATTAAATATTTGCGTTAAAAATATCATTTTTAACTTTTTTATTTATCTAATATTTCCAGCAGGGTTTTAGTGGACTTTCAATATTGTCAAAAACACAGAACTTTCAGTTCTTATATGTAAAAAGGCCTAAATACATGCAGTAGCTGCTGTACTGTATGTATAACCCAGGTGCGCACATGCATCTTCCTCGGCTTGTAAATGCAAAAACAAACATTTGTGATCGGTTCATGAGATGGGCCAGATCAGCGAGTACTGGTCGAGTCATTAAATGTGGATAATAGCCGATACCAATCGATCAGAGCATCCCTTGTATTTAGCTGTCCTCTGGATGCAGTTGGTTTCCAGCATTCCTCAAATATGTTCTTTTGATTTTTGATTTTGACTTATTTGGAACCAGGAGGGTGAAGCAGCCTAACTCATGACAGACGTTTCTTTTTTGCTTGATATCCCTTAAAGAGGCTGCATATTTCTAGATCACTTATTAAATTAGCTTAATTGTAATGCTAATTTCAATTTCATTGTACAAAAGGTCAGATTGTCTTGATTCCAAGATGCTCTTTGGATAAATCTCAAATTATTATGGATAATATGATAATCAGGTTTCAGACAAACTTGTGGAGTCGAGGCAGTTACTGGCTTTAAAACAAATAAGGAGCATGCAGTATCAAGTAGCATTTGTACAACATTTTTCATTTTAGTTTTTCACATAAATTGTCCTAACATTCCTATTCATGCTATGAATCTCAGCACAGCGACATCGTTGACACAAACTACTCCTTGGACTGGCTTTGTGGAGTCATGTAGCCTAAATTATGCAATTTATTTTGATAAATCTGTAATGTAATTTAACATGCTATAATGAAAAAGTCAATCACATGAAGTCTATTCAGTGTTCCTACTCAGCTGGCCGCTTTGTCCAATTTGAGATAATTGGGTCACAACAACAAAAATTGTAAACTTACAGTCTTATCCATTGTAACTACTGATTCGAGTGGGTAAACTCTGCAAATGTTGGAGTGAAATGTGTTATGTCTTTGGATATTAATTGTAACATCCATTCTCAAAACTCTTTCCTATTGGTCGTTTGATTAAAATACAGATATTGACGTAGCAGCCGCGCGCACACGTCATTACGCCGGACGTTAATGAAAAGTTGGCACAGAAATCAGATGAACAGGACCTTCTGATATTTCACAATAATTATGATGAATGATATCTGCTATGCGTTTCCTGCTGGCGATGAAAGCGATGGGAGTAGTGACGAATGGGACATTGGAAATTCTAATAGCAGAAAAGCGTGCGCTGAGGTAAAGTTAATTAAAGCTTTCTTTTTACACGTCCTACCTTTGTATCACACCATGTGTTAGATTTGGGCAAACGTTCGACCAGTTTAATATAGTTGCTTGCACTACTTGTGAACACTAGCCTTTCATTTTCTTGGCAGTTCAGTGAAGTCCAGGTAAACGGAGACGATAAAGTGTCCACGTTGAAGAGAGCCATTACTGCAGGAGATGTCGACATGGTGCGCGAGTTATTGGATGGTGGTAGGTGCTCGTATTTTGAGTTCGTGTCTCGGAAACGCAAGCGACACAATTTACAAAATATTCCCCTCATTTTCTTTTTTCAGGTCTGGACGTGGAGACTCGGCTTGGCTTTGGCTGGACTCCTCTCATGTGTGCTGTCCATGTGGCCAACTTTGAGCTGGCTGAGCTACTTCTGGATCATGGAGCAAGTGCAAACTTTAGCAGAGGTATATACAGTGTTGTGCTGAACAACAGTAACTAGTTACAGTTACTAGTTACATCATTCAAAAATTAACTCAATTACTTTATCGATTACGTACAAAAAAAAAGTAATGCATTACTCTTAAAAGTAATTTTTGAGTTACTTTTCCAAAGAACATTTTTAATGCTCCCATTAATGCCCTTATATCATCACTTCAGTGCTGCATGGAGAATATGCTGTTGATCAGCTTCACAGTTTTAATTAATTTGCATTTTCACAACTAAAACACAAGACATACTTTTAAATAAAAAGTAATTTTGAAAAAACAAAACCAAAACAACTGCTATTATGGACAACCATAAATTGTATGCATTCTAAACAAAACAAAAACTTAACAGCTACTCAGAAATTAAATCTGAGAAATTTTTAACTAACCACAAATTAAATATGATGTGTAAACAACTTATGGAAAGTAAGCTGTGTATATTCAAAGTGCAAAATCTGCTGTTGTATACAGCTAATATGTTTAACAAAAAAAATATATAAAACAATATAAATCTAGATGTGAGCTAGACTGCGGTTAAAATTAATTAATTTACCAAGTAATGGACAAACACATCATATTGTAATGGTAACAGAGTTATTATACTTAAAAAAGTAATGTGTTACAGTATTAGTTACTGTCAAAAGTAATGTATTACTGCCCAACACTGGATATATATATATATATACAGTTGTCAGAAGTATTAGCCTCCCTTAGAATTTTTTTTTTCTTTTTTAAATATTTCCCAAATTATGTTTAAATTCTATCAAGGAAATTTTCACAGTATATCTGATAATATTTTTTCTTCTGGAGGAAGTCTTATTCGTTTTATTTCGAATAGAATAAAAGCAGTTTTCAATTTTTTAAAAAACCATTTTAGGGTCAAAATTATTAACCCCTTTAAGCTATATATTTTTTTCGGTAGTCTACAGTACAAACCATCGTTATACAATAACCTGCCTAGTTAACCTAATTACCCAGGATAAGTCTTTAAATGTCACTTTAAGCTGTATAGAAGTGTCTTGAAAAATATCTAGTAAAATATTATGTACTGTAATCATGGCAAAGATAAAATAAATCAGTTATTAGAAATGAGTTATTAGAACTATTATGTTTAAAAATGTGTTGAAAAAAATCTTCTCTTCGTTAAACAGAAGTTGAGGAAAAAAATAAAAAGCGGGCTAATAATTCAGGGGGTTAATAATTCTGACTTCAACTGTATATATAGTCATATAGGATTTTTTTTTTACCACAAAATTAATCTGATTGTGAATAGGGCATTTCCACGAAGGCATATTTATTTTTTTATACTTTGTGTAGTGCAAACAAACAAAAAAATTGGTTCACCTCAAATGAATTAAGGTCAAAGGTTGAGTTTGACAAGGTGAAAGCAGGTGCTGTCAATCTGGCTTTGAACCACATGGCCTTCCTGTGACTTGTGGGGGTTTTTATTGGAGAGGATGGGGTTTTGCATCAGCCACAGGGAAGGAACCTATCGATATATTAAATCAAAAGAGCATGGTTAGGCTTAGTCCTTCAGGGGGAATAGTTTGGTTTTCATTAATAAGCTTGACATTGAAGGAGGTTTCATTCTTTTGATTTCAACCCACGTGCTAAGGAGGACGGAAACCAATTAGAGTTCGTCTTGCTGTCCTTCATCTGACATTACTTAATGTTTGTGACGCACATGCTGAACTATTGTAACTTGTAATTAATCTGCTGGTGTGTTTTTCGTCTACACATTGCCTTTCTTACTTTTTTTTTGAAAATTGAACTCATCTGTTGGTCATGGGGAAATGTCTGAAAATCATCGGCTGAAGTGATGTGGATGCATCCACTGAGCAGAGATGGAGGGGGTCTCGAGCAACTGAAGCTGCGGGCTTAGACAGGAAATAATTAAATGTGAATGCAGCTGCCACTTCCTTGTCTGTGCTCCACACAGAACGGGAAGAATGCAGAAGTGATTGATAATAGCGGTATACAGAGCGTAGTGCTGGCGTCATTGCGTTGGCTCAACACTGCAACTTTATTTATTTTCCTGCTCCACCGCAGACGCAACTATACTGCATCTGCATCCTACTCTCCAGCAGACCTGCTCCTGCAGTCTAAACGCAGCTATCATCACAACAAACGAACTTCTAACATAGATGTGATCCTCTCTGCATCAACACAACACTGGGGCTGCTCCCGGTGCCATACATGAACCAGGTGCTAGCGACGTTGTGTAAACCGCTTTAGGCCTCATGTGATTCACATGCTATATGTACTTGTATGTTTATCCTGTGGCATGAACTGAACATTATATAGTGTTATGTCTGTTTTTCTCTGCACATAGACCACTATACAGTTCTGATGGCTGCTTGCACTGCAGCGTCTGCTTCAGAAGAGATGATCTCCAAGTGTGTGGCTCTGCTGCTCAGTCGCAATGCTGACCCAAATGTCTGCAACAAGTAAGGTCATTTTGTAGGTGTAACTGCTAATGCAGCTGGATTCAGAATATTGTGTGTTAGTATAGTTACCGTTTGTGGAAAATATTCATATTTATGGAGCCAGATCAGTCTAAAAAATAATACATTTACAAAATAAAATTCATACATGCAGCGCACAATTCACATTTACAAAATCCAATTTGTAAGTTAAAAACACGATTCATAAATACACAAATCCAATTTGTAAGTTAAAAACACGATTCATAAATACACAAATCCAATTTGTAAGTTAAAAACACGATTCATAAATACACAAATCCAGTTCCCTAGTTTAAAACATGATTCATAAATTAACAAATCCAATTCATAAGTTCAAAAAACGATTCATAAATAAACAAATACAATTCGATTAGACAAATCTAATTCGTAAGTTCAAAACATGATTCATAATTACACAAATCCAATTCATTTGGCGAAAAGATTTATGATTTTTACTTGTGAATTCACAAATTGTGTTTATGAATTTATGAATCGTGTTTTAAATTCACAAATTGGATTTTGTAAATGTGAATTGTGCTGTGCTTGTATGAATTTTATTTTGTAAATGTATTATTCTTGAGACTGATCTGGCTCCAAACATATTGACTACAGCAATTTCTCAGGTCACATTGTTTGGCTTAGTACTTGTCAGTTTTGTTTATTTCTCTTTTGCTTGATGTGTATTAATACCGATAGGTTCAGTAAATAGGCATGCATAACTTCAACAACTTTATTAATCCCACATGGGCCAATTAAAGTCGGACAGTAGCGTCATTTAACACGCATCATACAAACTAATATGTACTAAATGGTGCTATCCTCTGGAATGAAAGTAAATTTGTCTCTATTAGAAGATTGTTTATTGCACGAGTACTTGACAACCAAAACAAAACTGAACAATAAAATATATGTAAAGTACATGCACATAGTGATCCGTACAAAGTGACAGCAACTACTACTAGTGTAATTTTCACAGATTTGTGTGAACACGGGCAGTACTTATTTTGAAAACTGTTTTGCAAATCGAACACGTGGGAAAGTACAGTAAATGTATTCATATCTGTCAATGACAGATATAAATGATATGGGGGAGTTTGCATATCATATCTAAAAATGTGTAATATTAGTCGCTTGCACAAATGTACTGTTTGCCCAAGTACTGTAAATACAGTACCCAAATACAGTTAGCTAATACACAATCATATGCTTAATCAACCCCATGTCATTAGGCCCCTTATGCCTCTTCATCCAGTGTAATAAGTCCTTAACAAATCTAGCTCTGGTTATCCCCGAACAGCTACAATCAGCTGTTACTTCATCTTGGCTGAGTTTTTGAGGTGATTTAGTGAAGCTAAACGATCGGTTCTTGTCACATGACCTGCAGTGCACTTGTGACATTTTGAAAAGTAGATTTTTAGCATCATGTCACTGCGGTGTATAAAATGTTTTATAAAATCATACTGACCTTAAACGGAAAGGAACTTATCACTTTCTGATGGCATTAATGGAACATACACTTTATTAGGTACGGCTTACTAGACCCCCTTTTGCCTTGAGAACTGCCTTAATCCATCGTGGCATAGATTCAATAAGGTACTGGAAATATGGAGATTTTGGTCCATATTGACATGATTGAAAGAGGAGCTCATCGGCTGCACATCCATGAAACAAATCTCGTTCCACCACATCCCAAAGGTGCTTTAATGGATTGAGTTCTGGTGACCGTGGAGGCCATTTGAGTACAGTGAACTCATTGTCATGTTCAAGAAACCAGTCTGAGATGAATTGTGCTTTATGACATGGTACGTTATGCTGCTGGAAGTAGCCATCAGAACATAGGTACACTGTGGTCATAAAGTGATGGACATGGTCTGAAACAGTGCTCTGGTATGTAAAAGCTGTGGCGTTGGCACATTGCTCAGTACTAAACGTACTAAAGGGCCCAAAGTGCCAAGTGCCAAGAAAATATCCCCCACACCATTACACCACCACCACCAGCAGTCTGAACCTTTGAAACAAGGCAGGATGGATCCATGCTTTCATGTTGCTGACGCCAGATTCTGACCCTACCATCCGAATGTCGCAGTGGAAATGGAGACTCATCAAACCAGGCAACGTTTTTCCAATCTTCTTTTGTGTAATTTTAGGGAGCCTGTGCGAATTGTACCCTCAGTTTCCAGATCTTAGCTGACAAGAGTGGCACCCAGTGTGGTCTTCTGCTGCTGTAGCCCATCTGCCTCAAGGTTGGACGCGTTGTATGTTCAGAGATGCTCTTCTGCTTACCTCGGTTGTAACAAGTGCTTATTTGAGTTACTGTTGCCTTTCTATCAGCTTGAAACAGTCTGGGCATTCTCTTCTGACCTCTGGCGTCAACAAGGCATTTGCCCCCAGAACTGTTGCTCACTGGATATTTTCTCTTTTTCGGACCATTCTCTAAAACGCTAGTGATGGTTGTGCGTAAAAATCCAGTAGATCAGCAGTTTCTGAAATACTCAAACCAACCCGTCTGGCACCAACAGCCATGCCACGTTCAAAGTCACTTAAATCACCTTTCTTCCCCTTTCTGATGCTCAGTTTGAACTGCAGCAGATTGTCTAAACCATGTCTACATGCCTAAATGCATTGAGTTGCTGCCATGTGATTGGCCAATTAGAAATTTGCGTTTACAAGCAGTTGGATAGGTGTACCTAAGGTTTAGCTGTCCGCTACCAGGGGTAACCAAAATAAGTCTCAAATTGGGATCTACTCCATGTAACTAGTTTTTTCTTAGCCAACCAGTTTGAACTATCATGTATAAAGTGTTAGGATTTTAAACCCAACCAAAGAAAAAATATACATACAAACATTTAGTTTAATGGGCTGACAGCAAACTTCAAAGGGATCATCAAAATAAAATTCTATATATTTTTCATTTCATTTTACCACCTAAACAACCTTTTTTTTCTTAGAAGAACCTACTTGTTTAGCCTAATGTACGATTTTATTTTATTATTTGTATCGTATCTAGTAAATCATGAATTAATAGAAAGGTTAGATGTTTTCAATAGACTTGGCTTTGAAGTGAAAATGTTTGAAAGCCATTTATTTAATCATTCCTTTTAAAAAGAGCTTACTGTGGGCAGTGCTCCCTCATCTCATCCATTTGCCTTCAGGTCTAACAACAAGTCTGTCACGGGCACTGTTGATTGAGAGTCTGTGAAAAAATACTTCCACCATCTTCAAAACATTAACACTTGCCAGAGTTTTAAACAAGCCTTCCTAACAGCTCTGTTTGGGAGGTGATGTGTTCTCAGTAGTGTATTGACTAAGGCATTTTTCAGGGCAGCCTTCAGCTGCTTATCATCTGCCACCCAAAATGCTCACATGATCTGGATCGTCAACAAGCATGTTGCTCACTTGACTGGTGAGAAAGTGATTGTGTTCCATTCAGACAAAATATTTAAAGTTGGGAAACAAAGAACAGAGAGACGCGGGCAAGTGACGGGCCTGTCAAACATTCATCCTCTTCCTCCGCTCTTTCTTTGCTCCATACATGACATCCAATGTGCAGCAGCTGCATTTCTCTAAAGTTTGTTTTGTTAGCAAATATGCAATGCTTAGACTAAGCCAGACACTATTTTGGAACAAGGTCTGTTTCCGATTTGTTGAGATTCATTATTTGAAAATTGCTGAGATTACTAGTTGGTATTCATTGTCCTTTCCATATGTCACTC
This sequence comes from Danio aesculapii, assembly GCF_903798145.1. Classification (NCBI taxonomy): domain Eukaryota; kingdom Metazoa; phylum Chordata; class Actinopteri; order Cypriniformes; family Danionidae; genus Danio; species Danio aesculapii. Next base: position 47,397,351 of record NC_079452.1, on the reverse strand, counting down.
TTTTTTTAAATATTGGTGGTTATAAAAATAAAGGTTTTGCTTTTAATTTGCAACATTTCTCACATCAATTATTAAACATATCACATAATATTTAAATTCAGTGGACAGTATTGACAGCTAGTCAATAACAGGGTCATTTAGCTGCATCAACCATCAGTTACAGCTCTCAAGATCACACATTACCTACAGTGTATCCGGAAAGTATTCATAGCGCTTCACATTTTCCACATTTTTTTTATGTTACAGCCTTATTTCAAAATGGATTAAATTAATTTATTTCCTCAACATTCTACACAATACCCCATAATGACAATGTGAAAAAAGGTTTGTGGAAATAGTTGCAAATTTATTAAAAATAAAAAAGCTGAAAAATCACATGTACATAAGTATTTACAGCCTTTGCCGTGAAGCTCTAAATTGAGCTCAGGTACATTCTGTTTCCACTGATCATTCTTGAGATGTTTCAGCAGCTTAATTGGAGTTCACCTGTGGTAAACTCAGTTGACTGGACATGATTTGAAAAAGCATACATCTGTCTATATAAGGTCCAAGGGTTGACAGTACATGTCAAAGCACAAACCAAGCATGAAGGCAAAGGAATTGTCTGTAGACCTCCGAGACAGGATTGTCTCGAGATACAAGGCAAGGGAAAGTTACAGAAAGATTTCTGCTGCTCTGAAAGTTCCAATGAGCACAGTGTCCTCCATCATTTGTAAGTAGAAGATGTTTGGAACCACCAGGACTCTCCCTAGAGCTGGCTGACCATCTAAGCTCAGTGATCGGGGGAGAAGGGCCTTAGTCAGGAAGGTGATCAATAACCCGATGGTCACTCTGTCTGAGCTCCAGCGTTCTTTTGTGGAGAGTGGAGAACCTTACAGAAGAACAACCATCTGTTCAGCAATCCACAAATAAAGCCTGTATGGTAGAGTGGCCAGACAGAAGCCTCTCCCTGTCTGGAATTTGCCAAAAGGCATCTGAAGGACTCTCAGACCATAAGAAACAAATTTCTCTGGTCTGATGAGACTAAAATTGAACTCTTTGGAGTGAATGCCAGGCGTTACGTTTGGAGAAAACCAGGCACCGCTCAACACCAGGCTGATACCATCCCTACAGTGAAGCATGGTGGTGGCAGTATCATGCTGTGGAGATGTTTTTCAGCAGCAGGAACTGGAAGACTAGTCAGGATAGAGGGAAAGATGAATGCAGCGATGTACAGAGACATCCTGAATGAAAACTTGCTTCAGAGTGCTCTTGACCTCAGACTGGGGTGACGATTCATTTTCCAGCAGGACAATGACCCAAAGCACACCGCCAAAATAAAACAACAACTCGGTGAATGTCCTTGAGTGGCCCAACCAGAGCCCAGACTTGAATCCTACTGAACATCTCTGGAGAGATCTGAAAATGGCTGTACATCGTTGTTTCCCATCCAACCTGATAGAGCTTGAGAGGTACTGCAAAGAGGAATGGGCAAAAATTCCCAAAGACAGGTGTGCCAAGCTTGTGGCAGACCTGAATTTGAAATTCTGTGAAAAAAGGATGGTAACTTGCTGTTGCGAGCAAGAAAGTCACATTTGTGAGGATTAAAAGTGTCAATTAACTTCTTTTGTTTTTGTTTTGAATTCGATGTCAAGAATGAACTTCCATAATGAATAATTTCTGCTGAAGAACATCCAAAACAATGTTTTTAGATGAATAAAGGCCCAAAATAAATAGATAAATAAAAACAAAATCTTTTTTTCTTCAAGTATTTTAAAGCATACCACTCTATTACCACTTTATTAAACTTCATCTTACATTTAGATATCATTTAGAAGTAGTGTAATAAGAAATGAAAAACATTACTAATTCTGTATTTCTATTCAAGAACGTCAATAGAGTACAATATATTTAATTGTACAAAAATCTCACCGAAGAGTCACTGGGCCTAGTGTCCTTCCTTACAGAATTGTTTGGCCCTCTGTTTTTTATTAATGTAGTTTATTTGATGATGCGCCCAGTCAGGACACATGATAACCATATGCTGCTCTAATATCAAACAGCAGCTTAGTTAACGTCTCATTTACACTAGATTTTTACTTCACAGATGTACAGTAAATATGTGAAAATTAGAATCTTACCCGCAGGACAAACCCTGTTTACTGAAATTGAGATCTTGTTTTGTATTCGTTTGGTAAGCTTCCTTATTGTTCCTTTGGTTTTGATAGAAGGACAGCCTGGGAAAATGCATTTAAGACCAAGCACATTTGTCAAAAACACAGTCAGTGAAGGGGAAATGCGCAGATAGAGAGGAGATAACGTCAAGATGAAGAATGATGGTGCCCTTGTTCAGCCGTGGAGCTCTGTTTGCCACCCTTGCCTTCTCTGGGAAATGCCACCCAGGCTGATTAATAGCCATTGGCTTAAGGTGTGATCTTTAACACAAAGTTAAACTTGTATATGATAAAAGGTGTGTATTTACTGCAGTGACGCAAGCACTGAGCACAGAGAGAGAAAGTCAGTTCCTCTTTTCTAATGGATTGTCCTTAGCAAGGTGTAAAATGTTATTGTCTCTGTTTACGTTGGCACAGTAGCACTTTATGGTGATTTGATTGTTGTGAATGGAGGTTTTGTTTAAGGAGTGATTTACAAACACTAGCTGTTTTATGAGGGGACATCAGCAGATATACAGGAGCCAGTTAGACTACTTAGAATAGTCTTAACATTTTTCTGTTGTTTTTTTAAAACTGGCCATAGCTCTCAATTTTTTTAGTCTTATTTTTTTTTGAGAGCGTCAATGTAAAGCACTTTAATCTGAATCCAAAAGATTAAGAGGGATAATTTACTAGGGTTTGGTTGATAGACGATGCCATCGTCCATCGCCGATAGCTGATTTACATCATGATGCTGAGCCGGCATCGTGATCCTCCACCCCACCATGTCGCAACAGCAACCCGCTTGCAAAAAATACACACTCTGGCCCCATTTACACTAATACAGCTTAGTTTTAAAATGGCATTTTAGAACAAAAACCATCCACATCCACACCGGCATTTTATCTAGAATTTCTGAAAAGCCCTGCATCCACACTATACCACCATACCTGAAAACGCACATCATGTGACCACACATACACTCTCATCATGCTGCTCTAGCAGTCAGCGGGTGCTTTGAGCACAAAACCCCAGAGAGCAGTGCATGTCGGACAGTTTATCAAGGATGTACCACTGGATCGCGTCTCACTATAGTTGTTAAATATGATATTTAATAAATTTTGTCTCTGTCTAAGGACTCTTCGTCTTTTGAATCTATCAGGTAACGTGTCACAGCGTCAGTACACTGCTTCAATCTTTTGCTTTCATGCTTGTACTTGGTAATTTCAGCGAAAATCTCAGCTGGCTGGTTGCTGTTGGTTGTGCACCTTTTTATCAATCAAGTTTGTCAACACCATTATAACGACACCGATCACTCTGCCTATTCATGCCAGAGTCCCGCGGAAAAAGTGATTGACTGGTAGTAATTTGTGTGTAACTTACCTTTATTTATTTATGATTTGGTTATGAGTAAAACAAAGACCATGCAGGTCAGGTAGTTGAAACGGTAGGCTACAAATAATTCATTTATTATGAATTCATTAATTATTCATAAATAATTAATTCACTGCCACCTCTGACGCAGATGCCATCATCCATTGCGATGTTTCACATTATACATCGTACGATGCCTAATTGGTCAACATCGCCCAACCCTATTATTTTCTGTGAATTAAAATGGTGGTTATTTTGTTTATTCAACTGGCCTTAAAACTCCAGATTCTTTTTTTTCTTTGTAATTATTTATTAGTGGTTTTTCACCTTTGATTGGGATAGGATAGAGGAAGACAGACAGGAAAGCATTGGGAGCAGAGAGAGGGGAATGGTCGACATAGGACCTAGAGCCGGGAATCGAACTCGGGTCGACTTGAGCACCATGGTGCTATATGTCAGCACACTTAACTACTAGGCTATTGGCCCCCGACAAGAATACAGACTCACTATCTCAAGTTGCGATAACTTGCGCTAGGTGCAGCACAGTGGCTCGGTGGTTAGCACTGTCACCTCAGCAAGAAGGTCGTTGGTTCAAGTTCTGGCTGGACCGATTGGCAATTCTGTGTGGAGTTTGCATGTTCTCCCCATGTTGGCGTAGGTTTCCTCTTGGTGCTCTGGTTTCCCCACAGTCCAAAGACATGCACTATAGGTGAATTAAATGAACTAAATTGGCTAAAGTGAATGAGTGTGTGTGTGAATGTGAGAGTCTATGGGTGTTGTACCAGTACTGGGTTGTGGCTGGAAGTAAAACAAATGCTGGAAAACAAATGCTGGAATAGTTGTTGGTTCATTCCACTGTGGCGATCCCTGATAAATAAGGGACTAAGCCGAAGCAAAACGAATGAATAAATAACTTGCTCTCTAAGAAAAACTTCTTTGCTGAAATTGTGTTCCTGACACTACTTCAAGATAAATTAGATTTTTTTTAATGATGAAATATGAACAAATATCAACCAGGTAGTTGTGATGCCAGTAAAAGGTTTAAAACAATATATTTTATAGCTTTTGTCATAAACTAAAGCAGATGACTAAATGTGACAGCCAGTAATCACCTTGCACTAGTGTTGCATTTGATATTTTTAGTGCTTTTTTCTATTTTTTTATGTTTTTACAATTAGTAAAAGAATTGGTAACACTTTAGAGCAGGGGTTTTGAAACTTTTAGGACCCCCCCCCCCCCCCCCCCTCCAAGTTTGTCCAATTTCATTCGCGCCCCCCAGGCACCCCTCCCTCGAGCCAAAATTATAAAACATGAGCAAACATCATTCACATATTACTTGCTGCGTTTAAAGTGCGTAGAATTAATTGCATTGAAACATAAATATATAGCTTATATGATTCAGTGTGATGAGTCTGTTTCTGTGAGGACAAAACATGTTTATCTGTGGTTGGATTCCTGACACGACTAACCATAAATTATCTTCCTCTGTCAATAAGCTTGAACCAAAGCCTACTTGCTTTTGATGTACGTACAGAAAATGCTGCTTCGCAAAGCCAAGATCGCAGAGCCCTGACGGTGTAGTTGAGTCAAACATTGAGTACGTACACATGGGCAACAATACTTTAATATGATTTTAATACAATTAAGACAATACTTTGATTAAGAGTCTACCATTTACTAAACAGCAGTTTATGAATACCTTAATCCGACTAAAGTCATAACTGAACTAAACAGAAATGGAAAGACATGAGGAGTAAATATTAGTGGCATTATTGAAGTAGGCTAAACACCGCAATCAAACTATTACCGTCATGAAGGACTTTTCGCCACATTTTGTGACAAGATTCACATACACCGCTGTCAGTAAAGGACCGTGCGCAGACACAATGTGAAACTGCCAAACTGCAGTAAAGTCAAAAAATTAAAGATGAAACACCCAAAATTGCATGAACCTCTGCAGGAAATATGAATAGTCTGGGGACGCAACATTCAAAAAGCACTTCACGTAACACCTTAATTATATTATTGTCTTATTAAGGCAAATAACTGATGTCTAAGTAAACATAGTCAGTGGTGTCTTCAAAGTAAGTGAAAGATCCAGAAGGGCATCCTGCTGATTTGATTCAGAAAGGCACTTGTTTGTCAGATGGCTCACCGGTTTACTTGCATTCATTCACCGTCATTCATTTTAAAAAGCACCCGCTCCATTTTATTTGCATATATTTTACTGGAACACATTAACTCCACAGGTGCCTGATAGTTAGCTATGGAGCTAATGTTATTCATATTCCCTCTAGTGAACGCATAAAAATCGTCATTATAATTTACTCGAGTGCACGCCCCATTGTCTCGCGCCCCCCTTAATAGGTCCTTGAAACTCGATTCCAAACCTAATCAAACACAGCTGATCCAAATAATCTAGGTGTTCAAATACTACAGACTATTAAGCAAGTGTGAAGCTGTGGTCACACTAGTGTTTGAGTGCACAAAATTCTGTTATATGGTGCTGCGAAAAGGGTCAGGATTAAACAAGATAATTAGACATTTTGAAAAAGTGAGCGATTGGTCCATATTTAAAATTTCGCAGTCAATACAAAGTCAAGTGATGCGAAACTTTCCACGCAGCGAATTCTGAAACTTGTCGCACAAGATTGCATTTCCGGTCTGATGCATTCGCGTGCTTATTAATACAAGTCTATAGGGAGAAAAGTGCAGTGTGACCGCAGCTTGAGTTGGAGGTGGTTAAAGCTAAACTATGCAGTGCTGTGGTCCTCCAGGAATTGAGTTTGAAACCATTGCTTTAGAGCATAGATCTCAAACTCAATTCCTGGAGGGCCGCAGATCTGCACAGTTTTACTTCAGTCCTAATCAAAAACACCTGTTCCACCTAATCAAGCTACTCTTAAACACCTTGATTAGTTGGATCAGGTGTGTTTGAATAGGGTTGGAGCAAAACTGTGCAGAGCTGCGGCCCTCCAGGAATTGAGTTTGAGATCTATGCATTAGAGTAATGGTCCATTAGTTAATGTATTTACTTACATAAAGTTTGAATAATCTTGTAAAGCATTTATTAATCATAGTTAAACAATAATTAATGCATTATTAAAATCCTGAGTTGTGCTTAACATTAAAGCATTGTGAGTTAACATGAGCTAACATAATTTAACTTAAGCTTAACGTTAACAAAGCTGAATAAATACAGTAATGTATTACCAATTGTTTGTCCATGTTAGTAAATACTTTGACTAATAGACCATTATTCGAAGATGTTATTATAGATGACTTACACCCTAAATTGTTACCTCAAATGTTATAAAATGGCAAGTTTAATTTTAAATAAAAATAGACTATATTATAAAAAGAACGATTCTGAGAGTTTCAAAATTCAAATTCTGATTAGTACTAAATTTATAGTTTACTACAAAATCTATAATTTCCCCAAACAATTATGGGGTCCAAAACAACCCTGGACTCCATTCTCTTTCTTTAGAGAAAACAACAAAGTTGAAGTTTTTGAAGTTGAATTCAATTATACTGCATTTATATTAAAAATAAAAAATTATTCCTGTTATAACATTGTTATACCATTATTATAATAACACTAAAAACTATCATTAAAACAAATAACGTGCTTATTAATGAAACTATTCTAGTATTAGGCTAAGAATTTAAGTGTTAAGGAATTAAGAAATTAGTTTCTTTTATTGAAAGTTGCTTTCTAAATCCACTCTAAATCCAGAAAATTAGATGATTAGCTTGAATTTCTGTCATTTGTCACTTCAAATATTGTTTTTCTTGTTCCTTAGGATAGTAACTACAGAAAAAAAAGATTACTATTGCACTTTTATCTGAATGTGGCCATGGATGTACAGTAACTCTCTCTCTGTTTGTGTTTGTACCCAGAAGCATGATCACAGTAACCTCTGGCTCTTCTGTTGTGTCTTGCTCAGGAGCAGTATGACGTGTTTGATGCTCGCTTCCAGATACGGCTATAGTCAAGTCATAAACCTGCTGGCGTCACACGGAGCAGCACTGAACTATCAGAATGATAATGGACAAACGGTAAGATCATAGGTGATACAGTATTAAAGTTTCAACAAAAAATTAACATTTACTTAACCTCAAATCGAAGTTTCGTTCTTCCGTTCAAAATAAAAAGATGTTTGTTGGTAACCAAAAAGTTGATGGTTTCTATTTACTTCCACAGTAGGAAAAAATACTGTGGATGTCAGTGGGGACTGTTAATCTTTTTTTTGTGTTTGAGAGGAAAGAAACTCATGCAAGTTGAGTTTTTTAGGATGAACTATCCCTTTTAGAAGATGCATATGATATAAATATAATATAAAATGTAGTGTAATATATTGTAGAATATAAATGAACATCTAATATTAGGTTTTTTCTCCCTACTGGACTTTAATTTTGCTTTATGGATAAGGCCCTCATTATCGCAGTGCAGTACGGACATGAAACGGCTGTGCTGAAACTGCTTCAACTAGGAGCGGATAAGTTTATGAAAACCAAAACAGGGAAGATGGCAGCCGACATGGCAAAAGTGTTCAATTATCCAGAGGTAATTCATTCATGTTTAATCCTACTGTGAACTCTAATGTCAGAAATCATTAACTTGTTCTTTTTTTTATTATTATTTAGAGCTTGAGAGTGTGAAATTAAAATTGTGCTCCTTTAGATCGCCAGGATCCTTCAAAGTCCAGAGCTCCCAACTTTAAATGGCCATGGACTGTCTAAAACTGATGCCCTGTGTCAATTTCTCAATCAAAACCCTGATCGCCCCTCTGCCTGTAAAGAGAGGTGAGGCTCTGCGTCTTTGGTTGTACCTCCCTCTAGTGGTGACTGACAGCTAGTACTCTTGAGGTACTCAAACTCTTTCCTAGGAAATAAATAGAAAATTATTCAGGCATATGTTGCATTATTTTAAAAATAAAGTTGCTATGCTTCCCCTCATTTATTATATATTTAAGCTATATATTTATATATGTATTTCATAATATGTAAACAAATGAATGATTTGATTTTGTTAATTCACTTTAATCTAGGGCCAGATAGAATCTGCGCATATTTTTTTGCTATTTCTGCTGAGAATTTTGTAAAAAATCTGCAGATTTATGCTGAATTATTTTGGGAGTATCGTAACTAAACTTAATATATGAAATTAAAAATAATAGCTTTTTAACTTTTATCTAATGTTTAAAATGCAAATCCATTTAGAGCCACTTATCTGGTAAACAAACCAAGTCTTTCAGATATCTACTAAAAGACAGAACATATTACTTTACAACCTGCATTGTAAATGAACACTTTCGTATTAGTCAGTATTGTTACGAAATTAGTATTAGTCGAAATTAATTTAAACACTGAATAGATATAAATTTAAACACATTTACACAAGTAAATAAATAGACTCAATGATGGGCCAAAAATCTGTGGATTTCTGCACACACAGATTCCATGTGGGCCCACTTATATCCTCTACACGTAATTAGCATTTTTGTAGCTCAAAAGGAAAACGTTAATTAGAAAACTTTTGGAAGTGTGATTTATTGGTGTGCTTGAGTGTTAGTTTTTTACTTTTATGGAAACTTCTTATGGCATTTTCTGTTTAAATAACATGCATAAACCAACAAAAAGAAGCCGTGTTTCTAGTCGTATTGATTCTCCTGGTTAGACAACAGTATACAGTAAGGTTCTATCTGCGTTCTGAATGATTTTGAGATATTGAGCTTCAAAGTTTTTGCATTCCATATAGCAAACAGTATGTGTGTAACAGTTCTCTTTCATACATGAACATGACAGGGACCCTAAGGGTTCTCCTAAATATACATTATCAAAGTTCTCTTACAATTGCAAAGTGGAGTAAAAAAACCAAATGCAGATAGAACCTTCTCATTCTGAAAAGTCATTTTCCACTTGGAATTATAAGGTTCTATCTGGCAGATCATTCATTGACGCATTAATTTTTTAAGAAATACAATCAAAAAATATTTAAGTTGGTTTTGTAACAATATGTTGATGCTTGAGAAAGTAAAATATTTGCTTTCTATAACATTTATTTAATGTTTTAGGATTAATATTTTTTCTTGATTAAATTAAGCTTTCAAGGCTGCTAAATATTTTTTCCAGTGCAGATGTTAATTTTATCTAATTAATGTGTTAATATTTATTACATTTTATGCTTTATATGAATTATTGAATTAAATGTCCCATGAATTAAATTAAGTATTTGCCCTTCAAGGCTTAATAATAAATTTAAAGATATTAAACCAAATGAGTTTAATAAACACTGAAAAGTGTTTCACTGACTATATGTAAACAAATAAATATATTTCACATTTAATCTATACATTTTTTATATTCATTTCTTTTTCAACAATGTAAAATTCAACATTTCATCTCAATGTCGGTGACGTGATGGCTCAGTGGGTAGCACGATCGCCTCACAGCAAGAAGGCCGCTGGTTCGAGCCTCAGCTGGGTCAGTTGGCATTTCTGTGTAGAGTTTGCATGTTCTCTCCGTGTTGGTGTGGGTTTCCTCCAGGTGAATTGGGTAAGCTAAAATTGGCCATAGTGTATGTGTGTAATTGAGTGTGTATGGGTGTTTTCCAGTAATGGGTTGCATCTGGAAGGGCATCCGCTTCGTGAAACATATGCTGGATAAGTTGGTGGTTCATTCCGCTGTGGTGACCCCAGATTAATAAAGGGACTAAGCCGAAAAGAAAATAAATGAATGAATAAGTGAATCTTAATGTAAAGGAAATGCTAAATCATCACATTGACACACATCTCAATTTTGTGTGGTGTGGCATTATTTAGCCGACTCTGATTTTGTCTTTCTGGTCTTTCCCGCTGTCAATGGAGCAGTCCGGCGAAATGACAAAGAAAGCTGATCCTGATTGGTCCTCGTGCGTGCATTGAAATGCTGATTGGCTCACAGAAAGAAGCTTGTAAAAAGTGTTAAAATGTAAACAGCTTATTAAAAAACCATCACATAATGTAAATAAGATGTCTTTAATTAAGAATATGTGAATAACTCAATTTTGACAAAAATGTCAGATAGAACCTTTCTGAGGTGACGATTTGTTATGGATTTTATTTCAATTAAAATTAACATTTTTTTTTTTTGACCAATTGTCATTTTTTGGGCGGCATGGTGGCTCAGTGGTTAGCACTGTCACTTCAAAGCAAGAAGGTCGCTGGTTTGAGTCCTGGCTGGACCAGTTGGCATTTCTGTGTGGAGTTTGCATGTTCTCCCCTTGTTTGCATGTTTCCTCCAGGTGCTCCGGTTTCCCCCAAAGTCCAAAGACATGAACTATAGGGGAATTGATTAAGCTACTGTAAATTGGCCATAGTGTGTGCATGTGAGAGTCTATGGGTGTTTTCCAGTACTGGGTTGCAGCTTGAAGGGCATTCACTGCGTAAAACATATGCTGGAATAGTTGGCGTTTCATTCTGCTGCAGCGCGACCTCTGATAAATCAGAGACTAAGTGGAAGCAAAATGAATGTCATTATCAGAAAATGATAATGCTCTAAGTTACAGTATTTGTTTATTTACAAGAAAAGTTACAAGAGCTTTATAGATTAAACAAATATTAGCATTTTGTTCAAACACAAGCCTAATAAATCCAGAGAAACAGAGAGTTTTCAATTGGCTTATCGCAATTTTTCTTTCAGGCTGATTTTTTATTTCCAGTAAATAAGTCAATAAGATGACAAAGTTTACTTGGAAAGATTAAATGAATATCATTACATTTATTTAAAAAGATTACTTAAAACAAATCTGTCACTTTTAACGATCTAATCTAAATAAATCTTACCGACCCCACTTACAGACAAATACAACAACATACTCCCAAAAAACAAAACAATAAATAATTAGCAATAATATTCAGCTAGCAAACATTTATATTTGAGAGTTTTACAAGTAATTATAAAATCAGATGAACTTTTTTTTTGTTTAATCCCTAGTTCCTCTAAGCTGAGTGATATTGAGCTTCTGCTGCACGGTCTGAATCTGGATCATCTCTCAGGCATTATGGTGGTGAGTCAGTTGATTTATTTTACTGTTATGCTAACACGGATGTGCTTGCAGTAGATGCATATGTGGCTGATTTTAAGTGTTAAACTTTTAATTCTGTAAGCACTATTGCATGAATTATTTGTTTTAATTATTATCATTTGATCATTGAAGTTGTTTAAGTTGTTATTTTGAGAGTTGTAGATGAGTGAAATTCTGTTACGTGTTACTGGCACAATTCCTGTGGGTGGAGTAACGTTTGTTTTTAATAGTTGTTTTCGCAACCACATACACACACATACACACACACACACACACACACACACGTTTTCTGTTCATATGGAAATTAAAAATGGCAAGCTATTTTATTATATTGAAAAATTAGAAAGTCCTTGCATCAATAAGTGGTTGAAAGTGGACAAAAGAGATGGTTTAAAACACAGATATTAGTAGGAATGGGTCTTTTCTACTATTAATATTCTTGTCTACTAGTGATCTGACTGAACACAGTGCCCTTCTAATACAGTATACAATAAATCGTCTTTAAAACTATATAAAAATATATGAGTTTATCCAGCTGATTTATGCACATTACATAGTTGGATAAAGAGTAAATTGGTCTGTGGTGATTTGTATTAAATCTTAAGTTTGGTGATGCATAATAATATTAATAATATATTTTGATAATATTCTGATTAGATTTTGTTCTTATATTTTGATTCTAGTTTAGTAATTTTGTGTGCAGTTTGTTATATTTTTATTAAAGTATTAATAATTTAGTTTATTTTAGTTTAGTTAGTGCTTCCATTTTGATTGTTTACATTGCTAATGATATAATGTTTCCATTTAAAAAGACTGAAAATAAAAAAGGTGTGATTCCTACATTAATCCACTGTAAACACATGCTTTCTTCATTTATTCTTTTACAGGAACAAAATGTCACTTGGAGCGACCTGTTGATCATGGATAAGAGGGATCTGGAAAAGGTTTTTATATGATGATATTTTTAACAATCAGCAAAAGAAAAATAAACACATTTTTGCAACCATTTTGTCTTCTACAGCAATAGAAAGGAGCTTATATTTTAGACTTTACGCCACATGTTTGCCAATTTGGCTCAAGGAAGGCAAGATAAAATGAATTCTAATCATATTAAAGTGTTCATTTAATTAGCTTTGTGGTATAGATGTATATATATCCTATGAAGATGCAATGTTGGTTTGCATTGTCAAAGCTCTGTTTGTCTTTGTAGATCGGCGTAACTCATCCTGTGGATCAGAAGCAGATTCTCAGTGCCATGGAGCAGATGCAGCTTGATAAAGTAGATCTGGACACCCTGACGCCTCTTAATAACATAGACAGCGGGTAAAGCTCATCCAGCCTCAAACTAAACTAAACTTGATTGTTGATCTTTATTATGTATCCTCATCAAATCCAAAACTATAAACTGCAAAAAAAAAAGCTTTCCTTAGTTTTTGTCTCGTTTCTAGTCCAAATATCTAAAAAATCTTAAATTAGGCAGATAAAAAAAATATCTTGTTTTAAAAAATAATGTGTCAAAATTAAGTGAGTTTTTCCTTAAAGCAAGCAAAATTATTTGCCAATGGGGTCAACAAAATAATATTTTCTTTATGCTTTGAAGTTAGATTAATTTGCTTATCCCACTGACAGATTGTTTTACTTGTATTAAGGAAAAAAAACTCACTTAATTTTGACACATTATTTCTAAAACAAGTAAATATTTTTACTTGTCAAGAAAATGCTTCATTATTGAGCATTTTAATTTTGAACAAAGACCCAGGATCTAATCCCCCCCCCCCCCAAAAAAAAAGGTCAAAATAAAATAAAAACTTTAATACTGTAATAATAGGTGCATTAAGTAAATAGGTAAATAATAGGTAAATCAGGATTGAAACATATCTGATACAGTCTCTCTCATATTTAACCAAAATTGTAGTTTTTTTTTTCTTTTTCTTTTACTGCCAACATTTATTTATGATGGATAAGGAGAGTGATGAATCGTCCAGCAAGAGAAAAAGCAATGGGCCGCATTGGATCTGAGCTTCCATTAGCTCTGATAGTAGGTCCCTTAGCTTGGACCAGAATAATCCAATTTGGGGACATTCCCAGAACATATGTATATAAGTACCTTGTGTAGAGTTATTACATATGTGACAAAAAGGGTCTGATTTTCTTTTCATTTTAAATAACAGGTAGGGGGTGGCATTAGCCTGAAAATTAATTTATAATGAATCATTTGGTGAGCTGTTGGTGAGTTTTTTGAAGTACAAAACAGTTCTCCCAGACAGTCTCCCAATCCATAATTGTATCGAGTTCTCTCTCCCTGAAGCTCTCAATTGGGACATTTAAATATTGTTGTACTGTAAGTGGTTTATAATCTAGAGTTTTTAATATTTGTACTAGAAACAAGACAAAAACTCTAAAATAAAAAGCACCAAAAATGCTTTTCTAGCTTATTTACACTATTTTTATGCCATATTTATTATTATTATTATTTTTTATTTTATTTTTATTTTTATTTTTTTTATTATATAGTTATTCCTGGAGTCCTGTGACCAAGTTTCAAGGCTTGTAACCGTGTAAATATGCACCGCAAAACTCAATGCAGAACAACAAAGCCTGTCTTAATGGTTTAAGCTCTAATAATGATTTGTTAGGTGAGAAATGAAGCACTGCCATTGCTGCACGCTCTGGACTCTGACAGATGACGACAAAGAGGCGGCGTTTGACTTTAAAGTCTATTCTTAATGAATCTAATCAATCTATAATTTCTTTATTCAATGTCGGCGAGGGCAGACGGACACACAGTAAATTGTGCCTTTAAATCCTGTTCTGATAGGCGCTCCATAAACACACATTAAAAGGATATAGAGTTACAGTGAAATTCATCGTCACAGTTAATTTCCTGCCTAATGGGATGTATGTAAACACGCGCCACCGCTTTGACAAGAGTTCATAAGTCGTTTCCGGCAGATAACTTCATGTGGCTTTGATACAGATGTTATTTTTAGGACCTCATTTTATTTTATTTTTTTAGATATTATAATTATTTTGAGTGGTCGGATTATTTAAAATACACCAACCTAAATGCCCTGTGATACAAATTGATGGATCTGCTTATGGTGCCTGTAGGGACGGTGGCATTAACCCAGCACTTAGCAATACCACAAGAGCCTATCACTCATTCGGTCATAGAAAAACTAACAAAGTGGCGCTCGGAGCCCATCTCTCTGTCCTGGAGGAGATAGTAACTCCAGAGCGTCTGACAGTGTTTACCACAGCCCCTGACAGAGTGTTAGGAGAAGAAAACGGCTGCTTGGGGAAATGCTCTGTTAAGATAACACTATCAACATTGCGCGGTATGTGTGAGCCATTACAGGACAGTTGTAAGTGATGGCAGAAGTGCGCCAAGAATGCTGTCATCAAATTAAGTGCTTCAGCTTTCGGTGTTTGTGATTTTTAACATAAACAGGTTGGCTTTTGTTTGAGGAGTTATTTTATTAATACGTTATTTACCAAAATAATGCAATGGAACAAGTGAATAGACCACTGGAGTGTTTTCAGTTCCTCTGGATATACAATTCAGTTATGCGTATAATTAAAACATCATTTTGTACACCACTGATGACATTTCTTACAAATTTTAACAACATTTTGAGCATTATTTTTCCTAGAAAATTACATTTAATTATAAAGATTAATTATTAAGAATAGGGCTGCACACTATATAGTTTCAGCATCGATATCGCAATGTGTGTGTCCACAATAGTCACATCGCAAGATATGCAATGTTGAGATTGAATTGTAGATGATCAGGAACCACAAGTAAAAACCCATGAGATTTGTTTTAATTAGAATATCATGCTTAAGTTCATATAGAATTCATATAGAAAGTTAACTATCTACATGTGTTTTAGGGCCTGTGACTATGTGTGCATTTTAAGAGAGTTTAAAGCATTTTAATAGTGCATAAAGTAGTTAAATAATGATTAATATTATTATTATTAAGTTATTGGTCACACTTTATTTTGATGGTCTGTTTGTTGAATTTAAGTTACATTGCATCTACATGCCAACTAATTCTCATAAGATTATAAGTAGACTGTTAGGTTAGGGTTATTGTGAGTCGACATGCACTTCCAAAGTTTCTCATAGTTCTTATGATGAAGACTTTGCAGTGAAATTTTACATTTTATTTTTAAATTTCTGCACCCGAACAATGTTAGCCATAAGGAAAGCCATAAGGCATAGTTTATTTCACTTTAATATTTGCTCCATTGTGTTTATGGCTGTATTTTGTTTATTATATGTATAGATATTTATATTTTACTCCCCTAAAAACCATCCCAGTCAATCTAAATTAAGGACTTCCCAAATAGAGCTATTTAAGTCATCTGGTGATTTTTATTTATTTTTTATTCATATTGCAATATAGATCGCTGAGGAAAAAAATATTGCAATGTCAAATTTTTCCAATATTGTGTAGCACTAAATCAGAGTAACAAATGTAATTGAAAATCTAAAATAACCCTGTATGTAAATCCATCTTTTGTCATTTAATGCAAAAACATGCTCTAAATCAGTGCTTCCCTATTCCAGTTCAGATCATCAGCTCATTAACATAGAAATCCATGAACTGATTCTTGTCCGTCAAATCAGAGAGACATACAAAATGTGAAAGGTGGGGGGTCCCGAATTGGGAACCACTGCTCTAAATAACTGTATTTTTATTTTAAATTAGCAAGAAATGTATGGAACAAAATCAATGCCAAAAGTATTGAATTAAAAAGCTTGTTGAATAGCACAAACTGAATAAAATAATACACCGAATTAACAAGCTCTTGCATTTTAATGACTTGAATTCCAGGGTTTGTATTTTTAGGTCCTGAAATTTAACATCTGTTTATTTAAGCTGTGATTATTTCAGCGAAAAATAAACACGTTTTCATACTTTTCATTTCAATAATTCATATTCAATTTCCAGATTTCACTTACAAAATATGCAATACCCTTTAAAAATATGATGTATAATATTCAAAAGGCAATTTTCAGTTCAAATATTCGCTTCCATAAATTCAGTGGCTCAAATTCGACTGTTAAAATTCAATGTTACATCCGAGAACTGCAGGAAAAGCAATAGATTGCAGATTGAAGATCGCCAGCTGCTCTTTTACCAGCAGGTGGAGATGGAATAATTTAATATTTTTAACCCAGTAAATAGGCTAGAAAAAAGCTAAGAAAGGCACAAAAGTAGCATTTAATATTAACATCAATGCATTGGATATTATAAGTAATAAAAGGAATATGAGTAAAATGAGTAATTGATGTTTTGGTCATCTATATTTGCCCTTATGTAACGGAAGCCAGCTGGTGATCACGTAAACCTCACTCCTCGCATCCAGCGACAGACACTGTTCTGCAATCTTTAGCCTCCTCTGACCATTTGTCTCCCATGTCTGTATCGCCGGCTCGCGCCCTGCTCGGACCGGTGTCGTTACATTTACATAAACTGTCTTTTGATGAATATGATGTTACACATTCTCTATCTTTATTAACTCTTTCTTCCATAGATGTAAAGTATTATATTGACAGCTAAATAATATAAACGTAAGAGAAACAAGAGAGGAAATATTATAAAACAAAATAGATAAACATAATTGCCAGGGCTAAGAACAATTAAGAACAAAGATATGCAAAACCAGAGAGATTTTATGAGAATGTCACACAAAACAGTTTACTTGAAACTGTTAGACAGAGTGTTCAGGTATGATTTAAGGTTGGGCATGGATGGGACGTGAAATTTAAAATAATTTAACATAACAAGCTAATGCATTAAAGGAGTGTCTTCAGTTATTCATACAGAACCGTCTAATATATGGCATAACCATAAGAGGTTATTAGACTATGAAGTGTTTGCGCTGTTTAAACTCAGCTATGTCAGGATTGGGATAGGCTATATATTTTCAGAATTTAAATGATTATTATTGTTATGATTATAAATATTATTATTTTATGACATTTATTTAGGCTATTGCGCTTAAATAAGTCATCCGTGATTCTAAATTAATATTTCCATTTATCCTTTTTAGCTATCACTCTGCCTGCCCTTTTCTGCCACAGTTAAACGTTTGCAAAATGTCTTTAAATTTCAGGACCTAAAAATACAAACCCTGGAATTCAAGTCATTGAAATGCAAGAACTTGTTAATTGGGTGTATTTTTTTTTCAGTTTGTGCCATTCAACAAGCTTTTTAATTCAATACTTTTGGCATAGATTTTGTTCCATAGAAATGTCATCAGTATTTTACATAATATATATTTTTTAATGAAATTCCTAACTGTATTATATTTTTCATGTGGTGTCAAAAGTTTTCCTGTAGTTGTGGACTTAATATAAGCCATTTGTTTTGTTGATGTGCAAATTTTTTGTATAAGCGATGAAAATTTACTTTGTTGCCCTGAATGTTATGCAAGTTGCACATCTAATAATTTGCAGACTCATTACAAGCATATATTTTAGACTGCAGTTTAAGTACTTTGTAAGTTGAATAAAGAGCTTCATTCCTAAAATGTCTTTTCCCCAGGAGCGAAGATTTCCTCAACTTTCTGATCAGCCTGAAACAGCAGTGCACTTATTTGACAGAAGCTTTGCAGGACGTCATCAGCAGGTTCCCACGTAGCCCCTCTGAGGTTTGTTGTGTACACTAGATTACCACATCCTGTAGGGCTGGGTGGCAAAAATGTAATCTCGATAATTATTTTCCATATTGATCGATAACGATATATATTTCGATATAAGTTGTCAATGCTTCCAGATTTAAAAGAGTACCTCAACAATGACTGAAGCCACAAAAATTAGACCGTCCATTAAATGGCATAACATTATCGGCAGCCAAAAATTCAGTACATCTCTAATATCAACACACTTTTAGATTTCCATTTTTGCTGTGTGATTGGCTCTTAGCAATGTAGAGTAAAAAAGTGCAGCACTTATCGTTTTTATTGATATAATTTTATCATATAATATCATTTATTGTCCCAGCTCAAACGTCCTGTTGTAAAAGCGGAGCGATTCTAAGTATTCCAGTTTGTTTCTTTAGTCTTCTATTGATTTGTGGAAGTTTTGCCCACTGTATTCAGACCTACTGTAGAACCAGGCTTTTAGAAAGGAAGAGAATGACTGACTGATATGTAAAACAGTTTTATTATTTATTAATAAAGTTATTTTTGTATTTACATGCTCTTTAGGAGGATTTTAAATTAACATAGCAAATGTGTACAAAAAGAAAATCCCCTCAAAAGGTTTTAACAGCATAAAACAGTTCCTTTTTTTTACCCAATTTTCCGTTGCTACTTTTAATTTCTGTGGTTTGTTGGTTTGTATGTTTTGCAAAAAGCTTTTTCCATAAAGTCTGGGTTGCCTAATTAATTGAAATGAGTTAATTACTAGTTAATAATCATGCACATGTTTATACTTTTGTAGTTGCTGTTGTTGTTTACATTTTACCTTAAAATCATTAATGTTGTCTGACGCTATGAATTTCAAGAGTTTAAAGGGATAGTTCACCCTAAATGGAAATTACCTGATCATTGATTCTCCCTCATGTGGTTTTTAAACTTTTATGAATTTGTTTCTTCTGTTGAATGCAAAAGATTCAACATTTTGGAATACAATACAACATTTTGGAAAATGCTGGTAGCTGGGATCCATTGACTTCCATAGTAGGGCTAAAAAAAATATGGATGTCCATGGGTTCCAGCAACCAGCATTTTTTCAAAACGTTGTCTTGTTCAAGGGTGAGAGAATTTTTGGGTAAAATATCCCTTTAAATGTGAATGACACCTCTGAGCGTGACTAACCCAGTTTTCTGATGATATCTATGATTACAGCTATAAATTTAGATTCAGAATTTTCCACTGAAGTAGTAGTAGGCAAAATAATTCCTATCTCCCACTTGCTTGTGATGCCTTTGTTCAACAGGTTGTTCTTACATGCGATCCCAAGAGAGAGGCTCAAGCCCTTTGCACTGAGATAGTAACTCAGACAGGAGACCTCCAGAAAGAGATACTCTGTCTTAAGACCCTGCTCAGTAAGGTCAGTCACGTCTGCATTCCTTCATGTCCTCATCTTTCATCTTCTCTGACGCTTCTATTAGTCTCTCTTGCATGACGATGAAGGGAGTCAGTTGTGAAATGTGAACAAATAAATTGAGGATGTTATCCGCTAACACTTTCCAGGGAATTTTCAACAACTCTAGTGAAGTTCAATGAAAAGTTTGTACTTTGTAGATTGTTGGTTTTCTTAAAGTATTTAGAAAAGGGCTGCACAATATATTGTTTCAGCATCAATATCGCTATGTGCACAGCCACAGGAGTCACAGCAGGGTGTGCAATGTTGATTTTATATTTTAGTATTATAGTTAAATTGAGTGATTAATTCTAGAGTAAGTGTGTTTCTAAGGCCTGTGCAGTCAGGGACAAGAAATTGTACAGTTTGTATTTTTAATAAAGATTAATGTCACTGAGTTATTTATACAATGAATACAAGATTATTTAACATCTAATTATTCCATTTTTGTATCTGAATACTGTTAGACGCCTCTGAAAAGCACTGTTTATTTCACTTTTATTTTGGCTTTATTGTATTCATCTATGATTTTAATCCTAATCCCAACCATGACCAAAGTTTTTTCCTTGCTTGCTTACTACTTGCTTTTAATTTTAGTATATTTTATGCTTTATCAATCTAAAAGAATGAATTAATTCCAAATAGAGCTATTAAAGTCATCTGGTGAAATACAGCAATTCATTACAGTTGAAGTCAGAAGTATTAGCCCCCCTTTGAATTTTTTTCTTTTTCAAATATTTCCCAAATATTGTACACAGAGCAAGGAAATTTTGTCTGTATGTCTGATAATGTCTGATAATCGTTTTTCTTCTGGAGAAAGTCTTATTTTTTAATTTTGGCTAGAATAAAAGCAGTTTTTAATTTTTTAAAAACCATTTTAAGGTCAAAATTATTAGCCCCTTTAAGCTATTTATTTTTCTTATAGTCTACAGAACTAACCATCATTATACAATAACTTGCCTAATTACCCTAACCTGCCTAGATAACCTAATTAACCTAGTCAAGCCTTTAAATGTCACTAAGCTGAGTACTATTATCTTGAAAAATATCAAATATTATTTACTGTCATCATGGCAAAGATAAAAGAAATCAGTTTTTAGAAATGAGTTATTAAAACTATTATGTTTAGAAATGTGTTGACAAAATCTGCTCTCTGTTAAACAGAAATGGGGGTCGGGGGTATAAAAATAAACAGGGGGGCTAATAATTGTGACTTCAACTGTATATCACAGAAAAACAAAATTTCGCAATGCCAGATTTTTCCAATATCGTGCAGCCCTAATTTAGAACTTGACATTGATCAAATTGGATTCCATTTTTCCTTATTTTTTTCATGGCATGAAATGAACAATGCAATAACGAAGATCCCTCAGAGATTTTGGTCGATATTGTTGTGATGGCATGCACTCAGCTGCTGATTTGACATCTGCACGTGTATGATGTGGATCTCTTCTACCAGCACGTCCCAAAGGTGCACTTTTGAATTGAGATCTGGTGACTGAGAGAGTTCTTCAATTTTAGTGAACTCAGTGTCAGTTTGGGAATACTTGAGCGTTGTGACATGTTGTGTTATTTTTCTGGAAGCGGCCATCACAACATGAGTACACTGTGGCTATAAAGGGGTGGACATGGTCAGCATTGCTCACATAGTCTGTGGCATTTTAACAATGGTGCCAATGTGTCCCAAAACAAAATATATGAGTGTGTGTTAGCGTTGTGCGATTAATCGAAAAACAAATCGCAATCGTAACTTGCAAATGCGTCTCTGAGAGTCTTACTAGCCAATTGAGTGAGCACACTTTCGTTCTGCTCAATCAGAATTGTGCAACTGAACTACGGCCACAATAAAAAAAAGATAACATACAGGAAAACGCTGACAAGTGGGATTATGGCGACTGCTGCTTCAGAATCGGACATGACACTCACTTCTAACGTGAAACTCTTCTCCCCTTCAGTTGTATCGATTACCATTTGACATGGCATCTACTCCGATCATTCACATATTTTTTTACAAAATATGATTATGTTCCTTGTGTGTATTTCAGAGGTGTGTGTGTGCTTGTATGTGTGTGGAAGAGCAAGCACTGACATAAGCTGCAGAGCTTATTAATATTAACAACCATTGCAAATACGGTCAAAACTGAGCTTTTCATTCTATGGATAATTCCTATGGTCGTAAAGGAGAATATTAAACCATTTGTGGAGACTTTTTGAGCTTTCCTAAGCCACATGCCTACTACATTTACATTTTATGCTGCATAAAATATATGCTGGATAAGTTGGCAGTTCATTCTGCTGTGGCAGCCCCTGATTAATAAAGGGACTAAGCCGAAAAGAAAATGAATGAATGAATATCAATGGTCAATTTAACATACTGAATCAACGCACTCTATGACACCTCTTAACCGCCCAATTCTGCTTCATTTTAGATGGATCACACAGAATACACCTTTCTGCCTTTTCAACTAAACTCCAGCACTGGTCTGAAAGCAAAGGCCCACAAGAAGTTTGCTTTGCTGCTTGGATTCGGAGGACTGTTTGGAGTAGGGCTGATACTTGTGTTGTCACAAACCAAAAAAATCAGCTATTTTTGAGATTATGCATTTCATAGATGTGTGTGTTTTATGTTACCTCAGCATTTTATTAATAATCATACGTTATACATTTAAGTTGAGAGTATGTTATGATTACCTGTTTTGTGTTGCTGTTCTAGACTGTTACTTAAGGAAATCTGCCTTACGTTCTTTTGGTTTTGCAGACTGCACATCAACATAAATGCCTTTTTTCCCCCCAACCCAGAATGTTGTCATCTTAACTGTTGTTGCTTTATGTAATCGCTGATCAGAGATAGACGGCTGATGCTTTTTGTTTTGCAAGGCCTGTTTTGGTTTTGCTGGGTGGCCCAAAAAAAAGAGTAGTCATTGGCAGTCGCTGTCTGTGGTGCTGAAATGTCATTTCCGGGTGCTTACCGAGTCCAAACTGGGTGAGGAACCCTCTTACACTTGATTTCATAATGAAAGTTGATCAGTCATATGAAGTTATATTGAACGCTATTTATTACATATATTCGTTTTCTGACTTGAGGGGACAATGAAATATAATATAGCATGTGCTGGCAGTTTCTAAATATCCCTATTATGTGTGTGATATGTAAGATATGTTTATGAGCAGCAAATAATAGCAGCACTATTGTTGAGCTATTTCTTGAATGCATTTAGGTTGCATGCAGTCTAGTTTTATTACATGTGCAAGTAATGGTGAGCTAGGTCATGTTAAATGCGTTTAATAGAACCACTTAAATTGATATGTTCTGCTATTCAGCTCTTACTGGAGAAAGAGAGGTAGATGAACGTACTCCATGGTGTCTAGTAGCAAACTTAAGATGTTTGTTTGTGTTTGAGAGAGAGCGAGAGCAATTTCTAGAAATACGCTGCTGCCAAGTTTGTAAAAGAATAGATTCCTAATGTATGAGTATATTATTTACATAAGCTGTCCACCATATTGAAATGCTCTGTAAACATTGGAGAGCAAGTTGAATGAATCTTCAACAGTAGTTTTCATATATGCACACCTACACTACCTGACAAAAGTCTTGTCGCCTATCCAAGTTTTAGGAACAACAAATAATATCTTGACTTCTAGTTGATCATTTGGTATCAGAAGTGGCTTATATGATGGCAAAGGCCTCTAGATTACACTAATTTTACCTAAATAAAATATGATCATGCCTTGATTTTTTAATGATTTAATTAGGACAGTAAGGTCTGACTTTGCTCAGACAAAAGTCTTGTCACTTAACAGAAATAATGTTGCCGGACTTCCAGAGTTCATTAAGATTCTTTAGATTATACATCAATGCCTCTTACCCCAAATGTGCTTAATGTTCATATCTGGTGACTGGGCTGGCCAATCCTGCAGCACCTTAACCTTCTTTGCTTTCAGGAACTTTGATGTGGAGGCTGAAATATGAGAAGTGCTATCCTGTTGAAGAATTTGCCCTCTCCTGGGGTTTATAATGTAATGGGCAGCGCAAATGTCTTGATACCTCAGGCTGTTGTTGTTGCCATTCACTCTGCAGATCTCTCGCATGCCCCCATACTGAATGTAACCCCAATCCATGATTTTTCCTTCACCAAACTTGACTGATTTCTGTGAGAATCTTGGGTCCATGCGGGTTCCAGTAGGTCTTCCGCAGTATTTGTGATGATTGGGATGCAGTTCAACACATGATTTATCAGAAAAATCTACCTTTTGACACTTTTCCAAATGATCAACTAGAAGTAAGGTTATTATTTCTTGCTCTTACAACTGGGATCAACAACAAGACTTTAAAGGAGTAGAATTAACTTTCAGTAAATTTTGAGTTACCTACACTCATTTCATTTGATAAAGTTGACTGTTGGGTTTTACAGTGCATATACGCGCTACGCAAGGTGTGTCGGGCCACGCAGCCTACGCAGGGCCCTGCTATATTCTCCCTAGAGACAAGGATCGCCACTAGTTGAAATATATAAATTCTTATGGATTAAACTTGTATTATTCATATCACTGTAAAACCCAGCAGTCAACTTATTCAAATGAAATGAGAGTAGTTAACTCAAAATTCACTGAAAGTTAATTCTACTCATTTGTAGAGAGTTTTGAACTGTGTTGAAGATTTACATTTACATTTAGTCATTTAGCAGACGCTTTTATCCAAAGCGACTTACAAATGAGGACAAGGAAGCAATTTACACAACTATAAGAGCAGCAGTGAACAAGTGCTATAGACAAGTTTCAGGTGTGTAAAGTCTAAGAAGCAAAGCATTAGATAAGAGATAATGAGTTATTAAATACCTCGTTACTTTAACTTAAATAGATCAAGTTCACAGTACTCATATAGATTAGTTTTTTTTACTTAAATGGTTTGTAGCAATTGGTTTCCTCATGGTTTGAGTTGACCTAACTTATTGGGTTTTACAGTACTCAGTTGGTTTGAGTTCTCTTCATTTATTGGATTTTACTGTGCTCAAATTGCTTTATTTACTCAAATGGATTAAGTTCACAGTACTCATTAGGATTAGTTTTTGAACTTAGCAGAGGCAAACGCACCTCTCACTTATTTTCACTATGTTTATAGATTATTTGTAACATAACCTGATTATTTAAAATGATTTTCTTCAAATCTTTTGAACCGATGTTCTCCATACTGGAAGTACCACTCATAATTGCAAAAATTAGCTTGCTGAAATGTAAACATTGTAATTGTTCACCAAGTAGCACCGGCGCATGACATGATTAAATAATTAGCTTCAGTTTTATACAATTATAATATTGTAGCACTATGTGGACATTAGTAGGCCTAAGATTTAACTTAAGTTTGTTGTCCAAGTGATCATAAGCTTCTCAATAGTTAGAAGCATCTCAGGCTATCCAATTTTAAAAGCCTAGCGATTATAATAAAATAAATTGGATCAACTCATTTTATAGGCCAACAAATTTTTTTTAGGGAGAACGATATTTCAAAGTTGATGAGAGGATTCATAATATTCTTTCCTTATTGACCCGAAGGATGAAATTAGGCCAATTTAGCCCAAATTCCATCACCTTATGTCAAGTCTCCTCCACGCTCTCGCGAACGCGCCTTTTCCACGGAGATCACGGGATGAATCCGGACTCTTGGTTCCCATCAGTAGAAAGGAGCTCAGAATACAAGGAAAGCGGACATATTAATTCTTTCACATAAACTGGTGATCAAAGATGGAGGAGATTATGTGCGACAAATGAACAGTTCGTGAAAAGTTCAAAAGAATGTGATAATCCAATTTCACTGCACATCGTCAAGAGCGGGACATGTTTGTGGAGAAGATGAGATGAGAAGCTTTTCAGCGCTCAGTCAATTAGGCCTTGTTCTCTAGAAGAGTTTTTCAGGCTTGTGTATTTTTCCAAGTCGGACTTATCGATCTCGGCTATGTAGCCTATTTTTTCTCTTATTTTTTGCCACATAGCCATTTAGTTGAAACATAATACTTGTCCATATTTGACATTTTGCGATATTAAATGTTTTAGGGAGTAATCAATTAAAATTGTAACTAAATAATATTAATAATAATAATCAGGGTGCGAATTAAAGGGGGGCTGGATGGGATTGACCCTCCTGATTAAGGTTTGATCCCCCCTAAAGGGCGTCAAAACAAGATATGGGGAGGGGGGATGAATCTGAGAAAAAGTTCACTCTGATCTGCATTTTAAATAATAATGTTAATAAATAAAATAATAGATATCTATTTGAAGCATGTATTACACAAACTAATTACACACTGATAATAATAATGTCTTTTTTTAATTAGGCTATCATGAATTGGGCTATTATTAGCCAAGCTAGCAGTATAGTGGTGTTATTGGGTCCCAACAATATTAAAGTTCAGTAAAATAAAGCAAATAATAATAAACATGAAGTAATGCATATAATTTTGTGCTGAATATTTGGATTAGGGATGAGTTTTATTAGATTTTTTATTCCAAATAATATGTCTTATAGGTGCTATGTCATTTCACAGTTCAATAAAATAAAACAAATGATAATTAATTAATTAATAGTATAAATGCATAATTTTAGATACTAATAAATAAATGTGAATAAAATAAAGCAAATAATAATAAACTTGAAGTAATGCATATCATTTTGTGCTAAATATTTGGATGAGTGATCAGTTTATTAGATTATTTATTCCAAACAATGTCTCTGGTGCTATATTGCTTCACAGTTCAATGAAATAAAGCAAATGATAATTAATTAAAACTATTGATAATATAAATGCATAATTTTAGATACTGATAAATAAATTTGAATAAAATAAAGCTAATAATAATAAACATGAAATAATAGGCTACATATAAATTTGTGCTGAGTATTTGGATGAGTAATAAGTTTATTAGATTTTTGATAACAAACATGTCTCAAGTGGCATGTTGTTTCACAGTTCAGTAAAATAAAGCAAATGATAATTAATTAATACTGATGATGTACAGTTGAAGTCAGAAGTATTAGCTCCCCCTTTTAATTTTTTTCCCTTTTTTAAATATTTCCCAAATTATGTTTAACAGAGCAAGTACATTTTCACAGTATGTCTGATAATATTTTTTTTCTTCTGGAGAAAGTCTTATTTGTTTTATTTTGGCTAGAATAAAAGCAGTTTTACTTTTTTTTTAAACAATTTTAATGCCAAAATTATTAGCCCCTTTAAGCTATATATTTTTTCTGATAGTCTACAGAACAAACCATCATTATACAATAACTTGCCTAATTACCCTAAACTGCCTACCTAATTAACCTAGTTAAGCCTTTAAATGTCACTTTAAGCTGTATAGAAGTGTCTTGAAAAATATGTAGTCAAATATTATTTACTGTCATCATGGCAAAGATAAAATAAATCAGTTATTAGAAATGAGTTATTAAAACTATTATTTAGAAATGTTTTGAAAAAATCTCTCCATTAAACAGAAAATGGGGGGGGGGGTAGGGGGGCTAATAACTCTGACTTTAAGTGTAAATACATAATTTTAGATACTAATAAATAAATCAGAACAAATGATCATGATGTGTTAAATTATTAGTATTAAATGATTTATTTCAAGCAATGATAATATAGTAATGATACAAGTTTTACTTTCATTAATAAGTTAAAAATGTTTTATGTACTGTATGTACTTATTTAAACTGAATCAGGGGGACATGGATACCATTTAAAAAAAATAAGCTTGTAATAAAAATACGATTAAACAAAACTGTTGGCCTATAAGCTAGATTGTTTTTGAGGGAGTGATGAATTTCATTTCATTTTAAAAAATATGCTAATGGTCAGAAAAATAACAATCTAATCATTATTGAAATTGCATGTTTGATTAATATAATGTGCATATGTATATGTATTTTTCTGATGCACACAGTGTTGTCTATCGAGAGGTTATGGATTTATGGACATTTCACGTTCGACCACATTCTGCACTTTCGCTACTTTGGAAATGCGCCAAACCTGCGGCTGTTGTCAAGCTAGCCTGAACAGATACTTTCAGACATCTAATTTCTTCACTTCATTCCTGAGGCAGGTCTCGCCCACCCCTTGTGTAAGCAATTTAAAGCAGATAGGAGGATGATCTGTTCAGAAGAGCATCAAGCGGGTCTGCAGCGCTGCTCTCCGCGATGCTCTGACGCTCAGCTCGCCCGCGTCGCGTCGCGTCACTCCGGCGACTTGCATCCGCTCTCACCGCCTCAGCTCTCCATGCCCTCCGTGCTTTATTTCTGTGCAGTTAAAACCGTAGACAAGTGCCTGAACGAATGAGTATCAATACAATTTTTAGAATATGAACTTTTTGCCAAATGGAATATGTTTCTATCTGTCCGTGGCAATTTGCTGGTTCACATCCCAAGGCGACGCGTCGTGGTGGTGAGTTCAGTTTGCTTAATTTTTGTTTTTAGGCTATGCTTTTTCCGTTTAAGATAATAAAATGATTTTATTTGATTATTATGTGGCAGAATATTGATTTAGAGTTTGATAGGCTAGTCTTGTGTGTCTGTGTTCAAACAATTAATAGCTAATTGTTTTTATCATTTTTGTTTACATCGTACTTAAAAGAAGAATGTATTGCATTTGCAGTTAATAACACTGACCACCTCTAAACTTAAAGATAGCCTACTACTAAATATGTGACTAAAATCTCTTCTCAGTAAATAAAACTGAGTAAATAAGTGTTTTACAATGCAACAGGGTTAATAAAGATATTTTATAATATATGTAATCTCCCAAGTTTGAAAGCATTAAAATGTGTTCATGTCTATGATGAGTCTCTTTTTGCTCACCAAAGCTGTTTTATTAAAAAAATGTTATACTTAGAAATATGATCTCAATTTACAATAAAAGTTTCCACGTGAATATATTTTAAAATGTAATTTATTAATAGATTTTTCACTGTTTTCAGTGTCACGTGATCTTTTAGAAATGCTGCTCATCATCAACGTTGAAAAAAAGCTGTGCTGCTTCATATTTTTGTGAAAGCCTTGATATATTACTGTTAAAATACAGCTGTTTTTAAAATACTTCTATCTATAAGTCATTTTATTAAACTTTCTATTCATCAAACAATCTGAAAAAAGTAAAGAAAAAACAACAATTTTAAAGGTTTCTACAGAAATATAAACAAGAAAAGGATTGTAGACGATAAGGCACATCATTAATGACTTAGCACCGATAATAATATACACTGCAAAAAATGAAGGGTTCCAACACAATTCATTTGTTATCCCAACACAAATCGATTAAGTTAACTTACCCACTTTAACAAATTTATGTGGATTGAACGTAAAAAGTTCATTTGTCCCAATGGAATCATGAATTGTGTTGTTTCAGCTCATTTTAAATAAGTAGCTTGAACAAGTAAAACATTTTTTGAGTGTAACAGGAATAAAATACATCCACAAAAGAAAACAGAAATGAACAGTGCAGAACTTTTTATAATATTTCACAATATTGTTGTTTTTATTGAATTAATATACTCTCAAAAATATGTTTGCTGTTTGTTCAAACTTTTTTTAAATGAGCTGAAACAACACAAATGTTGAGTTATTTCAAGACAACTTAATTGTTTTATGTTCAGTCCACTTAAATTTGTAAAAACTAATAAGTTAACTGAATTCCTTCATGTTGTCCCAACACAAATCACTTGTGCGGAACCCAACATTTTTTACAGTGTATTACAGCCTTAATAAGCAAAAGACCAAATCATATTTCCTAACTTTTGACTTTTACTGTGTGCTTACAATAGTCATAGAAAAGACCAAAGATTTCAACTACAATGTCATACTTTAAATTCAGTCCTGTACGAATTTGTGTTGAAACATGACATCTGTAAGAGATTTCCATCGGCTCTTTCATGTCTTTATGCAGGTACATGGGGACTCTTGGATCGCAAGTGATGTGCGACAACATCCCGGGTTTAATTAACAAACAGCGCCAGTTGTGCCGCCAGCATCCCAAGGTGATGCAGGCTATAGGAGCTGGCATCAAAAACTGGATTGGCGAATGTCAGCACCAGTTCAGGAACCACCGCTGGAACTGTAACACCATGGCACGCGAACACAATCTGTTCGGGAGGCTCCTGCACCGCAGTGAGTGTGAAGCTCCAGTGTACTGTTTCTGTGCGCTGCTTACAGTGTGTGTTCTGCACTCCGATTCTTTATCTGATATCAGATCAGATTACAGAAAGTTAAACTTGATGAACTGGGTGTGCTTTTGACCCTTCTTTGCACATCTGTGTGTGTGTGTGTTGATGAGATTTGAGCAGATTTAAACTTGAATGTGTGGGCCAGTGACATACAAGAATGCCTGAGATGATTGAAAAGTTAAGTTTAAAAAAAAAGAAAAACATATAAAAACAAGTTTTATAGGTGACATTTTTATATTGGTGTCAGCAAACATTTTTGGGGGACATAGTAGTGTATTTTTATTTATTTATTTATTTATTACATTAGAATGTGGCCCTTATATTTGGTCATTTTCTCTCAGGCAAAACATTAATATCAAACATTTTCCACTGTTACCATTTTACCTTTACTAAAAACACACACTATAATGTCAATGAGCATAATAATAGTTTATGTACACAAACATATTGTCAGGCACATTTAGAATAAAAATAATTTGATTGCATCCAGTTTTGAAAGACTGTTTGACAACCCAAAATACTCATTAATTGTATTTTTACTTTAAGGCTACTATCCTTCAAATCACTATGTTTTACTTATTTATTTATCACTTAAAATATAATAAAGTTAGAATATGACAACTTAATATTTTATGTAGTAAACACTGTTGCGATTTTTGTAAATTACACAGTATTAAACTGTAATATGAAGTGTATTATTATGTAGGACGGTTGTGCAGTGTGTTACTGTATTTTAAAGTTGCATTGTGAGATACGGTATGTTTTCCAGTAAAGATATATATTAAATTCTGTAAATACATATACAGCAAGTTCATTTGTGCTGTAAATGTAAACACTGGAGATAAGCAGGACTGCGCCCAGTGAGTACATGGATGGGAGACCACATGCTATGTTGCTTCCAGAAAGGGTGTTAGGAGGCGCTCAAGCTGCAGTCTGTGTGGGTCTTAACACCCCAGTATATTGATGGGTACTCTATACTGCTCAGTAAGCGCCTTCTTTCGGATGAGACGTTTAACCGAGGTCTTGACTCTCTTGTCGTTAAAAATCCTAGGATGTCCTTCGAAAAAGAGTAGGGGTTTAACCCTGGCATCCTGGCCAAAATTTTCTTACTGGCCTCTGGCTTTTATGGCCTCCTAACCATTCCCATATCATAGTTGGCTTCATCACTCTGTCTCATCTCTACAAATCAGCTGGTGTGTGGTGTGCGGTCTGGTGCAATATAGCTGCGGTTGCATGATCCAGGTGGATGCTTCACACTGGTGGTGGATGAGGAGATTGCAGACGAAATTTAAAGCTCTTTGAGTGCCCAGATAAGTGCTATATAAATGTAAGGAATTATTATAATTAATATTATTACAGTATTTCATGCTGTAACTGATTTACAGTGTTACTGGTGAACTGCTACCAATAAGTTACGGTAGATTCTACTGGAAATTGTTAACAGTGTGTTTGCAATTCAGAATATATATTTTTTTACTTTTACATAAAAATATTTTTATGCTGAATAAATTTCACCTATACTTTTATTTTATCGGTGCCAAAGTTCTTCAAAACAAAGCATTTAATACTTTCTATGTATATAAAAAAGTTTACGGTTTATAATAATTTTTTTCTACAAGTTATTACCAGTTGGTTTGATGGAAAAACCAATGTTTTTTCAAGGCAATTCATAACTTTTTATTTTAGAGGTTAATTCGTATGAATTTGTACGATCTTATTTATGCTATTTAGTATGATTTGCTCATCCCTCAGTCGCGGTTTAAGGGTGGGGTTTGGTGCCACACCTCCTTTTAAAAATGAGACATTTTCGTATGACTGAACTCGTATGAATTTGTACAAATTAGCCACTAAACTGACAAAACATAAAATAGTTACATTTCCTTGTGAGACTGAAAAAACAATTCATTGGATTTACATAAAAAATTTAAGCTAACTGGTTGCAAACAATTTATTTGGGCTGAATTTAAACAAACAAATTAAGTTGAATATAAATATAAACTGTTTGCAACCATTTAGCCTAAACTTTTTTAGTAAATCCAATTAATTGTTTTTTTTATAGTGAATAACCTTGATTTTTAACTACGCAAAGGTTTGTGATTTTTAAAATGTGAAACAATTGTCAATTAAAGTCTGCAAATGGTAATATTTTATTACAATTTGAAAGAAATGTTCTCATACCTGTCTGGAATAAAACAAATAGCATTTTCCTCAAACCCAAATCCAGTAAATCCACAGAAACTGAGAATCTTCAAGCAGTTTCTTAAATTTTCCCCCCATAGCAGTATATATTACACAGCACA
Organism: Danio aesculapii; assembly: GCF_903798145.1. Taxonomy (NCBI): domain Eukaryota; kingdom Metazoa; phylum Chordata; class Actinopteri; order Cypriniformes; family Danionidae; genus Danio; species Danio aesculapii. Next base: position 47,365,168 of record NC_079452.1, on the reverse strand, counting down.
CATTGACCCACAAACAATACATTATTGTTCAGTGATCGTCTTAAGGTGTCTGGATGTAATCTGAATCGATAACACACAAAAGTCTCACTTGACATGCAAGTGTATCCGTCATTGTGTTAAAGACTGATGCGAATTTACAGAAGAATGCCTGGATTATTGTGTCTGCCGAGTTCATTCAGAGCTTGATGCTTTAACTAGGTGTAATTGGCAGTTTTGCGGCTGTAGGGTTTGCGACTGTAAAAAGTTGTCTGTGGCTCTGTTTTCTCATCCCTGTGTAAAATCATATTAATGGGAAGATCCGCAAAGGCGCAGTGAGTCCCAGGCCTCTAAGCTGCCCTGCACATTGAAGTTAAACCTGTGACTTTAATCTTCTTGCTTTAGGCATTCAGACCTCCCAGAAAGACTTCTCTGTCTGTCACACTGTGAGAATCGACTTATTGTCAATGTCAGCTCACTAATTTAAAACAATTGCAGGGATTTGGTGGCAGGCATTTCTCCTTCTGTCCAACGGAAACATCTTTGGTGCACATGTCGAAAAGCCGCACATTGTTGCTGTTGTTTAGGCTGTCGATTGTTAGTTGTTCGTTCTTCTCTGAGACACTGATTTCTGTTATAATCAACTTCACACGTGTGCGTAACTCAGACATGCATAGTTTCTTTCTTCATTCCATTGTAATCTGCTTGTTTATATAATGGATTATGAGATTAGTTTAAGTTGACAAATATATAGTTGGCATTTACTTTTAAGAATTAACCTGTAAAGCTGAAGAATAAGCAGAAACTTTCTGTGTAATAATGTATTTTCACATTTTAAAGTAAAAGTAAATAAAAGTATTTATTTATTTAATCATAATTTTATTTTTTATAATACAGTGCATCTGGAAAGTATTCATAGTGCTTCACTTTTTTCAATTTTTTTTATGCTACCACCTTATTCCAAAATGGATTAAATTCATTTATTTCCTCAGCATTCTACACACAATACCCCATAATGACAATGTGAAAAATGATTTTTTGAAATTGTTGCAAATTTATTAAAAATAAAAAAGCTGAAAAATCACATGTACATAAGTATTCACAGCCTTTGCCGTGAAGCTCTAAATTGAGCTCAGGTACTTTCTGTTTCCACTGATCATTCTTGAGATGTTTCAGCAGCTTAATCGGAGTTCACCTGTGGTAAATTCAGTCGATTGGACATGATTTGAAAAGCATACACCTATCTACATAAGGTCCCAGGGTTGACAGAGCATGTAAAAGCACAAACCAAGCATGAAGACAAAGGAATTGTCTGTAGACCTCAGAAACAAGATTGTCTCGAGGCACAAGGCTGGGGAAGGTTACAGAAAAATTTCTGCTGCTCTGAAAGTTCCAATGAGCACAGGGGCCTCTATCATCTATAAGTGGAAGATGTTTGGAACCACCAGGACTCTTTCTAGAGCTGGCCGACCATCTAAGCTGAGTGATTGGGGGAGAAGGGCCTTAGTCAGGGAGGTGATCAATAACCCGATGGTCACTCTGTCTGAGCTTCAGCGTTCTTCTGTGGAGAGAAAAGAACCTTACAGAAGGACAACCATCTGTGCAGCAATCCACCAATCAGGCCTGTACGGTAGAGTGGTCAGGCAGAAGCCACTCCCCGCCTGGAATTTGCCAAAAGGCATCTGAAGGACTCTCAAAACAAAATTCTTTGGTCTGATGAGACTAAAATTTAACTCTTTGGAGTGAATGCCATTTACGTTTGGAGAAAACCAGGCACCGCTCATCACCAGGCTACCATCCCTACAGTAAAGCATGGTGGTGGCAGCATCATGCTGTGGGGATGTTTTTCAGCAGCAGGAACTTTAAGACTACTAAAGATAGAGGGAAAGATGAATGCAGCAATGTACAGAGACATCCTGAATCTTGACCTCAGACTGGGGTGACGGTTCATCTTCCATCATGACAATGGCCCAAAGCACACCGCCAAAATATCAATGGAGTGGCTTCACAACAACTCCATAAATGTCCCTGAGTGGCCCAGCCAAAGCCCAGACCTAAATTCTATTGAACATATCAGGAGAGATTTGAAAATGGCTGTACACCGTCACTTACCATCCAACCTGAAAAATTCCCAAAAACAGGTGTGCCAAGCTTGTGGAATCATTCACAAAGACTTGAGGCTGTAATTCCTGCCAAAGGTGCATCAACAAAGTATTGAGAAAAGGCTGTGAATACTTACGTACATGTGAGTTTTCAGGTTTTTTATTTTTTTAATAAATTTGCAACAATTTCAACAAATCTTTTTCACATCATCATTATGGGGTGTTGTGTGTAGAATTTTGAGAAAATAAATTAATTTAATCCATTTTGGAATAAAGCTGTAACATAAAAAATGTGGAAAAGGGAACAGCTATGAATACTTTCCGGATGCACTGTATACTGGATGTACAAAAACTTTTATTTATATATATATATATATATAAGTATAAAATATGTATAATATAAATTCAAAATATTGTCATGCCTGTTTAAATATTAATAAAAGCCTATATAAATTCTAAATATTTCATAATGACTATTAAAATGTAATAACAATATAAATGTTATGTTTGTGTAGCTACATACATCCATACATATTTTATATTTCATTTGTAATATTTTTGTTTCAATTAGTTTGATTATTATTATTGTTGTTGTTTTTGTTATTATTTACAATTTATTATGTGTCACGATCACCAGCGTTCTAACCTTCATAGATCACTGGAGAACATACACATTTGCATGGACTACAATCCTGCCTCGTATGAACTACAAGTCCTGTCATGCAACATACACACACAAACACACACACACACCTGCTCCAAGTCTCCATTGATTGACTCACTGATTGACTCACACAGCTGATGCTGCTCAAAGACTGATTGCAAGGGCTATAAAAACAGCACAAACACACACATTGTTGCTGAGGCTTGTTGAACTGATTGTGAACAGTACAACATTTTCCTTGCCTTGTCTTTGGCCTTCGCCTTGTTTGTTTGTTTACGTTGCTGCCTGCCTGTACTGACTATCGCCTGTATATTTAACTACAACTCTGGATTTGTCTACATACATCTGTTTGCCCCTGTGTTGACCCTTGCTTGCCTGACTGTCTCTGTTTAATAAACCCAGCGTTTGGATCCTCACCCCTGCTGTTAATGTTCATTCACATTACATTATGTATTGAATGTTATGTTACACCAAATTATATTTTTAAATTTTTTAAATACTTGAAAGTTTAAGTAATTACCAAACAGTGTTGACAGATGGGGCGGTTGTGAATTTGATTGTGTGGGTAAAGAATGGCATAGGTGGTTTGACAAAAGTTGGGTGGTTTTAAAATGTAAATTTTATATACAACTTGTATAACAAAACATAAATGTGTGCTCCTACTCCATTCAGTTAGTAGTGACCAGTACATAGCACAAACCGGGGGGCGTGGGCCCACCCGCATGAGGTGGTGAAGGAAAGTTGTATCAAAATCTGACTTAAGCAGCACCTAACTTTGTTCAAACTAATTTAAAACACCAAATTGGACGAATATATACCCCATTTTTAAGGTAAAACTCTAATAGGTAGTGTAATCTACACAACAAGTGCAATGTGAGGGTGAGAGGGACGCAGTGTTTCGATGTGATCTGGTTATGTTGAAATTTTACTATTGTGGTTCTGTGACTGCAAGTGTCGGTTTCTGTATGGTTAAATTTAAATAAATTTAAATTAAATTAAATATTAATCTAATACTTTTGCCTTTTTATGTCCGTTTGGGTGAGTTTTGGACAGCTTATGGGCCCAAAAAAGTCAGCTATATCTGGCAACACTGTTACCAACTCTGCTAGATTTATATACATTTTTGGTAACACTTTAGTATAAGTACCAATTCCCACTATTAACTACTGGCTTATTACCAGCTTATTATAAAATATTGGCCGTTTATTTGTATTTACAGTATGATCTTATTCTACATCCTTAATCTTACCCAATACCTAATCCCACCTAACTAATTATAAGCAGCAAATTAATACTTCATTGAGCTAAGAGTCTTAGTTAACGGTTTGTTAATATCTAGAATTTAACCTATTTTTCTTTGGTTCTTCTTTCAGGCAGTCGTGAGGCAGCTTTTGTCTATGCCATCTCCTCAGCTGGTATGGTCTACACGTTGACCAGGGCCTGCAGTCAGGGTGAGCTAGAAAACTGCTCATGTGACCCTGGAAAAAAAGGCTCATCCCATGATGCCAAGGGAGCTTTTGACTGGGGGGGCTGCAGTGATCATGTCGACCACGCCATCAAGTTCACCCAGGTTTTCATCGATGCCAAAGAGAGGAAAGAGAGAGATGCCCGGGCACTCATGAACCTGCACAACAACCGAGCAGGGAGGAAGGTAACAATACTGCAATGACCAACCCAGGCTCAATGGAAATACAGTTGTAGACAAAATGATTAGCCCTCCTGTGAATTTGTTTTCTTTTTTAAATATTTGCCAAATGATGTTTAACTAAGCAAGGAATTTTTCACAGTATTTCCTATAATATATTTTCTTCTGGAGTGGGTCTTATTTGTTTGATTTCAGCAAGAATAAAAGCATTTTTAAGGTCAATATTATTAGCCCCCTTAAGCAGTATTTTCGTCTGTCTACAGAACAAACCATCGTTATACAATAACTTGCCAAATAAACTAACTTAACCAAACTAACCTAGTTAAGCCATTAAATTGCCCTTTAAGCTGCATAGAAGTGTCTTGAATAATATCTAGTAAAATATTATTTACTGTTATCATGACAAAGAGAAAATAAATCAGTTATTAGAAATGCGTTATTAAAACTATTATGTTTAGAAATGTGTTTGAAAATTGGTTGAAAAAATATACAGGAGGCTAATAATTCTGACTTCAACTGTATGTGCCCAGGTCTACATTTAAGAGAACCGAGAAATATTTACTATGGACAACATTTTCGTGCAGGTTTAGTTTTCATAAATCCAATAGAGGCTGCCAGATTTTTTACAATCTCAAATACCATACCTGTCAACATCGGAATGTGAAAATAAGAGATATGCCCACCATAATAAGGGACCCCCCCCCACCTCAAAAAAAAAAATCCCCAAATTACTAAATCTGTTTATCAGGAGCTGTTTCGTTGTAAATAAACTGTTAAACTGTCATTAATATGTTTTATTATTATTATTATTATTATTATTATTATTATTATTATTATTATTATTATTATTATTATTATTATTATTATTATATTATTTACAAAAGAAAAAATAAAGTTCAGCTTATTAAAATTAATAGCTATTATAAAGAAATTGAATCAGCTTATCAAAATCTCATTAATCTTTTCTTCACTGTATAACTTACAAATTCTGATTAAAGAGTAACGAATGAATCTAATTTATTTAGATTTTGCGTTTGATTACATTAAATAACAGAGGTGTCACTTTAAAAATGCACACATCTAACGTTATAATGAAAGCATTCGATTGTATTCTTAAGTTTTTATGCTCATTTAGGACAAAATTAGTTGTTTGAAAAAAAATCCCACCAAGATCAATATCTTTAGATGTTATTATTATTGATTATGTGTATATGTCTGTTCAAACATGCACCCAAAACTCAGACTTTCGCTCCGCTTCAAATCGCGTGTACAGAATCCGTTTGAGAAACAGTCTATTTATCACTATGAAGCGCGTCAGCTGATGGTCACGCACTGCTATAAGACTGTTTTGAGGATTGCATAGGAGGGGCGACGGCACCTGTAATGAAAATGAATTGTGCAATTTTTATGTTTATTTTAAAGTTTCATGCCTAAATAAAACGAAAGCACAGAACAGACTTGCATTTAAGAGCAAGGGGCGGCCCCTGGTGGTTTGGCGGTATGGGTTGCATATAGAGAGGATCGAATCTTTAATGTTTATTGTCACCCTTCATAGAAATCCTAAAAAAACAGGAGAAATCCAAGAAAATCCCTTTACGGGATGATAGCGGGATAGAACTGTAAAATACGTGAGAATCCCGGGAAAAACGTGAGGGTTAACAGGTATGTCAGCCGCACGTTTTCACATACATGCCATTCTCGTAAAATCCACCAGAAGCTGCTGTGTACGTTTCTGGTGGTGGTCAGTGCATACCTGTAAAGCCTCCTGTTTTTCCCGGGATTCTCCAGCATTTTCCAATTCTAACCTGGGGGGATTAAAAATCAGCTTGATTGGACTGACCCACTTACCCCTTTCCCTAAGCCCAAACAATAGTTTTTTCAAAAGCAAACTATCAAAGAAAAGCCATCACAGCCGCATGCTTTTGCCATGGCATCACACTGCTCTTTGGCTACATTCACACTGCGATGTGAACAGATCATGGTCTTAAACTGACCCGCATGCGCAAAAGTACAGTTACAGACAGCACAAAATGTCTAATTATGCACACAATGTGTATACTGTATAAAGTAAGAGCATTGTCAGATTCTGCTTAATATGATTATTGTCCTTTTCAAAGACAATTGTGGTGTATTTCATGAATAGTAAAGGGTTGTTCTGCTATTACTAATTTCGGCATTTGAAACCTAAAATAAGGTCTCTTGTGATTGAAATCACTGATTTATGACAAGCGTAGTGTGCGTCTTTCTGGCCACCGGTGTAGTGAACTCATCAAGGGTTAATGAGCAGTCATAGACTGAACTGTGAAGGCAGAGATGTTTTATCTCCAATTGCAGAGTTATTGCATTTTACTTTGTTATAAGCAACAGGCACGTGCACGTGGTTTGGGTGCTTGAACACCTGCCCTTTTATCTCTCTGAGAGAAAGTTCATCCTTAAAATGAAAGAGCCTCTCCTTTGCGCACGAATCCCCTAACTGCAACATCCCCAGATGCTCTTCAGCTTTGCGATCAACCCGTGCCCCAATCGTTAACCAGGTTGGTTAACAAGCACCAGTTTTGCCTTAATGTTTTTTGTCAAAATGAACAACCAACTTTCTATGGTAAAGTAATTGTCCTATGTGCCATTCTACTATGCTGCTGAGTAGATGATGTCTGCAGCACAGAATGATGACGCATGTCGCTTAAAGATTATGTAAAAGTCACATGAAATACGACATAACCGTTCACACTGCGGTCGCATTGCAAAACATCAGATCTGTGTCTGATTCAATACTACATATGAAAGTGGCACAAATCAGAACTAAAAAGATCCGATTCCTTGCAGTTTGGGCTGTTCACACTATCATTACCTGAGTCACATGTGGGCAAAAAAAATCAGATACGGGCCACATTTGGCTGCAGTGTGAACGTAGACTTTGTTTTGGCTTTTATTTCACCTGGCTTTTGGAACCATCCTTTGCTGGACTCAAACCCCAGCAAGTTAACGAGTACACAACTCATGCTGGAAAAGCCATCCATACAGAGATAATCAGTGAGCGGTACTGCCCCGTAGCCTTGGTTTTGCACACATAATGCAGCCATTATGTACCACGAGGCACATATTTCTCGGTTCTCAGAAATGTATCCCTGAGCACATTTTCCCAATGAGCCTGTGTTGGCAATGCCAAATAATAATAATACTGGCCATATACTGTTTTTACTCCAATCCCCTTTTCTTTATTCTCAGGCGGTGAAGCGCTTTATGAATCTGGAGTGTAAGTGTCATGGTGTCAGTGGCTCATGCAACGTCCGCACCTGCTGGTTAGCCATGGCCGACTTCAGGCAGACGGGTGACTATCTCCGCAAAAAATACAACAACGCCATTCAGGTGGTGATGAACCAATATGGGACGGGCTTCACCAGCACGTACAGGATGTTAAAGAGGCCTAACAAAAATGACCTGGTCTACTTTGAAGACTCGCCTGACTACTGTATATGGGACCATGAGTCTGGTAAGTGTGCCGAGAAAAACCTAAAAACCAGTGAAGACATTGATGAAGAACTCCATAAGGGCACATTTACATGACACTATTTTTCAACTAAAATTTGGCCATTCATTTACAACAGCATTTGGTTGGTCTTAAAATGCTTAAAAACTTGTGAAAAAGGATTTCAGTGCTCAGTTATTTTTTAAAAGTCGATCTCTTGTGAAAAACAGTGATGTTTTATTTCATTTTAATTAAGATGCATGAACATAGGCGGAGGGTGAACAAACCCCAGGGTAAGGCTAATATTTGTGCTGCCCTTTAATGCATGTAAAAAGATTTGCGACCGACCAAAAAGAGATTTTAACAAAAGCACCGCCTATCAACAAACATCTATTATAATCAACACACACATTCAATTATTTTATTAAACTAACCCACTGATCTACACAGTTTCAAAAGTTTGGGGTCACTTTATTAATTTTGTATTATTGTTACTTTTAAAAATCGAATTAAATTTCTGTTCATCAAGACGGCATTTATTAAATATAAAAAAATTGTTAAATACTTATTTATTAAATATTTATTTATTACTTACTGTATGCAGTTTCAAATGAAATTATTACTCCTTGTTGCTTTTATTACTATTATTAATAATAATATTAATAATAATAATAATAATAATAATAATAATAATAATAATTAATATTAGAGAGGACGCAGCCCTCACTATTCAACCGCCCTAGGTCACCTCTGGGTGCGCCGGCCCTGAGAATATGAAATCATTCTCTTTTTCACGAGGCCAATTAAAAACCGAACTTAAATATTTGACTTTTAAAATGTAAAACTCCAAACGATTGCCTAAACAAGATTACTACACTATAAACTAGACTACGTTAATGAAACTACCAATTTCAGTTAATGCTGAAAACAAGTTAAGCCACAGTATATATTATTATAATAATATATTATTATTGTAATACTCATTTGTCGTTTTATTACTTATGTCCTTGACCAGCAAATCAGAATAGTCCACTGGCCAGAAATTTTGGTTTGGCTTTCAGAGCTGCTGCAACCTCCAGTAATAAACAGCGCTCATCAGTGCAACGTGCAGTGCAGTGCAGTGCAGCGGGGTTGGACAGTTCCACTTTTGTGCGGAGGGGGACTTGATATTTCATTGACAAACTTACAAAAGCTAAATTGTTGTGTTAATCATCAACATTAAATTACATTCATATTACGCCTTATGTTACATGTTTTCAATGCATTTTTTTCTTTGCTGCTATCTCCATGGTCTCTGTCCAGGGGGAGGCTAAGCCTTCCCCAGCCTTACTCACGCTCCGCCTATGTGCACGAAGTTCATAATTCAGGAGTGTTTTCCATTTATTATGGTGGCTTGAGAAAGCTTGTATTCTTCTTTCATCTTCTTCTTCTTCTTTTTCTTCTTCTGAGACTAATTTCTATAAGCATGTCCTCCTAGACCATTCATACTGCAACCACCAAATTAACAACAAACCTCCAAACTGGTCTGACTCTGGTTGCTATATCTTTTCCAACTGATCCGACTTACGGTTTTCTGAAAACTGACCCGGAAAATTCAGAAAAGTCCCATTGACTTGACATTGTACCAATCTTTATAACCTCATAACTTTGCGCCACACTGTCATACAGATTTAAGGTTATGCTCATTTACACAGACTACCAATCTGCCAATCACTGATTACCTTTCAACTTACAGGCCACACCCTAGGCCACACTTACAGCACCCTAGCAACTGTCCCATAGACTTGCATTGTAAAAACAAAAACTGCAATTGAATTTACATTGGACAAACTAACAACATACCAATCCATACTAACAATATAGTGTAACGGTGGCCCATTGGGTAGTACAATCGCCTCAAAGCAAGAAGGTCGATGGTTCGAGCCTCGGCTGGGTCAGTTGGCATTTCTGTGTGGAGTTTGCATTTTCTCCCCGTGTTGGCGTGGGTTTCCTCAGGGTGCTCCGGTTTCCCCCACAAGTCCAAAGACATGCGCTATAGGTGAATTGGGTAAGCTAAATTGTCCGTAGTGTATGTGTGTGGATGAGTGTGTTTGGATGTTTCCTAGTAATGGGTTGCAGCTGGAAGGGCATCCGCTGCGTAAAACATTTTCTGGATAAGTTGGCGGTTCATTCCACTGTGGAATTCCACTTTGTCTGTTATGGATGACCAGACATTTTGGGGACTCGCATTTCTTTTTTATTTCTCAAAACTTAATTTTCCCTTTGCAATTTTTCATTTTTGTTAGCAAAATTAATTTTCATTTCTCAAAAATGTATTTTTGCTTTGCAATTTTTGGAGATTTGCGTTTATTTATTTATTTATTTTTTGCTCAATACATTATGTTTTGTTTGCAAAACATTCTTTTATTTTGCATGTACAGTTGAAGTCAGAGTTATTAGCCCCCCTGAATTATTAGCCCCCCTGTTTATTTATTTCCCCAATTTCTGTTTAATGGAGAGAAGATTTTTTCAACACATTTCCAAACATAATAGTTTTAATAACTCATTTCTAATAACCAATTTATTTTATCTTTGCCATGATGACAGTAAATAATATTTGACTAGATATTTTTCAAGACACTTCTAAACAGCTTAAAGTGACATTAATAAGTCATTAATATAGGTTAATTAGGTTATCTAGGCAGGTTAGGGTAATTCGGCAAGTTATTGTATAATCATGATTTGTTCTGTAGACTATCGAAAAAAATAGCTTAAAGGGTCTAATAATTTTGACCTTACAATTTTTTTTTTTTATTAAAAACTGCTTTTATTCTAGATGAAATAAAACAAATAAGAAAAAATATTATCAGACATACTGTGAAAATTCCCTTGGTCTGTTAAACATCATTTTGGAAATATTTAAAAAAGAAAAATCAATTCAAAGGAGGGCTAATAATTCTGACTTCAATTGTATATATGGCCCTAAATTAATTCCATACTTTACTCACTCTGTACTCACAAACCTGTTTGAGTATTTTTTTTCTGCTGAACATAAAAGAAGATATTTAGAAAAATGTTGGAAACCTGTAACCATTGACTTTTCCTATAGCATTTGTTTAGTACAATAAAAGAAAGAAACTCATAAAGGTTTGCAGTTGAGGGTGAGTAAATCATGAGCCAAATTTCAGTTTTGAATAAGTTTTGTCAGATAATTAAGGAAATGAGCACTGGGTGCCAGATTTTCACCAATAGCTGTGAGGTATCTGAAAGCGTTCTCGAACTTTGATCAGTGCTCTCTTTTTAATTCTGTGCCTTAGAATATATGTAACTCTCTCTACTCATTTACTCCTGCCAGAATAGCTTCAAACAGGACAAAGCAATGACCTTGAAATTTAGGAAACTGTTTTCTAATTCTGATCTCTGTCAGCACAGAATTATGTATTATTTTTTGGCTGAATTATCCCTTCAAGTTGATAAATCAAACCTGTAGTATTGAGCATGTTTCATAACCCAGTGTTTGTGTCTCCACCCTGTGAGACTCCCACACTCTGCTCAGAAACGGGCCGATATTAGTCTTTGCCCCAAACACCATTGTAATGAGAGGACAGGAGCTATTTAGCTGGTTATTACATACACAATAGTCATAACCCAATCCTGTAACCTGAATGCGGGTAAAGATTCCCTCCCTAAGGCAGAGGTTTATCTCTTTTTACCTTTCTCTCTCTCTCTCTCTCTCTCTGTGTGTGTATGTACTGAATAACACCAGGTGTACCTATGTGGGAAGCAGTAAAGGAGGGGGTGCCTGTCAGACTGCAGATGATCCCTGCTATCAGGTGACGCTGTGTTTAGACACATTACCACAGTTTTGTGGGCAGAACGGGAGCTGAAATTTAATCCCTGCGCGCAAATGCTATAAATCACTGCCTTCCACGGCGGCACCTCTATGTTTTCTGCTTAAATCTGGCAGGAATATTTAGAGAGCTAGGTCATGTCTCTTTTTAAGTGCCCTGAGATGTATGTTGAACCCACTTGAGGTATTCATTATTTATTGCATGTCAGTATAACTGCTCATTTATAAGTATATAAATTTGGCACGATCATAAAAACAGGTTGTATGCAGTTCAGAAATCCTTGTTATTAGTGACACCGGTGGCCGTTGGTTGAACTGCAGGCAGAAAACTTGTTGATTGTGTTCGTACTCGTGTGCACACATAACATGCAAAAGGCTAAACGTGATTTAATGCACAGGCGAAGTTGTTATATGGTTAGAAAATTTTTAAAAATTTGTTATATATATTGGACGAACAGGTGTCACGGTGGCTGAGGGGTTAGCACTGTCGCCTCACAACAGGAAGGTCACCGGTTCGAGCCCCAGTTGGGTCAATTGGCATTTCTGTGTGGAGTTTGCATGTTCTTCCTTTGTTGGCGTGGGATCCTTTGGGTGCTCCGATTTCCCTCACTGTCCAAAGACATGCGGTATAGGTGAATTTATTAAGTTGTCCGTAGTGTATGAGTTTGGGAGTGTATGGGTTTCACAGTGCTGGGTTGCGACTGAAAGGGCATCCGCTGTGTAAAACATATGCTGGATAAGTTGGCTGTTCATTCCGCTGTGGTGTTTTTATACTAGTGATGTTCCGATACACTTTTCCCCTTTTCCGATACCCATTCCGATACCTGAGCTCAGGGTATCGGCCGATACAAAGTATACTGAACCGATACCTGAGTGTGTATCTGTAGAAACAGTTGTGTATACTACTGTATAAATTGACAGAATAAATCTATGCTAAGTGCTTCACACTTATCTATTAATAAAATATGAACAAATACACAAAGTGAACTGGAGTATTTTTATTATCAGACATTCAGCATTACTGTACTTGAAACTGTACTGAAACAAGTTCAGCTACAAATCAAACACTGTAAAAAACTGTACAGTATTACTGTATAAAAATCAGACTAACTCTGGGTTTGCAGTATTAAGCAAAGCTAGCAGGAATATTTCTCATTTAAAAAGATGGTATCGGAACGGTTTACTGTTTTCTGCAACATAGGCTCATTCGGAAAATGTAGCCCTATACACATTTCTAAAGATCGTGAATTATGTAGCCAGAGCTACTTATATGGCTATATTTCGTTTTTAAAACGAACAATACGGGACGGTATGATGCTGTTCTTTTTTTGCACTTACCAGCTGACCGCTTACTTCCATATGGACAGTTTTTCTCCTGTTACCAGTTTATCCGGTTAGCTCGCCATGTACATTGGCTGACGCAGAGAGGAGTTGGTCACGATGACAGGGTTTGAATCTAGAAAAGAATGGTTCCAGAAAGCAGGTAAGACAAACAGAAGCCAAAAAATAAAATAAACAAGTAAATAACAGGGTGAGAATGTGGTAAAATCTAAAAACGTAGTAAAAATCAGGTGAGGGCTTTTCTTTTTCTGGATTGCTTTTTAAAACTGTCGGTTGGGTTTAGGGAAGGAGGAGGGTGGGTCAGTCGATCGTTCAGGCAGTCAGTCAGTCGACAGCGGCCTCTGGTGGTTTACGCAAGAAGAGCAGGCGCGAATGGCGCTCTCAAGAAAAATTTGAGATCTCAAAAAGTGTACGCAGCGGCCTCTGGTGGAGTCGCGAAAATATACGCGATAAATAAATAAATAAAAGCATTTTTGTTAATATACAATTATTATTCAAAATAAATCACAGAAATTAATCATAAATGTAACTGTAAAACAACGTAAAGACACTACTGGAGTGATATGCTAAGATCATTTAAGAAATGTTTTGCAAGAATAATCATTTTATTTGAATGAAATTTTATAGACAATTCTATAGAATGCAAAAAATACGTTTTATAGAATTATCTGTTGTCTTAGACTTGACAAATGGCAGAGAATTGGGTTTATTATGTCCTCCATGACTCGTCATCCCTCCTTTTTACTTCATACAAGAAATCTATCAGGAACCATGCTTAGTAAGATCACCATCATATTATTAAAACTTTAGTTTTGTTGACTTGTAAAACTCACTGCGTGTCGATCCACATAAAAAGCTATTACGCCGATTTCACAACGCCTGAGCGGCAAGTCTTTTTTTTTCAGCGTGCATGTTAATAACCGGGACTCGCTCATTGAGAACAGCAGCATGCTAGGATCTAGCAGGAGCAGTGTGTGAGGCACGAGGTTATGGTTTTCTGCGCACATGTGTAGATGCGTCAGTTTGATGAAACTACATTGCTTTCACCAGCGTTGGTTCGGTTGCACATAGAGAATAACGTCACTATTCCAGGATTGCCACTCTTAATAAACATACTCTACATATGAAGTAAATCATATCTCAAATCATTTACTGGGGCACTGGTGATGTTTACTGGGGCACGTGCCCCAGTAAATTGAGTCTAGCGACACCCCTGAATGCAGCTCAGATTGCACTGCACCAGGTCTGCATCCAGATACTTTTTGCTGTATCGCCGAGTATTTCCGATACTAGTATCGTTATCCGCTTGTTAAGTGGGACGTCCCGCGAAGCGGCTTCCAGGTCCAAGTGCTATATCAAACTGTATGGGGAGACTTATCAAATAATAATAAACGTTTACAAAGCACTGTAATACTGTAGAAAATCACGATCACAATGTATATATATCCATGCCTAATATCTGATGGCCAGAAACTGATTAATTTTTTTATGAATTGTTAAAATGTTGGTATTTATGACGCAGCAGGCCCAGAGATTGTTGTGTACACTGTGACTTTACATAAAATTCACTTTAATGTGTGCGGTCATAAACGAATATTTTCTCAATTCAAATGAGTGGCGGCTTGGACCCGGAAACAGTATTACATACAGTACGTCACCAACACGACACCACTTAACAAGCGGATTGGAACAACCCTATATTGTACAGTATACGTTGTATCGTTTCATCTCCAGTAGACATTTTGTGTGGCCAAGGTCTAGTGTTACCGCAGCTTAATCTGTAAATTCATATCATTTGAGTTAAAAACATACATTTTCAAATGTTGCAATGTAGGAAAGTATAAAATCAATGGTATGTTTTCAATTTATTTATCGATTATTATTTGTTGAATTGATGATGCGATGTGTGACATGCATATCATAATCATTGTAGTGCCCCAAAAAGAAAGTCTTAAAGTCTGGTGTGACCGAGGTTTAACACTTTCAGTAAGATTATTTCTATTAATACTAACCGACTACGTTATTTACCATGAATACTGGGAAAAAAAATATTTCTATGGCATTCATTAGTCTTAATGTTAATTTCAGAATTAGAAAACGTGTTAGCATTGTGCCTGAGCTAATATGACATAATAAACAGTTTTAACCAACGTTAACAACATTATAAAAAGTAATTGTTTATTGTTTTTAACTGATGCATTAACGGGCGACACGGTGGCTTAGTGGTTAGCACTGTCGCAAGATGGTCGCTGGTTTGAGCCCCGGCCGGGCCAGTTGGTTTTCTGTGTTGAGTTTGCAAGTTCGCGTAGGTTTCCTCAGGGTGCTTCGGTTTCCCCCGCAGTCAAAACACATGAGCTATAGGTGAATTGAATAAACTAAATTGTTCATAGTGTGTGTGAGAGAATGTAAATGTATGGGTGTTTCCCAGTACTGGGTTGCACCTGGAAAGACATCCGCTGTGTAAAACATATGCTGGATAAGTTGGCGGTTCATTCCACTGTGGCGACCCCCTCCTAAATAAAGGGAGTAAGCCGTAGGAAAATGAATGAATGAATGTTTACAGCATTAACAGAATTAAAGCACAACAATCTATTCATATATAATATTACTAATATATTATAAATTATAATAATAATTAATCTTTACATTTTTTCTCATCATCTATGAGAGTATGTTTTTAAAAATACGACGACCTTATTTGAGCGTCAACCTCTCTAGCATGGTGGTTTGTGAGAAACTCTCTGCCGGCAGTCTGTTTGATGTCAGTTTTAGGAGACACCAACTATACCTCCAGCGCATAAGTGTGAAATCAATTACTAGCTCTCACCATGGTCACACATGCTAAACTCATCTCTTGGCACCCCCTCATCTTAATTCAATAAGCAGATGCATGCTCAGGTACAGGCTGCCCATGATGTAACCGATATGAGCCCAGCATACCAGCCTGATGAACTGCTGGGTGGGGGGAGTGGGGGGTTGTCCGCATCATGCCCAGACACATGCCTGCCTACTGACAATTGAGCTCAATAGACCTCCGGTGACATAGCAATGCTGGCGCTACTGGTAGACTCAAGTGTTTTGCAGTTCTCACCTGAAAATATTACATAGCGAGGCATATTTAAGTGCTGTAATTGGGTTCTCGGTGCATACCAGCCTGGAAAATGTGAAAGGATAACCTGGTAATTTTGTTTTGGAGAGCATTTTCTGCAACCATGGAAAAAATACATTGCTCAGGAAAGTTCTAGGAGGTTGTAATACCAAACCACTTTGATGACAGACTCTGACTAAGGCATTTTAGAATGACCAAAACAACATATCAGATGTTATACAATGTGGGTCAGTCTGCTGGTTTGTCCACTATTGCTGACCCATCACGCTTATGTCTATTATTACATGATCTGCTAAACAAAATCACATTTTTTTATGTGCATGCTGGAAATGATCCTGTAAATGTGCTTCCATTGTAGTTTAAGCACATTTTTCTTGTCGAATAAAAGGTTTAGCCTACTTGGTTGTATGTATGAGTTGTAAATAATCAAATTTTTTATATTTAAGTAATATTCAAAACTGCACATTAAAATAGGTGGATGGAAAGATTAGATTAATCCCCAAAACACTTTGGAATATCTTTGGACAACACAATAATTGAAGATATTTTAGATTAAATCCGAGAGCTCTCTGACCCTCCATAGACAACGACAATCCCAAGATATTTAAAGTCCAGAAAAGAAACCAAAAGCATTGTAAAACATTTTATGTGACCAAGAACAAAGTAAAAATTACTGTGTTTTTCTATGTTCCCAAGCACTTTTACTGTAGTAAAATACAATGTTTTCACGTTGCTCTGCTGACTCTAATGGTAATACAACATTAAGTCATTTTTTAAATATATTTTTGGTGCAGAAAAATTCTTCCTGGAGCATTGCAGGATTACAGTTGAACCCCTGAAGTCTCATGAGTTTTTACAATGGTTCCTTTTCTGGACTGTCCATTGAATGTCTATGGAGGGTCAGAGAGCTCTCGGTTTTTATCTATAATAACTTGATTTGGTCAGGATTTTCATTTTTGGGTGAATCAATTCTTTGTTTTTAATAAGTGTACGATAATTTTATTAATAGTTTAATGTTTATTTGCAAAGCCAGCACATCGGAACAAAACAGTAGCATGCTGGACGATGAGTCCACAAGCAAAAGTTGCTATCCACTAACCTCTTTCTTTCATCGTTGTCTTACTCCAGTTTGAACATGTAAGGCTTTAATACACTAATGTTCGTTTGACATTTTGGCCAAAAGAAATTTGCTTGTTTTGTTTTCTCTGTCAGAATAGCCTATAATACCGTGGCAGAGAGAGCTCAAGCATGCTACGAGTTAACACATGCAAACAGAAAAACACTAACAAATTGCGAAAACATCTTCATCAGTTTGTCAACACACATGCACGCAAATTCTCACAACACATGTAAATACGGCAAATAGTGCGGACCACAACAGAAATGTGTCGGGAGACCCCAAATAGGGACAAACCCTGCTGCTTTCTGTTTAGAGTCAGCAGTTCATGTAATGGGAATTGTGCAATTATTAGGGCAAAAATAAAATAAACGAAAAAAAAGCAATGGGGTCCGTCACTTTATGGGGTTCCCCCGATACATTTCCATTTTGCTCTATGCTATTTGCATGTATTGTGAGAAATTGTTTGTGTGTGTGTGTGTTGCCAAATTGATGAAGATTTGTTTTTCTATTTGCGTGTGTTTTCTTAAATTACAGCACTTTTGAGCTCTCTTGGCCACCATGCTATAGAGGCTCCGCCCTCTTCTGTAAAGCAGCAGCTCATTTGCATTTAAAGGGACATCCAAATAAGGGCAATTTTTGCTTACACCCAAATAGGGACAAATTTGACAAGCTCTAATATATTTTCTATAGGATATTTTAGCTGAATATTCACAGATACATTTTCTTTTGAAAAGGGTCCTTTCAATTGGTCACACCACAAGACAACACATCTATTTGTTTAGTACAGAGAGTTGACCGGGAACGAAAGGTTTTCATAAACAAAGGCTGCAGATTGTCACTCAGAGTCCGCATGAAAGCCAGGGTTTATACAAGGTCTTTAGCGATTTCTGTATCAGCAACAATCGCCGTCGCGTCAGCCTCATAGAGGGCGGCGGCTGAGATTAGAGCCGATGAAATGAGTACGTGATGAAGAGCCGGAGCAATGGATGATAGCTTCTATCATCAGTCCCTCATCTGAACTGGAGCAGGCGGTCATCCTTTTACAGGCTCTTCGAGACACTGTCAGACATCAGCCAGACGCTGCACAACACTGTTCACAGGAGCCTGGCCTGCTTCAGGAATGTCTTCGCATATTCTCTGCATTAATACACTTTTATTGAGACAATGTTTCAGTATTAATGGATTAAAGTACGTGGATTTTAATTTTAGGTTCGGTTATTTCAGGTCTGTACTGACCACTTTTAAAGAGATTTCACTGGCTTCTTCAATGATCAGTTGTTTTTATAGGAAGCAATGCATTTGTATGTTTAAAATACGTTTTTTTTTCCATTCATTCATTTTCCTTCAGCTTAGTCCCTTATTTATCAGGGGTCGCCACAGCGGAATGAACCGCCAACTATTCAGGCATATGCAACTGCCTTCCAGCAACAACCCACCACTAGGAAACACCCATACACTCTCTCATTAACACACTATGGTCAATTTAAATAATCCAATTCACTTATAGCACATAAGTCTTCGTTTCTTATGAATACACTCACCGGCCACTTAATTAGGTACACCTTACTACTACCAGGTTGGACCCCCATTTGCCTTCAGAACTGCCTTAATCCTTCGTGGCATAGATTCAACAATGTACTGGAAATATTCCTTGAAGATTCTGGTCCATATTGAGGCGTGATGCAAATCTCCCATTCAACCACATCCCAAAGGTGCTCTATTGGATTGAGGTCTGGTGACTGTGGAGGCCATTTAAGTACTGTGAACTCATTGTCATGTTCAAGAAACCAGTCTGAGATGATTCACGCTTTATGGCATGGCGCGTTATCCTGCTGGAAGTAGCCATCAGATGATATGTATACTGTGGTCATAAAGAAGTGGTCATGGTCAGCAACAATACTCAGGTAGGCTGTGGCGTTGACACGATGCTCAATTGGTACTAATGGGCCCAAAGTGTACCATTTCACCACCACCACCACCACCAGCCTGAATCGTTGATACAAGGCAGTATGGATCCATGCTTTCATGTTATTGGCGCCAAATTCTGACCCTACATCCAAATGTTGCTGCAGAAATCGAGACTCATCAGACCAGGCAACGTTTTTCCAATCTTCTATTGTCCAATTTTGGTGAGCCTGTGTGAATTGTAGCCTTAGTTTCCTGTTCATAGCTGACAGGAGTGGTACCCAGTGTGGTCTTCTGCTGCTGTAGCCCATTTGTCACAAGGTTCGATGTGTTGTGCCTTCAGAGATGCTCTTCTGCAGACCTTGGTTGTAATGAATGGTTATTTGAGTTACTGTTTTCTTTCTATCAGCTCAAACCAGTCTGACCATTTTCCTCTGACCTTTGGCATCAACTAGGCTTTTGCACCCACAGAACTGACACTTACTGGATATTTTTTCCTTTTCTGACCATTTTCTGTAAACCCTAGAGATGGTTGTGCGTGAAAATCCCAGTAGATCAGCAGATTCTAAAATACTCAGACCAGCCTGTTTAGGCTGATTAGAAATTAGCGTTAACAAGCAGTTGGACAGATGTACCGAATAAAGTGGCTGGTGAGTGTATTTTTACATATGTTGGTATATATATATATATATATATATATATAGTGTGTGTGTGAGACATTTTTTTTCTTGAAAATAATATTTATTCTTTGTAAAAAGAAAAAAAACTAAAACATTTTTTTTTTAATTTCTACACCTTTATTACACTTTATGAAAAATTATACAACTGTAATTTATATTCACGTTTTTAATTTTCAAGTATATTTATACCATGTACGTCTTCATATCTTCAGTGGAAAATAGTGTGATTATTGTGTGAATATTTGACTTATCTTCACGACTATTCTATGAACAAAAAGGTGATTCTGATTCACAAATTAAAAATTTTATGAAGCTGGAAGTTATCATCTATAATACAAATTCATTAACACACTTCTCTTCTGTACAACAATGCATATACTGTACAGTGCAACTGTTACTTCTTATTTTCAATGCATTCATATTCAAGATCATCACAAGCCATTTCTGCTAATTCTATCAAACTTCTATGTTAGTTAGCTTGATAACATTCTATTACTTAATTTGCTTCAACAGCATTCAGGACACAAAAACATCCTTATTTAAATGAGAATCTCCACCTTGGACATTTTAAATGTATCTCATTGTGATGTTCTTCTTACCGCAGGATCGGTGGGCACCGGTGGGCGAGTGTGCAACCGCACGTCACGCGGGACTGACAGCTGCGAGGTCATGTGTTGTGGGCGGGGCTACGATACATCAAGAGTGAGTCGCACAACCAAGTGTGAGTGTAAATTCCAGTGGTGCTGTGCTGTTCACTGCAGGGACTGTCAAGAGGAGGTGGACGTGCACACCTGCAAAACCCAGTCCTGATCAAAACAGTTCTACATCGCTTTTTTATTGTGGCTCGTTAGAGAAATATACGTACACGACATGACCAGCAACGATTTGAAGCCTTAACTAGCATTACCGTCGTTATTTGCTGTTTTGTTTATTACTCTGTTATAACACAGATATTTATTACTGCTTTGGAGCGTAAGAGTGTTTATCTTTAATGTATTTTCGTATGTTGAAATGTAAATACAAACTCTATGTAATTTAAAATAAAATGTACACGTATGTAACAAAGTGGGAGTCTGTTATGTAGTTTGCGCTAAAGAATGAGATGTTGGATGTTATGCTATCTTTCATTTGTTGAAAGTGATATGTAAGAGTAATTGATGATGGGTCGTTGAATTACTACTATAATGCAGTTGAGATGGTGATGTGCCCAAGAATGCATTATTTTCTAATAATTCAACAGACTAGAATTGATTATTACTCTTATATTACGGCTACCACACCTAAAGACACTGTTCAGATGTTTTTGTTTCAAATTATTTGTCAGGTTTTTGCTCTCAGCTCCTGTGTGTAGTACTAGTTTTTTACGGGTCTTATTCGTTTAATTTTGATATTTGACGGTTTTAGGCTGTGAAGTAACTGAAATCATTCAGCATAGTTATATGTAACTTTAATGTGATCAAGTCCTGCCTGGATATGGCAAATTGTTTTGACATTTAATCTATAACCCATACTAGTATGTATTTTGATGTTACTTGTACTTATTTTTTAGATACTAGTATATTTTCCATACTACAGTAGTTCTTATTAGATACTAGTGCTTATTCATTAGATAGTGCCTAGGGGAGCACGGGGCACAAAGTAACGCAGGGTAATATGTAACACAGAGTTTTAAGGTATTTGCTCTGGGTTAACCATGGTATGCTTCCAGGGTTTTCACCACAGTGTCGGCAGACGTCTTCCTGCCAATTATTGTAAAAGTTCGGCAAAATTTGGATGAAAAACACTGGTGAAGCCATTTTTGCAGCATAAAAGTATTTTTTATTATACTTTATATTTTTTATTTTTTTAAAAATCTGTAATAGTATGTGTGCAAAAACTTATATTGTTGCGATTATCGTCTTCTAGGCTAAAAGATGGAACCATTTTGAAAGGTGTAAAACAATATATAAACAATTTAAAGTAAACTGAATTGAAATTAATTGTGTGAAATCTGAATTTATAAGCACGTGTTACAACTAACCCTCTGTCTCTTACAACTTGCCTCACAGGTTTTACTCCTGGCACTTTTGGCAATACTGCACAGAAACCATAGATCCGACGGTCATACTTTCAGTGCTCATTTGTAGAAGAGGTTTGTGTGTTGCCGGTAAAAAATATGGTTTGTCTAACCCGATTACTTTGTTCAT
The DNA here is from genome assembly GCF_903798145.1 of Danio aesculapii. Lineage (NCBI taxonomy): Eukaryota > Metazoa > Chordata > Actinopteri > Cypriniformes > Danionidae > Danio > Danio aesculapii. The sequence continues at coordinate 47,343,145 of NC_079452.1, read as the reverse complement.
TATTTGGCTCCAACTAAAAAGTGTTACTTTGTGCCCTGCTTTCCACTAGTGCTTTTTAAAAATATACTAGTGTTTACTTGTTCTTTTTATTAGATACTAGTACTCATTCATTAGATACTAGCACTCATTCATTAGATACTAGTACTCAATCATTAGATACTAGCACTCATTCATTAGATACTAGTACTCATTCATTAATCTATTTAATAGGTACTAGTACTTATTCATTAGATACTAATTCTTATTAAATAGATACTAGGTCCTTATTCATTAGATACTAGTTCTCATTTTAATTGTGTTGTTACTATTACCATTTTTTGTTGTTACCATTGATTTCTATGGAATCGGTAATTGAGATATCAACTATTCAGTACATATTTATATGTACTAGTAGTTCATCTTTAGATACTAGTACTTATTAATTAGATACTAGTCATTTGGACTAGTTATAACATACGACGAGTATAAAAGCAGAACTGAATAAAATATCTAATATTATAATCTAATACTTAAGTACTAGTATCTATTAATTAGGTACTATTATCTAATTAATAAGTACTACCTTGTGATTAACTACTAGTACATTAAAAATATGTACTAGTCCCAGTTTGAATACACAATATTCAAAACTGAATAGTAGATATCTTAACGACAGATCCCATAGAAATCAATGGAATTTATTTATAATTTATTACTAGTAACAACAGAATAGTTACTAGTGACTATTAAAATAAGTACTAGTATCTAATAAATAAGAAGTAGTCTCTATTTAATAAGTACTAGTACCTATTAAATAGATACTAGTATCTAATGAATACGTACTAGTATCTAATGAAAAAGTACCAGTATCTAATACATAAGTACTAGTATCTATATAATAGGTACTAGTATCTAATGAATGAGTACTAGTATCTAATACATAAGTACTAGTATCTATATAATAGGTACTAGTATCTAATGAACGAGTACTAGTATCTAATACATATCTAATAAAAAGAACCAGTGTCTAATGAGTAAGCACTAGTATATTTTCGAAAAGCACTAGTATCTAATGAATAAGTACTAGTACTTAATGGAATACTAGTACCATAATAGATACTAGTAAAGGTTATAGATTAAATGTCAAGACGGCTTGCCATAGCCTGGAACTACTTTAGCTGTGTGTTTATCTGAAAATAATAGCACACCTTAGAATGTGCACCAGCCAATCTAGTATTCAGCATTCCTGTAGTGTACAAATAATTAATGACTAGTCTGAGTAATGTATTACTGTTTTGGATAACACATTAAGATATTAAGTCAAAGTCTAGAAACTGTGATTTACTTTTGATCAGGGGTGTGGGACATTGACATATTGGTTTTCGTTTTTTAAGCTGAGCCTACGTTTCATTTATCAGTTGACGATTTCTAAAACAAATTGTCAATTAATCAGGGTCTGTGTTGAAAAGGAAGTTCTGCATCTTGATGTCCTGATACAGGACCCTCCTGGAACAGCACGCAACAGCTGCGTCGGTTACCTGCAGGCTGCAGCATGAAATGACATACAAGCTCCTCCATGAAGACGCCATCGTAATGCTGCCAAAAATCAACGCAGGGTGAGGGCCGATCTAACACCACAATATGATGGTCCTGCCATTCCAGCAGCAGTATAATGTGGGTACAGCTGGGGCCTTCATTGGCCATCTCAAGCGGGACGGTCCAGCTGGAAGAGAGACAATATTTAAGAGAAAGGAGTGATTTCTCATATAGGGATTTAGTTCAGGCTGGTAATCTAATGAAATATTTATCTTCTGTCATTTACATTAAGTTCAAATGCGAAAAGTGACTGAAAGGTTATGACAAGATCTATTTACAAGGCTGAGGTTTGGTGTGTTCTCTGTCTTTGCTGTGAATCTGACAGCCTCCGGAAGGCCATCCTAACAGCGGGTCCCCTCAAATACAGAGCAGCACCAATCTAATTGATGATGGTGTATTTCAAGCAAATGTGGTCTATTTAAAAACGCTGTTATTAGTAGTATTTAATGAAGGATTGAAGTGTCCTTCTGTATGGCATGCAAGACTTATGAAATCTTCAGATCTTGAGGTTGAACGTCCACAACTTGTGGAAACAGGTATGGGGAACATCAGGACTACTGTAAGGAGGAGGTTCTTGGTGATCACTGTTGTTCTTTACACTTTAAAACTCTACACTGCTGGGTTCCATGCACTTCATTCATGTCATCCCAACACACATCGATTAAGTTAACTTAATTGTTTTTTCACAAATTTAAGTAAAATTTTATTGAATATGGAACAGTGGCGGCGCAGTAGGTACACTGTAAAAGCAAACATGGTATTTAATTAAAAATAGTAAATTGACCTTAATCAGTTTTTATCAACCTGCTATTAACACTCACTTTTAGTAAGTTACTAGTACTTTGAGGTTGAAAAATCTTACCAGCTCAATCTACTTGAGCTGGATTAATTTAGAAAAAGTAAGTTTATGACACTGTGGGCATGCGCAGATCAATCAATCATCCCCAACCAATCAAGCTGCTTCTTAAGGCGGGTCTTGGCGTGGCGGGATTCGAAATTTTGCAAACGATATGTCACATCTTGCCCGCAACTGACCGACCAGATGAAGCTGGATATCATTGAGCTGGACCTAAACATCGCTTCAACGGCACTTGTGATTTATCGTCAGCATAACAGCGATTCTTGTGCTTGGCGCACTCATTTGGTGAGTAAATATTTCAATTTACCCTTGCGCAGATCGTTTTGTTTCTGTAAGTCAGCACCAGTGTTTTGTGCCTGCTAGTAATGATGTGTGTAGTAATGTCGGCTAACGCTAGCTAACTATATTATGGACATAACGTGGCTATATTTTGATGAAACTTGGTCAATACTTTATTTTTTCAATCCATAACTTCCTCGGTATTGAAAATAGGTAACTTTCAATACTTTTGTCACGTTAAAATTGAGGAAAAACTTTAGTGTAACGTTAGCAGTAACGTTAACGGTCGCTCGCGCCCACCTGCCATGCCAGTAACATTTGTCATCGAGTACTGACTAGCAGCTAGCATGATGATGACAGACTGATCCCGGCGGTTTGGGAGTTTGCTGAGTTTTATAACTGTTGTTTGTAAGCTCAGGCAGAACATCAGGTCAAGTCTGGATGTATCATTTTATTTTAAGATAGTCTGTAAAGACTATGCTAATTTTAGCTACCAACAATAACAGTCTGTGCTTATCAAAAACAGGATTACCACTGTGTGTCGACATATGATTGGGGATATCACCACAGTCAACTAACTTAATGTTATTTTATTTAACACTTCGCACTTTATAGTCAATATTCGTAGCTGTGCTGTTTCCATGTTTACCATAGTACCCACTACCCAGATCAGTCTTGGTACGTTACAGACAAGAGTGTTTACCTGTCTAAAAAGATCTTTTCACTCAGTTTATCATAGTCTGCTATGATAGGGAACATATTTGCTGGCATACTCAGTGGCTTACATTATTCTTTAAGGTCATCTTGTACATAATATGTTCATTTTAATACTGGGAGCTGTCATTGTGGGTTATAGGCCTATGTTACAGTTTTCACATGTACTTGGTTGTGCTAAATTGTTGTATTTTTATTTAACTGTTCCCTTCCAGGCACAAGCAGATGGTGATTAATCCACACATTCCATAATCCCAGCAATAAAAGGTATTTTCAACTAATAACTGTATTATTGTTATTATTGCTTGCTAAAGTAAAAGTTATGCTTACATCAGAGCAATTGGATTACAACAAAAGCTAAGAAAATCTTGTGTTGGAATTATTTCATTATAGTATATTTCATCATACAGAATATTTTGTGCATATTTTGAATTTCAAATATTTGATGTAATTAGTATTTCTGGACGGTCTCTATAGATACTGTGGGTTCGATTTATAGTCCATCATACCCAGGACTACAGTTCCCTTGATGTCTAACCACATAAGTGAGTCATTTACCATTTACTTTTTGTACTGCTGTGTTCACTTGTCTTAAAGAAGTTCATTGATTAATAGCTTGATAATTAGATTTTTGCAAGGATTTAGTTTTTCCTATAGCTCTGGTATTTCAAATCTGATGCTGCATTTTAGTGTTTTTGTCTTTTTATGTTGCTAGGCTTGATGCTAAAATTATCTTTTCTTTCTTTTCAGATTTTCAAACAGTTATCAAAATGGACCAGAAGTTGTTACTGAGAGTCATCATCGCTGAAGATGATATAAGGAAGTTGACTTTAAATAAGAGACCACAGTCCATTGAAGAATTCAAAGTGCAACTGGTGGATAAACTGTCACTGCAGTATGACTTTAAGCTGCAGTATGAAGATCAAGACTTCAATAATGCCCTCTGCAATTTGACTGAAATAACTGATTTACCTGAAAGAGCTACAGTCAAAATCATCCCTCTTGTGATTCTCCATTTAACAGCATTGTCATCACCCACCACAACATCAGACACTGAGGGCAGCACAGCAGACACTGAGATCCTTTCGCCTGTAGGAGCATCACCATCGCTAAGACAACAGTGGCCAGAGTTCTTTGACATACCCAATTTCTCAGTAGATGTTGAGTATAGGCTCAGACAGGCAGATCTTGCCTATATGAAAGATGAAACACATATGACTCTACCACGAGATATGAAGCATGACATACTAGAAAAGCTTGCTGAGACAATGTACAGTTTCAAGGCTTACCCTGACGATGATGACTTCAGCAGTGTTGCAAAAGCACTGATTAGCAAACACCCCTGCCTCACTGAGCCTGGACCACACAGATGGTATGGCTGGAAAAATAGCCTTAAATTTAAGATGGCCAATTATCGCACAAAGCTTCGAAAAGCAGGATGTGAGGATGTAGCTATCAATGGAGGCAAAAGAAGTAAAGGCAACCCAGAGGGAGAATCCTCAAGCAAGAATATCAAGCGGCCAAGAAGAGGTGAAGCAAACTACCTGCCTAACTTACCTGAAGGACATGATGAAACGAGTCTAGAAAATGCCAGAATGGTTCTAGTGGAAGAAATGAAGAAAAAACAACCAAATGGCACTCTCATTTCACAAATGATGGACCAATCATTCCCACTACGCAGACAAGAAATTGTAAAAAAGGTGCCTGCTGTACAGAACATGGTTGAACGATGGCCAGCACTCTTCATAGAGAGACAGGTAAGCAATTTTTGTTCTCAACCAATAAAATAATGCAAGTTAAAAATAAATTCAAGGTGTGTGACTAGAAATCCAAACACTTGTTGGAATGTTAATCCCTCTGCCACCTTTCCATCCCTACCCACTCCTCTCTACTTTTTCAGGTGTTTGCTGAGTTTAATAGAATCGCCAGTAAGAATCTTGAGGGAGACTTCTTTGAGGCTCTGGACCAGTATGCCCCACGTTTCATTGAACTTTTCAAAACAAAAAAGGGAACTATTGGCCAGAAACTCAGGGAGCTGATGCAGCACATGAGCTGGATGGTAAGTAGGTTTATTTTGCTTTTGATCTGTGTGATAGTTCATCAATCAAGTTCTAAATGAGACCATCCAGACCAACCTATTTTATTTCCTATCTGCTTGTGCCTTGCAAATTACTCTGTTAACTGGTCTTTTCTCTCTCTGTGTATCATTAGACACCAGACGTCACAGTACTTCGCTCTGTTGTCCTCAAAGGCATTCCCATTTTACTCGGTGATGACTCCAGTGAATTCTACAAGACCTGCTCTGTAAGTACTTGCACATAAGAAAAAGTTTGGTCTTGTAGAACACTTAGAATTGAAGACCAGGAGACTTGGTTCTTTCTTCAGCAGGATTCTTTATTGAGAACATGAGCTGCTGCAGTTAAGTCTGATCAAGGCACAACAAAAGGGTTAAATATATCATATAATATTATTGACAAGTATACATTTCCATTACCAACACTTAGTGTCAGATAACTTAAAGACATTGCTATTGCCACAGTTTCTATGACTGCTTCACTGATTTCTTGTTGCAAATTTTACAAACACACACCCACCAACCTAGAGGTGGACACACCCACACACCACAAACGCACACGCACACACACACACACACACACACACACACACACACACACACACATACACACAAACTTACTGACATGCTCACACACACTCACACATTCAAAAAGACTCACACACACAGATTCAAACACAGACACACACTCACACACACACAAACACAGACTCAGACACACACACATACACTCAAACACAGGCTCTCACACATTCAAAAAGACTCACACACCGATTCAAACACAGACTCAGACACACACACACACACACACACTTTACCAAAATAAAAGAGGAATTAAAATGAAAACTAAAATTTACAATTTTAATTTGAGTTGTCACTATTATTGCGTGAGCGTTAATAAAGAGCTTTTGTAAAACTATTTGTAGTTTCTTTTTCACGTTTGGCTTTTCATTTTAATATTGGCTGTCTTGCCTCGAGACTGTAGTGAAAATGAAATGTGAAATCACCAATTGCATTTTATTTTTCAATTTGACAGGGATGATGCACTGTCACCATGAGAATGAAATCATTTCATTTCATTCTCAATTTTGTCACACATTTTGCATACAGTTCTATATACAGTTTTCTACAGTTTTTTAATTTTCATTTTAGTCATTTAATTTATTTAAATTTGGCATAAAATGTCTTCCATAGATTCTTAAACATATTCTTAAATTTGTAATCCTACAGTCTGCATGAACATAAAACTATACCTGCGTTGACATAGATGTAATTCAATATACAATATACATTTTGTACAGTGATTGATGTATTTTGTAGGTTGAAAAGTCCGTGTCACTCTTTGAGAATGTATAGACCTTTTTGTATCTCCATAGCTTTAGTTTAACCATAACAAATATATTTTGTTTGCTTTATTGTAACGATCCAGTGTGAAAACATATTTAAAACCATATTCTCTGATAACATTACAACACTAAAAAATAATGTTTTAGAATAGCATAAATTGCAATGCTGAAGAATGTGTGTCTTTTAGGATACAGAGAGAGACGAGGCCCTAGAATGCATCACTGTTGGTGTGCTGACAGTTGTCAGTGAAGATGGTCCTCACGAGGGTCAAAGCTCAGTGGACCTCCAGCCCATTTCCACTGCCATCATTCTGGAGGGAGGTATTGTCATGGATCATATTAAAAACTTGCCTCAGGCAGTTTGACTTTTGTTTGGTCTTACATATGCATTGCATTTGGATTACCCAAAATGCATGGCAAATACACTCAACTTCATTCAGACTGTGATGCTTGGACTGGGAAAGAAAAACCTCCCACCAAAACTGTTAACTCTGAAGAACAGTCTTCTGGGTTAGAAAAGTAAAGAGCCGTCGGCTGTCAGATAGCACTTTGTAAGCTTTGCAGCCATTAATGTTTTCTTATCAGAGAAAATTTGATGCTTTCATGGAACTGTTCTCGCTTATTTACGTTCTCAATGGGGAAAAAAAGAATATTCCATTAAAGTCTACCATGTTATGCAGGTATGCTAATGGTGGAAATAGTGCCACGTTGTGTTGCAATGAGTTGTTAGTTGTTATTAGATGATAATGTCAGAAAATAACCTAGCAAGGTTATCCTGTTTACATTTGTGTTTTGGGAAAACTTTTAATGATGTTTTTATTTGTGTTGGTTTAATCCTTGGACTGCTCACTTTGGGACACAAAAGTATTTGTTGTACTTTCGGTTTTGATCAGAAATGCACTGATTTTGCATGCACTGAAGTCGTCCTGTAGTTACTCGTTTAATATTGGGAGACTGTTACATGCATACAATTAGCTCACAGAAATGTTTTTATTTATTTTTTTTATATTTTTCCTTGTCATTTTATACAGTTAAATCAAACCACAACTTTGTTGTTTAGCTGCTGTTTTGTACTTGAATGTGCATTGAATAAATTTTGTAATGGAGCTGAATCAAACCAGTGAGTGTTCTTTTAAATTATATGTTTGTGTTGTGTTTGCCTTTATCACATAGTAACAGCAAAAATCGATAAATGGGGAAGAGAAAAGGCCACATGTTGGACCCAAACCTGGGCAGCTGCAACAAGGACCCATTAAAGGAAATTGGTTTCTTTAATTTAAGTGAACTTGAAAAATGAGTGAGCAGAACTGAAAGTGTTAAGTTGTAGGTATTTAGTAATTCTAAGTGGGGTTAAATTTATATCAAGCAATCCACACAAAATGAAAAAATTAAGTTAACACTAAGCATGGCTATTAAGTTACATGAACATAAAAAAACTGTGTTAGTGGTACTACTTGATTTAGTACTGCACACTTAAAAAAAACAAGCTTTTCTAACTCACTAATCTTAAGTTTACTTTGCTTAATTTTTTTGAGGCAACGAGTTTGCATACTTTTTTAAAGTAAGGTCAACTAATTACATTTTACAGTGTAGTACTGTCGACTGACAGCAAGAAGGTCGCTGGTTTGAGCCTCGGCTGAGTCAGTTGGCATGTCTGTGTGGAGTTTGCATGTTCTCCTGCGTTCGCGTGGGTTTTCTACGGGTACTCCGGTTTCTCCCGCAGTCCAAAGGCATGTGGTACAGGTAAGTTGGGTAGGCTAAATTGTCCGTAGTGTATGAGTGTGAATGAGTGTGTATGGCTGTTTCCCAGAGATGGGTTTTGGCTGGAAGGGCATCTGCTGCGTAAAAACGTGCTGGATAAGTTGGCGGTTCATTCCACTGTGTCGACCCCAGATTAGTAAAGGGATTAAGCCGAAAAGAAAATAAATGAATGAATGAATGAATGAATCAATCAATGAACATGGAACAATTAAGATGTCCCTAAAAAACTTAAGAACTGTTGTTTCAACTCATTTTAAACAAGTAGTTTGAACAAGCAGCAAAATAAATTTTTGGAGTGTACACTACACACAATGTCAGATCTAAAGAGAGTAATGCCAAGCAAACGTTTGTTTTAATTAGATTATTTCCATGTAATATTGCATACAGACCTCCTTGTATTAGCCCATTGCAATATAGGAACAATTTTGGTTCTTCAAACTTTCAGCTTCTCCAAACCACCTAAAATTATCATGTGCATTATTGTTATTATGTAATAATCTGCTTTTTTTACAGAATGGTGATGTTTACAAGTGATTAGGAGACTTTTTGTACTGTTTATAGCTCGATGTTTACCGCCACCTCCTCGATGCCTCGTCCTGCTTCACCAGTTCACCTGAGTGGATTTGCCAAGATGAACAAGAGCAGTGTTGCCAACTATTTCCAATGAAAAGTAGCTAAAGCCTGCCCAATTTTTTTTTTCAGTTCTGTTTATTACAAATGTCACTGTTGAAGGATGATCCACTGAAGATCAGTTCTGCCAACCCCAAACAAGCAAGCCAGAGGTGACCATGCCAAGCAACCAAAACTCCACAATGAGCATCAGTTGTTGAGCAGGTGCAGGTCCATGGATGTTCAGACTATCTGACGGAATCTATGCAGAGATTCGTCTGTCACTGGGCTCTCTGCAGGAATCAGTCTTGTGCTCTCAATGCCCGCGATAACCGTCTGCTCTGGATACAGGCCAGATCCAGCCTGTCATGTCTCTACTCTCTGAGATGCCGTGTACTATATTATATTAAAACACTTAAATCCAGATGCACAATAAATAGGTTCTTAATGACATATTACTTTGCCTGATGATGTCATTGTGTAATCGCAACTCAAAACTACATCTTTATGTAGTATACAAAATAATTAATGTTTTCTCAAATTGACTGCATCTCAGCAAAAACATTGAAATGTATTTTTAGATTTATATGAAAAATATAGAGTTGACTATTTGTAAAAGTAATACAAACACTTTTTGATAAGATTTTTTTATTTTTAAATATAACACTGATTATGAACAGTTACCTTCTTTTAAACAACCACAGCTTGTTTACTTACTCTTTATAAAACTATTTTTTTTAATTATACATGTTAACAAATATCAGTAAATTAACAGTTATGAAAAACAATCTGAGCTAGCAATTTACTCTACTGAGTGAAGCCTGCAGCCACTGCTCTTTTGAGTTACTTTTTAAAAATTGCCAAAAGTAGCCAAATCAATTTTAAAAATTGCTAAATTTATTGCTAGGTGCTTTTTGAAAAAACAGTTGCTAGGGTAGTATGAAAAGTTGCTAAATCTAGCAACACAATTGCTAAGCTGGCAACACTGAACAAGAGAGATGAGTAGTAAACCGTCCAACCGTCCACCTCTTTTCTGTCTTTTTCTTTGTTTTACCCCCTCAGCTCGCTCCACCCTCTACAGGCGTCTCAAGAACTAGGATGGAGCTCCGCCATGTGGTCGATCGGAGTCGGTGCTGTTTGGTGGTCAAGCCTGCCGTGAAAACAGATAACCTCCCTTCGCTTTCTCGCTGAGAGACCCTAACCCAGGCATGGGCAAACTTGATCCTCGAGGGCCGGTGTCCCTGCAGAGTTTTGCTCCAACACTAATCAAACACACCTGAACACCCTAATTAGTGTCTTTAAGATCACTAGAAAGCTACAAGCAGGTGTGTTTGATTAGGGTTAGAGCAAAACTATGCAGGGACACCGGCCCTCCAGGATCGAGTTTGCCCATCCCTGCCCTAACCCTAAGTCCCATCATCAGTATGGTAAATTTACTATCAGAACCACTGTAAACCACCAAAAGCACTGCTGATAACACCCCTAACTCGCCACAAAGTAAGGAGATGTCGACGCTCACGTTCTAAAGCTCTTGAAATTCTTCTGCAGAGGTTCTCCCCTTATTTAAACTATATAAAATGTTATAAAAACATAATCTAAAAAGTGGAAGTCGCCTGTGTTAGGCCTGCAACAAAAACAAAACAAAAAAACAGGGGTGTCCTGCATAGTTTAGCTCCAACTTCTGTCTGGAAGTTTTTAGTATATAGAAAGAGCTTGATTAGCCGGTTCAGTTGTGCTTGATTGGGGTTGGAACTAAAATATGTAGGGCACCGGCCCTCCAGGATTTATTTTGACACTAAATTATATTATTATAAATATGGTATTATTATGAAAACTAATTACAGTAAGGCTTTATTTGTTACTACACTAGTAATGACACAACAATTAAAAAAAAATGTAATCAATTAAAACTTCAACATTAGCCTTATTATAATATAATATTATTTATTATAAAAATATTTATGTTCTTGTTAGTTAATGCAGAATTTAATGTTGATAAGCAAATTATTATTATATGATGATAATTTAATGATTACATTTTTAACAAATATTTATTAGATAACTTAAAGGGCACCTATGGTGAAAAATCTACTTTTCAAGCTGTTTGGACAGACATTTGTGTAGGTATAGTGTATAGACCGTCATATTGGGATGATATAAACACACCCAGTCCTTTTTTTTTTCAATTTAACAATAAAAAACGGTTTAAATGTTAATAAAAACGGTGAACCAATTGGAGCAGTTTTCAGACTGAGGGAGGAGATTAAGGTACACTGACAGGCACGTGGAAACAGTGGGCATGAAGGACTAAACTTAAGTGCATGCAAAAGAGTGTGTGTGGTCACGTGATGTGCGTTTCCAGTGGTGTAATGTGGATGGAGAGTTGTTCAGAAACGCTGGGTGAAACGCTAGCGTGGACGCGGATCGTTTTCAGTCTAAAACGCCGTTTTAAAACTAAAACCTACTAGTGTAAATAGGTGCCCAAGTTTCTGTTTACAGTCGCTCTGTGGCTGTGTCTGGATACCCTCATGTTTTTTTTAACCATTACGAAGCATTGCGTCTCATGCTTTTTTAAAAGAAAAGACATGAACTAAGAAAAGGTTTTTTTTTTTAAAGAAAAGGTGGGACTGAGTTAGAAATACTAAGACCTCACTCAAAGGAAAGGGGAAAAAAAGAAATGTGACAAGTAATGTAGGGCCTGTACAGAAATCTGTCTTACCAAACCAGCTGAAGAAAGGCTCATCTGAGAAATGGCTCGTTTTCACTGAGTGGTACGGTACGGTTCGGTTTGGTGCGCTTTTATAGCCATTTCCACTGTCAAAAAGCGTACCGAACCGAACCGTACCACTTTTTCGGCACCCTTTCGAAAGGGTTCCAAACACAAGAAAGGGTACCAAAAGGCGGAGCTAGACGCGCAGCTGAATGCTATTGGTGCCGTTTGTAGGAGTAAGAAGCACAAAGAAGAGTTGTATAATTATTGCTGATCCTGATCGTCCAACACAAGAAATTGTAGAGGATATGAATATCTGAGTAGTGAACGTAAATGAAAGCTGGTGAAGTTGTAGACAGAGATTGAATAAAAGCCTCCACCCGTACGAGCCAGGGAAACACATCCATCTCCCATAGTGGCGTACGGGCTTCGGGGGATCGTATGGGAGTGCAGAGCGCCTGTCACCAGCCAGATCAATCCGTATTAACTAACACACGGAGATCTGGGGGACAACACCGGCGCCCCGCCCAAGCCACACCAGGCTCCTCCCACACATCCAATTATTACTTGAAAATCAATAATCTTTTATAGTACGTACATGAAAGTTACTTCTTTTGGACGGTGGCAATTTTTAAACTGCCGCTAATTACTGCCTACATAGAAGAAACACAGGTTTAAGAACAACATGGGGTTGTTTTTACAGTTGAAATGGTTGTTAATTAGCATTTATACTCCTTAAATAGCTAATTGTTCGCATTTCCCACAATGCATTGCGGTAATTAAAACACGATGTGTTATTCTGCGTTCCAAATCAGGATTTTTCTCTACTTTCTCCATGGAAATAATGTGGAGGATACAGAACAATGCATTAGCGTCGGAAGTGTGACTTGGGTTGGAGGGGAAACGTTTGACCAGCATTTAACCCTCCCCCTCCGTTGGCCGTTTGATTGACAGGCGGTCCGGCCAATCACAACGGAGATGTGCTTTTGCCCACCCCCGAGGACTGCTCGAGTGGATTTCTGCAAAGCCGAGCCACTAATAAACTTCGGTAAAATTTCAAAAGTGACTGTTTTCAATTTAATTTTACTGCATTGATAATGTCATTTTTTAAAATTATAATACTTTATTTAAATATACTTAAGCATTCATTCAGTTGCTCAAACAGCGAGTTGAAGACGACATGACGGGTCAGTGGAGGTTTACTGGAAATAAAGTGAACACAGAGGAACAGGTAGGCTCTAGAAATCCACATTTACTTAACAATTAAGACTGCGTTAAGTGGCACTTGACATGATTACATTGAAAAAAAAATAAAATAAATGAAAGCCCTGTGTGGGTCACAATGCCAACAACTCCTTCACGCTATCTGAGGTAAAATCCTGAGCTGTTTCTGTACTTTCAGCTTAACTTTATTTTTACATTTAACCGTCTAACTCGACACACAGCACTATAACAATCACTTTATAATGATTTACTACTGCAGTACAGTCTTTCAGAAAGGAGGTTAAGTGAAAACAAACAGTCAACAGAGTAGGTTTCCCATGAAATTTTACCATGGTAACTTGAGGCTCTATGAACCTAACCTGATCCGGAGCGTTTTCTTTAGTAAACCCAGAGTTCTTTCACCCTCCTCCTACTTTTTAAAGCGAAATATAATTAAATGATCTTGATTAAATTAAAATTTAAATCATTAAATCAGTGATGCACTCTGCAGAAATGCTTCTCTTACTGAGTATTTTATTGTATTCCAAATACAATACAAATATTTGACAAATATTGTACAAATATTTATAAATCCTTAAATTAAAGGATTTAATTGCCCTCAAATGTCAAGTTTAATCACACATGACTGTAGGCTGCAGTGGTTTAAGAAGTAAGCTTGGTAATCTTGACTTTTAATACAATTGGATGTGTTCGAGTCCAGCTCTTCTCACTTTTCCTGTCTCAGGTCACAGTAGAATTTATTTTCAATATAAATGAAGTAAATGTTGCAAAAGGGGAATTGCCGAATGAGTGTTTGATAAAGATAAAAGTATAATTGTAATAAACATAGTCATTTACACTCTCTGCTGTTATTGTACTGTACTTAGATGCAAATAGTATGTGTCTACCAGTGTAAACATACACAGCATCTAGTTATTATAATTGACACTTATTGCCAATATCTGCTACTTTTACATGCTATAGAATACATCTATGTGATACCATAAAAATAAGTTTAATTAATCGTAATACTCATGATCAGAGATGTATAAAGTACTAGAGACCCAGACTTAAGTAAAAGTACAAGTACTCTATCAAAAAGTGACTTGAGTAGAAGTAAAAGTGCTCTTTAAGCACCATACTTAAGTGGAAGTACTAAAGTATTCAACATTTTTTGTACTTAAGTATTGCAAGTAGTTTATTTCAAAATTTACTACTCAAGTACTGAAAGTAAAAGTACAAGTATTGTGTAATGTAGTTATTAAAGAATGCAGTCAAAAGACATCATTGTTTTGTTTATTTTAAATCTATTTTTGGGGGGCACGTCATTAAGCAGAACGAAAAGAAACATGACTTACAATACTGTTTTTCTCTCACGCTTGAACCACAGATCTGACAGATTATAACAGCTTTAACAAAGTTAAAAAAGAACAAACTTTTCAAAGTTGTGTGTCACAAAAACAGTCCATAATCCACTCAAAACGCTATTGAAACCCATTTTCGGAGCACAAATTACTGGTTGTAAACGCTGTAAACGAACGTTCTAATTCACTTAATTTTGATTTTATTGTAAAAAAAAGAAAACGTGTATATTACTGTGTTAAATGAAAATCTGAAATATTTTATGGCTTATGGCTATGATTTAGTATTCAAAAATGTTTCATTTTGATTATGTTTTAATTAAATTGGTCTTAAACTTCAGATTTTTATAGTATATTTATTCATTCTGGTACTTTTACCATAAACCAACATCTCAACCATTTGGTAGAGGCTGATATTTTAGAAATTATGGGATGTGTTGGGGGAAAATGTATTGATTGTGTTAACTAGCGACATTAGGAGTTAAGAAATGCAATAAATAAAAAAAATTCTATATGTTTTTTTCTTGGTGTGACAGTTAAATGGTTACTTGTAATACAATTGTGTCCTTTAACACAGCAGTAAGATAAATGAACTGTACCCTTAATTTGACCCGCTCAAAGAAAAAACTCTTTCTGAATGTATCAAACAAAACTCATGCACAGAAGACAGCATGAGCATTTAGAGCAAATAAACTAATGTAAATATTCTCCCGCCTGCTTTTTAAACGCTGACAGGCGAGGTCTTACACCCCTTTGATTGGTTATTGTCTTCACCTTCTCAACAGAAAGGGCTGCTATCGGCTTTAGAAATGAAAGCGTTGTTCACTGATGGCGGGAAGAACAGCCGCGGTTACAGTCTATGTATGTATAATACGCGGTTATCACAGGTAATCTACATGAGACACAGTGGAGAAAACTTGCACCTCATACACGCCCAGGTCTGGATCCACAAGTATCGCTTTAACAGCCAAGAGGAGATGAAAAGTTACCTCACAAACAGGCCAGCGGGTCAAATGTCCAAAGTCAGAGAGGCAGAGATGGAGTCTCACAACATTTCTCTGTAGTAGTGAAATAGCGGCTAGTGTGCTGTGCCGCCTTCACTCGCCCTCGCGCCTCCGTCCTTCGCCATAGTATTGCGACATCGCGCATAGGAGATAAATGACGTCAGTACGTAATAACCCGTTATGATCTATTACTGAACCGATATCGACCATTTTGACACCTCTAGTAACGAGTAACGATGCAGCTCATAAAAAATCTATCGGAGTAAAAGTATTAAACTCATCAAAAATATATACTTAAGTAAAAGTGGAAGTAGGAGAAAAAAACAATACTCCAGTAAAGTACAGATACTTCCTTTTAGTACTTAAGTACAGTAGTGAAGTAGTTCTACTTCGTTACTATACATCTCTGCTCATGATGGCATTAGTCGTGGCAGAAAGTTAGCCTAATCAGTGATGACTGAATTAACTCTATTCATCAACTCAACTCAGAGTTCAATTTTAAACTCAAAGCTGGTTGATCATCCTTTTTCAAAGGGACCCCTGGTACTCTTGTTTAGTACTGAAATATTGGTTTAAACAGTGGTGCTTTTGTCTGTTCATGTAACATTATTTCAGTACCCTTTAGATACAACCGTAACATATTATTCAAGCCATCTCCAAGGATTCAGGATCCAGAGATCATCAGTCATGAACAGTGTGTTTCCTGGCAAGCAGTATGAACCAAGTCTCAATATTTTAGTGTTACTAAACTGATTTAAATCTGATTTATATGTTTCAGGCCTCCCGGTTGTCCTGGATGTGAAGAAATGTTGGAAATCTCTTTGTCATTAGCTATGTTTCCATCCACCTAAAATGATGCTTCCTTTGGATTAATCGTGTACAAAAGGTTTGATGGAAACACCAAGATGAGTATGCGCATTTTCAAAATGCAGTCACATACGTGGTAGGATAAACTTTTATCCAATATGAAAAAATGTGCATAAACTATGATTGAAACACATTTATCAAATGAATTCCTGCAAAAAGCCATGGCATGTTGATTGCGTTTGGTCTTCTGAAGTGCAGGTCATTTATTCTAGAAGAAAAAAGGCCCACTGTGCCCTCTCCTACTGCACAAAACTGCATTTTACTCTTTTGATATTTGGCGCCAGTGCATGAGGAAGTGACGATTCTGTTCTCTTTCACTCATTGGATGAAAACGTTGCTTCATTTGCAATTGTTTTATGTGACATGCCAGTTTTGCGCATAGATCTAATTTGCATTTTTGGAAGGAAACATAGCTATTGTTGAAAGATTTAAGGAGCAGTATCCAGTCATACAAGCAGCCCTCCTCCAGAGAAGACACAGGTAATGTACAGAGTTGAACTGGGTTACTGATCGAACTGACCGAACGCATTTAGAACAGTGGTTTTTCAGTTCTGGTCCTGAGATGCACAGCTGTGTTCATTCTGTCTCCTTTAATCTAACTAAATTTAGTTAATAGAGCTCTTTTCTAATCAAAGTTTTGTAAGAGAGATGTGAAAATGTTGTGCTTTGTGTCTCCGTTACTGATACACTCAACAGAATCATTAATGTTAAGTAAATATAAATTGTACAGCACGGTGCTCAGCATAGACAAGTACACCCCTCATAGCTCTTTTTTTATATAAATATTTTCTACTGGATATATTCATATATATATATATATTTTTTGTGCATATACATTAGATTAGAACTAAGCAGGCGGGCAACGGTCAAACTGGTACAAAGCATGATGGTAATCTAAAGAACATAGATAGAAACAGGCGAATGGTCTGGACAGGGAGCAAAACAGCATAAACGAACAAAACCCAAATCAAAAACACAGTAAGGTAAAACTAGTCAAAACATAGGAAGATAATGCTTAGAATTGTTCACAGAATAACAAGACTCTGCACTGGATGAGTGTGTGTAAGTTTTATATATAGTCCCAGTAATTAGTTCAACGAGCTTCAGCTGTGTGTGCACAATCAGTGGTAATTTGAAACTGGTGTGTGTGAGATACATGATGGGAATTGTAGTTTGGCAGTTTATGGAAATAGTCTCCAGCGAAGGCAAGACTGCTGGTGGGCGATCACAACAACAGTCCAAAAATTAGAGAAACAAAAAACTATACAAAATTGAGTTGAAATTTTGCAGTTTGTAATTTTATTTTGCATAACTTCTTTGAATTTAAACGTATTATCTTTCTATTCCTAAAGATGTTCGGTGACCAAACTCTTATTTTAATAGATACACCTGTTTAATAAAACTCTTGTTTAAATGCACAAAGAATGATTGTCTTTATTCACTGAGAAATGGATAAAAAATACAAATTTTCAAAATGGGGTGTACTCATTTACGGTGAACACTGTATATGTTACTGTGGGAAATGTTTTGTTATTTATTTATTTACTTATCAGAGGAAACTCGTTGAGATTTATTTGAAGGAAATCTGAGCTTGTTTGCTTCATGACTGCTGTTTCAGTGAAACACATTTACAAGCAAAATTCATCTTCCGTAACCCAAAATATGCAGTGGCTCACAGGCTTCCAAATGTACAAACTTGCACAGTTAATGTCAACATGACGAATGAAGGACAAGAATGAATTTTCTAACTTACTGTACATAATACGGTTGTATTAACTTTATATCAAACTGGCAATGTTTTGATGAAGCTTGAGGAGTTCATCAGTCTGATGGTCTTTCTGGATCTTGCTGTCTTCCGGCTCGTTTCCACTGACTGGTACGGTACGGTACGGTTTGGTACGGGTCACCTTTATCAGGCTTGGTTTCCACTAACAAGGGTACCCTTTTGGTGGGCGTGGTGTATGACAGAAAGTTTCAGTCGACGTCATTCTCGCTCGAGGAAATGTCTACAATAAAGCTGTACAGGTCGCTCACATATCATATGAGAAGCACTTCTCACAAAACAGATGCTTCATACACATAAATACTTCTGTATAATGTTTATTACTAACTTTTCTATGAACATGAGTTGATTATAACTGCAGATCAATGAAACAGCCTACTGTAACGTCTGTAATTATATTAAATAAATAAATAAATGAACATTTATAAACACATACATCCCCTTACAGTCTCCGATATGTTACCAACTACAGAAGAACTACATATAGCAGACATTTTCGTCCGTATTTAGGTTCAAAAGCAACTTTTTTTCTTACTCCTACAAACGGCACTAATAATTCACAACAATGCTTTGGATTATTACAAACAGCGGTGACTGCTAGTTGACGTTACACTGTTCCGCCGTCAGATTATGGAGACACAGAATACAGTGAACGCTGCTGGACTCACTCGCTACTGCTTTTTTCGCGCGGTCGTCCAAGTGGTTCAGTAGCAGAGCGACATCGCCTCGCAGGCGCAAAGTCCAGCGTTCGAGTCCCGACTGGAGAATTTTCTTCCCGCCTGGAATTTGCACATCTTCGCCAGCTTTCATCATCCACCACTCCAAACACACGCTCTAAAGCTCAACCGGGCAAATTCGATTGGATTCTCTCTCTCTCTCTCTCTCTCTGTGCGTGTGTTTGTGTGTGTATGTAAAGAAGTAGGCTAAGAGTATGGGTTTTCTGGATTTATTAGTGCCGTTTGTAGGAGTAAGAAGCACAAAGAAGAGTTGTATAATTATTGCTGATCCTGATCGTCCAACACAAGAAATTGTAGAGGATATGAATATCTGAGTAGTGAACGTAAATGAAAGCTGGTGAAGTTGTAGGCAGAGATTGAATAAAAGCCTCCACCCGTACGAGCCAGGGAAACACGTCCATCTCCCAGGGAAACACGTCCATCTCCCATAGTGGCGTACGGGCTTCGGGGGATCGTATGGGAGTGCAGAGCGCCTGTCACCAGCCAGATCAGTCCGTATTAACTAACACACGGAGATCTGGGGGACAATACCGGCGCCCCGCCCAAGCCACACCAGGCTCCTCCCACACATCCAATTATTACTTGAAAATCAATAATCTTTTATAGTACGTACATGAAAGTTACTTCTTTTGGACGGTGGCAATTTTTAAACTGCCGCTAATTACTGCCTACATAGAAGAAACACAGGTTTAAGAACAACATGGGGTTGTTTTTACAGTTGAAATGGTTGTTAATTAGCATTTATACTCCTTAAATAGCTAATTGTTCGCATTTCCCACAATGCATTGCGGTAATTAAAACACGATGTGTTATTCTGCGTTCCAAATCAGGATTTTTCTCTACTTTCTCCATGGAAATAATGTGGAGGATACAGAACAATGCATTAGCGTCGGAAGTGTGACTTGGGTTGGAGGGGAAACGTTTGACCAGCATTTAACCCTCCCCCTCCGTTGGCCGTTTGATTGACAGGCGGTCCGGCCAATCACAACGGAGATGTGCTTTTGCCCACCCCCGAGGACTGCTCGAGTGGATTTCTGCAAAGCCGAGCCACTAATAAACTTCGGTAAAATTTCAAAAGTGACTGTTTTCAATTTAATTTTACTGCATTGATAATGTCATTTTTTAAAATTATAATACTTTATTTAAATATACTTAAGCGCTCATTCAGTTGCTCAAACAGCGAGTTGAAGATGACATGACGGGTCAATGGAGGTTTACTGGAAATAAAGTGAACACAGAGGAACAGGTAGGCTCTAGAAATCCACATTTACTTAACAATTAAGACTGCGTTAAGTGGCACTTGACATGATTACATTGAAAAAAAAATAAAATAAATGAAAGCCCTGTGTGGGTCACAATGCCAACAACTCCTTCACGCTATCTGAGGTAAAATCCTGAGCTGTTTCTGTACTTTCAGCTTAACTTTATTTTTACATTTAACCGTCTAACTCGACACACAGCACTATAACAATCACTTTATAATGATTTACTACTGCAGTACAGTCTTTCAGAAAGGAGGTTAAGTGAAAACAAACAGTCAACAGAGTAGGTTTCCCATGAAATTTTACCATGGTAACTTGAGGCTCTATGAACCTAACCTGATCCGGAGCGTTTTCTTTAGTAAACCCAGAGTTCTTTCACCCTCCTCCTACTTTTTAAAGCGAAATATAATTAAATGATCTTGATTAAATTAAAATTTAAATCATTAAATCAGTGATGCACTCTGCAGAAATGCTTCTCTTACTGAGTATTTTATTGTATTCCAAATACAATACAAATATTTGACAAATATTGTACAAATATTTATAAATCCTTAAATTAAAGGATTTAATTGCCCTCAAATGTCAAGTTTAATCACACATGACTGTAGGCTGCAGTGGTTTAAGAAGTAAGCTTGGTAATCTTGACTTTTAATACAATTGGATGTGTTCGAGTCCAGCTCTTCTCACTTTTCCTGTCTCAGGTCACAGTAGAATTTATTTTCAATATAAATGAAGTAAATGTTGCAAAAGGGGAATTGCCGAATGAGTGTTTGATAAAGATAAAAGTATAATTGTAATAAACATAGTCATTTACGCTCTCTGCTGTTAATGTACTGTACTTAGATGCAAATAGTATGTGTCTACCAGTGTAAACATACACAGCATCTAGTTATTATAATTGACACTTATTGCCAATATCTGCTACTTTTACATGCTATAGAATACATCTATGTGATACCATAAAAATAAGTTTAATTAATCGTAATACTCATGATGGCATTAGTCGTGGCAGATTCACTGAAAGTTAGCCTAATCAGTGATGACTGAATTAACTCTATTCATCAACTCAACTCAGAGTTCAATTTTAAACTCAAAGCTGGTTGATCATCCTTTTTCAAAGGGACCCCTGGTACTCTTGTTTAGTACTGAAATATTGGTTTAAACAGTGGTGCTTTTGTCTGTTCATGTAACATTATTTCAGTACCCTTTAGATACAACCGTAACATATTATTCAAGCCATCTCCAAGGATTCAGGATCCAGAGATCATCCGTCATGAACAGTGTGTTTCCTGGCAAGCAGTATGAACCAAGTCTCAATATTTTAGTGTTACTAAACTGATTTAAATCTGATTTATATGTTTCAGGCCTCCCGGTTGTCCTGGATGTGAAGAAATGTTGGAAATCTCTTTGTCATTAGCTATGTTTCCATCCACCTAAAATGATGCTTCCTTTGGATTAATCGTGTACAAAAGGTTTGATGGAAACACCAAGATGAGTATGCGCATTTTCAAAATGCAGTCACATACGTGGTAGGATAAACTTTTATCCAATATGAAAAAATGTGCATAAACTATGATTGAAACACATTTATCAAATGAATTCCTGCAAAAAGCCATGGCATGTTGATTGCGTTTGGTCTTCTGAAGTGCAGGTCATTTATTCTAGAAGAAAAAAGGCCCACTGTGCCCTCTCCTACTGCACAAAACTGCATTTTACTCTTTTGATATTTGGCGCCAGTGCATGAGGAAGTGACGATTCTGTTCTCTTTCACTCATTGGATGAAAACGTTGCTTCATTTGCAATTGTTTTATGTGACATGCCAGTTTTGCGCATAGATCTAATTTGCATTTTTGGAAGGAAACATAGCTATTGTTGAAAGATTTAAGGAGCAGTATCCAGTCATACAAGCAGCCCTCCTCCAGAGAAGACACAGGTAATGTACAGAGTTGAACTGGGTTACTGATCGAACTGACCGAACGCATTTAGAACAGTGGTTTTTCAGTTCTGGTCCTGAGATGCACAGCTGTGTTCATTCTGTCTCCTTTAATCTAACTAAATTTAGTTAATAGAGCTCTTTTCTAATCAAAGTTTTGTAAGAGAGATGTGAAAATGTTGTGCTTTGTGTCTCCGTTACTGATACACTCAACAGAATCATTAATGTTAAGTAAATATAAATTGTACAGCACGGTGCTCAGCATAGACAAGTACACCCCTCATAGCTCTTTTTTTATATAAATATTTTCTACTGGATATATTCATATATATATATATATTTTTTGTGCATATACATTAGATTAGAACTAAGCAGGCGGGCAACGGTCAAACTGGTACAAAGCATGATGGTAATCTAAAGAACATAGATAGAAACAGGCGAATGGTCTGGACAGGGAGCAAAACAGCATAAACGAACAAAACCCAAATCAAAAACACAGTAAGGTAAAACTAGTCAAAACATAGGAAGATAATGCTTAGAATTGTTCACAGAATAACAAGACTCTGCACTGGATGAGTGTGTGTAAGTTTTATATATAGTCCCAGTAATTAGTTCAACGAGCTTCAGCTGTGTGTGCACAATCAGTGGTAATTTGAAACTGGTGTGTGTGAGATACATGATGGGAATTGTAGTTTGGCAGTTTATGGAAATAGTCTCCAGCGAAGGCAAGACTGCTGGTGGGCGATCACAACAACAGTCCAAAAATTAGAGAAACAAAAAACTATACAAAATTGAGTTGAAATTTTGCAGTTTGTAATTTTATTTTGCATAACTTCTTTGAATTTAAACGTATTATCTTTCTATTCCTAAAGATGTTCGGTGACCAAACTCTTATTTTAATAGATACACCTGTTTAATAAAACTCTTGTTTAAATGCACAAAGAATGATTGTCTTTATTCACTGAGAAATGGATAAAAAATACAAATTTTCAAAATGGGGTGTACTCATTTACGGTGAACACTGTATATGTTACTGTGGGAAATGTTTTGTTATTTATTTATTTACTTATCAGAGGAAACTCGTTGAGATTTATTTGAAGGAAATCTGAGCTTGTTTGCTTCATGACTGCTGTTTCAGTGAAACACATTTACAAGCAAAATTCATCTTCCGTAACCCAAAATATGCAGTGGCTCACAGGCTTCCAAATGTACAAACTTGCACAGTTAATGTCAACATGACGAATGAAGGACAAGAATGAATTTTCTAACTTACTGTACATAATACGGTTGTATTAACTTTATATCAAACTGGCAATGTTTTGATGAAGCTTGAGGAGTTCATCAGTCTGATGGTCTTTCTGGATCTTGCTGTCTTCCGGCTCGTTTCCACTGACTGGTACGGTACGGTACGGTTTGGTACGGGTCACCTTTATCAGGCTTGGTTTCCACTAACAAGGGTACCCTTTTGGTGGGCGTGGTGTATGACAGAAAGTTTCAGTCGACGTCATTCTCGCTCGAGGAAATGTCTACAATAAAGCTGTACAGGTCGCTCACATATCATATGAGAAGCACTTCTCACAAAACAGATGCTTCATACACATAAATACTTCTGTATAATGTTTATTACTAACTTTTCTATGAACATGAGTTGATTATAACTGCAGATCAATGAAACAGCCTACTGTAACGTCTGTAATTATATTAAATAAATAAATAAATGAACATTTATAAACACATACATCCCCTTACAGTCTCCGATATGTTACCAACTACAGAAGAACTACATATAGCAGACATTTTCGTCCGTATTTAGGTTCAAAAGCAACTTTTTTTCTTACTCCTACAAACGGCACTAATAATTCACAACAATGCTTTGGATTATTACAAACAGCGGTGACTGCTAGTTGACGTTACACTGTTCCGCCGTCAGATTATGGAGACACAGAATACAGTGAACGCTGCTGGACTCACTCGCTACTGCTTTTTTCGCGCGGTCGTCCAAGTGGTTCAGTAGCAGAGCGACATCGCCTCGCAGGCGCAAAGTCCAGCGTTCGAGTCCCGACTGGAGAATTTTCTTCCCGCCTGGAATTTGCACATCTTCGCCAGCTTTCATCATCCACCACTCCAAACACACGCTCTAAAGCTCAACCGGGCAAATTCGATTGGATTCTCTCTCTCTCTCTCTCTCTGTGCGTGTGTTTGTGTGTGTATGTAAAGAAGTAGGCTAAGAGTATGGGTTTTTCTGGATTTATTAGTGCCGTTTGTAGGAGTAAGAAGCACAAAGAAGAGTTGTATAATTATTGCTGATCCTGATCGTCCAACACAAGAAATTGTAGAGGATATGAATATCTGAGTAGTGAACGTAAATGAAAGCTGGTGAAGTTGTAGGCAGAGATTGAATAAAAGCCTCCACCCGTACGAGCCAGGGAAACACGTCCATCTCCCAGGGAAACACGTCCATCTCCCATAGTGGCGTACGGGCTTCGGGGGATCGTATGGGAGTGCAGAGCGCCTGTCACCAGCCAGATCAGTCCGTATTAACTAACACACGGAGATCTGGGGGACAATACCGGCGCCCCGCCCAAGCCACACCAGGCTCCTCCCACACATCCAATTATTACTTGAAAATCAATAATCTTTTATAGTACGTACATGAAAGTTACTTCTTTTGGACGGTGGCAATTTTTAAACTGCCGCTAATTACTGCCTACATAGAAGAAACACAGGTTTAAGAACAACATGGGGTTGTTTTTACAGTTGAAATGGTTGTTAATTAGCATTTATACTCCTTAAATAGCTAATTGTTCGCATTTCCCACAATGCATTGCGGTAATTAAAACACGATGTGTTATTCTGCGTTCCAAATCAGGATTTTTCTCTACTTTCTCCATGGAAAATAATGTGGAGGATACAGAACAATGCATTAGCGTCGGAAGTGTGACTTGGGTTGGAGGGGAAACGTTTGACCAGCATTTAACCCTCCCCCTCCGTTGGCCGTTTGATTGACAGGCGGTCCGGCCAATCACAACGGAGATGTGCTTTTGCCCACCCCCGAGGACTGCTCGAGTGGATTTCTGCAAAGCCGAGCCACTAATAAACTTCGGTAAAATTTCAAAAGTGACTGTTTTCAATTTAATTTTACTGCATTGATAATGTCATTTTTTAAAATTATAATACTTTATTTAAATATACTTAAGCGCTCATTCAGTTGCTCAAACAGCGAGTTGAAGATGACATGACGGGTCAATGGAGGTTTACTGGAAATAAAGTGAACACAGAGGAACAGGTAGGCTCTAGAAATCCACATTTACTTAACAATTAAGACTGCGTTAAGTGGCACTTGACATGATTACATTGAAAAAAAATAAAATAAATGAAAGCCCTGTGTGGGTCACAATGCCAACAACTCCTTCACGCTATCTGAGGTAAAATCCTGAGCTGTTTCTGTACTTTCAGCTTAACTTTATTTTTACATTTAACCGTCTAACTCGACACACAGCACTATAACAATCACTTTATAATGATTTACTACTGCAGTACAGTCTTTCAGAAAGGAGGTTAAGTGAAAACAAACAGTCAACAGAGTAGGTTTCCCATGAAATTTTACCATGGTAACTTGAGGCTCTATGAACCTAACCTGATCCGGAGCGTTTTCTTTAGTAAACCCAGAGTTCTTTCACCCTCCTCCTACTTTTTAAAGCGAAATATAATTAAATGATCTTGATTAAATTAAAATTTAAATCATTAAATCAGTGATGCACTCTGCAGAAATGCTTCTCTTACTGAGTATTTTATTGTATTCCAAATACAATACAAATATTTGACAAATATTGTACAAATATTTATAAATCCTTAAATTAAAGGATTTAATTGCCCTCAAATGTCAAGTTTAATCACACATGACTGTAGGCTGCAGTGGTTTAAGAAGTAAGCTTGGTAATCTTGACTTTTAATACAATTGGATGTGTTCGAGTCCAGCTCTTCTCACTTTTCCTGTCTCAGGTCACAGTAGAATTTATTTTCAATATAAATGAAGTAAATGTTGCAAAAGGGGAATTGCCGAATGAGTGTTTGATAAAGATAAAAGTATAATTGTAATAAACATAGTCATTTACGCTCTCTGCTGTTAATGTACTGTACTTAGATGCAAATAGTATGTGTCTACCAGTGTAAACATACACAGCATCTAGTTATTATAATTGACACTTATTGCCAATATCTGCTACTTTTACATGCTATAGAATACATCTATGTGATACCATAAAAATAAGTTTAATTAATCGTAATACTCATGATGGCATTAGTCGTGGCAGATTCACTGAAAGTTAGCCTAATCAGTGATGACTGAATTAACTCTATTCATCAACTCAACTCAGAGTTCAATTTTAAACTCAAAGCTGGTTGATCATCCTTTTTCAAAGGGACCCCTGGTACTCTTGTTTAGTACTGAAATATTGGTTTAAACAGTGGTGCTTTTGTCTGTTCATGTAACATTATTTCAGTACCCTTTAGATACAACCGTAACATATTATTCAAGCCATCTCCAAGGATTCAGGATCCAGAGATCATCCGTCATGAACAGTGTGTTTCCTGGCAAGCAGTATGAACCAAGTCTCAATATTTTAGTGTTACTAAACTGATTTAAATCTGATTTATATGTTTCAGGCCTCCCGGTTGTCCTGGATGTGAAGAAATGTTGGAAATCTCTTTGTCATTAGCTATGTTTCCATCCACCTAAAATGATGCTTCCTTTGGATTAATCGTGTACAAAAGGTTTGATGGAAACACCAAGATGAGTATGCGCATTTTCAAAATGCAGTCACATACGTGGTAGGATAAACTTTTATCCAATATGAAAAAATGTGCATAAACTATGATTGAAACACATTTATCAAATGAATTCCTGCAAAAAGCCATGGCATGTTGATTGCGTTTGGTCTTCTGAAGTGCAGGTCATTTATTCTAGAAGAAAAAAGGCCCACTGTGCCCTCTCCTACTGCACAAAACTGCATTTTACTCTTTTGATATTTGGCGCCAGTGCATGAGGAAGTGACGATTCTGTTCTCTTTCACTCATTGGATGAAAACGTTGCTTCATTTGCAATTGTTTTATGTGACATGCCAGTTTTGCGCATAGATCTAATTTGCATTTTTGGAAGGAAACATAGCTATTGTTGAAAGATTTAAGGAGCAGTATCCAGTCATACAAGCAGCCCTCCTCCAGAGAAGACACAGGTAATGTACAGAGTTGAACTGGGTTACTGATCGAACTGACCGAACGCATTTAGAACAGTGGTTTTTCAGTTCTGGTCCTGAGATGCACAGCTGTGTTCATTCTGTCTCCTTTAATCTAACTAAATTTAGTTAATAGAGCTCTTTTCTAATCAAAGTTTTGTAAGAGAGATGTGAAAATGTTGTGCTTTGTGTCTCCGTTACTGATACACTCAACAGAATCATTAATGTTAAGTAAATATAAATTGTACAGCACGGTGCTCAGCATAGACAAGTACACCCCTCATAGCTCTTTTTTTATATAAATATTTTCTACTGGATATATTCATATATATATATATATTTTTGTGCATATACATTAGATTAGAACTAAGCAGGCGGGCAACGGTCAAACTGGTACAAAGCATGATGGTAATCTAAAGAACATAGATAGAAACAGGCGAATGGTCTGGACAGGGAGCAAAACAGCATAAACGAACAAAACCCAAATCAAAAACACAGTAAGGTAAAACTAGTCAAACATAGGAAGATAATGCTTAGAATTGTTCACAGAATAACAAGACTCTGCACTGGATGAGTGTGTGTAAGTTTTATATATAGTCCCAGTAATTAGTTCAACGAGCTTCAGCTGTGTGTGCACAATCAGTGGTAATTTGAAACTGGTGTGTGTGAGATACATGATGGGAATTGTAGTTTGGCAGTTTATGGAAATAGTCTCCAGCGAAGGCAACACTGCTGGTGGGCGATCACAACAACAGTCCAAAAATTAGAGAAACAAAAAACTATACAAAATTGAGTTGAAATTTTGCAGTTTGTAATTTTATTTTGCATAACTTCTTTGAATTTAAACGTATTATCTTTCTATTCCTAAAGATGTTCGGTGACCAAACTCTTATTTTAATAGATACACCTGTTTAATAAAACTCTTGTTTAAATGCACAAAGAATGATTGTCTTTATTCACTGAGAAATGGATAAAAAATACAAATTTTCAAAA
This sequence comes from Danio aesculapii, assembly GCF_903798145.1. Classification (NCBI taxonomy): domain Eukaryota; kingdom Metazoa; phylum Chordata; class Actinopteri; order Cypriniformes; family Danionidae; genus Danio; species Danio aesculapii. The sequence continues at coordinate 47,314,841 of NC_079452.1, read as the reverse complement.
TGGGGTGTACTCATTTACGGTGAACACTGTATATGTTACTGTGGGAAATGTTTTGTTATTTATTTATTTACTTATCAGAGGAAACTCGTTGAGATTTATTTGAAGGAAATCTGAGCTTGTTTGCTTCATGACTGCTGTTTCAGTGAAACACATTTACAAGCAAAATTCATCTTCCGTAACCCAAAATATGCAGTGGCTCACAGGCTTCCAAATGTACAAACTTGCACAGTTAATGTCAACATGACGAATGAAGGACAAGAATGAATTTTCTAACTTACTGTACATAATACGGTTGTATTAACTTTATATCAAACTGGCAATGTTTTGATGAAGCTTGAGGAGTTCATCAGTCTGATGGTCTTTCTGGATCTTGCTGTCTTCCGGCTCGTTTCCACTGACTGGTACGGTACGGTACGGTTTGGTACGGGTCACCTTTATCAGGCTTGGTTTCCACTAACAAGGGTACCCTTTTGGTGGGCGTGGTGTATGACAGAAAGTTTCAGTCGACGTCATTCTCGCTCGAGGAAATGTCTACAATAAAGCTGTACACTATGGAAGGCCATTGGGGCCAAAACGTCTGCAACAAACGCGTTTACACGTTATTACGTGTTAACACGTAATTTACGCGTTAACACGCAATTACGCGTTAACACGTAGGTACGTGTTAACACGTGATTTACGTGTTAACACGCAATTTACGTGTTAACACGTTTTTTTTAAACTAGTGTCATTTTTAAAGCACAATCATTTAATAATTTCTCCAACCTGCTCATTTTAAAATGTATAATGTCATTTCACTTAAATCACAATAAATGATTTGGAGTCAATGAACTGTAGTAGATATTTTGAATTATGAAAGGCTAAACATCTTCTGCAATGATATGTTTGATGGCCGGGGACATTATAATTCTTGTCATTCAGCTGCTGAGATTTCTTTGAAAATGTGTCCAGAGAAATCAGTATGAGCTTTATTTGACAAGTGTGGGCAATCACACTAGAAATGTTTGTGTTTTTTCAGGAGCACAGGATACATACAAATCAACACAAGGACACAGAATGACATAAGTGGATATAAAATAAACAATAAAACATTTTGGTTACAAAAATCATAAACAGTAAGGGTTGTGTATATGTATGACCATAAAAAATAAACAGGTAACAACTGATCTAATAATTAAGATCTATAGAGATAAAGATGTGTAGAGATCTGAAGGTTGGTCAGGTGCACAGCAATAATCCTCTCCGCTGTCCTGACAGTCCGCTGCAGTCTTCTTATTTCTGATTTGGTGGCTGATCCGAACCAGACAGTAATTGAAGTTTTGTCAGATGAAGTGGTGGCAGATTGTGCATTCTCATACTATATGTAACAGGTCATTAATTACTAAACACATAAATGATTTAATGCAGAGTAGCCTATCTTGGTGAGGTTTATGTCTGCAAATAATGCACATATTGTAGAACAAACATTTTATAATTTATAATTGTGTTATACATTTATGCTTGTAATATATGTTAATTGTTTACAGAACTTTGGACTATGTACTTTTGTCTCTGTACTGGAAGCTCCAATCACCAAGACAAAATATTCTTGTGTGCAAACAACTGACAATAAATAATTGACAAGTTTCCATAAAACTATGTAATAACTAAGCTCCTTTCTGCCTTTTAAGAAAAAACTAAATTATGATTAACTGAATCAAAATTACAAGATAAAAAGTCGAAATAATGATTTAATAACTCAAAATTATGACTGAATAAATCTGTAGAAATTACATTATGACAATAGGTGGCGAAAAACAACCATCTAAATGTAGAACTTAATTCTCTAAAGATGATTAATCTAATAAAACAAAGTTTTTTAGAGAGTTATTAAATCTTTAACTGAAAATGTCATTTTTTCAAGCATGCAGTTTTCTTAAACAAGCTAATGAAATAACCTAAACTTAAACTAATGTTCCATGGTAATTTACTTGACAAGTACCTTTGCATTGTAGTGGGTAACACATGCAGTTGAAGTCAATGCAAAATGTTAATTTAAAATAATATTTCCCACATTATCTTATATATATAGTCATAATAAGTCTTATAGTATATATATATATATATATATATATATATATATATATATATATATATATATATATATATATATATATATATATAAATATATATATATATTCTCGATTGAGCAAGAGGGGCACCTCAGCCAATGAAGGCAAACGGGCAGTGGCTCTAGGCACCGGGCCACCCCACTGTGCACATATATATATAAAATGTGTGTGTGTGTATATATGTCGATCAATTATTATGCAAACTTTAATACCTTTTTTAAAATATTAAGATGTTGTTAGCAATTTTATCTTGACAGACTGGCACAATTCAGCATGTAGACTCTCAAATTAAAAAAATAAATCCCGCATTGCGGCCAGGCATGCACAGAGCATCTCCGTTCTCACAATGAGTTTCTGAGTTCTATCATCCAACCAAGTTCGTTCTTCCGAAGTAATCTGAGAACAAGGTCAGTGCTGCAAATAGCTTGTAAAGCCTGGCTCATTCAAAGAGACCTGCGCAATGAATGATAATGTCATTAATAATCAAAACAGTATAAATCAGGCTCCTCTAAAACAGTAAATATTGCACATAAAATTTAAAAAATGGTGTTTTGGCGCTGAAGCATATAGCGGACTTGTGCACTTCAGATGGTATTCCCTCTTGTTTATTGTGTAGATAACGGAGAAAGAAAAAAACACACATTACAATTAAGATACAAATTATATCAAATCAAATGTTTCAAAAAGATAATTTTCCAAGAAAAATACAAGTGTATGTTTTTGCTCCTGCCTATGAATGGATGATTTCTTTTGTTGTGTGGAAAATAAGGGTTTGATTAGTGCTCCACTGTAATTGTTGTGTCTCAAACCCCTGTCATATGTCTGCTACATTTTTAATTTCTCATTATTTTAAAGATTATGTCATGCACATCTAATTTTTCCTCATTCTGATGTGGTTTCATTTTCTCCTCACTTGCTGCAGGAGTTTTAAAATCCTAACCGATAATAAAATCTGGTTGCAGCGCACACGAGGCGAATCTTCTGCGATTTCATTATCTCAAATCTTAAACGTGCGCACACTAGAAGATATGAAAACTGCGGCACAGCACACTACAAGATACTCTTAAGAGTGTGCCTGATAGAGCACCTAATTGCAGAATAACTCTGCTTTTTATTTATTATAGGCTAGGTTACAAATATTTGACCATATGCCAGAGCGAACAGCCTACAGAATGAAAAATGCTGCTTGGGGGAAAAAAAATGCTTTTTTCCTACAACCCTACTGTATAAAATTTCTTTTTTACGTATAATGTTCTATTACTTAAAATTTTGTTAAAATGTATAGGTATAGTTTATATATAAAATGAGCCCTAGCTTATTCCGCTTTGATAATTATGCAAGGATAATATTGCATATTCGGTTTAGGCCTGGATAAATTATGTATTTTATAAAATGATTGTTTATGGACTAAGCTAACTGCAATTCAAGCGAAAGGAGAGAGACCGAGTGAGCGCGCGAGAGGACTCATATCTCCTTGGTGACCAATCTTCATTGATTGCGGATTCCAGCAGTAAGAGCAGACTGTGAAGGTTTAGTAACAGAGTTTTTCTTAAAATGTCGCAATGCACACAACATAATGAGTGACATATCAGAATTAAAAAGAGGATAAACTGTTGGTGTGCATCTCGCTGGCGTATCTGTGATCAAGACAGAACGTGTTTGTTTGAGATGATCAAGAGCCACGTTATCCAGGGTAAATCACCAAATGAAGAAGAGCCACAGCCATCAGGAGGAACTTTGGATGCCAGAGGAATCTGTCTGAAATAAATGTCTTTGTGTAATGAACAAGCATGAATAACATTCAGGTTTTAGAGTATTGGAATTCTCAGCTTCAACCTGCATGTTTTTCATGCTTGTTAACCATTTATTAATATGATTTACTATTACCATTAACAAAGCATTTGTGAGTGTAATTTATTGTAGTGTACACTCCAGCATTATCTAATGTTACATTTGCTCATTGTTTGTTCTTGTTACCACTAATGTGTTAATTAACACTGTAACAGGCGTTAATAAGAGTTATCTTACATTTCTTTGTGTTTAAGGATCACTTTACTTCTGTTGTTTATGGGGACTTTTATTTTGACAAGAAATCCGATTTTCAGAGCTAAAAGAAATGATGAGAGAACAGTATGTGCATTTCATGACGATTTAACAGAGCTCGTACTAAAAAGGACGGTCACCAAGTTTATTCAGCAACCCCCCGAAAAGGCATACGGTTTGTTAATGTAGACTATTTCATTTAAATTATTTTCGCTAGTCTCTCTCTCTCTCTCTCTCGTAATTTTTTATCCTCGTATGAATACAGCCCAACGCTATTTTACAGTTAGATGACTGGTAAAGAAGCAGGCTATCGGAAATTGAAATAAGAAACTGTCTCAGCGCAATCTCTGCCTTATTCCTCGCTGCCAAATATGTTGAGCTCCTTTTAAAGGAAGTGGACCAGATGGCGTAGGCTCGACGTAGCCATTGTGTAACAAAACGATTGCGCGCATCACCACATTAATATTTACGAGAAGGATTACGAGCTGTTACGACAGACACAGTCATCGGGACACCACAGCTACGTTTTACTTGAATTATTCATGATGAAGTGACCGAAGCACTACGATGCGCTTACGGTGACCTTACCTCATCAACCAAGATCATGACGGGAGAGTAACGCACGCGGAAGTGCGTTAAGAAATACAAACCGAAAGCAGCAAGTATTGCTGCTGTTTAATGTCTGGTTCAGTTATATATCGAAGCTAGTTTCTGCCAGATACGGCAAAATCATGCTTTAGAAATAGAGATTAGGATTTAGAAAAGTCTAAATTATTGGATAAAAATCAAAATTGGAGGTCCAAGGTGGAGGTGAATAATTAATCGAATGAAATCTTTATAGTAAATTGAATCTTTAACTGAAAATGAGATTTAAAATGTTTAAAATTTCTATTATATAGTATAAAACATATACTTTCAAATAAATATCAGGACATACAAATATACCAATTAATCACACACGCACGCACGCACACACACACACACACACACACACACACACACACACACACACACACACACACACACACACACACACACACACACACACACACATATATATATATATATATATATAGATAGATAGATAGATAGATAGATAGATAGATATATTACAATTCTGTCTAAAGATGTCAAAGTGGCATAAAACAGTATATATAATGCACAAATATTTAATACTACTCCAGTCTATACAACAGGATGAGTCCATTTTTATGGTTGTCATGTTTTATGTTTTGTATTTGTTACAGCCAAAACATAATTTTATGTGTAAGCCTTGAATATTGTGTTGTGCTCCACCCTGATTTTCCACCTTTGACCTTTTCCAAAAATTTTACCCTTGTGCTCTCCCCAGCTCTCAGGTTAATTAGCTTCCAGCTGCTAATCATTATGAACCTGCCTGAGTCAGAGTGGTTTGGCTATAAATACTGCCTTCTGAAGCTATAGTGAGTTGAGGAACACTTCCTAGTTGGTATTTGTGATAGTGGTCACTAGTGGTTGTGGTAGTTGGATTAAGCCTTAAAGCCAAATTAATATTATTGTTCCTGCATGTCCATTACTATTTACTATTTTGTGTACTTAATTTGAGATTTACTTCCAAGTGTGACTAAAGGGTGAGTGCCTTTTATTTTGTATATCCTTTCACCTGTTCGTTTGAGAGGGGAAGCTCAGGGAAGTTTGTGTGTTTTTTTTTTTTTTTTGCATTAGGTAAGCTAGTCCTCTAAATTTAGCTGCTTTCTCTTTGTGGTTAGGCTATACTCCCTCAGCTTGACAACTACTTTATATTAAATTTCCTATATTTCTAATAAAGATCTTATAAATAAAAATAATAAAATTTATTTTATTGAAATATTTATATTTTTCTCTCTCCTTAACCCTGTGCTGACTCTTCACTCTGGGGCTGAGGATTGAAGTGTGTTCTTCACATTTCTTTAATTCTAATTCAATATTTCTACCAAATTTTGGTCTGTTACATATTTTTGTCAAACGAGCTCCTTGATTTAAAAAATATATATAAACCTTTGAAGAGTACACTTGAAAACATGATTTATGGAAATTATTAAAACTGAATATTTTAGTAGTTTTCAGAAAATGTTTTTACATTTGAGTATAGAAGATTTAATTTGAAAAGATTATTAATAAAAACATGTAACCTCTTCATATAACTTTTAAAATTTAAGACCGTTAAAAGATTGTCCATTTTACTGGCCACTCGATGGATGAAAACACAATGAAGCAATATAGTCTAACTCTTTATCTATCTATTTTTTTTTTTTTTTTTTTTTTTTTTTTTTTGTGATTTACAGCGAACCTCTTCAAGACCGGACTTTCTGTATGAAATTTAGACTTGAAAGAAACTAGTTTATGAATACCTCCTCATGTAGAGGTGAATAAGTTGACAAGCTGAATTAAACTTGCTCAAACGCTGTTGCTGTCAAACATTGTTTACTTAACTTAGTCAGTTTAATGATGAAGGGATTGACCGACTATTTTACAATGCTCTCTTGTAAAAGTGTTTTATTTAGATATATTTGTGGCTGCTGTATTTTGAAGTTTATTTCGATACATGGAAAATGGATGTAGTTAGTATTATAAAATGCATTTCAATGTGATGCGGTGGCGCAGTATACTGTTGCCTCACACCAAGTAGGTTGCTGGTTCGAGCCTTGGCTGGGTCAGTTGGTATTTCTGTGTGGAGTTTGCATGTTCTCTCCTCGTTTGTGTGGGTTTTCTCTGGCTGCTCCGGTTTCTCCCACAAGTCCAAAGACATGCAGAACAGGTGAATTAGGTAGGCTAAATTGTCCATAGTATGGGTGTTTCCTAGTGATGGGTTGCAGCTGGAAGGGCATCCGCTGCGTAAAACATATGCTGGATTAGTTGGCAGTTCATCCTTCTGTGGTGACCCCTGGTTAATAAAGGGACTAAGCCGAAAAGAAAATGAATGAATTTCAATGTATTTTTTCCCATCCCTGCTCCTCCTGCTTGCGTGGGTTTCCTCCGGGTGCAAAGACATGCTGTATAGGTAAATTGGGTAAGCTAAATTGTCTGTAGTGAGTGTGTGTGAAGTGCTGGGCTTCAGCTGAAAGGGCATCCGTTGTGTAAAACGTTCTGAATGAGTTGGCGATTCATTCACCTGTGGTAAACCCAAATTACTAAAGGGACTAAGCTGAAAAGAAAATGAATATCGAAAAAATTGCCCCTTAGCCTATTTATATAACTATTACAAATATGTACATGTTATTAAACAATGTATTATATTTGATGTAAAATAAATGTATATTTTCACACAATTCTCAGTTAAAGATTCAATAACTATAATAATTAAAAAAAAAAAACTTTTTATAAAATCATCCTTGGAGAATTAAGTTCTACATTTAGATGGTGCTTTGTGGCCACCTATTGTTGTAATGTAATTTCTACAGATTTATTCAGTCATAATTTTGAGTTATTAAATCATAATTTTTGCTTTTTATCTTGTAATTTTGATCCAGTTAATCATAATTTGGGTTTTTCTTACCTCATTTGTTTACACACAAGAATATTTTGTCTTGGTGATTGGAGCTTCCAGTAGAGTAACAAAAAGTACATAGTGCAAAGTTCTGCAAACAATAAATATATATTACAAGCATGAATGTATAACACAAAATTATTAAGAAATACAGTAATTTTATAAAATGTTTGTTCTACAATATGTGCATTATTTGCAGACATAAACCTCACCAAGATAGGCTACTCTGCATTAAATCATTTATGTGTTTAGTAATTAATGACCTGTTACATATAGTATGAGAATGCACAATCTGCCGCCACTTCATCTGACAACTTCAATTACTGTCTGGTTCGGATCAGCCACCAAATCAGAAATAAGAAGACTGCAGCGGACTGTCAGGACAGCGGAGAGGATTATTGCTGTGCACCTGACCAACCTTCAGATCTCTACACATCTTTATCTCTATAGATCTTAATTATTAGATCAGTTGTTACCTGTTTATTTTTTATGGTCATACATATACACAACCCTTACTGTTTATGATTTTTGTAACCAAAATGTTTTATTGTTTATTTTATATCCACTTATGTCATTCTGTGTCCTTGTGTTGATTTGTATGTATCCTGTGCTCCTGAAAAAACACATACATTTCTAGTGTGATTGCCCACACTTGTCAAATAAAGCTCATACTGATTTCTCTGGAAACATTTTCAAAGAAATCTCAGCAGCTGAATGACAAGAATTATAATGTCCCCGGCCATCAAACATATCATTGCAGAAGATGTTTAGCCTTTCATTATACAAAATATCTACTACAGTTCATTGACTCCAAATCATTTATTGTGATTTAAGTGAAATGACATTATACATTTTAAAATGAGCAGGTTGGAGAAATTATTAAAGGATAGTGCTTTAAAAATGACACTAGTTTAAAAAAAAAACGTGTTAACACGTAAATTGCGTGTTAACACGTAAATCACGTGTTAACACGTACCTACGTGTTAACGCGTAATTGCGTGTTAACGCGAAAATTACGTGTTAACACGTAATAACGTGTAAACGCGTTTGTTGCAGACGTTTTGGCCCCAATGGCCTTCCATAGTACAGGTCGCTCACATATCATATGAGAAGCACTTCTCACAAAACAGATGCTTCATACACATAAATACTTCTGTATAATGTTTATTACTAACTTTTCTATGAACATGAGTTGATTATAACTGCAGATCAATGAAACAGCCTACTGTAACGTCTGTAATTATATTAAATAAATAAATAAATGAACATTTATAAACACATACATCCCCTTACAGTCTCCGATATGTTACCAACTACAGAAGAACTACATATAGCAGACATTTTCGTCCGTATTTAGGTTCAAAAGCAACTTTTTTTCTTACTCCTACAAACGGCACTAATAATTCACAACAATGCTTTGGATTATTACAAACAGCGGTGACTGCTAGTTGACGTTACACTGTTCCGCCGTCAGATTATGGAGACACAGAATACAGTGAACGCTGCTGGACTCACTCGCTACTGCTTTTTTCGCGCGGTCGTCCAAGTGGTTCAGTAGCAGAGCGACATCGCCTCGCAGGCGCAAAGTCCAGCGTTCGAGTCCCGACTGGAGAATTTTCTTCCCGCCTGGAATTTGCACATCTTCGCCAGCTTTCATCATCCACCACTCCAAACACACGCTCTAAAGCTCAACCGGGCAAATTCGATTGGATTCTCTCTCTCTCTCTCTCTCTCTCTGTGCGTGTGTTGTGTGTGTATGTAAAGAAGTAGGCTAAGAGTATGGGTTTTCTGGATTTATTAGTGCCGTTTGTAGGAGTAAGAAGCACAAAGAAGAGTTGTATAATTATTGCTGATCCTGATCGTCCAACACAAGAAATTGTAGAGGATATGAATATCTGAGTAGTGAACGTAAATGAAAGCTGGTGAAGTTGTAGGCAGAGATTGAATAAAAGCCTCCACCCGTACGAGCCAGGGAAACACGTCCATCTCCCAGGGAAACACGTCCATCTCCCATAGTGGCGTACGGGCTTCGGGGGATCGTATGGGAGTGCAGAGCGCCTGTCACCAGCCAGATCAGTCCGTATTAACTAACACACGGAGATCTGGGGGACAATACCGGCGCCCCGCCCAAGCCACACCAGGCTCCTCCCACACATCCAATTATTACTTGAAAATCAATAATCTTTTATAGTACGTACATGAAAGTTACTTCTTTTGGACGGTGGCAATTTTTAAACTGCCGCTAATTACTGCCTACATAGAAGAAACACAGGTTTAAGAACAACATGGGGTTGTTTTTACAGTTGAAATGGTTGTTAATTAGCATTTATACTCCTTAAATAGCTAATTGTTCGCATTTCCCACAATGCATTGCGGTAATTAAAACACGATGTGTTATTCTGCGTTCCAAATCAGGATTTTTCTCTACTTTCTCCATGGAAATAATGTGGAGGATACAGAACAATGCATTAGCGTCGGAAGTGTGACTTGGGTTGGAGGGGAAACGTTTGACCAGCATTTAACCCTCCCCCTCCGTTGGCCGTTTGATTGACAGGCGGTCCGGCCAATCACAACGGAGATGTGCTTTTGCCCACCCCCGAGGACTGCTCGAGTGGATTTCTGCAAAGCCGAGCCACTAATAAACTTCGGTAAAATTTCAAAAGTGACTGTTTTCAATTTAATTTTACTGCATTGATAATGTCATTTTTTAAAATTATAATACTTTATTTAAATATACTTAAGCGCTCATTCAGTTGCTCAAACAGCGAGTTGAAGATGACATGACGGGTCAATGGAGGTTTACTGGAAATAAAGTGAACACAGAGGAACAGGTAGGCTCTAGAAATCCACATTTACTTAACAATTAAGACTGCGTTAAGTGGCACTTGACATGATTACATTGAAAAAAAAATAAAATAAATGAAAGCCCTGTGTGGGTCACAATGCCAACAACTCCTTCACGCTATCTGAGGTAAAATCCTGAGCTGTTTCTGTACTTTCAGCTTAACTTTATTTTTACATTTAACCGTCTAACTCGACACACAGCACTATAACAATCACTTTATAATGATTTACTACTGCAGTACAGTCTTTCAGAAAGGAGGTTAAGTGAAAACAAACAGTCAACAGAGTAGGTTTCCCATGAAATTTTACCATGGTAACTTGAGGCTCTATGAACCTAACCTGATCCGGAGCGTTTTTCTTTAGTAAACCCAGAGTTCTTTCACCCTCCTCCTACTTTTAAAGCGAAATATAATTAAATGATCTTGATTAAATTAAAATTTAAATCATTAAATCAGTGATGCACTCTGCAGAAATGCTTCTCTTACTGAGTATTTTATTGTATTCCAATACAATACAAATATTTGACAAATATTGTACAAATATTTATAAATCCTTAAATTAAAGGATTTGATTGCCCTCAAATGTCAAGTTTAATCACACATGACTGTAGGCTGCAGTGGTTAAGAAGTAAGCTTGGTAATCTTGACTTTTAATACAATTGGATGTGTCGAGTCCAGCTCTTCTCACTTTTCCTGTCTCAGGTCACAGTAGAATTTATTTTCAATATAAATGAAGTAAATGTTGCAAAAGGGGAATTGCCGAATGAGTGTTTGATAAAGATAAAAGTATAATTGTAATAAACATAGTCATTTACGCTCTCTGCTGTTAATGTACTGTACTTAGATGCAAATAGTATGTGTCTACCAGTGTAAACATACACAGCATCTAGTTATTATAATTGACACTTATTGCCAATATCTGCTACTTTTACATGCTATAGAATACATCTATGTGATACCATAAAAATAAGTTTAATTAATCGTAATACTCATGATGGCATTAGTCGTGGCAGATTCACTGAAAGTTAGCCTAATCAGTGATGACTGAATTAACTCTATTCATCAACTCAACTCAGAGTTCAATTTTAAACTCAAAGCTGGTTGATCATCCTTTTTCAAAGGGACCCCTGGTACTCTTGTTTAGTACTGAAATATTGGTTTAAACAGTGGTGCTTTTGTCTGTTCATGTAACATTATTTCAGTACCCTTTAGATACAACCGTAACATATTATTCAAGCCATCTCCAAGGATTCAGGATCCAGAGATCATCCGTCATGAACAGTGTGTTTCCTGGCAAGCAGTATGAACCAAGTCTCAATATTTTAGTGTTACTAAACTGATTTAAATCTGATTTATATGTTTCAGGCCTCCCGGTTGTCCTGGATGTGAAGAAATGTTGGAAATCTCTTTGTCATTAGCTATGTTTCCATCCACCTAAAATGATGCTTCCTTTGGATTAATCGTGTACAAAAGGTTGATGGAAACACCAAGATGAGTATGCGCATTTTCAAAATGCAGTCACATACGTGGTAGGATAAACTTTTATCCAATATGAAAAAATGTGCATAAACTATGATTGAAACACATTTATCAAATGAATTCCTGCAAAAAGCCATGGCATGTTGATTGCGTTTGGTCTTCTGAAGTGCAGGTCATTTATTCTAGAAGAAAAAAGGCCCACTGTGCCCTCTCCTACTGCACAAAACTGCATTTTACTCTTTTGATATTTGGCGCCAGTGCATGAGGAAGTGACGATTCTGTTCTCTTTCACTCATTGGATGAAACGTTGCTTCATTTGCAATTGTTTTATGTGACATGCCAGTTTTGCGCATAGATCTAATTTGCATTTTTGGAAGGAAACATAGCTATTGTTGAAAGATTTAAGGAGCAGTATCCAGTCATACAAGCAGCCCTCCTCCAGAGAAGACACAGGTAATGTACAGAGTTGAACTGGGTTACTGATCGAACTGACCGAACGCATTTAGAACAGTGGTTTTTCAGTTCTGGTCCTGAGATGCACAGCTGTGTTCATTCTGTCTCCTTTAATCTAACTAAATTTAGTTAATAGAGCTCTTTTCTAATCAAAGTTTTGTAAGAGAGATGTGAAAATGTTGTGCTTTGTGTCTCCGTTACTGATACACTCAACAGAATCATTAATGTTAAGTAAATATAAATTGTACAGCACGGTGCTCAGCATAGACAAGTACACCCCTCATAGCTCTTTTTTTATATAAATATTTTCTACTGGATATATTCATATATATATATATATTTTTTGTGCATATACATTAGATTAGAACTAAGCAGGCGGGCAACGGTCAAACTGGTACAAAGCATGATGGTAATCTAAAGAACATAGATAGAAACAGGCGAATGGTCTGGACAGGGAGCAAACAGCATAAACGAACAAAACCCAAATCAAAAACACAGTAAGGTAAAACTAGTCAAACATAGGAAGATAATGCTTAGAATTGTTCACAGAATAACAAGACTCTGCACTGGATGAGTGTGTGTAAGTTTTATATATAGTCCCAGTAATTAGTTCAACGAGCTTCAGCTGTGTGTGCACAATCAGTGGTAATTTGAAACTGGTGTGTGTGAGATACATGATGGGAATTGTAGTTTGGCAGTTTATGGAAATAGTCTCCAGCGAAGGCAAGACTGCTGGTGGGCGATCACAACAACAGTCCAAAAATTAGAGAAACAAAAAACTATACAAAATTGAGTTGAAATTTTGCAGTTTGTAATTTTATTTTGCATAACTTCTTTGAATTTAAACGTATTATCTTTCTATTCCTAAAGATGTTCGGTGACCAAACTCTTATTTTAATAGATACACCTGTTTAATAAAACTCTTGTTTAAATGCACAAAGAATGATTGTCTTTATTCACTGAGAAATGGATAAAAAATACAAATTTTCAAAATGGGGTGTACTCATTTACGGTGAACACTGTATATGTTACTGTGGGAAATGTTTTGTTATTTATTTATTTACTTATCAGAGGAAACTCGTTGAGATTTATTTGAAGGAAATCTGAGCTTGTTTGCTTCATGACTGCTGTTTCAGTGAAACACATTTACAAGCAAAATTCATCTTCCGTAACCCAAAATATGCAGTGGCTCACAGGCTTCCAAATGTACAAACTTGCACAGTTAATGTCAACATGACGAATGAAGGACAAGAATGAATTTTCTAACTTACTGTACATAATACGGTTGTATTAACTTTATATCAAACTGGCAATGTTTTTGATGAAGCTTGAGGAGTTCATCAGTCTGATGGTCTTTCTGGATCTTGCTGTCTTCCGGCTCGTTTCCACTGACTGGTACGGTACGGTACGGTTTGGTACGGGTCACCTTTATCAGGCTTGGTTTCCACTAACAAGGGTACCCTTTTGGTGGGCGTGGTGTATGACAGAAAGTTTCAGTCGACGTCATTCTCGCTCGAGGAAATGTCTACAATAAAGCTGTACAGGTCGCTCACATATCATATGAGAAGCACTTCTCACAAAACAGATGCTTCATACACATAAATACTTCTGTATAATGTTTATTACTAACTTTTCTATGAACATGAGTTGATTATAACTGCAGATCAATGAAACAGCCTACTGTAACGTCTGTAATTATATTAAATAAATAAATAAATGAACATTTATAAACACATACATCCCCTTACAGTCTCCGATATGTTACCAACTACAGAAGAACTACATATAGCAGACATTTTCGTCCGTATTTAGGTTCAAAAGCAACTTTTTTTCTTACTCCTACAAACGGCACTAATAATTCACAACAATGCTTTGGATTATTACAAACAGCGGTGACTGCTAGTTGACGTTACACTGTTCCGCCGTCAGATTATGGAGACACAGAATACAGTGAACGCTGCTGGACTCACTCGCTACTGCTTTTTTCGCGCGGTCGTCCAAGTGGTTTCAGTAGCAGAGCGACATCGCCTCGCAGGCGCAAAGTCCAGCGTTCGAGTCCCGACTGGAGAATTTTCTTCCCGCCTGGAATTTGCACATCTTCGCCAGCTTTCATCATCCACCACTCCAAACACACGCTCTAAAGCTCAACCGGGCAAATTCGATTGGATTCTCTCTCTCTCTCTCTCTCTGTGCGTGTGTTTGTGTGTGTATGTAAAGAAGTAGGCTAAGAGTATGGGTTTTCTGGATTTATTAGTGCCGTTTGTAGGAGTAAGAAGCACAAAGAAGAGTTGTATAATTATTGCTGATCCTGATCGTCCAACACAAGAAATTGTAGAGGATATGAATATCTGAGTAGTGAACGTAAATGAAAGCTGGTGAAGTTGTAGGCAGAGATTGAATAAAAGCCTCCACCCGTACGAGCCAGGGAAACACGTCCATCTCCCAGGGAAACACGTCCATCTCCCATAGTGGCGTACGGGCTTCGGGGGATCGTATGGGAGTGCAGAGTATGGCGAGTGGATAGTGCCACTTCTCAGCCTCACATGGAGAAGGAGAAGGAGCAGTCGACCCTAACGTCGCCGCCTCAACGTGTGGAATTTTGAATAGGAGTGAATGGGAGGGCAGACGTCAAGGTAGCGGCGACGACACGGCGACGTCATATAAAAAACATTTTAGGCGGCGACGTAGCGGCGACGCACATAAGAAAATTGCAAAAAAAATTGACGTGTATGATACGTCTTAACTAAGTACGCCGCCTCACACGACGTCTCCTAAACACGCCGCCTCCTAAGTACACCGCCTCACACGACGTCTCCTAAGCACGCCGCCTCCCATCGCGTGTCCAAATAAAGCTTTACTTTACCAAATAAAGCATTACTTAATGCCTGAAAACAATATCTATGTTCATATCATAGTTTATTAATCCAAAAAGTTGTGATTGATTATAAAAAACACCCAACTTCTCTCTAATGGCTGGTTTGTAAACAATGCAATACATCATTTAGTGTTAAAAAATTAAATCATTAACAAAGTATGAAATTATTAAGCATATTATACATGTGTTTTTACGTTACACGGTATTTGTAGTTTAAACTGCTTATAATGTCTATTCATGTAAAGTTAATGCTTAAATGATAAACTCTATTTGCTGATGCTTAATAGCTAATTAGTGTGTAGTTATTATTATAAAGTGTTACCAAATTAGTAGCCTATTAAATTGCAGGAATATTTTATAACACATGATAATGAAGAAACATAACATAATAGGGCCAGTTAAGCCAGGCTTATGGTTTAGCTGCATTGGATATATGTGAAGGTCAATTTCATGTTCTTAACCACCTGAGATCGCTGTATACATAAATTATACACGAGCAAATTATGTCTTGAAATGGCTTATTATGTGTCAACAAATGAGTGTCTACACTCATTAAAGGATCATTTTCTAGTCTACTTTAAGGCTTTGTTATGCAGCTTTCAAGGCAAGACAAGTTTATTTTAATAATACAACTTTAAAAATAGTCATTTAAAGTGCTTTACATAAACAAGAGTAGCCTAAAAGAAGCAAGTAAAAAACATAAAAACGACAAAAATGTATAAATTATTAAAAACAGATTAAATTGTGTTCCATTTGAATGTATCACTTTCAGAATGATACAGAAATCTGCATTCTGACCATGAGAATTCAAAGTAAAAAGGCAAAATACATTTTTTGGGTGTTGTAATATTACAATGCATTGTTGTTAATTGGTGTATATCAAGATGTAGGCTAATTTCAATATAAACAGTAATCAACAATTTATTACTGCATTCATGCGGGCAGCTTCAACTAATATGTTATTCTATTGTTTAGTCTTATAATTTATGGTTTAAATATAAAATGCAATATACAATTTGTAGAATATTTTAAAATATATTTAAAATGACAGGTATTTTGATAATATCATGTGTATTATTATGTGAATTATTGTTTTTGTTGTAATTATTATGCAGTATGACTAATTTCTACACTTTTGTATTATCAAAACTCGCATCAAGTCAAGTATTAGACAAGTGATGTTGTCCTTCCCAGCTTAGTGTATTTAAATGAAAAAGAGGAGGACCTCCAGTAGGGGTGGGCGGTATACCGGTGTCATAGTCATCACCGGTGTGACATTGCGCCACGACATGGATTTTCTAATACCGTCAATACCGGTATAAATCAATTATGCGCCTTGAATGGCTGCATTTACATCAATAATAGCTAATTCTAAATAATAAGGCATTCAATTTTCTTCAAACGTTCAGTTGTGGTCTGAATACATGTCCTTATACTACAGGGCTCGAAATTGCAACCATTTTGGTCGCATGAGCGCCCGAAATTTAATCTATGCGCCCTCATAATATATTTGGGAGCATTTGTGTGTCTGAATTAGGGCTGTGACGGTAATGGAAGAAATCATGCGGTATGTCGGTTAACCGCGCAGATATATAAAAATAAGCATTTTTAACGCACCGCTGTAATTTCTATATCCCAGTCCCTTTATCAACATGTTTAATACAAGTCATTATTTTAAAGATTATGACTTGAGAATATGATTTAACCTCAGCGCTGCACTTTTCTTCTTCCCCCTCCCGCTGAGTTCAGGTGACGGAGTGTTGTGAAGTAGTTAAACTCTCCTCAGTTTAATTTACAGTGTCAAACTGGCACAGGAATATCAGTATATTAATATAGGCTTTGCTAAAATGCTGGTCAAATGTAGGTATTTTTTTTACAGAAGCTATTAACAGACGCGCATGCTGCAACCGGTGATGAGTCAACAATCGCATATATTTGACTTATTTAAAGTAGGCTATAGGCTATAGTATATAATAATTTTGTGTAAAGACATTTATAAAAAAATGTAGCTAATATATCACAGGGGTTTGTATAGCAATTACAGTGGAGCATTAATTAAATCCTTTTTTTCCCGTGGAGCGAAACAAACACTACACAGTTGTGTAGCGGATGGAGACGCACAAAAATATACAATTCAGATATTTTCGTCGGCAGAAAAATATTCTTTGAACGAATTTTGTTTTGTACAATTTGTATCTTAGTTTTTGTCGGTCAGTTTACAAAAAAAACAAGAATAACTAATAAACTTTGAGGTGAAGCGATGTGCCTCAGGGTCCGCTATATGCCGCGGCCAAAACAAAAACTGGTCTGTTAAATACAATCATAATATAAATAAAATAAAAGTGAAATATTCAGTTTCGAATATTTCGAATAGGCTGCTCTTTTAATTTTGATTATACAGTTAACAAAGATTCAATATTCCAAACTGAATATTTCACTTTTATTTTATTTATATTACGATTGTATTTAACAGACCAGTTTGTGTTTTGGCCGCGGCATATAGCGGACCCTGAGGTACATCGCTTCACCTCAAAGTTTATTAGTTATTCTTGTTTATTTTGTAAATAACTGACCGACAAAAACTAAGATACAAATTGTACAAAACTAAATTCGTTCAAAGAATATTTTTCTTCCTACGAAAATATCTGAATTGTATATTTTTTGTGCGTCTCCATCTGCTACACAACTGTGTGTTTGTTTCGCTCCACGGAAAAAAAAGGATTTAATTAATGCTCCACTGTAATTGCTATACAAACCCCTGTGATATATTAGCTACATTTTTTTTTATAAATGTCTTTACACAAAATTATTATAGCCTATACTATAGCCTACTTTAAATAAGTCAAATATATGCGATTGTTGACTCATCACCGGTTGCAGCATGCGCGTCTGTTTATAGCTTCTGTAAAAAAAGACCCACATTTGACCAGTTATTTAGCAAAGTCAATATTAATATACTGATATTCCTGTGCCAGTTTGACACTGGTAATTAAACTGAGGAGAGTTTAACTACTTCACAACACTCCGTCACCTGAACTCAGCGCGAGGGGGAAGGAGAAAAGTGCAGCGCTGAGGTAAAATTATATTCTTAAGTCATAATCTTTAAAGTAATGACTTGTATTAAAAAATGTTGATAAAGGGACTGGGATATATAGAAATTACAGCGGTGCGTTAAAATGCTTATTTTCTGTGGAGCGATTGATTTGAGTTAGTAGGTCTGCTTTATTAAAATAAGCTTAAAATAATAACAGCCTATGCTGGTTATAAAAAGGATTCAGTGTTTTCGTTTTGTAATCTAAATTTGTAATTTAAGTGGAAAATACTCAGGGCAGGCCTTTTATTCCTTTTATTTAGTTTATTCTGTTTTTCTATACAATCCTGAAACCTCACCTAAAGTTATAATAATAATAATAATAATAATAATGGCGCAGATGACAGCGATCATAACATGAGGTAAATGTTGATCCGCCAGCTGAGATCAGTCGAGTGTTTTCGGAGAAGGTGCCCGAATCTCGATGCGTTGCATTCACCGCGTGTTCAGCGCAAATGTCCGCTAAATATAAAGTCTAATACTGTAGACATCATCGCCAAAGAAACTCACCTTTACTAAGTTTACACTGAAACTACAGCTCATAACAAAGAGCGGAATTGCGCCGGTGGTCATCATGAGAATCCTGCTCTGTCTGCTCAAAAAATTGGTGCGGCTGACTCGCCTGCTTTATTCCACCAACACAGAGAAATGAAGATCAGCTCATAACGAGACTGAGCATTTACAATGAACCAAACCAAAACTTTTAAAGAGCGATAGAAGTGAGACTTTCTTTTGTCCGTTCTTCCTTGAGATGTATATTATTTTGCTATTGAAAGTAATACCGTGATATTATACCGTCACCGTTCAAAAGATGAAAAATACCATGATATTAATTTTAGGTCATATCGCCCACCCCTAACCTCCAGGATAACAATGTATGTGTCTAAAAACATTTCAGATGTTTATGGTTTTCATAAGGCATTTAAAATGTTTGTATTTGTTTAAAACAAAAATACAGCTCAAACAGTCATTCGTTATATACCTGTTTTTTATACTATACCAAAGAATTAATAGTGTCAGTAATTTTAGTCCAATACATTTTTTTACAACATCCTGTTCATTCTTTCATTTAAGGTTTCTTTACGTGTGAGAAAGAGATTGCAAAGAAAATTGCTGTCTGGAGGGATAAATTTAACGATAGACTTGTAAGATTTGTAAGTCATGGCTGGCTTGGTAAATCTGGTTAGAACCTGTACATTTTTTGACTCACAAGGCTTAGAACCTCACTGATTAAAAACATGAGACACAAATACCATTGCTAAACACACTGCATTGACTGGATCATTGTGTTTTTTATTTTGCGACTAAATTTACAGTTTTTTTTTAATCAATACACAAAGTGCTGTCAAATTTTGTTTAATATGTGATTAATATCGTAAAAGAAAGTTTGCGCAGATCTGTGCAAACAAATCTATAAATGTTATACAGATTTGTTTAACAAATAATCTATACAATTTTTTTATTTATGGAACACATGAATATAATGTTTTTTACCAACAAAAACAATTGAGCTTTTTTTTTTCAGAATAAATATATTACATTTATTGGCTAATTTTCTTTTAACAGTAGTTTCCATTACTTGCTCCACAGCCTTTGCAATCCTTTTTTTTTTTACACAATACATTTGATGAACACAAATAAAAAAATCACAATATCTAATGATATTCAGCGTGGCACAAGTATCATTTTCATAGTTTGTGTGGCTCTGTATACCAAATGCATTTAAGTCAATAGTATCTGGATGCAGCCTTGATGATGCAAGCTGAGATTGTACTCAATGGAGCTAGTGACATCAATGTGAGGGGTAGGGTTAGAGGTGGGGTTAAGTGAGCCCATTAAAAAGCATTGGATGCATCTCTAACGTTAAAAAAGACTGTTTACCGGTAGTCGTCAGGAAGATGTAGACACTAGTCGCAGACAGATTTGTGGCCAAATGAAACTTTTTACAAAGCATAGCTATACGACCACAGAAAATAGATAGTAAAACAATTTCTTAGAAAATGTGTATTCGTTAAATCCAGAGTAGATTCAGTTGTCTAAAATCATGAAATTTGACTAAAACTAGACAAAAGTAGCCTAAAACGATTCAGATGACTAAATATGTCAGAAGTAATGTTTTGTCTTCTATAAGGCTAAACTAAATCAAAATATAAAATAACATAGTCAAAATATAACACATCCTGTGCTGAAAACGCACATTGATTAGTTAACAAGTATAATACAGTATTATTTATCATTAATGCATTATAATATTATGAACTAGGGCTGCAGCTCAGAAACAGTTATATTTACCATAATTTAAGATTTTTCATTTATTTAAAGTTTTTATGTATAGTGCTTTTGACAATAATTTACGTCACATAAACATATAGCCTAGTGCTTCTAAAAATGCTGTCTGTGTATGATACAACCATGTGTGTGTGTGTATATATAGCCTGTGTGTGTATCTTGTCCACAAAGTCCGTTTTTTAGGCATCACCTCTCAGGTCCTCGTAGGGTTGGCATTATCCCGGCTTGGATTGGCACTCCGCGATCTCTACAGGCCTTCGGATGGGTATCTCATGGAGGAATAGCTGTTAATTTTTTTGTTTGAACAGGAGATATGTCAATGTGACATGTATCCCTTATACAATTAACTCATGTGATGCATTATATGCTTTACTGATAAATAAGTCCTTATAATCTAGTGTCCAACGTGAATCTTTTCATGTGGAAATGTGAATTGATTTACAAAAAATAATCAGAGCATTTTTCAGCAACAAATTTGAGCATTTTATGGTTTTGGGTTTATTTTTTTAGTTAGTCTGTGGACGAAACGTGCCATATAACAGCTTTTACACAATACATTATACAGTTGGCCTATATATTTTTTTAAATATGCAAAAGGCTATACCCCCTATTGAACTTCTTTTAAGGGCCAAGTATTTTCGCACATTTCACGGTCAGAATGACTCAAGAAATCAACATAAACATAACATAAAGGAATTATACATCTCAGAACAATATAATAATAACTTGTTCGAGCTAAACTTAAAACCACGTTTATAGTGATGGTGAATTATATGAAATAATAAATATAAATTGGTAGTAAAACAACAACCCAAGGTTACTTTATTATTTGGCGTCACATGACACTAATGTCGGGAAATGCTTATTACACGTTTGTTGAGGCGACGTCAGTGTCAGACGTGTTTGAGGCGGTGTGCTTATCACACGTTTGATGGGGCGACGTCAGTCTCAGATGTGTATGAGGCGACGTGCTTATCACACGACTGCTGAGGCGACGTAACCCTCTCAGACGTAAAAGTACACGACTGTCTCCTTCGTTCGGTTATCCGTGGCACTATCCACTCGCCATAGTGCAGAGCGCCTGTCACCAGCCAGATCAGTCCGTATTAACTAACACACGGAGATCTGGGGGACAATACCGGCGCCCCGCCCAAGCCACACCAGGCTCCTCCCACACATCCAATTATTACTTGAAAATCAATAATCTTTTATAGTACGTACATGAAAGTTACTTCTTTGGACGGTGGCAATTTTTAAACTGCCGCTAATTACTGCCTACATAGAAGAAACACAGGTTTAAGAACAACATGGGGTTGTTTTTACAGTTGAAATGGTTGTTAATTAGCATTTATACTCCTTAAATAGCTAATTGTTCGCATTTCCCACAATGCATTGCGGTAATTAAAACACGATGTGTTATTCTGCGTTCCAAATCAGGATTTTTCTCTACTTTCTCCATGGAAAATAATGTGGAGGATACAGAACAATGCATTAGCGTCGGAAGTGTGACTTGGGTTGGAGGGGAAACGTTTGACCAGCATTTAACCCTCCCCCTCCGTTGGCCGTTTGATTGACAGGCGGTCCGGCCAATCACAACGGAGATGTGCTTTTGCCCACCCCCGAGGACTGCTCGAGTGGATTTCTGCAAAGCCGAGCCACTAATAAACTTCGGTAAAATTTCAAAAGTGACTGTTTTCAATTTAATTTTACTGCATTGATAATGTCATTTTTTAAAATTATAATACTTTATTTAAATATACTTAAGCGCTCATTCAGTTGCTCAAACAGCGAGTTGAAGATGACATGACGGGTCAATGGAGGTTTACTGGAAATAAAGTGAACACAGAGGAACAGGTAGGCTCTAGAAATCCACATTTACTTAACAATTAAGACTGCGTTAAGTGGCACTTGACATGATTACATTGAAAAAAAATAAAATAAATGAAAGCCCTGTGTGGGTCACAATGCCAACAACTCCTTCACGCTATCTGAGGTAAAATCCTGAGCTGTTTCTGTACTTTCAGCTTAACTTTATTTTTACATTTAACCGTCTAACTCGACACACAGCACTATAACAATCACTTTATAATGATTTACTACTGCAGTACAGTCTTTCAGAAAGGAGGTTAAGTGAAAACAAACAGTCAACAGAGTAGGTTTCCCATGAAATTTTACCATGGTAACTTGAGGCTCTATGAACCTAACCTGATCCGGAGCGTTTTCTTTAGTAAACCCAGAGTTCTTTCACCCTCCTCCTACTTTTTAAAGCGAAATATAATTAAATGATCTTGATTAAATTAAAATTTAAATCATTAAATCAGTGATGCACTCTGCAGAAATGCTTCTCTTACTGAGTATTTTATTGTATTCCAAATACAATACAAATATTTGACAAATATTGTACAAATATTTATAAATCCTTAAATTAAAGGATTTAATTGCCCTCAAATGTCAAGTTTAATCACACATGACTGTAGGCTGCAGTGGTTTAAGAAGTAAGCTTGGTAATCTTGACTTTTAATACAATTGGATGTGTTCGAGTCCAGCTCTTCTCACTTTTCCTGTCTCAGGTCACAGTAGAATTTATTTTCAATATAAATGAAGTAAATGTTGCAAAAGGGGAATTGCCGAATGAGTGTTTGATAAAGATAAAAGTATAATTGTAATAAACATAGTCATTTACGCTCTCTGCTGTTAATGTACTGTACTTAGATGCAAATAGTATGTGTCTACCAGTGTAAACATACACAGCATCTAGTTATTATAATTGACACTTATTGCCAATATCTGCTACTTTTACATGCTATAGAATACATCTATGTGATACCATAAAAATAAGTTTAATTAATCGTAATACTCATGATGGCATTAGTCGTGGCAGATTCACTGAAAGTTAGCCTAATCAGTGATGACTGAATTAACTCTATTCATCAACTCAACTCAGAGTTCAATTTTAAACTCAAAGCTGGTTGATCATCCTTTTTCAAAGGGACCCCTGGTACTCTTGTTTAGTACTGAAATATTGGTTTAAACAGTGGTGCTTTTGTCTGTTCATGTAACATTATTTCAGTACCCTTTAGATACAACCGTAACATATTATTCAAGCCATCTCCAAGGATTCAGGATCCAGAGATCATCCGTCATGAACAGTGTGTTTCCTGGCAAGCAGTATGAACCAAGTCTCAATATTTTAGTGTTACTAAACTGATTTAAATCTGATTTATATGTTTCAGGCCTCCCGGTTGTCCTGGATGTGAAGAAATGTTGGAAATCTCTTTGTCATTAGCTATGTTTCCATCCACCTAAAATGATGCTTCCTTTGGATTAATCGTGTACAAAAGGTTTGATGGAAACACCAAGATGAGTATGCGCATTTTCAAAATGCAGTCACATACGTGGTAGGATAAACTTTTATCCAATATGAAAAAATGTGCATAAACTATGATTGAAACACATTTATCAAATGAATTCCTGCAAAAAGCCATGGCATGTTGATTGCGTTTGGTCTTCTGAAGTGCAGGTCATTTATTCTAGAAGAAAAAAGGCCCACTGTGCCCTCTCCTACTGCACAAAACTGCATTTTACTCTTTTGATATTTGGCGCCAGTGCATGAGGAAGTGACGATTCTGTTCTCTTTCACTCATTGGATGAAAACGTTGCTTCATTTGCAATTGTTTTATGTGACATGCCAGTTTTGCGCATAGATCTAATTTGCATTTTTGGAAGGAAACATAGCTATTGTTGAAAGATTTAAGGAGCAGTATCCAGTCATACAAGCAGCCCTCCTCCAGAGAAGACACAGGTAATGTACAGAGTTGAACTGGGTTACTGATCGAACTGACCGAACGCATTTAGAACAGTGGTTTTTCAGTTCTGGTCCTGAGATGCACAGCTGTGTTCATTCTGTCTCCTTTAATCTAACTAAATTTAGTTAATAGAGCTCTTTTCTAATCAAAGTTTTGTAAGAGAGATGTGAAAATGTTGTGCTTTGTGTCTCCGTTACTGATACACTCAACAGAATCATTAATGTTAAGTAAATATAAATTGTACAGCACGGTGCTCAGCATAGACAAGTACACCCCTCATAGCTCTTTTTTTATATAAATATTTTCTACTGGATATATTCATATATATATATATATTTTTTGTGCATATACATTAGATTAGAACTAAGCAGGCGGGCAACGGTCAAACTGGTACAAAGCATGATGGTAATCTAAAGAACATAGATAGAAACAGGCGAATGGTCTGGACAGGGAGCAAAACAGCATAAACGAACAAAACCCAAATCAAAAACACAGTAAGGTAAAACTAGTCAAAACATAGGAAGATAATGCTTAGAATTGTTCACAGAATAACAAGACTCTGCACTGGATGAGTGTGTGTAAGTTTTATATATAGTCCCAGTAATTAGTTCAACGAGCTTCAGCTGTGTGTGCACAATCAGTGGTAATTTGAAACTGGTGTGTGTGAGATACATGATGGGAATTGTAGTTTGGCAGTTTATGGAAATAGTCTCCAGCGAAGGCAAGACTGCTGGTGGGCGATCACAACAACAGTCCAAAAATTAGAGAAACAAAAAACTATACAAAATTGAGTTGAAATTTTGCAGTTTGTAATTTTATTTTGCATAACTTCTTTGAATTTAAACGTATTATCTTTCTATTCCTAAAGATGTTCGGTGACCAAACTCTTATTTTAATAGATACACCTGTTTAATAAACTCTTGTTTAAATGCACAAAGAATGATTGTCTTTATTCACTGAGAAATGGATAAAAAATACAAATTTTCAAAATGGGGTGTACTCATTTACGGTGAACACTGTATATGTTACTGTGGGAAATGTTTTGTTATTTATTTATTTACTTATCAGAGGAAACTCGTTGAGATTTATTTGAAGGAAATCTGAGCTTGTTTGCTTCATGACTGCTGTTTCAGTGAAACACATTTACAAGCAAATTCATCTTCCGTAACCCAAAATATGCAGTGGCTCACAGGCTTCCAAATGTACAAACTTGCACAGTTAATGTCAACATGACGAATGAAGGACAAGAATGAATTTTCTAACTTACTGTACATAATACGGTTGTATTAACTTTATATCAAACTGGCAATGTTTTGATGAAGCTTGAGGAGTTCATCAGTCTGATGGTCTTTCTGGATCTTGCTGTCTTCCGGCTCGTTTCCACTGACTGGTACGGTACGGTACGGTTTGGTACGGGTCACCTTTATCAGGCTTGGTTTCCACTAACAAGGGTACCCTTTTGGTGGGCGTGGTGTATGACAGAAAGTTTCAGTCGACGTCATTCTCGCTCGAGGAAATGTCTACAATAAAGCTGTACAGGTCGCTCACATATCATATGAGAAGCACTTCTCACAAAACAGATGCTTCATACACATAAATACTTCTGTATAATGTTTATTACTAACTTTTCTATGAACATGAGTTGATTATAACTGCAGATCAATGAAACAGCCTACTGTAACGTCTGTAATTATATTAAATAAATAAATAAATGAACATTTATAAACACATACATCCCCTTACAGTCTCCGATATGTTACCAACTACAGAAGAACTACATATAGCAGACATTTTCGTCCGTATTTAGGTTCAAAAGCAACTTTTTTTCTTACTCCTACAAACGGCACTAATAATTCACAACAATGCTTTGGATTATTACAAACAGCGGTGACTGCTAGTTGACGTTACACTGTTCCGCCGTCAGATTATGGAGACACAGAATACAGTGAACGCTGCTGGACTCACTCGCTACTGCTTTTTTCGCGCGGTCGTCCAAGTGGTTCAGTAGCAGAGCGACATCGCCTCGCAGGCGCAAAGTCCAGCGTTCGAGTCCCGACTGGAGAATTTTCTTCCCGCCTGGAATTTGCACATCTTCGCCAGCTTTCATCATCCACCACTCCAAACACACGCTCTAAAGCTCAACCGGGCAAATTCGATTGGATTCTCTCTCTCTCTCTCTCTCTCTGTGCGTGTGTTTGTGTGTGTATGTAAAGAAGTAGGCTAAGAGTATGGGTTTTCTGGATTTATTAGTGCCGTTTGTAGGAGTAAGAAGCACAAAGAAGAGTTGTATAATTATTGCTGATCCTGATCGTCCAACACAAGAAATTGTAGAGGATATGAATATCTGAGTAGTGAACGTAAATGAAAGCTGGTGAAGTTGTAGGCAGAGATTGAATAAAAGCCTCCACCCGTACGAGCCAGGGAAACACGTCCATCTCCCAGGGAAACACGTCCATCTCCCATAGTGGCGTACGGGCTTCGGGGGATCGTATGGGAGTGCAGAGCGCCTGTCACCAGCCAGATCAGTCCGTATTAACTAACACACGGAGATCTGGGGGACAATACCGGCGCCCCGCCCAAGCCACACCAGGCTCCTCCCACACATCCAATTATTACTTGAAAATCAATAATCTTTTATAGTACGTACATGAAAGTTACTTCTTTTGGACGGTGGCAATTTTTAAACTGCCGCTAATTACTGCCTACATAGAAGAAACACAGGTTTAAGAACAACATGGGGTTGTTTTTACAGTTGAAATGGTTGTTAATTAGCATTTATACTCCTTAAATAGCTAATTGTTCGCATTTCCCACAATGCATTGCGGTAATTAAAACACGATGTGTTATTCTGCGTTCCAAATCAGGATTTTTCTCTACTTCTCCATGGAAAATAATGTGGAGGATACAGAACAATGCATTAGCGTCGGAAGTGTGACTTGGGTTGGAGGGGAAACGTTTGACCAGCATTTAACCCTCCCCCTCCGTTGGCCGTTTGATTGACAGGCGGTCCGGCCAATCACAACGGAGATGTGCTTTTGCCCACCCCCGAGGACTGCTCGAGTGGATTTCTGCAAAGCCGAGCCACTAATAAACTTCGGTAAAATTTCAAAAGTGACTGTTTCAATTTAATTTTACTGCATTGATAATGTCATTTTTTAAAATTATAATACTTTATTTAAATATACTTAAGCGCTCATTCAGTTGCTCAAACAGCGAGTTGAAGATGACATGACGGGTCAATGGAGGTTTACTGGAAATAAAGTGAACACAGAGGAACAGGTAGGCTCTAGAAATCCACATTTACTTAACAATTAAGACTGCGTTAAGTGGCACTTGACATGATTACATTGAAAAAAAATAAAATAAATGAAAGCCCTGTGTGGGTCACAATGCCAACAACTCCTTCACGCTATCTGAGGTAAAATCCTGAGCTGTTTCTGTACTTTCAGCTTAACTTTATTTTTACATTTAACCGTCTAACTCGACACACAGCACTATAACAATCACTTTATAATGATTTACTACTGCAGTACAGTCTTTCAGAAAGGAGGTTAAGTGAAACAAACAGTCAACAGAGTAGGTTTCCCATGAAATTTTACCATGGTAACTTGAGGCTCTATGAACCTAACCTGATCCGGAGCGTTTTCTTTAGTAAACCCAGAGTTCTTTCACCCTCCTCCTACTTTTTAAAGCGAAATATAATTAAATGATCTTGATTAAATTAAAATTTAAATCATTAAATCAGTGATGCACTCTGCAGAAATGCTTCTCTTACTGAGTATTTTATTGTATTCCAAATACAATACAAATATTTGACAAATATTGTACAAATATTTATAAATCCTTAAATTAAAGGATTTAATTGCCCTCAAATGTCAAGTTTAATCACACATGACTGTAGGCTGCAGTGGTTAAGAAGTAAGCTTGGTAATCTTGACTTTTAATACAATTGGATGTGGTTCGAGTCCAGCTCTTCTCACTTTTCCTGTCTCAGGTCACAGTAGAATTTATTTCAATATAAATGAAGTAAATGTTGCAAAAGGGGAATTGCCGAATGAGTGTTTTGATAAAGATAAAAGTATAATTGTAATAAACATAGTCATTTACGCTCTCTGCTGTTAATGTACTGTACTTAGATGCAAATAGTATGTGTCTACCAGTGTAAACATACACAGCATCTAGTTATTATAATTGACACTTATTGCCATATCTGCTACTTTTACATGCTATAGAATACATCTATGTGATACCATAAAAATAAGTTTAATTAATCGTAATACTCATGATGGCATTAGTCGTGGCAGATTCACTGAAAGTTAGCCTAATCAGTGATGACTGAATTAACTCTATTCATCAACTCAACTCAGAGTTCAATTTTAAACTCAAAGCTGGTTGATCATCCTTTTTCAAAGGGACCCCTGGTACTCTTGTTTAGTACTGAAATATTGGTTAAACAGTGGTGCTTTTGTCTGTTCATGTAACATTATTTCAGTACCCTTTAGATACAACCGTAACATATTATTCAAGCCATCTCCAAGGATTCAGGATCCAGAGATCATCCGTCATGAACAGTGTGTTTCCTGGCAAGCAGTATGAACCAAGTCTCAATATTTTAGTGTTACTAAACTGATTTAAATCTGATTTATATGTTTCAGGCCTCCCGGTTGTCCTGGATGTGAAGAAATGTTGGAAATCTCTTTGTCATTAGCTATGTTTCCATCCACCTAAAATGATGCTTCCTTTGGATTAATCGTGTACAAAAGGTTTGATGGAAACACCAAGATGAGTATGCGCATTTTCAAAATGCAGTCACATACGTGGTAGGATAAACTTTTATCCAATATGAAAAAATGTGCATAAACTATGATTGAAACACATTTATCAAATGAATTCCTGCAAAAAAGCCATGGCATGTTGATTGCGTTTGGTCTTCTGAAGTGCAGGTCATTTATTCTAGAAGAAAAAAGGCCCACTGTGCCCTCTCCTACTGCACAAAACTGCATTTTACTCTTTTGATATTTGGCGCCAGTGCATGAGGAAGTGACGATTCTGTTCTCTTTCACTCATTGGATGAAAACGTTGCTTCATTTGCAATTGTTTTATGTGACATGCCAGTTTTGCGGCATAGATCTAATTTGCATTTTGGAAGGAAACATAGCTATTGTTGAAAGATTTAAGGAGCAGTATCCAGTCATACAAGCAGCCCTCCTCCAGAGAAGACACAGGTAATGTACAGAGTTGAACTGGGTTACTGATCGAACTGACCGAACGCATTTAGAACAGTGGTTTTTCAGTTCTGGTCCTGAGATGCACAGCTGTGTTCATTCTGTCTCCTTTAATCTAACTAAATTTAGTTAATAGAGCTCTTTTCTAATCAAAGTTTTGTAAGAGAGATGTGAAAATGTTGTGCTTTGTGTCTCCGTTACTGATACACTCAACAGAATCATTAATGTTAAGTAAATATAAATTGTACAGCACGGTGCTCAGCAATAGACAAGTACACCCCTCATAGCTCTTTTTTTATATAAATATTTTCTACTGGATATAGTCATATATAATATATATTTTTTGTGCATATACATTAGATTAGAACTAAGCAGGCGGGCAACGGTCAAACTGGTACAAAGCATGATGGTAATCTAAAGAACATAGATAGAAACAGGCGAATGGTCTGGACAGGGAGCAAACAGCATAAACGAACAAAACCCAAATCAAAACACAGTAAGGTAAAACTAGTCAAAACATAGGAAGATAATGCTTAGAATTGTTCACAGAATAACAATACTCTGCACGGATGAGTGTGTGTAAGTTTTATATATAGTCCCAGTAATTAGTTCAACGAGCTTCAGCTGTGTGTGCACAATCAGTGGTAATTTGAAACTGGTGTGTGTGAGATACATGATGGGAATTGTAGTTTGGCAGTTTATGGAAATAGTCTCCAGCGAAGGCAACACTGCTGGTGGGCGATCACAACAACAGTCCAAAAATTAGAGAAACAAAAAACTATACAAAATTGAGTTGAAATTTTGCAGTTTGTAATTTTATTTTGCATAACTTCTTTGAATTTAAACGTATTATCTTTCTATTCCTAAGATGTTCGGTGACCAACTCTTATTTTAATAGATACACCTGTTTATAAAACTCTTGTTTAAATGCACAAAGAATGATTGTCTTTATTCACTGAGAAATGGATAAAAAATACAAATTTTCAAAATGGGGTGTACTCATTTACGGTGAACACTGTATATGTTACTGTGGGAAATGTTTTGTTATTTATTTATTTACTTATCAGAGGAACTCGTTGAGATTTATTTGAAGGAAATCTGAGCTTGTTTGCTTCATGACTGCTGTTTCAGTGAAACACATTTACAAGCAAAATTCATCTTCCGTAACCCAAAATATGCAGTGGCTCACAGGCTTCCAAATGTACAAACTTGCACAGTTAATGTCAACATGACGAATGAAGGACAAGAATGAATTTTTCTACTTACTGTACATAATACGGTTGTATTAACTTTATATCAAACTGGCAATGTTTTGATGAAGCTTGAGGAGGTTCATCAGTCTGATGGTCTTTCTGGATCTTGCTGTCTTCCGGCTCGTTTCCACTGACTGGTACGGTACGGTACGGTTTGGTACGGGTCACCTTTATCAGGCTTGGTTTCCACTAACAAGGGTACCCTTTTGGTGGCGTGGTGTATGACAGAAAGTTTCAGTCGACGTTCATTCTCGCTCGAGGAAATGTCTACAATAAAGCTGTAACACTATGGAAGGCCATTGTGGGGCCAAAACGTCTGCAACAAACGCGTTTACCACGTTATTACGTGTTAACACGTAATTTACGCGTTAACACGCAATTACGCGTTAACACGTAGGTACGTGTTAACACGTGATTTACGTGTTAACACGCAATTTACGTGTTAACACGTTTTTTTTAAACTAGTGTCATTTTTAAAGCACAATCATTTAATAATTTCTCCAACCTGCTCATTTTAAAATGTATAATGTCATTTCACTTAAATCACAATAAATGATTTGGGAGTCAATGAACTGTAGTAGATATTTTGAATTATGAAAGGCTAAACATCTTCTGCAATGATATGTTTGATGGCCGGGGACATTATAATTCTTGTCATTCAGCTGCTGAGATTTCTTTGAAAATGTGTCCAGAGAATCAGTATGAGCTTTATTTGACAAGTTGTGGGCAATCACACTAGAAATGTTTGTGTTTTTTCAGGAGCACAGGATACATACAAATCAACACAAGGACACAGAATGACATAAGTGGATATAAAATAAACAATAAAACATTTTGGTTACAAAAATCATAAACAGTAAGGGTTGTGTATATGTATGACATAAAAAATAAACAGGTAACAACTGATCTAATAATTAAGATCTATAGAGGATAAAGATGTGTAGAGATCTGAAGGTTGGTCAGGTGCACAGCAATAATCCTCTCCGCTGTCCTGACAGTCCGCTGCAGTCTTCTTATTTCGATTTGGGTGCTGATCCGAACCAGACAGTAATTGAAGTTTTGTCAGATGAAGTGGTGGCAGATTGTGCATTCTCATACTATATGTAACAGGTCATTAATTACTAAACACATAAAGTATTAATGCAGAGTAGCCTATCTTGGTGAGGTTTATGTCTGCAAATAATGCACATATTGTAGAACAAACATTTTATAATTTATAATTGTGTTATACATTTATTGCTTGTAATATATGTTAATTGTTTACAGAACTTTGGACTATGTACTTTTGTCTCTGTACTGGAAGCTCCAATCACCAAGACAAAATATTCTTGTGTGCAAACAACTGACAATAAATAATTGACAAGTTTCCATAAAACTATGTATAACTAAGCTCCTTTCTGCCTTTTAAGAAAAAAACTAAATTATGATTAACTGAATCAAAATTACAAGATAAAAAGTCGAAATAATGATTTAATAACTCAAAATATGACTGAATAAATCTGTAGAAATTACATTATGACAATAGGTGGCGAAAAAAACAACCATCTAAATGTAGAACTTAATTCTCTAAAGATGATTAATCTAATAA
Organism: Danio aesculapii; assembly: GCF_903798145.1. Lineage (NCBI taxonomy): Eukaryota > Metazoa > Chordata > Actinopteri > Cypriniformes > Danionidae > Danio > Danio aesculapii. The sequence continues at coordinate 47,282,280 of NC_079452.1, read as the reverse complement.
AACAAAGTTTTTTAGAGAGTTATTAAATCTTTAACTGAAAATGTCATTTTTTCAAGCATGCAGTTTTCTTAAACAAGCTAATGAAATACCTAAACTTAAACTAATGTTCCATGGTAATTTACTTGACAAGTACCTTTGCATTGTAGTGGGTAACACATGCAGTTGAAGTCAATGCAAAATGTTAATTTAAAATAATATTTCCCACATTATCTTATATATATAGTCATAATAAGTCTTATAGTATATATATATATATATATATATATATATATATATATATATATATATATATATATATATATATATATATATAAATATATATATATATTCTCGATTGAGCAAGAGGGGCACCTCAGCCAATGAAGGCAAACGGGCAGTGGCTCTAGGCACCGGGCCACCCCACTGTGCACATATATATATAAAATGTGTGTGTGTGTATATATGTCGATCAATTATTATGCAAACTTTATACCTTTTTTAAAATATTAAGATGTTGTTAGCAATTTTATCTTGACAGACTGGCACAATTCAGCATGTAGACTCTCAAATTAAAAAATAAATCCCGCATTGCGGCCAGGCATGCACAGAGCATCTCCGTTCTCACAATGAGTTTCTGAGTTCTATCATCCAACCAAGTTCGTTCTTCGAAGTAATCTGAGAACAAGGTCAGTGCTGCAAATAGCTTGTAAAGCCTGGCTCATTCAAAGAGACCTGCGCAATGAATGATAATGTCATTAATAATCAAAACAGTATAAATCAGGCTCCTCTAAAACAGTAAATATTGCACATAAAATTTAAAAAATGGTGTTTTGGGCGCTGAAGCATATAGCGGACTTGTGCACTTCAGATGGTATTCCCTCTTGTTTATTGTGTAGATAACGGAGAAAGAAAAAAAACACATTACAATTAAGATACAAATTATATCAAATCAAATGTTTCAAAAAGATAATTTTCCAAGAAAAATACAAGTGTATGTTTTTGCTCCTGCCTATGAATGGATGATTTCTTTTGTTGTGTGGAAAATAAGGGTTTGATTAGTGCTCCACTGTAATTGTTGTGTCTCAAACCCCTGTCATATGTCTGCTACATTTTTTAATTTCTCATTATTTTAAAGATTATGTCATGCACATCTAATTTTTTCCTCATTCTGATGTGGTTTCATTTCCTCCTCACTTGCTGCAGGAGTTTTAAAATCCTAACCGATATAAAATCTGGTTGCAGCGCACACGAGGCGAATCTTCTGCGATTTCATTATCTCAAATCTTAAACGTGCGCACACTAGAAGATATGAAAAACTGCGGCACAGCACACTACAAGATACTCTTAAGAGTGTGCCTGATAGAGCACCTAATTGCAGAATAACTCTGCTTTTTATTATTATAGGCTAGGTTACAAATATTTGACCATATGCCAGAGCGAACAGCCTACAGAATGAAAAATGCTGCTTGGGGGAAAAAAAATGCTTTTTTCCTACAACCCTACTGTATAAAATTTCTTTTTTACGTATAATGTTCTATTACTTAAATTTTGTTAAAATGTATAGGTATAGTTTATATATAAAATGAGCCTAGCTTATTCCGCTTTGATAATTATGCAAGGATAATATTGCATATTCGGTTTAGGCCTGGATAAATTATGTATTTTATAAAATGATTGTTTATGGACTAAGCTAACTGCAATTCAAGCGAAAGGAGAGAGACCGAGTGAGCGCGCGAGAGGACTCATATCTCCTTGGTGACCAATCTTCATTGATTGCGGATTCCAGCAGTAAGAGCAGACTGTGAAGGTTTAGTAACAGAGTTTTTCTTAAAATGTCGCAATGCACACAACATAATGAGTGACATATCAGAATTAAAAAGAGGATAAACTGTTGGTGTGCATCTCGCTGGCGTATCTGTGATCAAGACAGAACGTGTTTTGTTTGAGATGATCAAGAGCCACGTTATCCAGGGTAAATCACCAAATGAAGAAGAGCCACAGCCATCAGGAGGAACTTTGGATGCCAGAGGAATCTGTCTGAAATAAATGTCTTTGTGTAATGAACAAGCATGAATAACATTCAGGTTTTAGAGTATTGGAATTCTCAGCTTCAACCTGCATGTTTTCATGCTTGTTAACCATTTATTAATATGATTTACTATTACCATTAACAAAGCATTTGTGAGTGTAATTTATTGTAGTGTACACTCCAGCATTATCTAATGTTACATTTGCTCATTGTTTGTTCTTGTTACCACTAATGTGTTAATTAACACTGAACAGGCGTTAATAAGAGTTAGCTTACATTTCTTTGTGTTTAAGGATCACTTACTTCTGTTGTTTATGGGGACTTTTATTTTGACAAGAAATCCGATTTTCAGAGCTAAAAAGAAATGATGAGAGAACAGTATGTGCATTTCATGACGATTTAACAGAGCTCGTACTAAAAAGGACGGTCACCAAGTTTATTCAGCAACCCCCCGAAAAGGCATACGGTTGTTAATGTAGACTATTTCATTTAAAATTATTTTCGCTAGTCCTCTCTCTCTCTCTCTTCTCGTAATTTTTTATCCTCGTATGAATACAGCCCAACGCTATTTACAGTTAGATGACTGGTAAAGAAGCAGGCTATCGGAAATTGAAATAAGAAACTGTCTCAGCGCAATCTCTGCCTTATTCCTCGCTGCCAAATATGTTGAGCTCCTTTTAAAGGAAGTGGACCAGATGGCGTAGGCTCGACGTAGCCATTGTGTAACAAAACGATTGCGCGCATCACCACATTAATATTTACGAGAAGGATTACGAGCTGTTACGACAGACACAGTCATCGGGACACCACAGCTACGTTTTACTTGAATTATTCATGATGAAGTGACCGAAGCACTACGATGCGCTTACGGTGACCTTACCTCATCAACCAAGATCATGACGGGAGAGTAACGCACGCGGAAGTGCGTTAAGAAATACAAACCGAAAGCAGCAAGTATTGCTGCTGTTTAATGTCTGGTTCAGTTATATATCGAAGCTAGTTTCTGCCAGATACGGCAAAATCATGCTTTAGAAATAGAGATTAGGATTTAGAAAAGTCTAAATTATTGGATAAAAATCAAAATTGGAGGTCCAAGGTGGAGGTGAATAATTAATCGAATGAAATCTTTATAGTAAATTGAATCTTTAACTGAAAATGAGATTTAAAATGTTTAAAATTTCTATTATATAGTATAAAACATATACTTTCAAATAAATATCAGGACATACAAATATACCAATTAATCACACACGCACGCACGCACACACACACACACACACACACACACACACACACACACACACACACACACACACACGCACACACACACACACACACACACACATATATATATATATATAGATAGATAGATAGATAGATAGATAGATAGATATATTACAATTCTGTCTAAAGATGTCAAAGTGGCATAAAACAGTATATATAATGCACAAATATTTAATACTACTCCAGTCTATACAACAGGATGAGTCCATTTTTATGGTTGTCATGTTTTATGTTTTGTATTTGTTACAGCCAAAACATAATTTTATGTGTAAGCCTTGAATATTGTGTTGTGCTCCACCCTGATTTTCCACCTTGACCTTTCCAAAAATTTTACCCTTGTGCTCTCCCCAGCTCTCAGGTTAATTAGCTTCCAGCTGCTAATCATTATGAACCTGCCTGAGTCAGAGTGGTTTGGCTATAAATACTGCCTTCTGAAGCTATAGTGAGTTGAGGAACACTTCCTAGTTGGTATTTGTGATAGTGGTCACTAGTGGTTGTGGTAGTTGGATTAAGCCTTAAAGCCAAATTAATATTATTGTTCCTGCATGTCCATTACTATTTACTATTTTGTGTACTTAATTTGAGATTTACTTCCAAGTGTGACTAAAGGGTGAGTGCCTTTTATTTTGTATATCCTTTCACCTGTTCGTTTGAGAGGGGAAGCTCAGGGAAGTTTGTGTGTTTTTTTTTTTTTTTGCATTAGGTAAGCTAGTCCTCTAAATTTAGCTGCTTTCTCTTTGTGGTTAGGCTATACTCCCTCAGCTTGACAACTACTTTATATTAAATTTCCTATATTTCTAATAAAGATCTTATAAATAAAAATAATAAAATTTATTTTATTGAAATATTTATATTTTTCTCTCTCCTTAACCCTGTGCTGACTCTTCACTCTGGGGCTGAGGATTGAAGTGTGTTCTTCACATTTCTTTAATTCTAATTCAATATTTCTACCAAATTTTGGTCTGTTACATATTTTTGTCAAACGAGCTCCTTGATTTAAAAAAATATATATAAACCTTTGAAGAGTACACTTGAAAACATGATTTATGGAAATTATTAAAACTGAATATTTTAGTAGTTTTCAGAAAATGTTTTTACATTTGAGTATAGAAGATTTAATTTGAAAAGATTTATTAATAAAAACATGTAACCTCTTCATATAACTTTTAAAATTTAAGACCGTTAAAAGATTGTCCATTTTACTGGCCACTCGATGGATGAAAACACAATGAAGCAATATAGTCTAACTCTTTATCTATCTATTTTTTTTTTTTTTTTTTTTTTTTTTTTTTTTTTGGATTTACAGCGAACCTCTTCAAGACCGGACTTTCTGTATGAAATTTAGACTTGAAAGAAACTAGTTTATGAATACCTCCTCATGGAGAGGTGAATAAGTTGACAAGCTGAATTAAAACTTGCTCAAACGCTGTTGCTGTCAAACATTGTTTACTTAACTAGTCAGTTTTAATGATGAAGGGATTGACCGACTATTTTACAATGCTCTCTTGTAAAGTGTTTTATTTAGATATATTTGTGGCTGCTGTGATTTTGAAGTTTATTTCGATACATGGAAAATGGATGTAGTTAGTATTATAAAATGCATTTCAATGTGATGCGGTGGCGCAGTATACTGTTGCCCTCACACCAAGTAGGTTGCTGGGTCGAGCCTTGGCTGGGTCAGTTGGTATTTCTGTGTGGAGTTTGCATGTTCTCATCCTCGTTTGTGTGGGTTTTCTCTGGCTGCTCCGGTTTCTCCCACAAGTCCAAAGACATGCAGAACAGGTGAATTAGGTAGGCTAAATTGTCCATAGTATGGGTGTTTCCTAGTGATGGGTTGCAGCTGGAAGGGCATCCGCTGCGTAAAACATATGCTGGATTAGTTGGCAGTTCATCCTTCTGTGGTGACCCCTGGTTAATAAGGGACTAAGCCGAAAAGAAAATGAATGAATTTCAATGTATTTTTCCCATCCCTGCTCCTCCTGCTTGCGTGGGTTTCCTCCGGGTGCAAAGACATGCTGTATAGGTAAATTGGGTAAGCTAAATTGTCTGTAGTGAGTGTGTGTGAAGTGCTGGGCTTCAGCTGAAAGGGCATCCGTTGTGTAAAACGTTCTGAATGAGTTGGCGATTCATTCACCTGTGGTAAACCCAAATTACTAAAGGGACTAAGCTGAAAAGAAAATGAATATCGAAAAAATTGCCCCTTAGCCTATTTATATAACTATTACAAATATGTACATGTTATTAAACAATGTATTATATTTGATGTAAAATAAATGTATATTTTCACACAATTCTCAGTTAAAGATTCAATAACTATAATAATTAAAAAAAAAAAAACTTTTATAAAATCATCCTTGGAGAATTAAGTTCTACATTTAGATGGTGCTTTGTGGCCACCTATTGTTGTAATGTAATTTCTACAGATTTATTCAGTCATAATTTTGAGTTATTAAATCATAATTTTTGCTTTTTATCTTGTAATTTTGATCCAGTTAATCATAATTTGGGTTTTTCTTACCTCATTTGTTTACACACAAGAATATTTTGTCTTGGTGATTGGAGCTTCCAGTAGAGTAACAAAAAGTACATAGTGCAAAGTTCTGCAAACAATAAATATATATTACAAGCATGAATGTATAACACAAAATTATTAAGAAATACAGTAATTTTATAAAATGTTTGTTCTACAATATGTGCATTATTTGCAGACATAAACCTCACCAAGATAGGCTACTCTGCATTAAATCATTTATGTGTTTAGTAATTAATGACCTGTTACATATAGTATGAGAATGCACAATCTGCCGCCACTTCATCTGACAACTTCAATTACTGTCTGGTTCGGATCAGCCACCAAATCAGAATAAGAAGACTGCAGCGGACTGTCAGGACAGCGGAGAGGATTATTGCTGTGCACCTGACCAACCTTCAGATCTCTACACATCTTTATCTCTATAGATCTTAATTATTAGATCAGTTGTTACCTGTTTATTTTTTATGGTCATACATATACACAACCCTTACTGTTTATGATTTTTGTAACCAAAATGTTTTATTGTTTATTTTATATCCACTTATGTCATTCTGTGTCCTTGTGTTGATTTGTATGTATCCTGTGCTCCTGAAAAAACACATACATTTCTAGTGTGATTGCCCACACTTGTCAAATAAAGCTCATACTGATTTCTCTGGAAACATTTTCAAAGAAATCTCAGCAGCTGAATGACAAGAATTATAATGTCCCCGGCCATCAAACATATCATTGCAGAAGATGTTTAGCCTTTCATTATACAAAATATCTACTACAGTTCATTGACTCCAAATCATTTATTGTGATTTAAGTGAAATGACATTATACATTTTAAAATGAGCAGGTTGGAGAAATTATTAAAGGATAGTGCTTTAAAAATGACACTAGTTTAAAAAAAAAAACGTGTTAACACGTAAATTGCGTGTTAACACGTAAATCACGTGTTAACACGTACCTACGTGTTAACGCGTAATTGCGTGTTAACGCGAAAATTACGTGTTAACACGTAATAACGTGTAAACGCGTTTGTTGCAGACGTTTTGGCCCCAATGGCCTTCCATAGTACAGGTCGCTCACATATCATATGAGAAGCACTTCTCACAAAACAGATGCTTCATACACATAAATACTTCTGTATAATGTTTATTACTAACTTTTCTATGAACATGAGTTGATTATAACTGCAGATCAATGAAACAGCCTACTGTAACGTCTGTAATTATATTAAATAAATAAATAAATGAACATTTATAAACACATACATCCCCTTACAGTCTCCGATATGTTACCAACTACAGAAGAACTACATATAGCAGACATTTTCGTCCGTATTTAGGTTCAAAAGCAACTTTTTTCTTACTCCTACAAACGGCACTAATAATTCACAACAATGCTTTGGATTATTACAAACAGCGGTGACTGCTAGTTGACGTTACACTGTTCCGCCGTCAGATTATGGAGACACAGAATACAGTGAACGCTGCTGGACCTCACTCGCTACTGCTTTTTTTCGCGCGGTCGTCCAAGTGGTTCAGTAGCAGAGCGACATCGCCTCGCAGGCGCAAAGTCCAGCGTTCGAGTCCCGACTGGAGAATTTCTTCCCGCCTGGAATTTGCACATCTTCGCCAGCTTTCATCATCCACCACTCCAAACACACGCTCTAAAGCTCAACCGGGCAAATTCGATTGGATTCTCTCTCTCTCTCTCTCTCTCTCTCTCTCTCTCTCTCTCTCTCTCTCTCTCTCTGTGCGTGTGTTTGTGTGTGTATGTAAAGAAGTAGGCTAAGAGTATGGGTTTTCTGGATTTATTAGTGCCGTTTGTAGGAGTAAGAAGCACAAAGAAGAGTTGTATAATTATTGCTGATCCTGATCGTCCAACACAAGAAATTGTAGAGGATATGAATATCTGAGTAGTGAACGTAAATGAAAGCTGGTGAAGTTGTAGGCAGAGATTGAATAAAAGCCTCCACCCGTACGAGCCAGGGAAACACGTCCATCTCCCAGGGAAACACGTCCATCTCCCATAGTGGCGTACGGGCTTCGGGGGATCGTATGGGAGTGCAGAGCGCCTGTCACCAGCCAGATCAGTCCGTATTAACTAACACACGGACATCTGGGGGACAATACCGGCGCCCCGCCCAAGCCACACCAGGCTCCTCCCACACATCCAATTATTACTTGAAAATCAATAATCTTTTATAGTACGTACATGAAAGTTACTTCTTTTGGACGGTGGCAATTTTTAAACTGCCGCTAATTACTGCCTACATAGAAGAAACACAGGTTTAAGAACAACATGGGGTTGTTTTTACAGTTGAAATGGTTGTTAATTAGCATTTATACTCCTTAAATAGCTAATTGTTCGCATTTCCCACAATGCATTGCGGTAATTAAAACACGATGTGTTATTCTGCGTTCCAAATCAGGATTTTTCTCTACTTTCTCCATGGAAATAATGTGGAGGATACAGAACAATGCATTAGCGTCGGAAGTGTGACTTGGGTTGGAGGGGAAACGTTTGACCAGCATTTAACCCTCCCCCTCCGTTGGCCGTTTGATTGACAGGCGGTCCGGCCAATCACAACGGAGATGTGCTTTTGCCCACCCCCGAGGACTGCTCGAGTGGATTTCTGCAAAGCCGAGCCACTAATAAACTTCGGTAAAATTTCAAAAGTGACTGTTTTCAATTTAATTTTACTGCATTGATAATGTCATTTTTTAAAATTATAATACTTTATTTAAATATACTTAAGCGCTCATTCAGTTGCTCAAACAGCGAGTTGAAGATGACATGACGGGTCAATGGAGGTTTACTGGAAATAAAGTGAACACAGAGGAACAGGTAGGCTCTAGAAATCCACATTTACTTAACAATTAAGACTGCGTTAAGTGGCACTTGACATGATTACATTGAAAAAAAATAAAATAAATGAAAGCCCTGTGTGGGTCACAATGCCAACAACTCCTTCACGCTATCTGAGGTAAAATCCTGAGCTGTTTCTGTACTTTCAGCTTAACTTTATTTTTACATTTAACCGTCTAACTCGACACACAGCACTATAACAATCACTTTATAATGATTTACTACTGCAGTACAGTCTTTCAGAAAGGAGGTTAAGTGAAAACAAACAGTCAACAGAGTAGGTTTCCCATGAAATTTTACCATGGTAACTTGAGGCTCTATGAACCTAACCTGATCCGGAGCGTTTTCTTTAGTAAACCCAGAGTTCTTTCACCCTCCTCCTACTTTTTAAAGCGAAATATAATTAAATGATCTTGATTAAATTAAAATTTAAATCATTAAATCAGTGATGCACTCTGCAGAAATGCTTCTCTTACTGAGTATTTTATTGTATTCCAAATACAATACAAATATTTGACAAATATTGTACAAATATTTATAAATCCTTAAATTAAAGGATTTAATTGCCCTCAAATGTCAAGTTTAATCACACATGACTGTAGGCTGCAGTGGTTTAAGAAGTAAGCTTGGTAATCTTGACTTTTAATACAATTGGATGTGTTCGAGTCCAGCTCTTCTCACTTTTCCTGTCTCAGGTCACAGTAGAATTTATTTTCAATATAAATGAAGTAAATGTTGCAAAAGGGGAATTGCCGAATGAGTGTTTGATAAAGATAAAAGTATAATTGTAATAAACATAGTCATTTACGCTCTCTGCTGTTAATGTACTGTACTTAGATGCAAATAGTATGTGTCTACCAGTGTAAACATACACAGCATCTAGTTATTATAATTGACACTTATTGCCAATATCTGCTACTTTTACATGCTATAGAATACATCTATGTGATACCATAAAAATAAGTTTAATTAATCGTAATACTCATGATGGCATTAGTCGTGGCAGATTCACTGAAAGTTAGCCTAATCAGTGATGACTGAATTAACTCTATTCATCAACTCAACTCAGAGTTCAATTTTAAACTCAAAGCTGGTTGATCATCCTTTTTCAAAGGGACCCCTGGTACTCTTGTTTAGTACTGAAATATTGGTTTAAACAGTGGTGCTTTTGTCTGTTCATGTAACATTATTTCAGTACCCTTTAGATACAACCGTAACATATTATTCAAGCCATCTCCAAGGATTCAGGATCCAGAGATCATCCGTCATGAACAGTGTGTTTCCTGGCAAGCAGTATGAACCAAGTCTCAATATTTTAGTGTTACTAAACTGATTTAAATCTGATTTATATGTTTCAGGCCTCCCGGTTGTCCTGGATGTGAAGAAATGTTGGAAATCTCTTTGTCATTAGCTATGTTTCCATCCACCTAAAATGATGCTTCCTTTGGATTAATCGTGTACAAAAGGTTTGATGGAAACACCAAGATGAGTATGCGCATTTTCAAAATGCAGTCACATACGTGGTAGGATAAACTTTTATCCAATATGAAAAAATGTGCATAAACTATGATTGAAACACATTTATCAAATGAATTCCTGCAAAAAGCCATGGCATGTTGATTGCGTTTGGTCTTCTGAAGTGCAGGTCATTTATTCTAGAAGAAAAAAGGCCCACTGTGCCCTCTCCTACTGCACAAAACTGCATTTTACTCTTTTGATATTTGGCGCCAGTGCATGAGGAAGTGACGATTCTGTTCTCTTTCACTCATTGGATGAAAACGTTGCTTCATTTGCAATTGTTTTATGTGACATGCCAGTTTTGCGCATAGATCTAATTTGCATTTTTGGAAGGAAACATAGCTATTGTTGAAAGATTTAAGGAGCAGTATCCAGTCATACAAGCAGCCCTCCTCCAGAGAAGACACAGGTAATGTACAGAGTTGAACTGGGTTACTGATCGAACTGACCGAACGCATTTAGAACAGTGGTTTTTCAGTTCTGGTCCTGAGATGCACAGCTGTGTTCATTCTGTCTCCTTTAATCTAACTAAATTTAGTTAATAGAGCTCTTTTCTAATCAAAGTTTTGTAAGAGAGATGTGAAAATGTTGTGCTTTGTGTCTCCGTTACTGATACACTCAACAGAATCATTAATGTTAAGTAAATATAAATTGTACAGCACGGTGCTCAGCATAGACAAGTACACCCCTCATAGCTCTTTTTTTATATAAATATTTTCTACTGGATATATTCATATATATATTTTTTTTTTGTGCATATACATTAGATTAGAACTAAGCAGGCGGGCAACGGTCAAACTGGTACAAAGCATGATGGTAATCTAAAGAACATAGATAGAAACAGGCGAATGGTCTGGGCAGGGAGCAAAACAGCATAAACGAACAAAACCCAAATCAAAAACACAGTAAGGTAAAACTAGTCAAAACATAGGAAGATAATGCTTAGAATTGTTCACAGAATAACAAGACTCTGCACTGGATGAGTGTGTGTAAGTTTTATATATAGTCCCAGTAATTAGTTCAACGAGCTTCAGCTGTGTGTGCACAATCAGTGGTAATTTGAAACTGGTGTGTGTGAGATACATGATGGGAATTGTAGTTTGGCAGTTTATGGAAATAGTCTCCAGCGAAGGCAACACTGCTGGTGGGCGATCACAACAACAGTCCAAAAATTAGAGAAACAAAAAACTATACAAAATTGAGTTGAAATTTTGCAGTTTGTAATTTTATTTTGCATAACTTCTTTGAATTTAAACGTATTATCTTTCTATTCCTAAAGATGTTCGGTGACCAAACTCTTATTTTAATAGATATACCTGTTTAATAAAACTCTTGTTTAAATGCACAAAGAATGATTGTCAAGGACAAGAATGAATTTTCTAACTTACTGTACATAATACGGTTGTATTAACTTTATATCAAACAGGCAATGTTTTGATGAAGCTTGAGGAGTTCATCAGTCTGATGGTCTTTCTGGATCTTGCTGTCTTCCGGCTCGTTTCCACTGACTGGTACGGTACGGTACGGTTTGGTACGGGTCACCTTTATCAGGCTTGGTTTCCACTAACAAGGGTACCCTTTTGGTGGGCGTGGTGTATGACAGAAAGTTTCAGTCGACGTCATTCTCGCTCGAGGAAATGTCTAGAGTTGTATAAATATTGCTGATTGTCCAACACATGAGATTGTAGAGGATATGAATAACTGAGTAGTGAACTTAAATGAAAGCTGGTGAAGTTGTAGGCAGAGATTGAATAAAAGCCTCCACCCGTACGCCAGGGAAACACGTCCATCTCCCATTGTGGCGTACGAGCTTGGGGGGATCGTATGGGAGTGCAGAGCGCCTGTCACCAGCCAGATCATCCGTATTCACACATGGAGATCTGGGGGACACCGGCGCCCCGCCCAAGCCACACCAGGCTCCTCCCACACATCCAATTAAAACTTGAAAATCAATAATCTTTTATAGTACGTATACAAGAGTTACTTCTTCTAGACGGTGACATTTTTTAAACTGCCGCTAATTACTGCCTACATAGAAGAAACACAGGTTTAAGAACAACATGGGGTTGTTTTTATGGTTGAAATGGTTGTTAATTAGCGTTCATACTCCCTTAAACAGCAAATAATTTGCATTTCCCACAATGCATTGCAGCAATTAATACACGATGTGTTTTTCTGCATTCCAGACAAATCCAAATCAGGATTTCTCTACTTTCTTCATGAAAATAATATGTGGGATGTTAAACAATGCATTAGCGTCGGAAGTGCGACTCTGGGGTCAGAGGTGAAGCGTTTGACCAGTTTGACCGTTCGTTGGCCGTTTGATTGACAGGCGGTCCGGCCTTATGAAACTGATATAAGGTATATTGAATGAAAAAGTCATTTTTTTTAGGTCTCACAAACTCAAGTGACATCAGTAAATCATCTTAAACTTTGACATATGCTGACTGGAATCTCATTCAGTATCAATTTATTTATCTGTTTTTGTACAACTATTGGGTTTACGGTTTGTGTTTAAGTATTTTTTGGTTCTGCAGACTGTTTCTTCCTAATTTAAAATAGACATTTTGTCATTTAGAGCATAAATTTATACAGCCCAAGCCAACAAAAATTACATTTTCACCCCAAAAATGATTGGATAACTTTCTAGACAACACAATAGTTTTAACTTCAGAACGGTTTGGTGTGATACCCCTGCTTTTCCAATCACAAATAAAACCATCTTTAATTGTTACCAATTGTAATTTTCTGGGGAAAAACACTCTAATGCTCCTCAGTTTGAACATCTTGACCACAATTACTTGCCCAAATTCATCATGTGGCTGATATTTACAGAAACAGACGTACCGAATAAACTGAGCAGTGAGTGTAAATCATCTGTAACATCGGGAAAATAAAAAATACTGACCTCAAGCCTTTTTCCTGGTCTTTCTAAATGAATATATGGTCCCATGTTATATTAGGTGGCCTTAAATAATATGTACTTATTGTGTAAATACATGGTTTTACCTGCATGTAGTTTTGTGTGCAATTAATTTTTGTAATTACATCTTTAATTACACTGTTGTCCATCCTTTACTCCTTAACCCACCCTTAAACCTACCCATAGCACCAAACCTGTCTCTAACCTTACCCGAATCCCACCTCAAGAGCACCAGAAGTGTTCTGCAATACATTATAAACACAGTAAGTACATTGTATTTATTATATGATGCAACTACATTTAAGTTAAGACCCCCTAAAATGAAGTGGGAACGGATGTCTACAGGCCCCTACCTGATGATTAGAGCTATAAAATAGAAAATTATAAAAGGTATAATAAAAAGTCTGATGGGTGATTTGAACTGAAACTTTACAGACACATTTTGGAGACACAAAAGACTTATATTAAATCTGGAAAAAGGGGTAACCTAGGTGCCCTTTAAATGGTAATGTAATTAAATGTATAATAATGTAATACGTTTGTAATATTTGTCATGCCAATTAAGCAATTATTTTAGAAAGAGGGAGGAAGAAAGAAAGAAAGAAAAGACTCCAGCGTATGTTGATTGGTGTTCATTCAAAAGATTCAAAAAGAATCGATTCATGAGACTCTTACGTTCGTTTACCCAACTAACGTTACTGTGGTTGGCGCTGCACAGTTCACTAAAAAAGAACTATGAACCAAGAATGTTTCAAAACTGTTTACGTAAATAAGAATAAAATGTGCTAAAAACGGAGCTGGTAATGAATCTGTTCTCTGTTCCCGACTGACTCTATTCTTGACCTTCTCGTTTCAACGTCAGAGCAGCAGGCGGAGCAGCAAGCAGCCTCACCCTCCCGCACACGCGCAGCATGGACCGCACGCACGCGCATGTCTAAACACTTCGCCATCCCACAGTTGTAGTTACTTAACTGTGAGAGAAACCGGGTGAGCACGTTTGTCACCCCGCTTTGAGAGAACAAATTGTCACTGGCGCAGAGGTACGATATATCCAAGCTAAGTCACAGCATGTTCACGTTAAACGGATAGCATGTTATCTTATGAGTGACACTAACAGGTTATGATGTTTAAACTTTAGCGGCTAGCTGAATGCTCGGGCATGAGTAGGTGTGGCGAGCACGCAAAGAGAGCTTCAGTGCGTGTCCGCGTGCGTTACATTGGACACGATGTTCTAGTAAATGTTGTTGACTTCATGTGTGCAAATATCTCACGCCAGTTGGCACTCTTGGGACATTTGCCTGGCGGAATGTGTGTTGCAGTGGTGTAGGAACTGTCCAGTTTAGAAAGGGTCATTTTGAGAAGAACTTGAGAAACTTTAGATTTGGCTGTGTTGGTGGTGATGATGCATGTGAAAGTACAGCATTATACAGTCAAGGATTTTGTGAAATTATTTCACATAACCGTTTCTGTAAACTGGAAAGAATTTATTAAACTTAGGTGATGTTATGTTTAATTTACAAAATTATGTAAGAAATGTTGCTATTTCTCATTGATGTTAATGCATTACCTAACACCACTTACTAGTGAGAATTTATTATAAAGTCTTACTCTATCTTTTGCAATTTTATTTATTTTAAAATGTATGTGTTGTTAAGCAGTAAACAAAATAATTTAGCGTTCGTATTGCTGTTATACATGTAAGTTAAAATAACCAGTATAATTTACAACCACTATTCATTTTTATAAATTTTATTATTATGATTAAACACTTGGCCGAATGACAGTTGCAAACACTAATGCTCAAAGTTGTGATAAAAGTGAATGGTGAGGCTGTCAGGTTCTTTATGACATCTCATTGTCATTCTCTTGAAGTCATAAGAGTTTATATACACACATACTTGCTAAAAAGAATATAAAAAAAACATATTGCTTTGAAATGAATGTCAGACGATTCTGGTGTTAATTTTGTTTATTTGTTTGCTGTAGAACTTTTGAACACTGTCGTTTGGTCGTGCATGTCTCTGAGAGCCTGACGTTTCTCTTCAATGGCTGCCTCTGGCTCCTCCACCACAGTGCCTGAAGGATTTCACTATGAGACCAAGTATGTCATCCTCAGCTACCTCAGCCTGCCCTCGTCATCAAGATCAAGACCCTCACAGGCGGCAGAGGGTAAGAATTCACAACCACAAATCAACATGTGGTTGAAGATAAATGTCCCATTTTGTGTCTACATTAAGTTATGTTGACAGAACTTTTGAAATAACTTTTGTTAATAAGATATATACATTTAAGGGAAATAATGTTAAATCATCATTAGGCATAACTGATATATTTGTGTAATAGTAAATAACTTAATTATGTTGTACTGTACTTATCAAAATGTTTACAAGAATAACTATTAATGCTGCATTTTGTTCAGTGTTTTTGCTGCATGTAAAGTCTTTTTTATAATTGATTAGTGTTTTGGGGCTGCTCTGAAATATTAAATAGATGGTTGTAATATGTCATCATACGATTCTTGTTTGTTTGGTGTTTTTACATTAACATTTTAATGGGTCTTTCCACTTATGTAAAACAAAGTGTATGATAGTCAACATTTACTGAGAAGAAATCAAGTGAAAAACATTCTAATGAAGATGCATAATTAAGAATAATAATTGTTTTGATGGTCTATTTGCCTTTGACCCACATACAAAATGCCTGTCTGGCAAGAAACATAAGTTTAATTTGATCTCAGGGCAGTGACAGAAGTATGCACTTCGCCTTTATACCAGAAAACAGGAAGCAGTTGTGTATTGTAATGTGGCCAGAAACAGGGGCGTAGCAACCGGGGGGCATCCGTCCCCCTCACTTTTAGAGACAGACCATTTAGAAACAGGTGATTAATAATTATATGAATATATGATCTTATATAGCCGTCCCCCCACTTTTAAAATGTCCGCTACGCCCCTGGCCAGAAATCACATTGTCTCTTCATGTGCATGGGAAATGTATTTGCAATACAGTTTCATGTTGAAGCATTGGAACTAATGCAAAATATCATAGATAAGTGTATTTAAAAGTGTTCAGTGGTTTGAACACAATTTTTTTAATTAAGCTTTAAATGGCTAAATGTAGCACGGAAATTACCTATTGTATGTGCCAGAAATACTGCATTCACGTGCTGTCGGAATGGGCTATATGCACACAGACTTTTCATTTTAACCAGCCAGCCTCCGGTGAACTGTCTTTCCATTATAAAATTGACACGTTCAAGGACTGATTTCTTTAAAAATCAGCAATCTGCCTGAAAGATATACAATATAAAGTGGGTCTCAGACTGGACAAAAAGCACTGCATTAAATTTCATTTTCCCCCACCATGTCTTTAAAATATGATGGCGCTATTGCTTACATGGTCTTTCGTCTCGTTTTACGCTTGAACAACTAAATGAACGCTTAAGTCTATTTAACTGAATGTATTTTAATTACAATATCGATACTGTAAAAGGAACCTTATGAAATTGAAAACACTCACATTAAGCTTTCACCGGAAGTTTATCATTGGCTGAAAAACACTAGCTGTGCGTATCGCCCATTAGCTGCTTCCCAATTCTAAAGTCTGAATCCTGAAATTGTTGCGTTGAAGTGCTTTCAAGAATAGAAGACATTAAGTACACCCGGTTCGTTTGTGTATTTTTCTTGTTGGCAGATATATAAACGTGTTCATTCATTGCACTTGATTTGAAGCTTGTCAACCGTTCTGAAAAATGCTGTGTAAATTATATACAGACCGAATGGTTGATGGCAAGAGAAAGCAATTTGTGTGTTGTTGGAAAGTGTATGTTGGAGATGTTGTCTGTTTTAATATTGAGAGATTTGATTTTACATAAACGAGTGGGAGTTTCAGGGGTGTTGGGCTATTTTGGAGTGCATTCGTTAAACAGGAAAATAGTAGTGTTTGCGGTATATAATTTTGTTTGTGTAAAAACACAACTACAAAAACGTAAGTCTTCACATAATTGTTCATTTCTGTGTTAAGTGTGTGATGAACATTAGACGTGAATGAGAGAACTCTAAAACTTAAAACAAACAAGTCTGACCTTGAAATTTTTTTTAACTTAACACCATTTTTGAAGTTTAAAATGGTGTCAAAATAGACAAGTTAACCACTTTGAATATTGGGGTTCAAAATTTCAAAGCCCCACTAACGAAATATCATAAAATATAACTGTAAATAACATGAAAATTAAATGTGTATCATGTTTTAGAATTTCACATCAAATTAAAGTTGCAAGCAGCGATGAAAGGGGTCTCGCACCCAGGCTCACCGCTGCCTGGTTGACAGAGAACAGTGGATGAGTTATAAGAACTTCCAGGACTTCTAAGAACTTTGTCAAGCCACCATAAACAAACCCTTTGAGGAAAACTCTAGATCTTTGCAGTTTAGCATAGCCGAGGCCTTTAGATTATTCCAAATATTAATGTTGATCTGATAAAATCCGAGGAAGGATTTGTTAAAATACAACACCTGGAAATAGCAAAAACTGGAATTTAAAAATATCTGATTTCCTGTTTGTTTGAGATTTCACTCCAAGATTATTTGTAGGTATTGGCTTGTTTAATGTGTGTGCTAACTTTAGTATGCGTTTGTGAAATATAGCTCGGTGCAACTTCATCAAAATGCATAGTTGGCACTGTCGAGTCATGAAGTCGCCCACTTCTGAAAAATATATAATTTTTGCCACTTCTGGCATGTTTAGACCCTCAAAATTGTGATTGATTTTAGAGAAGAAAAATAAACAGAGCAATTCCAATAGGGCCTTGCACCACCGGTGCTCAGTCCCTAATAAGTAACTTATAAATTGAAAATGAAATTGGTCCTATTAGTGAGCCCTGCAGCACACCACTGTTAATTGTAAATGTGCAATTTGTAGTAGTGGTTTTCCTCTGCAGTCTTTAATAACTGGACATATCACTTCTTCTACTTCTATCCATAGAGTGCCTTTGCTAAGGTTGTGGTTCAAAACTTCCATTACAGTTTCAGTTGCTTGTAGAGTTTGTCCATACTTCGAGGTCAAATTCCTTCTCAAGGAGTTTCCATTTTGAGCATGGACTATAACTCAAAGTGTGGCATACTGTAGTGCAATTTGATTGAAAAATGCCTGCAGGTATTGCAAGTAATGTATTAACAAATCCTTCAACGTCTATGCTCACATGGCAGTCCATATAAGGTTGGAAAATTCGGTCCAGTTATGCTTCAATCTGTTGACCAATTCTCACTGTATGCTTTTTTTAGAAGACTCTATATGAGGCTGATTTTTATGTACAGTATATTGACCTCTTAGCACATGCATGAATTTATTCGTTTTATTCATCCATAGACTCTTAAGTCTTTGTGGACTTCAGAAAGTGAGCATACAGAATGTCATTGAGAGTTAATATGGTTGACTTTAACACAGAGGACGGTATGGGCTTAAGCTGTCTGTTGGAGATTTTGGAGCCTTGGGCACATCAGCGGTTCAATGAGGAATGTCCTGCTCTGGTTTTCATTCAGTCAGCTTTGAAAGTAGCTTCTGATCCCTCTTTCCAGTCGACCCGCTCTGCACTCTGACAGACTGTCATGTGCGATCAGCGTTGCCTTGTTCACATGCCACTGGTTCCGAGTGAAGCGCAAACCTGACCAAAGCCAAACCGAGCCTGGGAAAAGTCAGCATGAGCTCCTGACTACTATTGTAATGTTGTAATGCTTTATTATTAATCGTGTGGTTGTTCTATACACACTGACGCTGTTGCTCTCTCTCTGTAAATGTGTCCCATGCTAATATTTCATCTTTTGTAGTCATTTTGTGGTTTGGAGAGCTGAGCGTTGAAGCTGCTGGTCTCTGAAAGCCTGACCTGCACGAAGACTAAATAATTCACTGTTGTGTGAATGAACAGCCTCCCAATGGTTTATGGTGTTACAGAAAAGCCAGTTGTGTTACAGATACTGTATTGCAGAATAATTTTTATGTAGTATTAAAATGTAATGTAGTAAATTGTAATAACGTATTAGCATTGAGAATAAGAGGATAAAATGCAAAAGGACCATTAACTGAAATGCCTATACATGAGAATTTTGAAGAAATGAATTCCGGATGTGAGGTTGTGTTCACATTTCATCACATTAGTCCTGTGGAAATGTTATTAGTTTCTTTTATTCATTCTTGTTTGTGTAATATGAGATGCTGTGGATGCTAATATTTCATGCACAGTTAACATTGCGGCACTTCTGATTTGTAAACGTTAATATGGCCTTCCTTGGTGATGAAAACAGCTTCTGGATGGTTTAAATGCTTAAAAGTGTATTTGAGTTACACCAGGGGTGCTTTAGAGATTTGGGGACCCTAAGCAGTTACAGCCATGGGGCTCAACAGTCCTAAAACCAAACCATTTGTAGTTTTATAAATTATATATTTATTTATTTAGCATTTTTCTTATATCACTGGATTTTCTTTACCATGTTTTATCTAAATGAAATCTCTATATTGTTAATGATTTTTCTTAAAATGAATTCAGAAGTAAACAAATGAATATAGTAATGAATAAAACAATAAATTTTTTAAAAACTGAATCTTTACCTGACTTGACTGCTTCATGATTGGGGGTGTAAGATAAATTAGCGTAAATGTTATAATTACGTTAAAATTGAATTTGTTAGACCCTCACCACACAAAATATGATAGAAAATGATGTTATGTGTATAATTTTTATTTCTAGGTATTTATTAGGGGTTCCAAATTTCCTGGGGCCCTAAGCAGCTGCTTACTTCGCTTATTAGTTAAATCTGCCCCTGAGTTACACTCCAATATTTTTGGCTCACATCAGCTTTTTTAAGCTTCATCGGTCATGCAGGAAATTATTTTACTGAAGGTTATGATATCGGGAGTTTCCAGGCAGGTTTTGTGCTTTTGCTAATATTTTTATGTCAAATAATCATTATTCATGCTTACAGTTAGCAATACTGATGAATATTGGTAATAATGGGTACATTTGTGTTATGTTTGGGTTTTTTTTATGCTATTTATAAAATGGATAACAATGTAAATTCACATTTGACACATCAGACAAAAATTAGTTTTTTAAGCTTGGAAAAAATGTAATAGTTTTACATTCAGATCTCTTTTTTTCTACTTCACATTAGCAAAACAATAACCATCATATATTTTTTACCAAGATTTACAGAAGATACCAACTAAAATGTCAGTTGTTTATACACCAAAATGACTCGTATTATGACATGATTTTAAAGTAAATTGTTTAATTAACAGTTTAACCTCTAATTAACTGCGTATTTGGGACAGAAATCCCTTTGTTTGTTTCAGTTTTAAATAAAAATGATCAGACTTTACTCTTTAAATATAGCCAACTATAACAACCAACACTGATTTGACCGCATTTATTTGCCAATAAAGCAAATATACTTTTAAACTAAAGCTAAACTTAGGTAAGCTTTAGGTAAAACTAATTTTGGGGTCATTACACTGAATGACACTTTTGTGGTTTGGAACATTCATTCATTTTTCTTCAGTTTGGTCCCTTTATTCATCAGGTGTTGCCACAGCGGAATGACCCGCCAACTTATCCAGCATATGTTTTACACAGCGGATGCCTTTCCAGCTGCCACCCTGTACTGAGAAACATCTTCACACACTCATACACTACGGCCAATTTAGTTTATTCAATCACCTTTGGTGCATGTCTTTGGACTGTGGGGGAAAGCGGAGCACCCAGAGGGAACCCCCGCCAACACGGGGAGAACTTAAAAACTCCACACAGAAATGCCAACTAGCCCAGCCGGGACTCAAACCAGTGACCTTCTTGCTGTGCAGTGCTGACCACTGAGCCACAGTGTCACCAGTTTGGAACATTATTTGACCCATATTCTAATATTTTATGGTATCTATATTAAAAATTAAGTAGTCAGTATTTAAAATCAATATTTAAAATCACTTTTGTTTTATTTCATGCAAACATCAAAATGGAATGACATATCGTATACAGTATATTTTCTGGCACTAGGAATAGTAAAAATGAATAATCAGCAAACTCATCTTTTTTAAAAAAATAAAATAAAGAATTAAATAGGAAAAGTGTGTGTATCATCTCTTATTGAAATATGAAGTTCTTATCATGTCATTTTATGTTTGTATATTGATCTTGCCATGAAATAGTGATTAAGTTGCTGATGTGGCAATAAATAAATGCATATTAAAATGGGAAAAGTGCATAACAATGGCCACGTATGACTGGATAAACGAGGAGTCAAGAGAGAAGTTAGAGTAATTCATAACCTGCATATATAGTAACTGAGTTGGATTTTGGTGGGGGCAAAACAATTTTGTAATAAATAAATGTTATTATTCTGTGCAGGAGAGAGCCATTCTACACAGGAAGTGGAAAGAGAGAGGAACAGCAGCCTGAAGAAACAGATTGAAAATGAAATGAAGCAGCTGGAAGAGGAAATTGCGGCCTGTAAGATTTCTTTGTTTTGTTTCTTATTGTTATTACAGTGCATTTTCCTAATAAAATAAATCTGGAATATCTAAAGTCATCTGGCTTTCTCTCTTATTTTTCAGCCTTTTCCAGGACCGGTTTTGATCAGCACACATCCCCAGTGTTCAGTCCAGCCAATCCAGAGAGCTCCATAGAGGACAGTCTGGCAGTATTGGGGGACCGCGTCTCTCGAGACCTGGACACACATCTGTTCTCTGCCACTCACACGCTTCTGAGCAGGTCGTTTAAAAAGTCCAGTGAAAATTCCCTGGCTATTTTAGTCTTTGGAAAACAAAATCTAGCAAATGAAGCCTTATTGGCAGAGGTCTATACCAGAAAAATGCATTGTGTAAACAGCCTGCTCACAGTTATGAGTTATAGGACACGTTAAGTGAGTTCTAATGACTATTCTTGACATTTAACTTAAATATTGACTGAAAACTTTCAACATATGTCATCTTGATGTTTTTGGAAGACCCAAATACAGAGAAATGTCCTAACTGGTGATTATGTATGTGTCTCATGCAGTGACTTG
The DNA here is from genome assembly GCF_903798145.1 of Danio aesculapii. Lineage (NCBI taxonomy): Eukaryota > Metazoa > Chordata > Actinopteri > Cypriniformes > Danionidae > Danio > Danio aesculapii. The sequence continues at coordinate 47,260,107 of NC_079452.1, read as the reverse complement.
AACTTCGAATGCTTCAGAGCAGCGGTGGACGAGGTTTCCTCTCATGTTCAAGGAGGATGGAGCAAGGTAGATCAAAACACTTCAGTGTAGCCACACACACAATACACCCTGAAGAGATTGTCTTCATAAGTCCTTAATTTTTGCATTCCGTCACTGTGTTGTTCTGTTTAGGTGTTGGTACCTTTAGTATTGTTACAAGCCCTGCAGGCCAAGGGTCAATCGCTAGAAGCTCTGCTCCAGTATGGTTTGCGTTACCTTGAAGAATCACAGGCAGACTTCATCATTCAGCAGGGAGGATGGGTAAGTGACTTATATAGTTGGAGACTAAATGATTAGCCCTCCTGTGCTATTTGAAGTCAAATATTTCCCAAGTGATGTTTAACAGCCATATTTCCTACTATACTTTTCTTCTGAAGAAAGTTTTATTTCTTTTAATTTGGCTGGAATAAAAATATAAATACCTCTGTTCGTGTGGGTTTCCTCCGGGTGCTCCAGTTTTCCCCACAAGTCCTAAGACATGTGGTACATGTGAATTGGGTAAGCTAAAATTCTACGTAGTGTATGTGTGTGAATGAGAGTGTATGGGTGTTTCCCAGTGATTGGTTGCAGCTAAAAGGGCATCTGCTGCGTAAAACATGCTGGATAAGTTGTCGGTTCATTCCTCTGTGGCGACCCCAGATTAATAAAGAGACTAAGCCAAAAAGAAAATGAATAAATGAATTAAAAATATAAATACACCAGCTAGTGAAGTGCTATGCAGGTAAACCTCACTCCTCTGACCTCTAAAGGTGCTCTAGCAACAGACGCTATGGCCATGGTCTTTAGCCTCCTTGTTAGAGCAACCGACTCCCATGCAAAGAATTACTGGTTCGATCCCAGCTCAGACCGGCTTGGGTGCAGTAGGACCTTTAGGTTACATATATAATTGGCTACAAACCAAATCACTGTTGTCCAATGACTTTTAAATGATTGACTTAACTTACCTAGTTAACCTAACAACCTAGTCAGACCTTTTAAAGTGCACTATAAGCGGAGTATCTTGCAAAATAACTAGAAAAATATTGTGTACTGTTGTAATGGTTAAAACAAAGAAATTACTTATGAAAACTGTTATATCTCCACTAAACAGCACTTGAGAAATATTTGGAAAATAATAAAACCATTTCATAAAAGGGCTAATAATTTTGACTTCAACTATATATGTGTGGCATAATATAGATAGGATTGTATATTGTATGATCAAGTGTTATATCACCTACAGTAGTTCTGTTTAATTATGACAAAGTTGATTGTTTTTAGCCTTTATAATTATACACAGAAACTAGAGGATGACACTTTTATGTTTCACTTCACTTTTATGCACGCGTTTACAAACTTCCCCTAGCACATTGCCACCGTTTTGAAGTGTTAAGAGGTATTTAAGGTATTTTTTAAGAGGGTACTGGTGCAGTGTAAGCAGTAACATGCCGATCAAAGAGAAATGAAGTAAGAGAGGGAAGAGTGCAATAAAGAGAAGTAAAACACATGTCTGGGACATGAAAACAGGAGTTATTGAGGGGAAAGCTATTTCTGGATTTAACGTAATTTGCACACACAAATGTAAATAAAATGTACTCACTAAGGATGCACTGATACCATTTTTTATTGGAACCGATCTGATCCTAATACTAGCAAATCTGTAATAGGCTACCACTACTGACTCTGATCATTTGAAAAATAACCAGCCTTTTAGCAAAGCCTGATAATTTCCTGCAGGTTTGAAGCAGACTAAATTAAACCATGTGAGGCCAGTTTTACTTAATAAACTTTCCATTACCTAAACTCGCCGTGAGTGAGATGAAGAAACTGAAAGCATGTCTGAAATTATCTTTTGTCTGAAAAATTATCTTTTTGAAACAAATTTCACTTGGTATAATTTGTTGGTTATTTTAATTTGTTATTTTATTTGGTCAGTTGTCTACAAAATAAACAAGATTTGAGGTGAAGTTCGAAACAAGGTTCGTTTATATGCTTCAGTGCACAAACTAACAAACTGGTCTGTTGAACAAAAATGGTTTATTTCATATAAATAAAATTGCAGTGAAATAATTACAGTTTTAGAGTAGCCTATATTAGGCTAAATAATTTTCTGTTAATGACAATCCATATGTGCCCATCAGTTTCACATATATTAATTTATTTAACTACTCTGACCACAATGAGCCAGGCTTTACAAACAATACGCAGCACTGAAAGTATTCCCCTCAGAAGAATAAACTCAGTCGGAAGGATGAGAGAACAGAAACTTATTGTGAGAATAATTTTACGGAGCGCCGCATGTCATGTCTGCGCAGTCGGTGTGTGAATGAAGCACTTGATACATCAGTGAGACACAGCACGCAGCCCTCCGGTATCTGTGGACACTTCCAAAACAGCAGCACAAAGGGAAGAAATGAGTGAGTTGAGGATCTGTCCAATGTTTTATTAAGTCTTTTCTAATTTAAAGTTTAAGGTAGGCCCACTTTGTGTGTGAAGAGCTGGTAATAACCTTCTCCACTCCAGTGTTGCGAATGCAATCTGCTGATCTAACAGACACAGTGCAACATGATTTAGAAACAGCAATGAACTCCATGTTGCAGGTCAAAATGAACGCATTTAGTGCAAAACCAAATCCATTTTTCCAGTGATTATTAAAACTAGCAGGAACAATTAGTCTTGGAGAATGGAGAATTGACATGTGCGGCGGTGGAAATTGCTGAACTGACCATGAATTTAACCACTTGAAAATTCATCTGTGCCTCACATTAAACTATTGAATGGCTTCAGAACATTTGGGATATAGTAGGCCTACATGACAACTTTTCAGTGCCTTGTAATAACCGGATTTGGATTGGTACAAGCTGGCTAATACACAATCCAGCAAAAATATGCGGTATCGAACTGATATCCGATCGAAGTATCGGGATCAGTGTATCCCTAGTACTCACATAAATGTACTCACTGTTTACTCACCTTCAAATGGTTCCAAACCTTTGAATCTCTTTTTTCTGTTGAATGCAAAAGATGAAATTTTAAAATAATATTGAGAACTGAAAGCCATTGACTTGCATAGTAGGAAAAATAACATGGAAGTCTGTGTGCTAACAGTTAGCAACATTCGTCAAAATATCTTCCTTTCTGTTCAACAGAAGAAAGAAACTAATTTACAGTAATTGGAGGCTGAGTAAATAATAACAGAATTTTCATCTTTGGAAGAACTATCCCTTTAATAAGGAAATTTAGAAGTTTGACAAGGCTCCCTGACTGAGAACCACTGCCCGAAATTTACCAAAGGAAAAAGTGGAGTGACCTTTCGCTGTGTTTTTCAAGACACTTGTCAGAAGAGGGAGCCAGAGCTGTGCACATATTTTATTAGATGGTATTAAATATTTCAGCTGCTGGTGGATAATAACAATGAAAGCAGCACAGTGTGTGTTGACAAACAATACTTTATTTCAAATGTGTCCTCAAAGTTCCCTTTGAAAACCAAATACCATGCAATTCATGCAACCCAGTTAGTTTTTAAACATTCTTCTGCTATATAATAAGGAAGACAGCCAAGTCTTATGTTTTCTGTACAGTTTCACCTTTCCTTATCCATTTATGCACAATGCTTTGTTTTTATGGTTCTTCTGTCTGATGATAGTGAGCACACATACGTCATATTATTAAAAGGTCAGGTCATAATAAGGAATTGCTCTTTAACTTAACGTTTTGCATAATGTGCACACTCTTCCCGCTCAGCTAATCGCAATGACTATTACATAATTTGATAGTTCAAACTGAAGATTGCTCATTTCGGAAGGCTATCTTTCCCTCATGTAAATGTTTTATGGGAGTTTTATTCTTCACATGTCAGATGATGTTATAAAGCTCGAAGAAGGTCTTGTTTGTTTATGACGTCCTATATAGGTCACACTGTATTTGAGATGAAAGCCTCAGTTCATGCATTGCGTATGGCAGCTGAAGAAATCAGTCAGAAGGATTAATTTAATTAGAGCACCGCTGGCACTCATGCGGGGAGGAGGGGAGTTCATTGTTTTATTCTGACGCTCAGGACCACATTCCAGTGATGGAGCGACAGCTTTGGCATAGATGATACGGGACAGTTTGAATGCTGGAGGGAGGAGTCTGACAAGGAGGAGGAGAACGTGCGCAAACAGACCAGACCTCCTGCTCCTGCAGACTTCCAGCCCCATTACTCCTGACAGCAACCTTTATCCTAACTAGATTCTCTCTCCGCCACTCATTCGCTTTATTTGCTGGAGTTCTGCGCACTCAGGAGAGCAACACGGGCAGGTAGGACAGCTGCTTTGCTTTAATGCTCCAGACCAGGTCAGAGCATATTTTATAATCCATTTGCAAAACGGTGTTTTGGATTTGGGTCATGCTCTCCATCACTTTATCTAACTGAGCCAAATTGGAAATTGCTAAAATAACCAACACTTTAATTTAGAAAGGACACTCTCAAGAGGCCCTGGTATGTAAATAGGTCAGTCAGAGAATATTCAATTTAATGTTTAACCTATTTTAGTGTATAAATGACCACATTTGGAGTGTCTGTTCTGCTTTTGAACAAATATGATTCAATCATTTGATTTTTGCACACTTGCAGAAGAACTGGAATCACTTTATTCTAGGCCTCGATTGCGAAACACGCTTGCAGAAGCATTCTTGCATAAATCATAGCATTAATTCAGTTTGAGTTGTTTGAATGGGTAGTTTATGCTGGAAATAAATTGTTTCATAAATGAAATTCAGTGTTATAATTCCAAACTTTCTGATCTTCTGGGGACATTTTTGTTCCCATGATGAATTAAGCTTCTAAATATATAAAGTAAATGATGTTTAGCTTTCTAAGGGTTGTGGTTAGAGGATTGAGTATACATTTTGTGGAGTATAAAAGTTATAAAATCAATGGATTCCCCCATAAAACATGGAAGCTTAGCATGTGTGCCAGTTCTGCACAACCCACAGCCATTTTGACAGCTAAAATACGTCATCAAGGACATGTTTTCAGCCGAATCATTCTGTCTGCTCTGATCATGATCAACTCTCGCAGGTCAAGGAGTGAACCGTTCATTACACCCCACCAGAAGAGCTCCAGATACCCGATACTGTATGTGGGACATTGCGAGTATGATTCTCTGCGTGTGCCCCTGTCAGATCTGTGCACAACACAAAGTTGACCTTCAGGGTCTCTGCATCACATGGCACAGCGTTTTCAAGATGGCTTGATGTGATGTAATTTGACTCCTGTTATGTTGGTAGAGACAAACCACAGCAGAGCGGCCTGTCTGTATATCAGTAGGTGTTGAGAGCAGAGCTCCAGCCACGTCAGGACGCATCACGTCGCTCAGTCCGGCCGCTTACGTAACCGTGTTTCACAGGCGATGTGCTGCTCTCATCACACAAGCAGAGGCCATACGCCACCCCCGCATACTCCAGCATAGAGGAAGAACAGAAATAAATCTGATAAATCCTCATGTGAAGTCAAAGCTGTTCTAGTTCCAGCCTCAAAACTAGTCAAAGGGCTAGTTGAGATGCTTGACTTCCTATCGGAGGTTGAGACAAATCTTTCACACTAGGTTTCCAAATTGACAATATTTACTTTGCATGCACTTTACTTTGACAATATTAAATATTCAGATCTGTACATTTAGGATGTTGATGTTTTGGGTCAGACCAATGGGGAATGACAGTGTTGTGTTTATTAATGATTGAGCAGGCTTTTGCATGAGTTTCCTGAAACATGTAGCAGGATATAGTGAGTAATCTGGTGCTTTTCATGAGCACACAATGTTCAGCGTTCAAGGGACTGTTCAACCAAAAATGAAAATGTACAAACAGCTTACTCACCGTCAAGTTTTTCCAAACCTTTATGAGTTTCTTTCTTCTGTTCAATGCAAAAGAAGAGATTTTGATGAATGTTGGAAACTGGTAGCCATTGATAATTATAGAAAGTGAAAAAAATGCTACCAGTTTAAAACATTCTTCAAAATATTTTCTTTAGCTTTCAACAGAAGAAGGAAACTTGTCAGTTTTGGAGCAAGTGGAGGGTGAGAAAAGAATTCAATGTGTTATTTGCCGTTCCCTCAGTAGACGTGTTTGTCTTTGGTGTGGATCTCTTACTGATGACTAACTTCAAGTGTGTGAAAAACAATGTCTAGTGCTAAGGAACCAAAAGTAGGGCCTGTAGGCCATAGTTGGCCCATTGTAACCTTTAATTTGGCCCACCATCCCATCTGAGTATGAGTATGATAGAGAAGGTTGGGGCGAATACCTTTAACGCTGAAATCTGCATTTCTAATTGCTGAGCTAAAAAAACGCAAACTGAAATTAAATATTTTAAATGAATCAGATTTTTTTTTAAGAGTGTAAATACTTTCACTCGACGGATAGAAGACTATGCAGAAGACATTGGCGAGCAAATCAAGGCAAAAACTAGTGTAATTCTGTTATAAATTAGATTTAGTTTTTACTGTAATAAGTTCTTTATAAAATGTTTAAAAAAAAGTACTGTATTAGTTAATATAATGCAATGTTTTCCAGTCATTTTAAGCAATAATAAATAAATAAAGTTAAATAAACTAGGGAATTCCCTGATAAATTAAAAAATTGCCTGCGACAACTATATTTACCTTCAGCCCATTAGCGCCAATCAAGTTTGGTTTTTGGCCTTTCATAAGAAAGTTTGGGCACCCTTAGTCTAGTGTCTACAGTGATTTACTCAGAGTATGTCAGCATTCACATTTCTGTACATGTCAAAAATTACAGTAAAAACATTTTAAATGTCACAAAGTTAATCTCTTCCAAAACAAAAAAAGTAGTTTCGTTTAACATTTAGTTCATATTCAAATCCTAAAAAAATACTATAGTTCATTTTGAAAATTAATTCATTCATTTTCTTTTCGGCTTAGTCCCTTTATTAATCCGGGGTCGCCACAGCAGAATGAACCGCCAACTTATCCAGCACATGTTTTACGCAGCGGATGCCCTTCCATCTCTGGGAAACATCCATACACACTCACTCATACACTATGGACAATTTAGCCTTACCAAATCACCTGTACCACATGTCTTTGGACTGTGGGGGAAACCGGAGCACCCGGAGACGCAGGGAGAACATGCAAACTCCACACAGAAACGGCAGCTGTCCCAGCCGAGTCTCGAACCAGCAACCTTCTTGCTGTGAGGCGACAGCACTACCTACTGCGCCACTGCATCGCCTAATTTTGAAAATGAAGTGTATAATATAAAAGTGTTTTGAAAAGTAGGATAGTTTATGGACAGATTGTATGCACCCCTTCAACATTGTGTTCTCATATGATTGTGAAAGTGTTTACGTGGGTTTTAGTCTTCAGGTGATAGTAGGTACTTTGTGTGAACAGTGTTGCACAGGTTCCTGTCGTTCACCACAGAGGAAACGCCCTACAGCATAACTTTATCATAAGACAGACTCTGCACAGGACAGCAAGCCTAATCTTGCAGACAAAAACTATCTTACTTCACAATTTCAGAAAGGAATTCTCAGTTCAGACGTTGTGTATGTGGTTAATGAATTTACTTATTAATGATTAAGGTTATAGAGGTAAACAAGAGAATGTAACATTTAATATGACCATATATTTTAGGTTGATTCCATTACATTTAGGGGACAAGCACCGTATGACATCATTTTCCGCCATGAAATTTTTTTTGCTGTTTCGAATTTTTCGTAAAAAATATGTGAACAAACTCATCCTAGGTCGTTTATCTGATTTTCACCAACATTGAATCACATGATCTACAGACCATGCTGACCAAAAGTTATTGAATTCAAGTTGATTAGACGAACGGTTTTCAATTAACTTGCAAATAAATTTAATGAAGAGCTTGCAAAAATTCATTTAAGGTGTAATCTCTGTAACGCATTGACGTATTCATACCAAACTTGGTATGTGTTGTCACAACCATAGTCTGAAGTTAGCTGTAGCGTTTTGGTGCACTTCCCCCTAGTGGTCCAGAGATACCAAAAATTGCTTTTTTTTTTTTTTTCTTTTAAATTCTCAACCCTTGGTCCAAAATTCATGAAAGTCTTTACATCTGGCAGAGCATGCTGAGTCGAATGATGTCTTATTTACCCAGGTCAGCCATTTTGCCTTCTGCCATTTTGAATTATGTCAAAAATTGCTATATTTAACGGACACATTGGCTAATTGTTATGAAAGTTGGTGTGTGTCTTCGGGACTGTGCCCTGAAGGTGCTCAAAAAGTTTCATGGCAGTGCCACCTTTTGGTCAAATGTTATAATGATATTTTTTAAAATGCTAATAACTTTTGACTAATTTTGCCTATTGTTATGAAACTTGTCTTGATCCATTCCTTGGGTTGTCCTGAAAATATCGATTCCAATTATGCTTTAATTAACTGAACTACCTGTCCAACACTTTTTCAAATGACTTTTCAATAGTTTAGACTGTTGTCATGAGACTGGTCTTGCAGATTCCTTGTATCATTGATATGTGGTCATTGGTATAAGTTATTCCCTAATTTACACAACTTCCTTTCTACCTTCTTGAATCAGTTTGAAAATCTGTTGTTTTGAACTCTCCATAGATTGTTAGTCCATTTTCCACCTAATTTGGCTCAGACCATGCTGCCAAAAAGTTGTAGAATTTCCCAGTTGCTCTGTAGCTTGTTGCCATGCTTGTTTATGATGTGGCCGCTGGGCTGCTTGGCCCTAATAATTGCTGATTGCAGCTATATTTTTCTGTGATGCTGTCACTAATGGGTGTCTTTGTTAGCACAGATTATTTTGTGTAAGTTTAGTTATGTGCCTTGCTACATATTGTTTATTATTTCATACATAAGTATGGCACCAATATATAAAAAAATATTTTATTTGCAATAAAACAATTAAAAGTATTTTTTTTCGGCTTAGTCTCTTTATTAATCTGGGGTTGCCACAGCGGAATGAACCGCCAATTTATCCAGCATATGTTTTACGTGGCATATGCCCTTCCAGCTGCAACTTATCACTGGGAAACATCCATACACATTCATTCACACACATACACTACGGACAATTTAGCTTACCCAATTCACTTATACCGCATGTCTTTGGACTGTGGGGGAAACCAGAGCACCCGGAGGAAACCCACGCAAACGCAGGGAGAACATGCAAACTCCACACAGGAATGCCAACTGTCCCAGCCATGGCTCAAACCAGCGACCTTCTTGCTGTGAGGTGACAGCACTACCTACTGCGTCACCGGCATAATTTCAATCCCTATAACCCAACCTCAGAACCATTCAAATACAGTGTTGGTAGCATTATCTGATGGGTAGGATAAAATGTCAGGACACCAGTCAGAATCAACCTTTAGAAGATTCTCTTTTTCCATGCGGATTTTATATAAATGTAACTTTTATCTGCATATTTTGCATATTGATTATAGTTAGCTGGGTTATTTTCCAAACTCTTTACTTTACACGTGACTCAAACACTTATATATGACTATTATCCAAATGAGAGATTGTAAGCAATATAAAAATACAGTGTCAGATTCTGCTGGTCTTCTCTCTGTCATCCATCAGATGTTATGCCAGATGCTGGGCTTTTTGTGCGAGGCAGGATTACATGTGAGACTAGATGCACATGCACAGTGGAGAGTGGATTACTGGAATATCTATAAGAGCAGAAAGGTCACAGGGAGCACAGAAAGTGTCCTTTATGATGAGCAAGCAAAGGCCTGTAGTTGCAGTTTGCTTAATGCAAATGAGCAGACACATTCAAACGGTCTCGTTTTGAACGCTTGACCTAGTTTAGGCTAACATTCATAAAACCGATGCATACGCAGATATAACAGCCTGTTGCTTATGTCGTGGGTGTGAATTAGACAACCACAACAGTTCCTGTGTATAGTGCTCTCTTGTCTAGCTAGTGTTTGTGTGCGTGTTTTTTATAGTTTCATTTCACAAGAACTCACTTGGCAATACTTGGCCATTGCTAAAATGACATTTAGTTGGATAAGATGGCATATTATTGTTTCTAACTGTTCATCATTGGTACTTTGCATTTTAAAGCTAATTTTGTTTAGAAAGAAAGCTGTATTACACTCACACTCCACAAGGTGGCATAATAAAAAAGCTTAAAGTCCTGGTAAATTTCACTTGCTGTGCTATACTTTTGAAATATATACTTGTGATAATAGTTTAGGGTTAATATTTTCTTCTCCTGTTAAGAAAAGAACGGGCTGTGCTCTTTAGTAGATTGAGTCTTAAGTCTTTATTGTAACTCATGCTTTTAACCACATTCTCATGCTTATCAGTCAATCTCTTTGCAGACAGGAGCAGGCATAGCATAAAACGTACAGTTTAAAAGAAATATCAAGCAGGTGTTTGTGCGACTAAGAGACCACATGAGATTGATTGAAGTAAATGCGTACATTGTTTTTGACCACAGTTTGGCAGTGTGAAACCATAGGATGTATTCTTGTGACTCCTCATGTTGCTATGAGTTGAGTTGTTTATTTTATTATTGACTCTAAAGATGCTTTTGTTTGATAGGGTAACTTTGTTTCTGTTATGTTATGTTAGCAGCAGTTATGTTTTGTATATTTATCTGTTTGTCAACCTGGATGTCTAACTGCCTGATTAACTACCAGTCTACCTACCTGTTTATTAGCGCTGTGGCAAAATAATAATTTGGTTCTGAGCTTAGCTTTTAAAAGCACATGCTACTCTAAGCTAGTTTTTAAATGTACACTAAAATGCTCATGATGGAGTCATTTAAGTTGGCTTTTGTGTAACAAAATGAATCTACACACAGCTCACTATGAACTCTTGTGATTTGCTTTAAACCATAGGTCTCAAACTGGATTCCTGGAGGGCCGCAGCTCTGCAGTTTTGCTCCAACCCTAATCAAACACAGCTAATTTAACTAATCAAGGTGTTTAAGACTACTAGAGACTATTAAGCAGGTGTGAGTTGGAGGTGGTTGAAGCTAAACTATGCAGCACTGCGGCCCTCCAGGAATTGAGTTTGAGACCATTGCTTTGAACTTTGTGAAGTTTCACAAACTAATTTCGAGAGGAGCATGTGATATGACTGATCGCGGCTGGTCTCCCATCTGTAATCATTAGTAAGCCAATCAGATTAATCCAAACTCACTATAAGTAGCCTGTCTAGTGTTACGCCCTTATTTTAGTTTTTTGAAGACCCCCCTCCACCCCAGCTCCCCCATTCCTCCTTTACCAGGGGGACCTCTCGAGAACTACCTTATCTCGAACCCCCTTACATGCTCATTGACCAGGCGGGAGCCCTGGACTCAATTATCTCTGAGCTCAGGGTTCTCTCTCGGGACAGCATGCCAAACCTGCTAGTATTATCAAGCAATATTTAAGTGCGAACTCTTGAACTTAACTTGTATTAAAGGGTTAGGGTTTGGTCGAACTGCTGACATATACCTTAGATAGCCTATGCTTTGTTTTAAACAGAGGAAGTCATACAGTGCTCAGAATATTTGAGTACACCCCCCACAAATCTCTCATTTAAATTAATATTTTCTATAGGATGCTTTACAATATTTTAGTTGTGCTAGAGTTAGTTTGTGCTTAGTTTTAGTACTAAAGCCAAATCTGGAGCATAACTAACAAAACTTATGATAACGGTCCAGAAATTAGTAGCTCAAATTTATATGTCAGGGAAAAATATTAAGTTCAAATTTTTAAAAATAGCAAAATTCAAGAGAAACAAAAAAAATGTACAATTTTGTTGAAATGTTGAAAACAATTACAATATTTTGCTTGAATTTAATCATATTATCTTTTCAATCTCTAAAGCTGTTCTGACTAAAATATTATTATAGTAAATATATCTGTTTAATAAATCTGTTTTGTTCAAATGCACCTATATATTACCCATATTCACTGAGAAATGGATAAAAATACTAATTTTCAAAATGGGGTGTACTCGTATATGCTAAGCAGAGTACTTCTGCATGCGTGCCCTATACTGACATTGTAGAGAAGAAACTGTTGAAGAAGTCATTATTTTTGTTTTATGTGTACTCTTGTAGCTTCAAAATATTCCGATTGAACCACTGAAGCCGCGTAGATCTTTTTGACACCTTTCTGGACATTTAACAAGTTGGGACCATTGCTGTCTATGGAGGATGAGAGAGCTCTCGGATTCTCCAAAATATCTTAACTTGTGTTAAGAGGATGAACAAAGGTCTCTGGGGTTTGGAACAACATAAATGCGAATAATTATTGACCGAATTTGTTTTTGGATGAACCATCCCTTTAATGATTATTTTAGGTTCGGGTGCTGTGTGAGGAGTATAGCTGTTTGTAAAGGATACAGTACCATATGTTGGTAAATACTCTGAGTCTATGCAGAATCCATTTTTTTGCCACAGCACTGCTGTTTACCTAGCGGTCTCTCTGTCTATCTTCCTGTCTGTCTATTTGAAGCAGCTGATTGCTATTTCTCTGCATGTTCTAGGGCACAGTGTTCAGCCTGGATGAAGCGGAGGATCCTGGCGTGATCATAGCCGAGGACAGTAACGACATCTACATCCTGTCAGGTGAACAGGCCTCAGATCAGCTCAGCCCTCCTGCTTCACTGCTGACTCTCGGAGACAGTATTGAACCAGCTTCCTGGCAGACGGAGAGTCTTCCAGTGTCTCTGACTGGACACGAATCTTGGGCGCAGGTCAGCATGATGGACCCAGAAGACGTCAAGAGTCTGGACAGCGCCGAGGGAGTGGCGTTGGCTGAGGAGCAGAGCGAGAACAACTCCTCGAACTCTGACATAGTGCATGTGGAGCGTGAAGATGCTGAGCTGCTGGAAGAAGCTGGAGAGACTGTGGAAGAAGGAGAGCTACAGAGTAGCGTACTCAGTGTTCTGGGAAGTGAAAGCGAGCTCGCTGCTGTCCGAGAACAAGAGCCTGCTGCATCTGAGCTGCTTGCAGAACCGGCGGTGATGGAGATTCCTCCTCCTCCTTCTCCCTCTCCTCCTCCTCCTCCTTCTTCAGCATTGGCAGAACAAGAGCTCCCGCCTGTCCATGCTGCTGTTACGGCCTCAATTCCCGTGCCTGAGCCTGAATTTCAGTCTCAGCCTGTTCCTGCTCCTATGGAGCCGCCTCTATCATCCCCACCCGAACCCGAAGCAACCCTGGAGCAAGAGATTCTTTCAGAGGTTGAGCTGAAGACCTCCCAATCTCCAGACCTTCCAATCCCAAGCCCTGCGGAGGTGCAGACCACGTCAGTGCCACAAGCTGAGTCCGCCGAGCTCCCTGTGCTGCTATATGGAGGTGCTGCCCTGGTGGCCGTCGCTGCAGTGTTGGCCTTTGGAGCTCTGGCCTACAGGAAGAAGTAGAAAGTCCTTGACTGTCCATGACCTCGCTGTATCTCTTGCCCTGTGGGTCAACGTGCTGCCACAAGCTGCACTTTATGGGAAAATAAGTACTCCTCTTATTTGTGTCATACCAGTTTGTTTTCCGTTCTCATTGCTTTTATTCATTGGCGTAGTTCTGGAAACCAGCTTTATAGCTGGAAAGGAACTTGCAGGTGCAGATTCAGGTTTCTTTCGTGCTGTATTTGTGAACATTTGGAGTGATCCGTTTTCTAGGCTGCGACTGAGGTTTCGCCAGGCTTCTTAATATTAATAAAAGGAACATCAAGGCTTGTTTCTAAAAATCAAAGGGATAGATCACCTAAATCTCAAAATTAGCTGTTAGTTTATTCACCTGCAGGACATCCAAGTTATAACTGTTTTTTTTTCTTTTTTAGTTGATCATTAGAGAGAGTTTTTAGCAGAAACTGGTTCTTGGTTATTCATAATACACAGGTCAGCACTACTAGCACTTTGACAGTCCAAACAAACACGACATTTACTGGCAAAATTAAACCAATACTTGCAGCTCCTGATGATACATTGAGGTATGTCTTTGCAAAATACCTTTAATCCCCAGCCTCAGCAGACAGATACATTCACAATAGATGTCATTATACAAGCTCGTGTGACTCATGAACACACTCAGATCTGTCTGCTGACAATTACAGTACTCATATTAAAATAATATTCCGTTTCTCAGACAGACCAATCATTTTACATCATAAAAGCTACACTCAAAAAACATTTGTTGTTTGTTCAAACTACTTCATTAAAATGAAGCGAGAAAAGCAATTCTTGAAGTTTTTTGGGGCAACTTAATTTTTTAAGTTCAATCCACTTACATTTGTAAAGCCTAATAAGTTAACTTAATTCCTTCATGTTGTCCCAACGCAAGGCAAGTTTATTAATATAGCCTGTGTATAGAATAGAATGTGTGGAACCAAGGACTTTGTTTACAGTGTATTTATCTTCAAAAGCCACTGGAATTAATGTTTTGCCAGAATATGCTTTGTTTTTTTGACTCGATGTGTTGTAGCTGCTGCATATTATCAATCACCACAGACCGTTTCAGCTTAAAATCGATTTCAGTGTTCTGTTGTGTGACCTGAGGGTGAATAAATTAAAATTTGTTTTATTTTTGAGGAAACATCTCTCATGTTTTTTGTAAGTGAACTGTATGTAATTTGATTGAATGAAATGAAGTTTGATTTTACACAAGTTTGTGTTATTGTCTGAATATTGTTTAACTCAGCAGGTCATGGTAAGCACTCATTAAATTACTTTGTACAGTTTTTATTTAACATTCTTAGGTCATACAAAACAGACAATTCGGCACAATGCCGCCTTCAGTGTGTGACACAATCCTCAATCCACTCTTTTATCCCACAGTCAATCACATTACATCCATAGTTAGACAGCTACTCGGTTAAATCTCATTTTAATTTAAATATACTGTAATTAACCACACAAGAAATATGTACCTTCACCTTGAAAAACTCTCTCTATTGCACAGGAAAAATAACATCATCATTCATTTATTCATATCTACGTCAATGCAATGAAATTCCGACAGTCCAAAACATGAACACATTTTCATCTCATTATTTGTATCATTACATACTCAAAATCCATGATTCACAATATTATAGCTAAACAACAAACCATTAAAGAAACACAGAAAGGTCCAATTCCTCATTTATTCCTCTTGGCGCAGGTGATTTTAATGTATTAATCCAGAACGCTTCTCTTTGTCATGATCTTTAATTCAGATTACCTCCTCTATGTGACTCAAACACTTCTTCAGTTCCTATACATTCTAGATGTTTAACGTCATGTCTGTTTTGTATCAGAATGTAAAATAAAAACTATACAAAGTAATTATTTAATGAGTGCGAATCATGACCTTATGAATAATATTATCGACAAGATTATCGCACCAAAAAATGTTAAAAACTGCGAGCGCACGGTGCAAACTTTATTACTGAATTTTGTTTTACCTCAGAAATTAAATATTAAGGTGCAGAACACCTTCAGATGGATTGTATGAGTGATATTCATCTAAATATCTAAGTAAATCAGCATTTCTACAGTCAAAATCAAAGTCTCAATGCAATATCGATTGCTTAATAAACCATCTGTTACTCATATTAACAATATTTACTGTAAAAATAGAATAAGTTGCTCGCACGAATGCTTTTGTTTGAATTCCCCTTTTTAAAAAACTAAAAAAAGGAAGCCTGGGTCACAGCCTCAATCGGAAAACCCCATCACTATTAATATGTTCAAGGGATTGTCAATGCTAATTGTACAGAAATGTGCTATAATGTGAACATTTAATATGTTGAGGTAGAAAAACGTTTAATTTTTTAGCATTTATGTAAAAACAAATCAATATTACACCAGCACAATCAACAGAGCACATGTTGACCGAATTTATCTCGGCATCAGGACATCACGATAGACAGGAGAAAGTCATATTTAGT
This sequence comes from Danio aesculapii, assembly GCF_903798145.1. Classification (NCBI taxonomy): domain Eukaryota; kingdom Metazoa; phylum Chordata; class Actinopteri; order Cypriniformes; family Danionidae; genus Danio; species Danio aesculapii. The sequence goes on along the minus strand of NC_079452.1, from coordinate 47,244,224 downwards.
TTTCTAATATGATATTTTAAGCGGACATTTTCTAATTCTGGGTTAATAGTAATTTCAATAAAATCTTGTGAAATGACAATATATTACACTAAACGGGTGGGTTTATCTTCGAGGTGCTGTATGTAAGTTCTTGACTCTTCTAAAGCATAAAAATACCATAATATATTTGCAGATATTTAAGAAACATGCCAAGTGAACATTCTTGTTTATCTGAAAAACAATGCTGAAGTCAGTTATTTTGCTTTGAAAATGTGTTTCCTGTGTCGGAATGGCTGTCTTTGTTTAGGTAATTTTAACCCACCAATGACAGTTAAGCCAAGTATATTTCAGCACCCATGGTTACCTTGGTGGAAAACTGTATTTCATTCATTCAGAAAGGCTCTCAAAGCATGCGTCCTTGACCGAAATGCGACCTCCGGTGGACAGTAGCAGACTCCAAAATGAGACTAAGTTCAACGTCCGGTTATTAATTAGCAAATGATATAAATATTACGTATGTAAACAATAGGTGAGCAGGTTACATTGTAACAGTGTGTCCTAACAACACGTTACGTGAGGAGATTTGCAGCGATAAATGTTCTAAAGTTTGTAAAACTCTTTATTTTATTCGCAAGATCTGAGGTGAACTATCTGCTGCTGATTTCAGTATATGGCAATACATGTCATGTAAAACTCGCATTGTTGGCATTAATACTGAATAAAACACATGAGGTTGACCTGAGGTGATCATTGTCATAGTTTTCTGCTGTTCACCTGTGAGAAATAGAAGCCATAACCATTAGAACAAAAACTCAATTTATATGGAAAATATTTCTTCTATAGGGTGCCTTCGCTTTTATTTATAACACAGTTTATATCAGCCTTTAGGCTTGATCGTCAAATTCGCTCCTCTTGCGTTTGTTTTGATCCAGGAGTAATACCTAGTTCAGCCACTGGGTGTCAAACTTACATACTGCACCTTTAAACTTCCACGTTTTCTGGAACAACCAAATGGGTTTTGTAATTTTAGAAAAGAAAATGATTTGCTGTGTTAGAAAACATGAATCTGTCTGTTCCAATCAAGTGCTGACTTCAGGTTTGGGGGACCAGAATGTCTCTTCAATGTCTTCTGAGCTACAGATGAGTCATTTAGTTCTCTTTGTCTCCTAACACAAAGTATTGTCGATCTTCAGCCTCTTACTCTTTGCCTGTACATGTGCTGTTGTTTGTCCCTGCACAGCACAGCCTTGTCACCGTGCTTTTCCTGTTGTGTGCCTATCCAAAAAGACCTTTGTCAAAAAAAAGAAGACAGAAGCAGAAGTCGTCTACAGGCAGGAGACACCTGTGTTGTCAGTGGTTTGCAATCTCACGGAAAAGTGTTTTTGTATCAATGGATGGACAAAAGCTGTGAAATAAAACTTTATTCCATCAAGAGTGAAACTGTTTTGATTTGATTTTGTTTGATTTGTTTTGATTTAGGTCTGAGTTTTCATGATAAATTTCTGGTTTTAGTAAACTTACAATGACGCTTCCTCTTTTAGTATTGATATGACTCATTTGTTTTTGTAAGAGATGAGATGGTTAACCAAATGACGCCTTTCATAGGTTCAGTTTTGGTTTGGCCTTTGGTAATATAAACACACACAAATAAGAAACACATGGACAAGAAGATTAAATGACCCTGAAGAAAATATTTTGTGTAGTTTTTATTGGACATGCTCGACGATCAGGTGGTCCTAACCTTCAACCACCACCCGTTCTACAATGCACTGGCCCCTTACGGCTCCCCCTGCAGGTGGTGGGGAAAAATGTGGTTTGCCATCTCCAGGTTGGAGGAAAGTCCTTACTCCGGGTGGAGTTCAAGTATCTTGGGGTTTTGTTCATGAGTGAGGGAAGGATGGAATGCGAGACAGGCGGTAATGCGGTCAATGTACCGGTCCGTTGTGGTAAAGGAGCTGAGGCGAAAGGCAAAGCTCTCAATTTTTTGGTCAATCTACGTTTCTACTCTCACCTATGGTCATGAGCTTTGGGTCATGACCGAAAGGACAAGATCTCGGATATAATCAGCTGAAATGGGTGGCAGAGCGCACTCTTAAAGATAGGGTGAGGAGCTGTTTCGGATGCCTCTTGGACGCCTACCTAGGGAGGTGTTTCAGGCATGTCCCACCAGGAGGAGGCCTCTGGGAAGACCCAGTACACGCTGGAGGGACTTTCTCTCGGCTGGCCTGGGAACGCCTCGGGATCCCCCCGGAGTAGCTGGAGGAGAGGGAAGTCTGGGGTTCGCTCCTAAGATTGCTGCCCCCACGACCCGGCCCCGGAAAATTGGATGAAAATGAGATGAGTTTTTATTGGAAACAAGGCATTTCTTTTACTCAAAATTATGTTTAGTGTTTGGTCAAACTAAAATTAGCTGGAACAACAGTTACTGAGTTTTATTTTGGGACTAAATCGTTTTGTTCATTCATTCATTATCCTCCGACTTATTCCCTTTAATCATCAGGGGTCGCCACAGCGGAATGAACCGCCAACTTATCCAGCATATGTTTTACACAGCAGATGCCCTTCCAGCTGCAACCCAGTACTGGGAAACTAATAGATTAACTTAATGCCTTTATGTTGTCAATACAGATATGTTGTATGGAAGTACCCAAGTTTTAAGTGTAGATGAGATACTCGTTTCTAAAATAATAAATGAATTCAATCCTACTGAAAGCAAATTTGTTGTGATAACTTTAGAATGTTTGTTTTTCTAATTTATTTTGAGCATTTTGATTAACTTTTCTCAAAAATTGTCTTCTTTAACCCTTTAACTGCCCGCTCTACCAAATGGTTAACCATATTTTGATTAATTTAAATAATGACTGTTTTAAATAATGGTTTACACTACACAGCATTGTTGGTTTACAATATAAACACTACTACACTGTAAACATGCTAAATGAGGATCTGAAATATTTTATGGCATACTTTAAAGAAAAAAGATGATTTAGAGTTCAACAATGTTTTATTTTGAATATCTATTTTAAATAAATTGGTCTTACACTTCATATTTTCAGATTTTTCATATAGTATGTGTATTAATTCTGGTACTTTTACCATAAACCAACAAATATAACATTTGGTAGAGGCTGATATTTTAGAAATTATGGGATGTGTTGAAAAAATGCATTGAGTGTGTTAACTAGCGTCATTAGGACTTAAGAAATGCAATCTGATTTTTTTTTTCCAGTCGAAGGGTTAAAGAAACCAAAGTTATGTCTGTGCTCCAAAGCATTCAATATTTCATTGTATTTGCTCAATAAAAAAACACAGCTGGTGAAAAATAAATGATGACTCCTGCACAAATTTAAGAACCAAAAAAGAATCAAATATTAAATAGAAAATGTCAACAATACAAATATAATCCATTTATTATACTGAAAAAAACTATTTGGTTATTTCTGACCTCCATAAAAAGAATGCCAGAGGGTTTAATTCATATAAAGCTGACAATAAAAACACTGAAAAACAACAAAAATATTAAGTAACCAAAGGAAAATTTTCTTAAATGTATTTTTTATATACACAAAACCCAACGTTATAGTAAACAACAACAACAAAAACACTGAATAACAGCGAATATCAACAACAAAATCAAACATATTCAGTTTTTAAAAGCTGAAATAATTGACATTTGTATTTTCTGTATTACTATGTTATTTTTTTGTATAACTATGTTGGAACGTATCATATTTTTCCTTCAACACTTCTCTAACAGATTTCACCAGGGATCAGTTGGATCCGAAAAACTGCACCACTGTCCCATAGAGGCTAAACAAAAAATCAGGCGTGCGTTCACAAACGGTCTTCATGAGCATGAACGTGAAGGCCATCTCCACAAGCTCCTTCTTAAACTCTTTGGCTGCTGCCACATGCTGAAGTAACGTCTGCACTCCTTTAGATAGATGACTGGCCCAAACCTGGAAATATGTAAGTGATAACATTTAAATGGAGGAACCATTAGTGTAAAGCCATCAGAAATGCATACAGTCAAGCAATCTGCCAGACCTCTTCTTTGGAAGATCTCAGTTTTTTAGTCAGACTCTCAGCAGCTTGAGACAGAACGCTCTGTTCTAGAAGATCTGCTATTCTGATCAACTCTGCCGCCGTTTCTCTCGCAGCCCGAGCCTCTTCTGCATTGACTGAAACAAAAATACACTTCATTCACAATTTTGTTAATGTCATCGTAATAATTTCCAGAATACTTCACTGCCTGGCCTTAGTAGTGTCCGTCAAATGCAAATACAGTAGTACTGTAGGTACATAGAGTGCTCAGCATAATTGATAGGGTATATACAGATATCAGAGACCTTTTAAGACCTTTTAACGACTCCTTCCATACAATTTAAGACCTCATCGCTACTTTAGGTTTCAACTAATAACATTGGTGACATTTTAACTTACAGAATGTTTACTAATTATTGATTATAAGAAACGAATCATATACTGAACAAAAATGCTAATCCAGCAAGTGGCACCTATAGAACAGGGAAAATGGTGTTGCCTTGGTTACTGCAGTAAACAAAGCAGTGTGATGTCAAATCTAGCAGGATTTGATTGATTTTATAAACTACGCAGCATCCCGTTATTCACAGATTAAATTCAGGCAAACTTTAGCATAATGATATAAAATTAAATAGCTTATAAAATAGCATTTAAGACTTTTAAATACTTTTTAAGGGCCTTAAATTTCTCTAAATTGACTTGTCAACTTTTAATACTTTTTAAGACCTAGCGGACACACTGACTGAGTACACCCCATTTTGAAAATGAATATTTGTATCCATTTCTCAGTGAATACAGGCAATGTATTTTGGTGCATTTGAACAAAACAGATTAAACAGATTTATTTATTAAAATAATATTTTAGTCACCAAACATATTTAGAATTTGAAAGATAATACAAATAAATTCAAGCAAAATATTAAAAAAATAAAATTACAACCTACAAAATTTCAACTAAATTTTCCATTTTTTTTTTTGCTTCTCTTGATTTTTTCTCTGTTTTAAATTTGTATTTAATATTTTTCTATAACATAAATTTGGGAGTACTAGTTTTTGGACCGTTATCATAAGTTATTTTGTTAGATAAGCTCCAGATTTGGCTTCAGTACACTCTCAGAAATAAAGGGACGTGAGCTGTCACTGTGGTGCTCCCTTTACAAAAGGTCCATATTAATACCTCAATGGTACATATTAGTACCTTAAAAGTACAAAGTGTTCCTCTTAAAATGTTTTAGGTACTAATATAAACTTATGAGGTACCAATATGGACCCTTTAAGTACAAATGTGTACCTTTTGAAAACGTCCCATCCCAGTGACAGCTTGCATACCTTTATTTCTGAGAGTGTACTGACTAATTTAATGTATAAGCACAAATATAATATTGTACAGCTTCCTATTAAAATATGAATTTAAAAGATAGATATGTGAGGGGTGTACTCACTGTATATATGCTGAGCACTGTAATACTATTATGGCTTACTTTTTTTTGGATAATAACTAGTAGGCAAACAAAATTGAACGCATATAAACATAAAAGAAAATATTTAAATATATTTATTTATGTTAGCCACTTGTCTTGCACCAGCTCCGCGATGCACATCTAAAACCTGACGCATTGGGTTAAATTAGGCATTCGGATCTCTGTGGTCAGTCCATTACTTCCACTTTGTCTCTTCACCTCAGGGAATGGAACCAACCCTGTGACGTCGGACAGAGCATGGTGGCGGTGCACTAAAACGCTATAAATTAGCTGTAGTAGCACTAAAAGCAATAGTAAAACATGCCCCTTTCTTTAAAATGGTTACATTAATCGTGTTTGTTATATATTTTTTCATGAAAGTGGAAATCAGGGCAGCACGATGGCTCAGTGGCTAGCACTGCCGCCTCACAAAAGAAGGTCGCTGGTTTGAGCCTCGGCTGGGCCAGTTGGCATTTCTGTGTGGAGTTTGCATGTTCTCCTCGTGTTTCCTCCGGGTGCTCCGGTTCTCCCCACAGTCCAAAGACGTGCTATAGGTGAATTGGATGAACTAAATTGGGCAAAGTGAATGAGTGTGTGAGAATGTGAGAGTGTATGGGTGTTTCCCAGTACTGGGTTGCGGCTGGAAGGACATTCGCTGCGTAAAACAAGCTGGAATAGTTGGATGTTCATTCCACTGTGATAAATAAGCCGAAAGAAAAGGAATGAATAAATGAAAGTGGAAATCAATTTACAAACTAACGTAAACTCGACTGACTGCTTCACTTCCACTAGTCTGTCTGTGCTCCAAAGTATTTAAGATTTTGTAACTGCTACTTTTCTGGAATACTGTTTTTTGGGAAAATTACTAACTAGTAATGAAGAATTTCACTTCACACCAAGAACGGTAATTATAACACTTATTTAAAGGGTTTGTTCACCCAGAAATGAAAGTTCTATGATTAATTACTCAACATCATGCTGTTCCAGCCCCATTTCTGTCAATCTTTGGGAAACGAATAAAGATATTTTAGATAGAATCTGAAAAAATTCGAAATCGTCAAAACATTTCATGTGAACTCAAAAACCTTAATTACCAAAGCCTTCTCTTCCTCATCAGGTCTGCGTTTCTTACAGGCTAGGACTGAACAATATATAGTTTCAGCATCGAAATTGCAATGTGCGCATCCGTAATAGTAATATCAATGGTTCTGTAATGTCAAGTATGCTTATTGTTGACCAGGAGCTTGTAGTTTAATGGCAAAGTTTAAATATTGTGGATTTAAAGTTTTAAAGAATTATTAATTTCATGTTTTTCTGTTAAACATATCAAGTGAGTTTAAAGCATTCAGGCACAAGAAACTATTTTGCTTTAATAAAGACTAATTAAATTACATTGTTGTAGTGAAATCATTTTACATTAGATTTTTTAAATATTTGTGTCCAACTGCCATTAAGATTTTGCCCTCAAGTTTTCGCCCCTAAAAATCTAGTTTAAAGTTGATTTTAATGATGTACGCAAATGCACTTCACTATAAAATCACCCAAAACATTGTGAAATGGTGAATTCTTCACAAAAAGCGTTATTCAATCCATCTGGTGAAATATATTTCATATCGCAATGTATAAAGCTGAAAAACAAAATATTCCAATGTCCATTTCTTCCAATATCATGCACCCCTACTACAGGTAGGCAATATGAAATATTTGCCATTAGAGTCAGCAGCGCAACACACAAGTATCGTATTGCCTGTAGTAAATGTGCATTCTGATGTGACAGAAAAGTGGTGTTTTTTGGTGCTCAGAAGTGTTCTTGGAGCTTCGTTTGATTGCAGTTTAATTACTGAAACCACACAGAATGTTTTTGGTTCCTTTCTGGACTTTGAAAGACTCAAAACCGCTGCTGTATATGGAGGGTCAAAGAGCTCTCTGATTTCATCTAAAAATTCGTCCTTTGTGTTCTGAAGATAAACGAAGGTGAGTAATTCATACCTAAACTTTCATTTTTGGGTGAACAAACCATTTAATTATAACTATAATAACTACTGGGTTTTCTGGACCCAGGTCATGTTTACCATTCTAAACATTTGCAAAGTGAGCACTCGTTAGGATTTGCGTTGATGAGATGAGCCCACAATAGTGACCCTCTGCAAGCACCTCAGTGATGGGATGAGTTTTGTACGCAGATCATGGTTGGTTGGGAGGTGCACCCTACTAAGGAGGACACTCATTGTACTAAGTGCCAATGATTAGCCAGTCATCCATTTTTCCTCTTCATTTGCTTGGCCATAGAAGAACTCACCCCTTGATTGAGCCTGGTTTCTCCATTTTTTTTTGTGTGTGTGAAATGTAGGAGGTTTTTTTGCCCGTCTCCTTTGACATGCTTAGTTAAGGACAGAAGAAATTTCATTCCTCATAGAACATTCAACTATAAAAGTATACTATCAAAAATATATACTATAGTAAAAACAAGGTGACTTGTAGGATGTGAGATAAAACCGCTCATATCAAGTTGCAGTTTCAGTTGACATGCTTGAGGTTGCTTGACATACATAAATGTGGTTATGGTGAATGCCATTATAATTTCAGTTCGTCTTCTTGTTTTCTGTATAAAAATATTACTCTTTGTAAGATTTTATTAGGGATTGACAGCCATATCAGTATCAGCCAATACTTTTTATCATTGAAAGGCAAAAAGTTGACATTACTTTAAAAAGTGAGTAAATCCATTGTAACTTGAAACCATTAAGTTGACCTAAGTTTATTTTTATAATTACGCACACATCATTTTCTTAGAAAAAAGTGAGTAAACCAGTCTGGCTGCAGACTTGGTGCAGTGCAATCTGGGCTGCATGCAATGGTTTTTAATGGGCTCACCTAACCCTACCCATCACAGTGAGGTCACTAGCTCCATTGAGTGCATTGTGTCTGGCGTTGCATCGCTAAGAGATGCAATCTCAGCTTGCATCATAAAGGCTGCATCCAGATACTATTGAAACCCCTTGCCTTAAAATTAAGTAAATTCAACTAATCGCTTTAAAACCAGTGGATTTACAGTGGAAAGCAAACTAAGAGCTTTTTTCAGTGTATTTTTTGTCTTTTGTTTTACAGTTAGGTTCAGATAAATTGATATCATAACTTATGTTTATATACAGATTATTGGCTTCCAAATATAAAGATATTGGTTTTTGTATTGAACCAAATTTTGGTGCATCCCTGGAATTGATATACCTTAATCGTTTTGTTTTTTTTTGCCAGTATGTGAAGAGCTTGTAACAAAATATTAAATATTAAACTTCCTCAACCTCCTAATGTTAGATTAGAATTCAGACACTGAGCGTGTAGGAAATACCTGCTGCTTTTGCATAGTTAAATGAACATTCTAGAAACAGTCATGTTCCTGTTGTAATGAAAGGATTTATAAACTCTTTCATGTAAGAAAAAAATACCTGAAAGACGAGGCTGAACTTCATGCTGTAGTTCATGTAAAAGGTCTCTGTAGGTCGCTGGTGGACTGTGTCCATCGGTTTCTATATCCCCATCACTGTCAATATGATTTGTAGACAGATTTTCTTCACGATAATCAAACACTCTTCCCGGCTCACCATTTTGGCAGTCTTTCTGGTTAAGGAAGGAAAGGAGCACCAGAGAAGTCTGTGGAATATGGTCAAAGTTCCTGTTGAAGTCCATTGAACAGGCCTGTACAATGTCTCATACAGGTGCTCTGCAATTGAAAAACAAAAAGCAGCTCGTTTCATTATTATGAAAAGATCCAGATAGTGGCTAAGCAGCCATTTCATTCAGACAGATATTTGGGTAATAATTCACAATGTACACAAATGTATACAGTATACAAATGTAAATATTTGACTTACTCTTATTTACAGTTACTTTCATTGTATTCCATGTAAGTTATACACTTTATCAAAATAACTATATACAAGAGTCTATCATACATTCCCTTGGAGGACACATAACTTTCGTCTAAAAGCCACAGAAAAACAACACGAGTTCATTGATATCCAAGTTAACGTTATAGCAAGCTAAACAGACGCAAATATTTAGTAAACGTAACCTTAATGTTCAGTTTTGCGTAACGAGTGAAAATCTCAACTTTGGGTGCACTGACCGGAAGGTTAAGCTGAAAAACTATGACTTATATTTAACGTTATTGTGTAAATAAGCGTAAAATTAAATTATACTGTCGCAACATTATCTACACAGACAATGCTAACTTAAACACCCGCTAAAATGACGTTGACGGTGGTGTACAGTAACTTACGAAGTAAATACTACACCGAGTATATCTTTTAAGACAAAGGTTCAAATTTCAATCAATACATCTATCGAATGTACTTTTGAGTAAAATTATAGATATTCGTTACTTACGTAAACTTTGAATACAAACAAGGTAGCATAATCAACACGAAATAAACAACAAGCCAAGTGCAGCGGGGAGTCTAGAGTAAAAACTCCCCGCCTTACTTCGTCACTGATGACGCTGGAGTAGAGGGGCGTGTCCAGGAAGGCAGCTGAATTCCTGTAGTTGCGCAACGGAGATCTGCTGTTAAATGAAGTTTTTCCTTCATTATTTTTATTCTGTTGAACAAAAATAACCGCATTTGATGAAAATAATTCAGCTCAAATACAAACGGAAAGTCATTGTGTATACGTGATTTTATCCACGTCTTTTTCAACTTCAGTGCAGAGGGTTGGAGTTCCCCTTCTGTTAGACTGCACTTTGCAGATAAGATTCCTGAGGAAAAGTTGACCAAAACTCGTCCATTGCACTTTGTGCCTGTGTATTGTAGTAGGGAAAATACCAAAACATTAGGACTGAAAGCCCTACACTACGACCAAATTCACACAGCAAAGTTGGCACATAAGTTTCCACTAAGATAAATAAAAACAATCATTACCCTCAGCTAGTTCCAAACATATTTTCAGTTTCCCCTTACTGTAGAACACAGGATATTTTGAAGATTGTTGAAAACCAGAAGCCAACCACTTCCATAAATTATTACTTTTTCTTTTTTGGATGCATTTTTTGGAGGTTTCCATGTGTCAAAAGATTCATTTTTGATGCTCAAAAGAAAGAAAAACACTAATTAAAGGTTGGGAAACATTTGTGGTGATTAAGTTTGGGTGTTATGCTCCACTTTTGCACAGATGTATCATTCATACACAGCAAACGAACAACTATGCTGCATTTCTGTTTTGTGTGATGTTGCTGAACTAACTCAACAGGCATGACTTTAAGAAGGTTTCACTGAATGATGCTCAAATCAATACATTTAAAAACTTTATTTACAGTTAAAACAAAAACAATGTGCAATATGTGACAATCAATCAACAGTGAACAGTACAGATTAATGCACCCCGTGCCTGTGTTAATTTTTAGTCCCGTTCCAGACAAAATGTTGGATTTTAATCAGTGACCACTTCACAGTAATGCAGAACAATACAGGATTTAGGCCTGTTGGCACATGTAGAACAAAACAAACTCAGTGGTTGAGTCAGTGTTAGCATCCAGGAAATCCAAAGCTCACAGAACGAGCTACACTTCGGCCCACAAGCTTCCTCTTAGCCTTGGGAAGGGACCCTGGTTGGGACAACTGCTGCGGGGAGGTAGCAGCCAGTCTGGCCTCCTTCAGTTCTCTATTAAAAAAGTAAATAAAATGTACTGCAATTACTATGTCTGCGAGCAGCAATGATTAGTACTGCTTCTTTTGTCAGTCCTCAAAGATAGTATAATGTAATAACTTGCCTTTCCAGCATAGCTGTTCTGAATTTCTCCACATTTAGCTCTTTGCGAAGCTGTGTAGCAAGTTTTCCAGCTCTCTCCTTGCGTAGAACATCATGCCGACACAAAGCTGTTGCTGATGGCCTTGCAGTAGGATCAGGATCTAATAGTGACTATCAAGCACACAATAGTCCATATGGTTGTCAATCGTGAGTCACATTTCAGTCTTAACTTCACTGTAAACAAACTCAAAACTGCAAGCACATTCATGAGAATTCTAAAGAGGAACCGAAAACTAAAACTACATTAACAGCATTGGACAGTTGATTTTATGCCCTCTGCTGGCAGAAATTATTTCATTAGACAAGAAAAAACAAACACAAAACTGTACTTTGGATATTTACATTAAATCAGATCTTCATGAACGTTATTGCTGAAACTTTTTTGGAGGTTTCTATAGGAAGTAAACCAATGATTTGAGAAACGTTTTGAGGGAGGACTTTGAAGAAAGATTAAGAGACTAGTATAGAGTAGGTAGGGTTGCAATGAACAGTTATTTTATAAACTTTCTGAGAGTATTTTGGTGGTTACACATGACATTTCTTTATTTTTTTTTTTTGTTTAGGGTCATGTAAAACTTACCCACACTATGGCCTCATTAGCACAAGAGATTTCTTTACACATCATTTCTTATATTGCACTACATCTGTTTTGTGCAACAGCACCACAGCGGTCAAACTGTATTATTGCAGGCCTGTCCATTAAAGGGATTGTTAAACCAAAAATTAATTGTCATTTACTCACTTCATCTTTATTTTACATACTATGACTGTCATGTCAATGGTTAGAGGCTTCCACTATTCAAAATATCTTTTTGTTGCGTAAATGGCAGAATTTTCATTTCTGGGTGAACTATCCCTCTAAGTTGGAGGACGACTGAACAAAAACATTTGGAGTCACTATATTCAGTCAATATACAGCCATATAACAGGGTATTTAATGAATTACTCAAATGTGCGGTTTAATAAAACAGTACCTTTAGAAGGTCTTTAAAGACTGTTGGTAACTCCTGTGGCAGGCTGGGTAGTTCTCCTTGCCTCAGACTGTGCCAGTCATCTCCATTCTGGGGAAGTGGTGAAGCACCTGCAGCTAATAACACTGTCAGACCCAGTGCAAAAATATCCGCTTTAGGAAGATGCGTGTAGTCCTGTGAAAGAAAGAAAAAAAAATTACATAAAATTAACCAACTTCAACACATAAACCACAGGACATGTCTAGAATAGGCTTCTTTAAACATTTACAGTTATACAAGCTTGGCACTGACAGAGCTCAAACAGACCTCTCGCAAGACCTCATAAGCCAGAAAGCGACTGTCCCCTTCCTCTACCTGAGGACTTGAGATGGATGTTACATGACCCAGGTCACCTAAAAAAAAAAGATAAAGCAGCTATTAAATGTAATTAAAGTTTGTTACTGGTTTTACCAATAATTTAGCCATGGAAGTCAAAATCAAAAATGTCAATATAATTTTTTAAATAACGAATAAAAAGATTTTTTTTTTTATAAACACTTAAAAAAAAATAAAATAAATAAAAATAATTAAATATATATATATATATATATATATATATATATATATATATATATATATATATATATATATATATATATATATATATATATATATATATATATATATATATATATATATATATATATATAAATAAATAATAACTGAATAAATACAAATAAAATAATTAAAATCAATAAAAATTTTAAATAAATTGAAATAACGCAAAACTGATAGACTTTTAACGTTAAATTTGTTTGGCTGAAATATCTGCTAAAATGAATAACACTATTATGCATGCAACACCAGTAGCCGGTGATGTCACTTTGTAAAGGAACACTATCCATCTGCCTGCACATGTTCCTGTCATTTGCCATTGTTGTTTTGGATGTCAAGTCATCACAGATTTCTACAGAATGAACTTGTAAATATGCATGCACCATTTCATAATCCAAATCAGCTTTCAAAATCTTCCATTCAAACAGTTGTAAAAAGTTTGTGTTTTCAGGCTCTCAAAATGAGGTTATAGCGTAAATGACAAAAAGGCTTCTAGTAAGTGTTGTGTATTTAGTAGAAAATCCTAAAAATCAAACTATTTTGGAGTTTCAGACTTTTCTTATCAACCAAAATTTATTTGGGTTTCAAAAAAATAAAAATACACTTAATTTTATCAGTACGAATAAAAAAGGCAAATAGAAAGTCACCAATTTTATATACAACTCCAGAAGAGTGGCTTTCATCCTCTTCTTCACTATCTCCCTCTCCACCAGCACTCAAGGTGGATCGACGACAGATGAAAATATTACCTGAAAGGAATAGAAATTTAAAAGAACTTTAAAAGTGCATGTGGGGAAAAAAGCAAAAGAGAAACTATTAAAAATGCACAAAGCTCACTGGGTTTGATGTCAAGATGCACCAGGCCTGAGTTGTGGATGTACTTGAGCCCCATGGAGACCTGTAGGAGCAGATCCCTGAGCTCGGGAACGCTGAAGAACTCCCCTTGCTCTCCCTTTTCAGTTATAACATCATGAAGGCTGCCACCTATAGTACCAAAACACCCCAAAAAATATCCCAAATTTAATAAACAAAAACATGACCATCCTTATAGTTTCATGACCATCTCTTCCTACCATCACAATATTCATTCTGTATAATCATATGGTCATCTTCAGCCCATGCAGAGTAGTAGCGGACAACATGAGGGTGATGGCCCAACACAGCATGGGCGTACACTTCCTTCAAGGCCAGCTGCCTGAAAAAAAGAAGTTACATTTGAGATCTATGATTCATCAAGGAAGCACAAAATTCTCAACCACAAACAGCTGTTCTGTGATACAACAGTGTTTACAAAGATGGACCCTTTTCACAACATGGCAGCATGATTTAACACTGAAAAAAACAGCTTAAACAATGTGGACTTGTTTCGAGTATATTTTATATTGCTGAATTATTTGTATATGAACTTAGTATTCTCAGGGGGCAGGTAGACAAGTATTGATTACATTATTTGCAGTGCTTAGAGGAGAGGAAAGCTTTTGGGTGCACCTACAGTGATTCTGATTGGTGGAATTTTGGTACAGAATCAGGAATCAAAGTTTCTGTGGTAAACAGAAGCAAAAAGATGGATTTGACAACACCATATATAAATAAATCCACAACCTCTGTCCTTACAAGTAATCTGTCTTTAAGAGAGTTATCACCATTATTCTTACCCATTAAGTTTTTTTAAACTGTCTATAAAAGTTTACTCAATTACATCAATTTGCTCTTGTAAAAACCCTGCAAGTGTGAAAAAGGTCCATTTGGGGAAAAGGAGAATTTTAAGTGGCTGGCAGTGCTGACTCACTCATTGGCGGAGCCTGCGATTGGCCTCCGAGAGCGCTTGATGGCGTACATGCATCCATCCAACCTCTTCACACATCGATACACGGAACCAAACTCGCCCACGCCAATGCAGGCCAGCTCTAGAAACTCACTCTCGTAACGCGACAGCATGCGGGCTGACACTGCTGGCCTCTGAAGGCCAACAGATGGGAGACGTTGCAAGAGAACACAGAGATTTGCCAAAGCATTTGTGGGATTATGAAGCCTTACAAAAGTACTACATAAAATACAAGATAGAACAACGACATACCTTCGAGGGGAGGAAGAAAGTTTCATCCTCTGATGAATTCTGCATTTCTTTAGATCTGTTGAAATAGAAGCACCTCAATGTAAATTTAGTTACACAATGGGCATCGCTGAGATGCAAGACAAGTGTTACCTTTGTCCATAGTCCTCATCATCATCATCACTCCTTTGACTCTTTCTCTTGAAGTGTTCACTGTTTCTGCGCACGGTGTCTGGAGTAAAAGGATTAATGTTCACTGAAGGAACTCGTTCAAAAGCAGTAGACAGGCGAAGGAATCGCTGAGTGCAACATGGTTTGCTGCTAGAGCAAGGCAGCGTTGATTTAGACAGCAAACTCTGTGGGTGGAGGAAGTAAACAACTCTTTGTAAGGTCAGATTTATTGATACTACAAAGCCATACACCAGACTGTCACCACATCAAGGTTCACATGAAACCAAAGCACAAGCAAGATTACTTTTGGTGTGCTGGGCGAATCACAGAGTCGAAGCTTTTTCCAGGCAGCATACGGTATGGGAGAGGTATGAATTGAAGGAGAAACCGTGATGCTTCTGGTACGGTGGCGCTGTATCCGGGGTGTCCGGCAGGGGCTTCTGAGTGGGACACTCCTGTGTGTCCATTCATCAAAACTATTGTCACTGCTGTCCTCCTCCCAGCTGCTGGAGAAGTTCAGATGCTGCTGCGCTGCATTCACAGAGGCCATTTCAGACCACTGCAGTCAGAGGAGAAAAAGATCATATTTAAGGATAGAGGTTATAAAATCATATTATAAAAACAGCCATGCAGATTTTTAAAAAATAATATGAACTTGAAATTCACTTAAAGATTTACAACCAGACACAAAGTCCATCACAAGTTTGACACCTCGGTGTCTCAAGAACGTTTATTGTGCATACTACTTTAATATATATACATCTATATTGAAGTCACCTTCATAATCTACTGCTTTGAATGAAACCCAGTTCCAGCTTACCGTGAGATGAGCTCACAAGCCACCACGCTAAAACAATGGCGCGCCGCGTCAGCGTTAATGAGGTCCTTTAAAAATGGGCGGAAATGCTAGTCCCTTAATTAACCGCTAACCGTTTGTATTTTGATTTCTGATCACTTTAAACATTTGTTCGGAGCCGTAAACTGAATTTTTCATTATAATTCAAGGAATGTGTGATAGTCACAGTCATCGCATGCTGTATATTAACGATACCTTTATTCAAATTTAGTTCCTTAGAAGTCACAATATGTGTTTATCTCCATAACTTGTGGGTACTGCGCTAAGAATATAAATACAATAGCTTCGTGGTGGTCTTTACAAACTCATACTTTACGTATTTCCTTTTTCTATAAACGAGATGCCAGGAAGACCGATTCGTTCAGCAGAAGGGGCGTGTGCGTTTATCAGATTCAACCAATGAAATACGCTTCTCAACGCTCATTCAAATGCTATTGGTTCGTATAGTAGTCAAGGCCGTAAAGTGGATTCCGATTGATTGGGATTACAGTTTTTCTCAGTGGCTTTAGTGCGTTTCTCACAACACTGTTTACATTTGCACAACAGTTCATGCATTTCTCAAAACAATTCGTCATTTGTGCACATCATAGTAGCAGTTTCTTATTCCTTCCAGAAAATTGCAAATGCTTTTGGACATGCATCAATTGCTTTCATTCAACTCTCTGCTGTTTTATAAATTATAACGTTATCCTTTGCTTACGTCATGTCAGTCAGAATTAACTAAACACTGAATAATCATTCCATATAAAACTAAGAGTCTTCATTTCCTTACTTGAGTTATTACACAAATGTTGAACTTGTCAAATTCTGTCAGGCTAATTTTATATAAAATTGTAAATCTTTTTTTCCCTAAAAATGTCTTCAAAATTGAACAATTTCATGAATGATTTACAGACCTATGTATGTTGTGTGTTCAGTTCCAATATGTACAGCATTATTGCTTACAGTTGTGCACAGCTCTACCCAAAGGTAGTTTGTTTGTTGTAAATAAGGGTGTATTTATTTCTTTGCACAATGCTGTGAATATATTGAAATTGCAAAGAGCAAATGCAGTAAAATGTGGAAAATACATATTCAGTGTCTTGTACTCAGATACCTCACTAAATGCAGTGATGTCTAACTTTACTGTAGTTTTCAAATGGCTGTCCAAATAGTATATAGAGCTGTCTTGAGCATTTTCTGGAATTTTCAGTCACCAAAATCTTAATTTTTTGCATTGGAACAAATTTTGAGAGAAAACTGTCATTATGAAAACATGACAAAGCCATTTGACTATCATGTTCATAAATGGTGTCAGGACTTTTCATTTAGATAGACAGACAGACAGACAGACAGACAGACAGACAGACAGACAGACAGACAGACAGACAGACAGACAGACAGACAGACAGACAGACAGACAGACAGATAGATAGATAGACCATGACTTCATCTATTAAGGTTTTAGATATTTATTGTAACTCTTAAATACAATGCAATTCAACGCCTGTGAGAAATCAGTACAGAAAATTTCATCACATTAGCACAGTGCATTGCACATTGTGACCTATATCGAACCAAAGTAGCATTCCATTTATCATAAAATTTGTTGTCAGATTGCATGATTTATGCAATGTTGTTTACGTTCAGTTTACATAATGAGATTATTGTGTAATGACATCCCATCTTTTTGCAATTTCTAAGCAAATTGACCTGCCTTTAGCAACTTCCCCTGAAAACTTGTTGTCAAGCTGGTCTTCTGCTTCAGTAAATATTCATTCAAAACACTAGTTTAAAATACCACTAGGAAAAATAATGCTTGGTCGGCAGGAAATGCAGGTAAAATTGTAAATATATGAAACAGTGCATCACACTGGCTAATAATTATTTTATTATTTTTAATAATGTCTCAGTAAGCAACATGGTTTAGTGTGATTATTAAGTTACAAAGACTCCAATTTTTATTATGCAAGGCTGCATTTTAATAATGCAAATATGTGATCTGAAATGCAGCCATGATTAGCTCAAAATAAATGTTTTTTTTTTTGTGTGTGTCTTAGATTGTTTATAACCTGTTGTCTATGATAGATAAGCACTTTTACAAGAGATTTCACTTCATTTTTAGCCAAAATAAAAACTACATGGCTTTACTTTTTTTAATGAAACAACGCACATTCAGTCTCATTGACTTATAAATGAATATTTTAGATACAAAAACATTAAAGTTTAAAAATGTTTTGATTCAGTCGTAGACTCACCCATTTCAAACAAAAAAAAAAGCTCAGACTCACAGGTTTTTGCAGGTTAAGTCTTTATTTATAGCCAGTAAAAAATGTGACTGACAATTTACAATGTCTGGCACAACAATTTGGAGGACAAAACCTGCAATAACAATAAATGAATAAATACGCAAATATATAAATAAATGATTAAATAAATCCATAAAGCAGCATGGTAGCACAGTGAGCTGCACAATTGCCTCACAGCAAGAATGTCGCTGGTTCGAGCCTCGGCTGGGTCAGTTGGCGTTTCTGTGTGGAGTTCGCATGTTCTCCCCATGTCTGCATGTTTTCCTCCGGGTGCTCCGGTTTCCCCAAGTCAAAAATATGTGGTATAGATGAATTGGGTAGGCTAAATTGTACATAGTTTATGTGTGTGAAGGAGTGTGTATGGATGTTTCCCAGTGATGGGTTGCAGCTGGAAAGGTATCCACAGCGTAAAACATATGCTGGATAAGTTGGCGGTTCATTCCGCTGTGGCGCCTCCACATTTATAAAGGGACTAAACCGAAAAGAAAATGAATAAATGAATGAATGAATAAATCCATAAATACCTGCATAAATAAATATATAACTGATTAATAGTGCGGGCAGGTAAGTAATTAAATAAATTACACAAATTTGGGGGGAATAAGAAAATGCTAAACTGAAAGTTTATATTTCCCTCTTTCAAACGTTTATTCATTCTTGAACGTAATAGCGTATTTACTTTTCCTCAGATCAACATGCTAATTAGAGGGTGTCTGTCAATCAGCAGAGGGCGGTCTTTATGCCATCATTGGCTGATAGTTAGAAACATTTTGCATTCTATTTTTTTGACTGGCTTCTGCTGATTGACAGACACCCTCTCATTAGCATGTTGACCTGAGGAAAAGTAAATTCGCAACTACGTTCAAGAAATGAATAAATAAATGACTTTTATACGTTCATTTATTTGCATATTTATTTATTTATTACTTTATTTATGCAGGAATTTATAGATGTGTTTACTAATTTATTTATATATTTGCATGTTTATTAGTTTATTATTTTTTATTATTTTCAGGTTTCGCTCTCCATACAACAATAATTTAGCTTTACAGATAAGCAAATCAAAAGGTTTTTATGATTTTGGGTTTGGGTCTTCATTTTCTTGGGGATTTCTTAAGAGATAGTTCACCCCAATCAAAAAAATAAAAAATAAATAAAAAATAAATAAATAAAAAAAAAAAAAAAAAAAAAAAAAAATATATATATATATATATATATATATATATATATATATATATATATATATATATATATATATATATATATATATATATTTTTTTTTTTTTTTTTTTTCATTATTTACTCAACTTCTTTTGTCACAACCTGTTTGAGTTTCTTTTTCTTCTGTTTGACTCAAAAGAAGTTATTTTGAAAAATGTTAGAAACCTGATATACATAGCCTGTAGTATTTGCTATGACAGGTTTCTAACAGTTTCAAAATATCTTATTTTGTGTTCAACTGAAAAATAAAAGAAGGGTAAGTAACAACTTGATGAGTAAATTGTGAGAGCATTTCCATTTTTGGGTGAATTATCTCTTTAAATAGCAAAACAACAATCAAAAAATTAAATAAAATTTGTGGTTTCTAAACAATTGCAATATGACTGCTGATGAACGTTTATAATCGACCGAGTCATCAGCATATTTATTTTAGGGAACTGCGCACACAGACAACATCACACTATTTATTTTTCGGGCGGGAGGAGGTTGATCGCAATAAAAACCTTTCGCACCACGTGAGCGGAAGTGTGTGACATCATCAAAACAGTGTCGACAGCGTACGCCTGGGCAGCGTCTGTTCCCCTGTCTGGATTTACTACATTTCAGGACCGTTTGAATCGTAAGCGCTATGTTCCGTTTCACGCGTTGCGTTTGTGGCTCAGACTGACTGAGCGCTACTTTGTTTATTTCCACAATTATCAGTATCGATAAACAACAGCATGGTTGAGCAGTCGGATCGCGCTCCGCTGCTGGACTGGGAGGAGATCCCCCCGGCCGAACTTGCCCCATCGGTTCCATCACCGGACACTGGCGATTCATTACAGTCCGGGCTATCAAATTACCCGACCGAGGCCACAGTAGGGGCAGATATCACCTTGAACGCGAGCCCGACGAGACCGAGCAGTGTAGCAGCTGTTCATTCTCCTCATAAACAGCACAGCGGCCCGGGAGGAGATGCTCCAGCAGAGGATGAGCTGGGAGACTGCGCCTTCCACGGGCTCTCGGTCAAGGACCGCAGGATTACTGGATGGGAAGAGAAAGATCAAATCGTTGCTGTGTTTGTGGTCACTTTCGACACAAGATCGGGTGAGGTTAATTGTAAAGTGTGAAGTAAAATGTCAATCGAGTTATTGAGGTAACAGTGCATGTGGCAGTAGCAAATAAGGATGCTATAACATGCCCAAAGCCAACCTGCTGAAAGGGGTGTTTCTTTTTCTCTCCAAATGTGGACCTGCAGTTACAGTATGCGCCTCATTTTCTAATTATGAGATTTAAATACTGCATTCTAGTGACATTTTAAGCACAATTTTTGCTGTATTAGCTTGTCGGATGGTTATCAATACCTCACTTCTTGATGTACCAGAAAATTTCCTAAAGATTTAGAATAAAGAAACATGAAAATACTTATTTTTAAAAATCCAAATTTATTATATCATTTATCATTAGAAAAATGTAGGAATCTGTTAAAGTTTTACATTAAAAACTGAAGCCTATTGTCATTTATTAGGCAAATAACAAACTGGCCAGTACGTTCAACTTTCCTCACAATTTGGCCATTTCAATAAAAAAATAATTAAAACATTATAATAATAATAAATGTAGAGCTTCACAATTTTCTAGCCTCTCTTGTAAAAAAGTACATTTGAAAATTCTTGGATAACAACAATCGCTAAATTAGTATTCAAATAAATTTTAGTATGGGCCGCTTTTAGTGCTGTATTAAAAAAACAATACAGTAGCGAAAGATGACTTCACTTACGTCAGATTGTATGCTTTCTTGCGCAGCTGGATGTTAGACTTATCAAAAATATTTGTTAGCATTGGCCAAAACTGATTAGCTGAAGTCACACTGAAGCAACAGCCAACAAAGGATACCGCCTGGCCTAAAGCCTTTTTCTATGGGCTATTTTTACTATTTATAATGGCATAGCAGTCAAAAAAAGACAAATGAGCTCATGTATGGGTCATATTCTGGACCTTTGTCAGTGAGGGGTGGGTCTCTCCGAACCCCCCAAACCCCCCCGGCTACAGGCCTGTATAAGACATATCTTTGTTTTTTATTTCTTACAGATGTGATTTTTGTGTGGTTTTTGTGTGAAAACCTGTTTAAAGCTAAATTTGTAATCCGCTGATTTGTATCACATCAACAAAATGGCCTCATATACTATTATCAGTCCTGTGACTTTTTATATGTCTCATTGTGTTTTCCTTCTCTCAAAACACAGAGAAGAAAAGTCAGAGTTACATGATTTGAATCCACAATTTTAAGTTATTTCACAGCTTGGAAAAAAATTCTAGATGTTAATTTAATTCCCTCAGAGTCACAAGATGTAAACAAAGATCTTTTAATGTAAGAAGTAAAAGAAAAGGGAATCAAATATATTAAAAATATCATGTAAAACGTATTTTTAAAAATTTATTTATCGATCTTAAATTCAGCTCTTTATTTATTTTCTATTTTGAGTTTCCAAAAGAAAATGCATATATAACTTGCATAATCTCTCATACAGAAGGAGACTTACAGATCTTGCATATGATTGTATTTTTTTCCATTTAACAACAACAACTATAAACAGTAAAACTTGGGGAGTTACAAATCCTTTACAAGATTTCCTTTAAAGAAGAAAATATATATATTTAGACACATAATATTACATTTAAAAGTTACTATTCAAGTAAAATCCAGACACATTGGTGAAATATACTCAATCCATTCACTCCAAATTAGAAAAAAGTATTTAGTCTGTGTTCTTAATGAAAAAGAAAAATTTTCCATGACATATATAGTGTGCGTTGAATCAATTCATACTTCAACTGTAGGTGACTTTAATTTTACCAATTTCTTTTGTAATTACTTTTTTACTAGCTGCCAGAGGAATAAACAACTGTTTCTTGTCTTTATTAATCCATCCATCTAAATGTACATTAATTCAGTTCGTTAAATTCAGAATCATCACATGCTAATCATACAAGTGCTACAACTGCATTTGCTTTTGTTTATGTGCGTGACATAGTTTCGTAACATGTACTGTAATATCACATGCAAGTAAATGAATGGAGGATAAAGTGAGAGTATTATAAGTCATCCAGCTACTGTACTGCTCTTAACACACTTCCTCTATTACTCACACAGCTGAGAAAAGCTTTTAGAAAGTTTCTGTGTTCTTCTGCAAACAGTATTTGACTAAAACCAGGGCCAATGGCTTTATAGTTGTTTACCGAGTCCCACATTTTTATTTACAGGGAACATGATAGAATGGTGCCTACCTCATGATGTCAATCTGGAAGGAGTAGAGTTCAAGTCTATGGCCAGCGGCTCTCATCGGATCTCAAGTGATTTCATGTAAGAGTCACATTTATAAGTAAATTCCATTTCATTCAAAAAAAGCTGAGGGTATAGTTGTTTTTAATGTTTTTCTAGCTATTAAACAGCTATTACTGTACCAAAGGAAATTCTACTAAATATATACTACTTGAAAAGTTTCAGTTTCTTTGGATCAGGCATTTTAAAAAACACATTATGGCATTTATCTGTCATTGATGTTACATTTTAACTAGCAACCTGTCAATGTAATAAATGTTGTGAATTCTGTTACACAAGATTTGTTTTTATGGGTTTGTCGCATTCGTTATCATATCATGCCATCATGAGGGAAAACTGCTTGATTAGGGATTAGTTACATATTTTTGTGCATGTAGCTATATCAAGAGATCAGTTCACATTAAGCAGGCTTGTCTCTTCTTGTAGATATTTCCGCAAAGGCTGTTACTTTGGACTAGCGTGCTTTGCTAACATGCCTGTGGAGAGTGAGCTGGAACGTGGAGCGAGGATGAAATCTGTCGGGATCTTGTCTCCTTCCTACACATTGCTATACCGTTATATGCACTTCTTAGAAAACCAAGTCCGGTGAGATTCTTGTCAAGTCTCCTTCTCTTTGCACGCTTGGTTTCTATTTTAAGACGTCGTTATGCATTAAACATAAGGTCTGAGCTGCATGTGATTTATTTATTGTTTTATGTTGACTCAAGTTTCATCTCTTATTCAGTTAATGTTAATGTAATAATGTGAAGCATGCCAAAATTGTAATTTGCAAAAATGCGTCATGAATAACTGTGTTCAAAATGTTTGTTGTGTAATGTCTGCCTCTAAATAAAGCAACTTCCTGTTTAGTGCAACACACTGTTTGAAAACATTGCTTACGTTTGCCTGTGCATTTCTACAGGCACCAGTTGCAGTGTCCAGGCCAATACTCTCCACTGGAAGCTTTCTATGAGGATAAAAAGGCAGTGTTGCCTTCAGGAGGAAATGGTTTGGTCACAGCTTGCCCAACTAGTGCTCTTGCACCCATAGTCAACCGCTGCATGCATCCAGAGATGAAGGTTTGAAGTTAAACATATTAAATGGTGAAGCAGTCAGATTTCAGAAGTACTGAATCTATTCATTTTCCCCATAGGGAAATTGATTCTTAATGATAATTGGTAAAACTTTAAAGTCAGACCTGTAGTGTAGTTATTCATGCTTTTTTAACATTATGTTCACATTAATTAGACACATTTTTAAAACCATATACACTCAGGAGATGTATTTATGCAGAAAAACTACATGACCCGGAACTACATGAAATATAACACGGAAAACATGATTGAAATATTTTCCAGTTGGCTAGATATTAACTAACAGTCATTCAAACAACTTTACCGAAGCCTCAGTTGGTCTCTCGCCTCCGCCATGTTTGTTGTTTATTTACACTTTTTACCTGAGATTGTAGTTGTAATCGAATTCACATCCAACATGCAATGTATTGTGGGTAGTATTAGCGGTTTAAGTATGGATGGTTCTACACATTGAATTTTTACCAGAAATAGTAGACCATACGGGAACCTTTGGCATACTGATTTCAAAATTACTGCGCTTTAGGACATGCTAATTCTGTTTTCGAATACTATTTAGGATAGGTAGTTTGTGAATTGGGATGCAGCATAAGTTCCCAAACTACTTAAATATTTGTATACACATCTATTTTTGGAAATAACCTTGAAATTTATTGTTTCGGTAGATACAACTATTAGCTTTAAAGCAGTCATTTACAATGCTTCATGGGATTGTATTTCTTTCCTGTATTAAATCTGTAAGCCTTGTATCTTTGTCTTTTTCTCCAAAGTTTGTAACTTAGGATTTTCTTTGTAGCTGGTTGGTTTGATTCAATTTGATGATTCATTGATTCATGAAATGAACTTTTTAAAAATTGAACAAACTTTTTTTGTTGTTGTAGTTCCTATGGGAAAAATGAATGGGAATAGTACTTCCAAACCAGACATTAAGGGTGCATGTCCACCAAAGTGTTTTTGAACTGCAGAAACACAAGTGCAGATATTTTTCCGTTGTTGTCAATATAAGCAAAGTCCCTTTAAGGCAAGTCATTTCACTCGACGGCCATCTTTGAAACGCCTCTCAGACAGTATGCTCAGGCACTCTGTTTGAATGGGGAAACCTCAAATTCTCCAGAATTGCTTTCCAAGCTTCTGATTAAATTTCATGTTAGGAGTCAACAATAAAATTAAACAACAACTGTCTTATTATTTCAATTTCAAACATTTGAATCACACAAAATCTGCAGAAAATGATGTCTCCCAGAGACTCGTCCGTCTATAGCAGGAATGGGCAAACTCGATCCTGGAGGGCCGGTCTCCTGCATAGTTTTGCACCAACCCTAATCAAACACACCTGCTTGTAGCTTTCTAGTGATCTTGAAGACACTAATTAGGGTGTTCAGGTGTGTTTGATTAGTGTTGGAGCAAAAGTCTGCAGGGACACCGGCCCTCGAGGATCGAGTTTGCTCATGCCTGGTCTATAGCAATCGCTGATTGGCTCCTGTGCTAGTTGGCGGGGCTTCATTCGCTATATTGATCGTTACACTTTTCACCCCTTTAAAACTATACCAGTGACGCGTCTTGTGTATTCTAGAGTCTTTGATTTTAGTGCTGCTTTTTAAAATTCCAGCTGTGTAGTTAGGTGTGGAGCCTGTGATATAGGCTCAGAGATCTGCTTTTTTAAAAGCAGTTGGAGAAGTGGAGTGTATTTAGAACAGTGCTCACGAAAACAGATATAGCACAAAAACACTTGGGTGGACACTCGCCCTACTGCACTCTGTTTTCTGTTACTTATCAAAACTCCAGTTTCTTGAAAACGTTCTCCATTTCTCATATTTTTACAGTAGTAGTAATGTTAGATGACTCATATTTTACCTCTTTCCAACACATATTTGGATTTCTAATAATTTGGTGTAACTGATTAATCAGCTTGACTTACTTCAGCTTCTCCCAGCAGCAGCATAAGCATGAGAAATTTCAGTTTCATGAAAACAGAAAAACCTATTATGAGACAAATTTCCCTGTCTGCAAACCACAAGATCCTCTATTGTTAAAGAAGAATTCCATATATGCAGATTCTGTTGTGAAAAATATGCTGATGTGTACTTTAGCACAGAACTAGATTTGATTAGGCTGTTTGTTAAATAAAGCCTTGTCCTGTCTTGAAGATTTAAATCCTTTTTAAATCTATGTGTATGATTTTTAGCAATATTGTTGGGTCAAAGATGTAAGTAGAACAAAAAAAGTACTTTTTTTCTATACATGGAAAGCATAGTTGTTATCGTCATTCAGCTTAACAGAAATAAATGAAACAGCATAGTTATTCTGACATGTCTCCTTTAAAATAAATCAAAGAATAGTAATGTAAAATACTTGTAGATTTAAACAAAAAAAAACTTCTTGTTGTGAAATGGGTAAAAATTGGTTTGAAGGATAGTGGCAAAGTAAATAAATCAAATTTTATATTTTGGAGCTGGACTGTGATCCTTAAATAGGATCTTTCAATATGTCATCAAATGATGAATCTTCTAAATATACCTGACAAGATTTATCTCCAATTTAGTTGGCTTCTTCTGTGAATCATGTTAAAAAAGTATGATATTCTTTAAATTTTTTAACCCTTTTTTGTTCAGAAAACCTCTTTGACCCAGTTACAGTTTTTAAAATTGCACGTAAATAAAAAAATAATATTTATGTAAATTGCACAAAAGTTACAAGAAATAATACAATTTAAATGTGAAATATTCCTTTAATAATTTACAAAGTTCTGTAAAATTAAAAACCGAAATCGTTTTTTGAACTAATATTTTTTCAAAATAACTGTAGGTAAAAAAAGCTTTATTGCATTTGCAAATATTGGTCAATGTTACATTTTTTTTATTTTATAATATTTAAAATAGTAATATAATTAATTCAAACTTATTTTATTAAGTGAACTAAAAGCTGTCAAGTTTTTCTTATATTCTCATACTAAACATGCTCGCCTGATTAATATGTAATTTGTCTAAATGTGAGTCTTTTAATCAGAAATCTGAAGCAGCAGATCATGCATAATCACTTTTCTCATCTTTGTCCACCTTCCATCAGATCACACACCCGGCTGGCTGCATGTCCCAGTTCATCCGCTTCTTTGGAGAGCAGATTATGGTTCTTTGGAAGTTTGCTTTGCTCAGGAAACGCATCCTCATTTTCTCTCCTCCCCCTGTCGGTGTGGTCTGCTATCGTGGTGAGTGTGGAAATCCACTTACATGCAAATAATAATGCAATAATGCACTTTCCCATTTCTGGGTGTTCTCACTAAATTGTGCATATATTTTAATCTACAACTATATTATATAAAATTGGAATGTTTTCAGATTATAACTTAATATTATTTTTTCTTTTTTATGTTTGTGGCTTTTATCTCTTAGTTTATTGTTGCTGCTGCCTTGCTAATGTGTCCATTCCCGGGATGGGTGTCTCTGTTCCGGAATTTCGCCCCTTCTTCTACATCAATGTAGCTGACATCCCTGCTCTTGAGACTGAACTGTCCTATGTGGCCTGTAAGTGACTCTGCTTAGTGAAGTTAGTTTCAGACTTCATAATTCTAAAGTGTAAGGCCGCATTATTAACTGAAGTAAAGCCGAAATTGCGATATGTTTTTGAGTGTTTGTGAAATCGCAAATCGACTGATTTGTATTTAATGAATATACTTTTACAGTTGAATAACTCTGTGAATAAATCCAGTGACATCCAGTTTCAGCTATGAAACACAATCAGGGCCAAAAGTCTTTATACTTTTTAAAGACTTTAAATTAGAAATTGCTGTATTTGAAATTATATTTTATATGTGCTGTGATTGTATGTTGGGATGTACAGTATGTATTCAAACTTAAGAGACCATGTTTAATATATTCTACTACCTTCCATTGTAAATTGACATTTCATTATGGTCATCAAAGAAGTATGTTCTGAATTGCTGCTTAAAGAGCCCCTATTAGGCATAATAAAAGGTCATATTTTGGTTTTGGGGTGTCCAACAACAGGCTGATCTGCATGCAAGGTCAAAAAACACTTTAACTGTCTTATAATATGCTTTTATTTTTACCTAATTATCCCAAAGACTCCCATATGATTTGTTTAGCAATTCATTTGTTCCCAAACCCCTCTTTAGCACGATGCTAATCTGCGCTGATTGGTCCGATGACCCAGTCTATTGTGATTGGTCGACTGCATTCAGCACGAGACAGAGAGAGACAGCCAACATGGTTTATTAACATTGTTGAAGTAGTCAGAGTGCATGCGTGAGCCCAATGTAGGAGTGCAATAAAGCAATGCAGTTTAACACCAGCATATTGCTCTATTTTTAACCATGACACACATCCAGTATTAATCCACACAGTGGCAAAAGCCATTTTGAAATCTAACCACCACACGTTTGTAGGAAAAGCTTATGGTGGCCATTGCAATGACAAACTGCAGAGGATTGCAAGCTCACAAACGAATTTAAGTCAGTAAAGAAAGCAGCACATGCTGCGTTTTCAACGTGGCTTTAAACGCGATATGAGAATATAAAGAGTTAACCAGATACAGTGAAAGCCGCGTGGAGCGGTTACAAGTATCTAAACACAATTAAATACACATTTTGCAAGCTAGAGAAAACAAGGAGGCAACCATTTTAATTGCACTTAAGTTAGTTACACTTGTGAAATGGAGGAAGAAACTGATCCATGAACTGTGTTCTGTAAAGTTCCTGTCAAGCTCTGACAAAGTCCCATACATCAATAGTCTTTTATGATCCTTCCTTTAACAAACCGTCGATAAATCACACATTGTAAGTGTGTAGTTTGCTGAAGCACTTGTCAGAAAAATGATAGGAACACAGCACAAGGCTGGAGCTATAATTCTGAGGTATTTTTGCAAAAGTAAACTTTAACCACTGTCTCGTCTTTTGGTAGGGAAAATAGCAATAACTTTTCTTCAAACTACAGAGCACAGCGTCTTCACGACATGATTCAATCGGGATCTTCTTTTTTTTCCTACAGTGTTTGTGGGTGGGCCAAGGTTTCAATTTTCCCAGGTCCGCGTGCGCAACAAATGGGTGGGGCTTAAATTCCATATTGAGGTCATGCTGACACTGCTAGATTCATTACCCCGATGATTCCTTTAAACCACTCTGAGTCGACTCTTTTATAGATGAATCAATAGTTTTAAACACGGCACACTTTCAGATTTAAACATTAGCTGGATATTTCACTTCACTTAGAGCTGTTACACACTGCATGGAAGGTCATTTTCAAAAACCCATAATAGGGGCTCTTTAACACAAGTAAACTGTGTTGACAAGAAATTTCAAGAACTTAGTTGAATGACTTTTGGCCCAGATTTCCTCCCATAATTGGTCATATTCCCCTACTTGTAAAGTGCTTAATATTTACAAAGAAGAAGCTTTAGGAGTGCCTACTTTTTTCAATCAAACTAAATTTACTATTTGAAAACGAACATATTAAAACAGAGATTTTAAATAAAAATTATATTATAATTACATTGTTTAATTTACAGTAAAATATTAATATATAAATTTGTTTATCTAAAATGCAACTGTTGATTATTCAAAATATAAATGTGTTCTCAGGTACCACAGAGAAGATCTTTGAGGAAAAGAAGGAGCTGTATGATGTGTACATCGACAATCAGAACGTGAAGACGCACAGAGAGAGTCTTCAGCCTCTGCTTCGACTCAACAGTGCGGACAGAGAGAAGTACCGCAAGCTCTGTGAGCAAAGGTACAAACTTCTGAACCTCTTATGAGAAAGAAAAGCCAATAAAAGCATGTAATTCCACAGGCATATGATCATATCAATGGGTTTCAGGCAGTTGCTGCTATACTCTCAGGAGGTGGATGGAGATTGCACATCCAATGAGGAAGACCTCTTCATTCTGTGAGTGATGAATTATGCACGTCAGCACAGTTTATTATAATAGCAGGGAAGTGAAGTAAAGTGAGCGCCCATTAGCATGCTATGACTTTTTCTAAACTATTTTCTAGATTCTTCCTCGTCATTTGTTTAATATTTGTAAAATTCAAACTAGATCATCTTCAGTTTAGACAAAAAGTTCATCAATAAGAAATAATATGAATATATGTGATGAATATAACAAAGAGCTTACCAAAGTGATTGTGAGGTGGGGTTTAGAAATGCTGCTTTAGAGTGTTCAGACCCAACCTGATGTGCTAAAAAAAAAGGAGTTTCAGCATAATGCCATCTCGTGGTCATTTCATATTTTGTAGTACAGTGGTCCGTCATTTATGGTGGGATTATGTTCTAAAAATAACCTGCGAAGTAGTCAGCTTTATTTTTTACAATTTTTATAGATTTTTTTAAAGACTGTAAACCCCCTCACTACACACTTTATACACTTTTTCTCAGACAGGCATTAACATGTTCACACTTTTCTCTCTTGTTTAAATACTTTCAAAGTTCAAACTTTCACAATAAAATCCACAGAAAAATCCACTATAATAGAATAAAACCAAACTCAGACTCAATCCTTAAGGGGTCATACACTGGATGCGCCGTGCACATGACAGTTGGAAGGAACAAACACCGGTGCACATTTGCATGTTATTTAAAATAAAAATAATTTAGATGGGGCTCTGTGACACAGCAGAAATATGAACAGTGTCCTGAGTCGTAGCTTGGCATCGACTTGCAGTGCCAGTGTGCGTATCCTGGTAGAAACCTATGTTTGCATGGCGCGGTACATACGGTGGGCGACTACCTTTACGATGGTCTTGCTGCAGACACTTAAAGCTTTTTTGCATCCTTGTTGAAACTCGCACTGCTAGCGATCGAAGATTTGTGGTAATTTGGCAAGCTGAACGCATTGTGTACTGTACATGAGACACGGAGGAGATTGATTGACAAAGGTCTATAGGCAATCAGGACTCAGAACACAATGCACTGTAAAAAAAAAAAAAAAAAAGCATGTCAAATTGTACAGAAAAAAAAGTGAAACTGCGAGACCGCAAAAGGTGAAGCCCGTTATAGTGTGGGACCACTGTATAGCTGTATGTGTTACTGGGCCGGGCGATTAATCAAAGTTAAATTGCAAACACAATTAAATCGCAAAGCTACAATTGTCCTGCACGTCTTGTAAGGGAAGCACGGTTGTGTGATCAATAGTAAATCTCCCCTGAAAGCTAGAGGGCGCACTCACGCAGAAACTCATGAAGAAACCTAGGGAACCTCAATAGCATTTTTGAATAGATAGAAGATTTAACTACTTTCATTGATTCAACTTGTCTAATAAAGCATGACTATGATATGTAATTTATTTCAAACTCTCGACTGATAAGCTGAGCTTGAGTCAATAAACGTGGTGTTTTCACTTGCTTTCAGGTGTAGCAGAATTTACTACATAGAGTCGTGGCTTACAGAGAGAAGCTACTGAAACAGCAGCTGTTATCAAAGAACCATTATCTCAAATTTATTATCATCTGAAAAAAAAGAGTTTGAACACTATTTTTCCATAGCTTATCAGTCTGTTACCACTCTGTAGTAAGTGCTACTCCATCTGAAATGCCCCAGCTTTACTAATGAAATGTGCATGAAAACTGTCTTCAGTTACTCCACCAGCCAGATTAATAGGTTGTTTTCTCCATGCCCTGAAGTTTCTCAAAAATATTTTTGGGAAGTGCCACCTTGTGGAAATTGGTTATAATGAAATGCAATAAAGATTGGTAATAGCTTTTGATAAGTTTCACTTATTTTCATTAGACTGCTCTTGACTGATTTTCTTGGATCAAGTTGAAAACTTTGATACTGATTATGTCATAATCAGCCAAACTCCCTGTCTGATATTTTGATTTTCATAATAAAAGTGGTGCCCAGATTCAGTCCTGGAGGGCTGGTGTTTAGCTCCAACCCCAATTAGACATGCCTGAACCATCTTATCAAGCTCTAACTAGCCTATGAGTAACCTGCCGGTCAGATCATTTAAATTTGTCTCAGATCATTTTTAGATCATCCCAGCTAATAAGTTGTGATAGCAAGTGCTGGCATGAGGCCCAAGTACGTCCGAAGATATATCTCCACAAATTTGACATCAAACATTTGGCTGCATTCCTATCCAATTTTTTATGCGCTTCACTTGATGATTTCCCTCCATCTCGTTTACTCAGATGTACATCATTGATTATGTTCTGGAATGTGTTTAAATGGAATGCCCTAAGCCCTTGAGCACTTGGAAACTTGTATGAATTGAGAATGCAAGTCACTGTTGTGATGTCACAAACACATTGCAATATGGGACATATAGGTGATGGTGACATACATATAAAACAGACTTGCTCTCTCTGTCAAAATCAAAGGGTCAAGGGTTTGCACACGTAAACTTCCTTTGTCCACTTGACAAAGTGGAACACACTTTAAAATGGTGGCAGAGATTCCCAGAGATCCTTAGGGAAGAGTGATAGTGTATGGCTGCATGTGAAATTGCCTACTACTCGAGTAGGTACTACATTTCAATTTGAATTTACTACATGACTGTTATAAAAGTACGTTCTAAACAGTATGAATGTGAGTAGTATGAATAGAGCTCGAATGTACTACATCCGCCATTTGTCATATGTCATGTGACCTACCCGTGTCAGTTGCATTGCTTCACTCCATTTATGATTTCTCCCATGTGGCATCATAGGATAGCGTAGCATCCATCGGATGCGCACTTCAGAATCTCACCAGAAGTAGTAGGTCATCCGGGTAGTTCTCGCATTGTGTTTTTTTTGAATATTATGAATTTGCACATACTACTCGGCTCACATATAGGCTTAAACATACTATATAGTATGTAAGTATGTGATTTTGCATGCAGCCTAAAGGCCCGTTCACACCAGGATGCTTTTTGCACGTTTAATGCTTTGTGACTAAACAAAGGGTGCTAATGTGATCGTGCACACCAATACCCAAAAGGGCAGGCGTAAAAGCCAAAGACTTCTCCACCAATCAGATTGGCACTTTTGTTCACATGCCCAGAGCTGATGAAGTTACAGTAAACACCACTTGTAGGTGCTCAAGTGCAAAACAGTCGAGATGATTCCAGTTTCACTTTCATTCAATGAAGATGACAACGCACCGAGGCAAGGGCTGTTTCTCAAAATTGCATACTTCCTTACTATATAGTACGCTAAAAAAATGTGCGAGCCAAGTAGTATGTCTGAATTCATAGAATTTGAAAATCAGTATGCGAGAAGTACCCGGATGACCTACTACTTCCGGCGAGATTCTGTAGTGTGCATCACATGCATGCTGCGCTATCCCATGATAAATGGGAGTGAAGTGACGCAACTCAGGTGGGTAGGTCACGTGATCATGACAAAATGGCGGCTGTAGTATGTCCGAGTTCCATTCATACTACTGACATTCATACTGTATAGAACGTACTTTTCTAACGGCAGAGTAGTATGTTTGATTTCAAGTGCAGTACCTACTGAGTAGTAGGCGGTTTTGAATGCAGCCAATATGCGTTCCTCAGTGATCTTGCGTCCTCATGCATCATCATCAACTGCTAAAGTTTAGTTCCAAAACTCAAGACCGCAAGAACGTAGGGTGCATGAATGTTTCCAAATGTGTT
Source organism: Danio aesculapii (assembly GCF_903798145.1). Classification (NCBI taxonomy): domain Eukaryota; kingdom Metazoa; phylum Chordata; class Actinopteri; order Cypriniformes; family Danionidae; genus Danio; species Danio aesculapii. Next base: position 47,210,799 of record NC_079452.1, on the reverse strand, counting down.
CTTGATACCGAGGATGCATCGATGCAGACTTGAGCACCGAACTTGCTCTAGAAGTCCCAGAAGTCATTTCGACTGAATAAAGGAGGTGGGAAACGCAGCATTTTATATAGATTTATTATTAAACTTCAGACATGTAGCTTATTTATCTCAGGAGTTTCCCTAAATGAGACGGTGAAAGTAAACATTACCATGAAAATCTTAATAAAGGCATGAACACATTAAGGGTGTTTATTTGCTGAAATTCATATTAGTTTTATTTATATTGCGCTAAGTATATTTGTAAGGCTTTTGTGCATGCTATATATAGAAAAGGGGGGGGGGGGGGACAAAAATAGTTGCATAAATGCTGTAATGTTTAAATAATTTTCTGTTAAAAACGCGTAAAGGTCATGTGACCATCAGAAAAAAGGCGGCATCTCATTTCTCAGTGCACGCGTTCGGTGTTCTCGCTGTCTCCTGATTTCGTTCTTCTACGGTGACCTGGCAAGACCATTCTCCACGAGAACGCAAGTCCTTTCTCTGCGTTCTTGGAATTGAGAAACAGCCAAGATGAATGTGGAGCTGCTTTTTTCATTGGTGTCTGAACACAAAGAGCTGTATGATAAATGCAAAAGCAACTATAATGGCAGTAGGAGTAGAGAGTAGCAAATAGGATTTGATGGTGAGTTACATTTCACTTTTCTTTCATGACTTACAACTTCACGAAGCACCATCTAATGTAAGGGGTAATTTTGCCCATTCACTGTGCATAACGCAGATGAAAATCATCTGGGTTTGAATTCTGAAAAACACCTCAAAAAACACTAATGATAAACGTGAGAGAAAAGTGTCCCGATGTGTACAAAACTTAAAGCGGTTCGTCTCTTCACACTAATCACACCACATCGGTTTGGCAACAGTGCCTTTTATTGGTCAAGAGTAATAAGGCATTTTGAGAACTTTATATTTAAATGTACATTAAAATCATTTACATTTCCATTTAAATAGCTTTTAGTAATTTGTTTGTATTTTCATTTCAGGTTCTTCATGGAGCAGAACAACCGAATCTTCCAGACTCTGTCTGAGGTGGCGGTGAGTGCCGATCCTACCCTGACTGCTGAGCACGTGCGAGCCATGGGGCTGGATCCTCAAGGCGACCGCGGCTTCCTTGTGGACCTGCTGGAAATCTACGGCATCGACGTCATGCTGGTTATCGACAACCCCTGCTGCCCGTAAGACCCTCCGTCTCTGCCCCTCTCTCTGGAGCCCTGTTTTCTGTTCTGGCTTAAACTCACAGCCTACTGATCACCTGCTTTCTTGTCTCTCTTTTCTCTGGCTTGGCTTTCTCAGGAGCCATTCCTGACCCCTCTGGACCACACTGATACTGCCAACACCAACAACCCAAGTCCGTCTGCAGGCTTTTTCGTGCAGCCGGTGGCGTCTTTCTGCTTCTCTGTCTATCTGTGTGCTTTGTATTCTACCAGCCATCTTGGATTTCTTCTCGACTCTGCCTAAGCTTGTTTCCAAAACATGATCTCTGTGCCTCTTTTCTCCTGCTTTTTCAATCTGTGGTCTTCAGTTGTGACTTTGTTTTTCTAGCCAGTGCTGTTTGGGGGAACTGATGTGATGTCCCCTATGGATATAAATCTGCTTGGACACCAGAGAATTGGAATAACGGTCTATCATTTCCTGGATCTACATGTTTTTTTTGTTTGTTTGCTGGGAACAACGGTTTGGTAACGTCTGCTCTGAATGTGACATGTTATGTATTTCTAAAAGTTTGATGGTGGTTCATATTACACACTACTGTGACAGTGAGGATTTTCACAGTCTTCGTCACAACAATTCAATCATGTACAAGTGAACAGGCATTTCATTTGGGGAAAACTAGTCAAAGTCAAAAGTCAGTGTGTTATTTGTGATCTATTGTGCATGGACTAATAGACATAAGCTTGGCTGCTGTAGTTTGACACATTTCTTAATGTACATGAATGGGAATGAACCACACTGTAGGAGGGTTTCAGTCATTCTTATTTAACTCTTCAAATGTTAGCTGATGAATGTGACTGACCTTTCAATGCTGTCTACACCTGTTCGAGATGTTTCTGTTATATTACACCCACCGAACAGGTATCACTGTACGAAAAACAAATGAAATGGAGCATAGAATGTGCATTTGTTTATCCCGGATATAGGCCTATAATCACCGTCATCATTGGTATTGAATGTAAATTGTACATTTAATGCTCCGGTTGATGCACACAGACACAGAAATGCTGCATTCGTCTTTCTGAAGAAATGAATGTGATTTCTGACTTTCTAATCGGTCAATGCTCATGGTAATTATTTGTTAAAGACTATATTTGTGTATATATTTGGGTTTGTTATTTAAATGTGTTTGAGTTGATCATTGCTGGATGACAGCAGCAGACTGAGCTGATTGACAGTGGTTTTGGTTGCATTTATATGTTCATTCTATGAACCCAAACTGGATGTTTAATAATTCATTGAGCTTCATTGATAGAAAAGAATATCTAAATGGAAAAGGATTTACTCATTTAGTTTACTGTCCATCTAATTTTCAACACGCCAACAAATGTGACATTTGACTTCTGGAATTGAGTGCAGGCACTCAGGCTTGATGGAGAAAAGTTCTTTAAATCACCTTAAATAAAATATTTAAATTATTAATAAATAATACTGTTGCTTACAAACTAGATTTGATTAAATGTTTCGTTTTTACATTTCTTATAAATCAGAGAGAATTCTTCTGTATTATTATTAATATGCAGACCACCCTCTTGTAGGATGTGGTTTGGTTATTAAGAGTCTGATTGTAAATGAATGGAGAATGTATATGAAGCAGCCGTGTAACATAACTGTACAGGTTGAATTGTCTGGTATTGTGTATGTGTGATTTTTCTTTTCTTTTGTCAATTCTCAAAGTGTTACACAAGTCTTTGTCACAATAACAAGCTAAATGAATGTTGAGTTTTACTCTACTGTTATCACAAAGCACTAGTGTAATCCACACTACCTATACAGTAATACAAACTAACAGCATGTGTCTGTTGTTTTAAAGCCAGTGATTCCTATTCACTGCCATTTTGAATAAATGGTTCCTTTTCTACCATATGCTTTGTGCCGTAGTTCTGAGATAACAACACTCGCTTAAAGAAGTGTGTGTGAAATCTAAAATTACAGTGTTTAGTTTGCTAGCACACATTATTATTCTTTAGGTGAAAAAATATCTGCGTGTTAATCCACTGAAAAAAAAAGTTGGGTTCACTCTTATCGTTAGTTTGCTATGAGCGAATGATAAAAATAAAGCCCCGCCCCCTTCTCAATATTCTATTTCATTTGGAAGTACATCAATATACTGGAATACGTCTCAGCAACTTTTGGGTCACACAGACTTTACAGATTCATTCAAGGGAAGCCTTTAAAAAAAGCAAAATAGAAACATGATAATGACTTTTTTTATTGGTCCTCAACTGGTCAAACTTTTACAGCGTAATAAACTGGTTTGAGTTTCTTAAAGGGGCAGTTCACCCAAAAACAAATATTCTGTCATCATTTTCTCAGCCAAATCAGAGTTTCTCTCTTTTGTTGAACACAAAAGAAATGGCTACCAGCTTTCAACATTCTTTGAAGTATCTTCTTTTGTGTTCAACAGAAAAAGTAACACTTTTGAACCACTTGAAAGTAAGTAAATTGTGAGTATGTCTTTCTTTCTTAGTAAGAAATCACTTGTAAAGGAATTTTTGCGCTTATCAAGGTAATATTAAGCTCTTTAAGGAAAACATTGACTTAAGGTAAACCAGAGTTTGTAAGAAAAGTTCAAAACAGCAAGACAAATTGTTGCATACTGATAAATTGACACCATTTCCAGACTTTTACCTTTCCAAACTGCAATTTGTTTCATCATATGCTCACCTCATATAATTCCAAAGACTTTCGTTGACCCAAAATAAATAGTTCTTTTATTCACATGTAGACATCAGTAAACATAAATGTGTAGTGTAAAACACAAGAATAAATCTCGTTGGTTCTCACATGTCAAGCAAGCATCACTGCGCTTCTGTGATCACATTCGAATGCTTTAAACATGCTTGTTTATAGCTCAATGCTTATGTTAATATAACCCTAAATTTAAGGTTAATCTAATAGAGTGATCATGCCTCTTTAGAACACTTTAGATTTTATTTTAAAACTTAGCATCTCTTTAGCTATAATCAAATAAACATGTTCAAGTTTTGGGTGAACGGACTTGATGCAGAAACAAATATCTTCATTTCTGAAGACATACATTTCGTATACATTTGAAAACGTGAGTGTAAGTAAATGATGACAGAACTCATTTAGGGGTAAACTAAGCTTTTAAAGTTCATAGTACACAAGTCGTCAGTTACACAATAAAGACGACCTTTGTTTTTTTTTTGGAGTAGCTGATATGTTATCCAGTTTTTCCTCTTGTACTTTTGGAAAATGTCTCTTAGAATTAATCCACACTTATAAGTCATCACAATGTTGTCGTCACTGAGCCTCTGCAAGCTGCTCTCTGCGCTCTGCACTGCAAAAGAACCTCAGTTTTCTTGGCAGCAGTCGTACTTCCACAGACATTGCCTCATACTCCTCATTGTCAATGTCATAAAAGCCAGCACCCTCCTGTGGACGGGAGAAGAAATGCAATAGATATGAATTACAGATTAAACTGATGCATTATTACACAAAAATCAGTGAAAAATTAATAAATAAATAAACACACTTACCTCTGGGAGTTCAAGACGTGCAGCACTGGCTTCTATCTGTACAGCATTTTCTATAGGCTCCATGGGATCGGCTGATTTATTAGTCCTGTATGACATGAATCAATATTTATCATCTATAATATTCATTAAATATCCACAAACCTATTCTTTAGATTCAGAACTCTCTACTTATAAGAAAGTGTCAAATTATAAGGGATGCACAATATATCAGCTGCCGTATCAGTCTTGTGTGATAAATGCTTATTTTTATTGTAAACAGGATACATCCAAAATATTAAAGTAAATTATTTCCACATGTTAATCTGCTTTAAATGCATGCTGCCGTCTATGAGGGTTATGACTGGTGCCATATACCTGATGTGAGACATTGAACAGCAGTCAGACACCTTATAAGGTTTTTCAGCATCTAAACAAACCCAATGTCCACTGTATTTTCAATGCCCTTTGTTTTTTAATCAGGCTCAGAAAAATTAAGGTCAAGATTTAGATTTATTGGCCTATAATATCGGTTATTGTCTTCCAAATATAGGGTATTGGCCATAATTTCTATATTGGTGCATCCCTGCAAATTATTAAATGAAATTATGAGTGTTTATAAGCAAAATGCAACAATTATTATAACATTTTAAATGTAAAAATAAAAAAAATGTAACATAGCCACAAGCGACGATGAACGGGGTTCAAGCAGTTTAACAGGGGTTATGAGATTAAAGTATTACAGGATTCCAGGGCAACCCAAAATTTATGGTTTACAGTAAAATGTGGAGAATACACAGTAACAAATATAGTACAGGGTGATCAAAAAAAAAAAAGAATACCACAACTTTGAAAATCGAGAACTTTTCGAGAAAAAGAAAAGGAGAGCTCAGCTCTTCCTGTCATCGATTTAAGGAAACTCTAAAGTTTTGAAAAACTTTAAGTACTCTTCACATTGATTAATTATCCAAGGTTCCATCATGTTTCTTTGATTAAATACAGATTTTCTAAGTTTTCTTTCTGAATCACCCTGTGTACTGAAATATTTCCATTTAATAACATATTAATAAATGATCATTAAGCATACTTATGTATTTTGTGTCATGTAGATATTTCAAATGAACGTTTGAGAACAAAATGCTTACTGAGCACCTTTTCTGAGTAATTCTTTATGTATAATACGTTTCCGTTTTTACTGTAAAGATAATATGGGATGACTGGGAAAAATAGAATGTCTGAAAATTAAAAGGTAGTTTTTGTTAAATGCAGTAAAATCATTTATGCAATGTCGAAATGTGATTAGAATGATCTTAATAGGGTATATGCAGAACTATGCTAAAGGACTTTTAATTGGTCAGTGACCTGGGTTAAGCGTTTCAGGTGAACAGTATGCCATTGCAAAATCGGCGCACTTAAGGTCTTTTTTCTTTAAAAATCAGCGATCTCCACTGGCTGAGTTATATCCGATATAAAGTGGGTCTCAGATTCTACAAGAAGCACTGCATTAAATTACATTTTTCCCTGCCATGTCTTTAAAACATGAACATTTATGTTACCCCAGTATATTCAATGGAGCTTCTGCGCTAGCCTGCCGATTCTGACGGGCGTGTGCGAATAAACGGCTTTTTGTCTCGTTTTATGATTCAACAACTAAATGAATACCAAAGTCTGTTTACCTGATTGTATTTTAATAACATTACAACAACGATGCTGTAAAAGAAATCGTATAAAAAGTCACATTAACTGTTCACTGGAAGTTTATCAGTATGGGAAGAAACAAAAGCTCCGCATATACCCTATTGATATTTTAGTGACTTACTGCTATAAATTATAAATTAATTATAAATTATAAAATAGTCTTGCTCCTATCTAGTGGCTATACTGGTTTTAAGCAGAAAATAACATTTAAGTTTGTTTAAATACATCTAGTGGCTAAAATTGTATAATAAACAATCAATTATGATTTGTTTTCTTTTGTAGTACTTCATCAAATTGTGTATGTAGATTTCAAATATTTAAAGGCCAAAAGCAGCACTTACAAAGACCAAACATTAGTTTTATTCATTTATAAGGTTAATATAGCGGGGCATGTTTATACATAATTATATGTATAATTTTTTTATCTTTTACCAGGCATGACTTTGATTTGACCCTTTTCCCTGATTTTTAAGCATATTCACTGAGGTAAACAAAAAAGTGCAACCTGTGTTTTACAACCTCAAAAAACAAACAACAATTTCAAAATCGCTTATAAAAAAAGCTTCATTAACCATATAAAACAGAAAAACAACTCACAGACACCACTTCTGAAAAAAGAATCATAATTAAATAAAAATAAAAGGGAATTATTCAAAATTATACAAAACTGCAACTGACTCAACATAAGATAGAGTTGGTTTAAGGATTATTTTCTTTTTCTCCTTACCCACTTTTGAACAACACTTACCCCTCAGTGATGAACTGACCAGCTGTAAGGGATTCTGGGTCCAGTCTGATAAGCAATGAATCATCCACACGCTGAAGACAGTAGAAAACACCAATCAGAAACTTCAAACTACATTACGTTTACATTTAAATAATAATAATAGAGCAACTGCTGTACTCACCCTCCTGACTGGGTTTTTGTTGTGTGTTAGAACGGTGAGCTCCAATGTAGAAATGTCTTTGCTCTCCCATCGCTCTGGCTCAGGCTCTTTTGGTGGCTCTGTCAACACAAACAGAAACTATTATGCTTTAAAAGTAAAGCATAAGTTTCATGTTGTGTAATGTTGCTGTTTGAAGGCCAATTCTAAACCGTCTGAAACAAGCTTTACTTTAACCTTAGCAAATGATCGTCAAACATTTTAGTGGTTGTATCTGAGTCTTGGAAGCATTTGGTTTATGCTGTTATTGCTGTTTGCCCTTTCAACGGATAAGATATCTGGCTTCAATCAAATTGAAGCTTATTTGTATAGCACTATTCACAATAATTATTGTTCCAAAGCAGCTTTACAAAAGGTGCATGTTATTACATCTCAGTCAAAATTAGATTATGTTGGGAAATCAACATCGACAATATCGTTATTGTTCACATCACTGTATGCAACTGCTGAGGAAACCTCTGGAGCTGAAATTTAGATGTTAATTGGCATTTAATCTGCTTTGTAATCACAGCACCAGAATGATCCATCTGAACACTCAAAGCAGAGTAAGCTCCCAAAAAGGATATTTGGAGAGACTGGAACCTTCAGTTAACCGTGTTAACCCTTGTGTGCTGTTGGGGATGTTTTTATCCACTCTGGGGGGATTTTAAGTCTTAAGTTGGTTACAACTTTCTCTGTTTTTCAGCAAATTAAATGATTTTTATTAACAAATCTTAGTCAATACACTCTGGGCAATATCACTACCCTTTTGTTATATGTTAGTGCCTGATTTTGCCCTATTGACTTCCATTATATATCTGCTATGTCGCATTTACCTTGATATGTCTATGAAAATCCAAATAAGCACCACAGCTCTCCGAAAATTGTAAACATGATAAGTGTATTTATGCAGGCACACTATAATTTGTTGTTTTAAATCCCTAAGAACTCCAAATAAAAGCCAGAAAGTTTTTTTCCATAGGCCTACCTATGGGGTAACCTAAAGGGTTAATGGTGCCAACTGATGATAAACCGTAAAAATGACTAATTTTACCTCTTTCCAACTGGGAAAACCACCAACAATCAAGAATGCATGATTATTTGGTGCCAAGGCTTTGCAATCAAAAAATGTTGATATAATGGAAGTCAATGTGGGGAAAAAAATAGCCACTAACATAACAAAAGGATAGTAAATTTGAACAATACACAAGGGTCAAGATACTGTAAGAAATGAGGCCATGCTGCAAATTATATAAAAAATATTATGTGTTTATATATTATAATGTTTTTTTTTACCTTGATGATTGCAAACCTATTGTAGAAGACCCCCAGAACAAAATTAGCAACCTTTTTTGGCTAAACAATAAATCTGAACCTTCTTCGAAACAATATTAGCAAACAACATTTAAACACTAGATTCTATATTAAGGAATATCTGTCAAATTACATAATACCTTCTAAAGGAGGGTTCCAGTAGTTCTGGAGTCTGCGGTAGATGCGGTAGAGGAGGTTGGGTCGCTGTGGTATTTCATCTGGAAGGTCAGGTGGACGAGGTACTGGAGCCAGATAGGATAGGGAAGCCACATGAACCTGTGGCCACTGCTGTAGGAGTGAATAAAATAGCAAAATTTCATGATGCTCAATGAACGATTTCTTTTTCTCTAAAGATTTAAAGAGATGCACTTACCTTAAGGCTACTAAACCAATGTGCTGCTCTCGTCTTCAAGGGGCCAAGGTACCAATATCTTGACAACAAGGGAGAAATTACATTAAATTATTAATATATACAAGTTATTTAAATATGCAAATGATATGGCACTTGTTGGCCGGTTGACTAAAACAGTAACAGAAGGAGATACCTTGTACTAAAGTCAAATAAATTCGCTTCAAAATTGGTGTAAAAGCAGTTCACTGGAAATAAATTTTAATAAAAGCAAGGAGATGATAATTGGCAGAAATAAACTAGTTCTTAGTCAAGGGTTGAACCCTCTGGTCCTTGAAGGACACGATACAGAGACAGTTGGATGTTTGAAATATTTAGGAACATTTATTGATAGTGGATTGACATTTGCTGCAAATGTAGAGTGCTTTTTTAAAAAAAGCAATGCAGAGATTATATCTCATTATGATGTTACAACATTTCAGTGTGAGTCAAGATATTCCTGAGATGGTGTTCAAGAACTTGGTTGAAAGTGTTGTGTTTTAGCATGATTGCATGGTATGGACTGTTGCCAATTAAGGAAAAGCGAAAACTGTGTCGAGTAGTAAAAATTGCCAGTGCAAATGTAGGTTAAGCACAAAGACAACCAAATGAAATTTATTTAATGAGAATTCAACAGAAAGCACACATCATTACTGAAGATTGTTCCCATCCCTTAAATATAAAATTTCAGCTCTTACCATCAAAAAAACGTTTTAGGGCAACCTCATGTAAAGAAAAATGTGCATCAAATGTCCTTTGTGCCGACTGCCATTAGAATTTTAAATACTGGGTTCTAAGTATGTATGGGGTTTTAAATAAGAGTTTTTAATGTGATGTACAGCTGAAGTAAGAATTATTAGCCCCCCTGAATTATTAGCCCCCTGTTTATTTTTTTCCCCAGTTTCTGTTTAACGGAGAGAAGATTTTCTCAACACATTTCTAAACATAATAGTTTTAATATCTCATTTCTAATAACTGGTTTGTTTTATCTTTGCCATGATGACAGTAAATAATATTTTACTAGATATTTTTCAATACAGCTTAGTGACATTTTAGGCTTAATTAGGTTAATTGGGTTATCTAGGCAGGATAGGGTAATTAGGCAAGTTATTGTATAACGATGGTTTGTTCTGTAGACTATCGAAAAGAAATATAGGGGCTAATAATTTTTACCTTAAAATTGGGTTTAAAAAATTAAAAACTGCTTTAATTCTAGCCAAAATAAAACAAATAAAACTTTCTCCAGAAGAAAAAATATTATCAGACATACTGTGAAAATTTTCTTGGTCTGTTAAACATTATTTGGGAAATATTTGGAAAAGAAAAAAAATTCAAAGGGGGACTAATACTTCTGACTTCAACTGTATGTGATGACATTGAATGTATTTGTGTTGCCTGTTTTTTCTGTGACGTGTAATGTGAACACTTCACACAACAAGTAAAATAATTTAGTATTACACATCTGCATTTGAAATTCTTATATACAAAAACATTAATAGCATACTTGCTAATAGAAGTTGCTACATCTCTGAATGCACCCCAACGTAATCCTAACAGCGCAAACACTGGCTGCTCCTTCTCACCCTAAGAACAGAATTACACAGATTTGTGTGAAAGAATTAATATGACAAATGTTATCAAATCATCTCTTACAAAATGCTTCTCAAAATTACCTTTATCTGCAAAACGTCCAGTGGAACCATTTCTCCTTTTAATATTGAAAGAGTTGCTGAGGTAATGTGCCTAAACACACAAAAACATATAAATTCATCTGATCATAACAAACATTATGATGAACGATCTTGAAGACTTAACTGATGAGACTTACTGTACTTTATTGTCAGAGACTAGATGCAGACTCTGGCTCAAAGAGTTACTGGAACCCAGAGGGATAAAACCAATTGGTATTTTACTGAAGATCTCCTGTGGGTAGAACAGTGCACATTTAGAAAACCTTTAATATGTAAAATAACTAAATGTTTTAAAACAGATGTACTCCTAGTACATACCTCATCTGTTCTACGAAGTAGGCCAGTTACCACCTGCGGGAAAAGCATCGTATGAACGTATGAAATATAATACAGACTATATTTTTTAAATAGTCCCACTTTACAAGGATACTTTCATACCTCCTGTAATGTCCCATCACCGCCAGCGATGATCAGCATATCAGTTTGCTCCATCAGTTCCATGAGCTTCTTTGCCTGGCCTTCATAATCAGTCTGTTTCAGAAGATAAATCAATAACAAATGTAATCATACCACTGTATAAACAGACTTAGCACTTAAATCTAGAGTAAGTATACCTTCACAATTTTAACTTCCACACCAGCCAGATGTAAAATGGGAGCTGCATTCTTCTCAAACAACTGATTGGCCTTCCTGCAGATGATGAATATAACTTTAACACAAGCAAACTGACACAGCTCTACAATCCAAGGAAAACCTTATTTGTGACACGTTGAGAGACACAATCGTACCCTTTACAGGCAGCAGGATTCAGAATGACTGTGGCTTTCTTCAGAATCTCCTGAGGTCCAATTAACTGTTGACCAAATGCCTGTGAAACCAGACCAAATATATATTTATGTAGTGAAACTTGAGGTACTGTAGGTATAAGAGTTATTATATGTGACTACAACTAAAGCTATAAACATGTTTGCTACAATGACATACAACAAATGATCAATTCAGAAAATAAATTATTTAATCACATTTATTAATCATATTATTGCCAAGGCAACAGTTCAACTAAACTTTGGTTTAATTTGATGTACAATTTACTTAGAGAAAACTAAATATGTCTTACCCTAGCCTCTATACACGCTTCACGTCGCAACACACTGTCACTGTGAAAAACAATTGAACAGTTAGACATACATCTGTCAAGAAGATAGATGGATGGGTGGATACATGACAGATAGATGGATAAATGATAGATGGATGGATGGATGGATAGATACTTAGACAAATAGATAATAAATAGGTGGCAGACAGAGAAAACACAAACTGAAAGACAGATAAAAAGATAAACAGACAGAAATATGTACTATGATACAAACCAGTGCTTTCCATACAGCCAGTGTCCTCCATACGAGAGCACACACACCGCAAATGTGGACTTTTTCCAATGATTTCTTAAAGTCCGGAACACTTTCACCACCCGAGCCATTATTTTTATATATACGGGCTTTTTATATATCCGATATTTGCATGTCAAAATGAGTAAGAGGACTGAATAGAGATCTTCACCGTTGACATTCCATTGATCTCCCAAAGCATGACCGGTGCAACAACAATATTCGTCCTCATGGGAAATTTTCGTTCCGCATTCATTTAGCGGTAAATGTGGATAATTAATTATTTTAAGTGTGTAATAAAAGTTAATTTGTATTTATTTAAAATATTCAGCAGTCGATGTACGTTTTAATGTTTAATTGTTATCTCTATCAATGCCGGAATTATACTGCATGGCTCTTCTGTACAAAGTGGGACTGAATTTAGAGACGGATCGATTCCAAAGTATGTACTGCTGTATATAAACAGACTTGACAGCGACAGTCACACACTTCTGTCAGTTAGCAAAAATTATTATTTTTCAGATAATGAAAGATAAATTATAAATAATCTGGCGAAGAATCTTGTTTACCCGTACCCTGTTTACCCGGTTTCGTGTTGATTTAACAGCAATGGAGGTTGAACATTTCGTTTCAAAAACTCTTGAGCTCCTGCAAGAAGAGCGAGAAGCTGAACTGGAAGAAACACGGTAAATGACATGTCTGTACACTTGTTGCACACATGTTGATTTATTGCTATTACTGAAATGTAATGTAAATGTTACGTTTTGTATAATCCTTCTGCGCCAAATAAAAAATGTTACCAGATAACGTTAGGTTAATATACTGAAGCATTAAAATGGCTTTTTTTACATGTGCACTGCCACTACCATATTTTTTAACTACCCGAGCAGTACAGTGTGACATTAAAATAGTTAAACTCACTTGTTCACATATACAGATTATTTCCTTATTCACTTAAATACAAAGCAAAATATCCATACCAGTGCAGGTATATAATTATAAATGTAGGATATAGGGCTGGGAGATTTGGCCTAAAATCAAAATATCGATTAATTGAATATTTTAACTTAATTATGATTAATCATTAATTATTTTATTCATTTTATTTAGTCTTTTGCCCTCATATTTCACTGATAAATTGTGTACATTAAATATGCTTGCATATTACAAGTAAGAGATTTCTGAATGAAGAGTGCATTACATTTTATTTTAAATAATTGAAAGAAACACACACTATCTACTGTCTGTGATTATTTATTGAACATCAGCATTGAACAACTGAAATGAAAACACATATTGCCTAAAACAAACATCTTCTTTTAAAAAAGTGAACATTTGCACTTGCACTTTTGGAAACAAAATAAATTATTTTTATGCTTTTCATATTAAAAGTAGAACATAAGCAGTGTCTCATCGCAATAAAAAACTCTTGTATATCCTGTAAATAATATTTTAAACAGTACATTTCTGTATGAAAAAAAACTAATATTTTAATATAAATAATAATTTTAATGTTATGAAAAATATGCCGTCTTAACGCATCTCTGGCACAGCTTCCAATCATCGTCAATGTAGTGTAAAGTAAGGCTCAAGAATAGGTCTATCGTCCTACTTGACCAGACATCAGATGTGGCAGCAAAGTGGTCACAGAAGTATAAAAGAAAATTGGGTCATGTGACTCCACACGCGGTAGGGAAAGTAATCGAAAAAGTAAACCTGGAAAAATTTGATCGATTATAGGTTCTGAATGTCGATTTCGATTACTTTTCGATTAATCGCCTATTTCTAATACATAATTTTAAATAATTTGACCTACAGTTCCCATAATCTGAAAACAGAAAAAAGCTGTTTCGCACCACAGGCTAAACTTGTTCCAAAATGTGCCAAACTATTACTAAGTATACATTAAAAAAGGTTACCATGTTGTATCCTTGTGAAAAAAAAAAAAAAAATAGAAGCCAGTTAACAAAGCATATATGACTTTTGGCTAAGATGAAATGCTTCAGTTTTCATAGGAAAATCATGCACAAGGATTAAATATTGTGAAGTATTTTTGTATTGTCAGCGCCTGGCAGGAAAATGTGTCTCTCAAGAATCTACAGCACAAAGGAGTGTGTCTGATAAAACTTCAGATCGGAAGCCAGCACACTGGAATGTATGGCAGACTACTAGTCATTTTTGAACCCAGGAAATGCATAGGACTCTCAGTTCTACCCAGCAACACCTTTGGACCTGGTGAGACATTCATTTCTTTTGGAGTTTCTGATCAATTAATAATTTCTGCTTCTCACCCTAATACTATCACTACATAAATCTCTGTTGTATTGTGCTTATAGGGGATATTATAGGCTTGTATCAGGCAGAGGGTCAGGCTCTGCCTACTCAGTTGGGGTCAGGTGTGGTGACTCGTGTTACTCAAGCATCCCTGACGGTGGCTTTTGATGACACGCAGGATGGTAATAATTTAGACCGAGATGGACTCTACAACCTAATGAAACTGGCGAATGATGTGACCTACAGGCGACTGTCAAGGTATGTACGTTTATCACTTTGTGGCTCAAAGACACAACATTCCATTTTGGTTACTGCATCACGTTTAAGAGTTTTATTTACAAAGAAATCATTTTAAGGCAAGGCAAGTTTATTTATATAGCACATTTTATACACAGTGGCAATTCAAAGTGCTTTACATAAACATGAAGAGACAAGTATAAGAAAATAAAAACAAAGAATAAAAGTAATTAAGAACAGATGAAAACTGATTAAAATGTGTTAAAGCGGGTTTTAAAAGAATGAAAAGGAAAGAAAGACATGATAGTGCGATCTGTCGGACGTAGCACAGTGCTCATTCACTAAAGGCACAGCTAAACAGATGTGTTTTTAGTCTTGATTTGAACGTGCCTAATGTTGGAGCACATCTGATCATTTCCGGAAGCTGATTCCAGCAGCAGGGGGCGCAGTAGCTGAAGGCGGATTCATTGTGCTTTGACTGCAGCCTTGCAATTACTAGTTTATATGATCCTAAAGATCTAAGTGATCTGTTGGGTTTGTATTCAGTGAGCATGTCTGTAATGTGTTGAGATCCTAGGCCTTTTAGTGATTTATTGACAAGTAATAATTCCTTAAAATCTATTCTGAATGTAACCGGGAGCCAATTTAAAACAAGTAAAGTGTTTGCTTTAAAATTTTTCAATAATTTTGGTGATAGAATGTTAAAATATGGGTGAAATAATGCTTCAGTGTCTTAACATATATTTTTATGTAAAAATGAAACCACATCTGTTCTGTACTTAGTAAAATATGTACAATATAGGTGATCATACCAAAGTAAATTATTTATGCACTGCATATCCTTGGTTTTTTTATTATATTGAAAGAAAATGATAATATTTTTTATAATAATTATAATAATTTAAATTATAATAATTTAAAACAGCAGAAAATACTATTTATAAGTTGCACCCTGATCATTTTGGTATATAAATTGTTATTACATTAAATAACATTTCAGTGGTTGTCTTCTGTATAAAAATGTTTCATAGTCAGTGTGTTTTGTCCAGAGCATATATATTTAATTAAATGAGGCACTTTTGTTGTTTTTCTTCTTAAAAAAGCACTTTTTTGACTTCAACCTTCGTGCAGTGAATATCAGGGCTGTTTGTTAAAGAGCCCTTATGGGTTTTTGAAAATGACCCTCAAAATTTTTTTGCATATGAAATTGTGTAAATGAAGAATAGTACTGGGCAAAACCAGCTCTGGGGTTTTAGCAGATTTTACTGATCATTCATATCAAGTTTCTGATCTTTAATTAATTCTGTTTAATTTAGGTTTTGGTCTCTTAAATGTCAGTTTTATCAGCTTTCTTCCTCTCTAAATATGATTTCAATGTTCAGATTGAGAAATTTTACATGGTCATTATGCAATATCTTAAAAAACAAACCCATTAGTGGTCTAAGACTTTGCAATCTCTTTCCCACTTGCAGTGCCCTAAAGTCTTTAAATGGATACAGCAACGGTTCTGCATCTCACCTGATCAGCGTTCTTTTTGGTTACTCGGAACCAGGGATATTATCACATCAGCGTAAGCATATACTGAATATCAAGTGCTAATTGAAACATTTAAAATATTGCAGCTATCCTAGAAAAAATAACACCTAGTACATTTAGGTTCTAATTTTTTTTTCTTGCAGATGCATTGGAATTTAACAACACCAAGTTAGATGATTCTCAGAAAGAGGCTGTGTCGTTTGCAATATCTCAAAAAGATGTTGCTATCATACATGGACCACCAGGCACTGGCAAAACCACTACAGTGGTTGAAGTGATCCTGCAGGCAGTGAAACAACAACAAAAGGTGAGCTTGATAGCAATCTCTAAATTTAAATAGACAAGATTTAAATTAATTGATGTTGTATTTCCATCTAATAAAAGATTATGTCTTCCAATAAAATAATATTATTAGAACATTTTGCCCATTAAGTTATAAAACATTTCCAAAACAAGTTATAATGTTTAAAAAAGGGACAGAAAACACTGCAAAAACACTTTTGCAAACATTTTATTTGTGACCGTGGACCACAAAACCAGTCCTAATTAGTTCAGAATTGATTTTTTTTAATAAATATGTTTTCTAATGATGGATGGTTTGTTAGGATAGAACAATATTTGGTTGAGATAAAACTATCTGAATATCTAGTATCTGAAAACAGTCTAAATATTGAGGAAGAGGTTGTGTCAAATTAAGTTCTTAGCAATGCTTATTACTGATTAAAAAATTATATTTTATATATTTATGGTACTAAATTCCAAAATGTCTTTATGGAGCTTGAGTTTTAGTTATTGTTCTAATGAATGTGGCATAAACAAAACAAAAAAAACCATTTTGATTCATGTAATGTCTAGGATCACATATTTATTACTTTATTACTCATTTTTATATAAAATTATTGCAGACAAGATAATAACAAGCATTATTATAATAATGTTAATGAAAGAATATTAGTATATAACATTAAAAGAAGCTTTCCAGAAAGTTTTTGGCACAAATTTCTTTCACTTTTAGTAAAGTATTTCTAGGGTTTTTGTGAATATCTTTGTATATCGACAGGTCTTGTGCTGCGCTCCTTCAAATGTGGCTGTTGATAACTTGGTGGAGCGTCTGGCGAAGAATAAAGTCAAGGTTTTAAGACTGGGTCACCCAGCACGTCTGCTCGAGTCCATTCAGAAACACTCGCTGGATGCGGTCCTTGCACACAGTGACAACACCAACATCATTTCTGATATTCGCAAGGACATGGACAAAGCTTTTGTAAGTTTTTGGTTTCTCATAATTGCTTTGATTTTTATATTTAAATTGGTGGGTGTCATGGTGGCTCAGTGGTTAGCAGTGTCGCTTCACAACAAGAAGGTGGCTGGTTTGAGTCCCAGCTGGGTCAGTTGGCATTTCTGTGTGGAGTTTGCATGTTCTCCCTGTGTTGGCGTGGGTTTCCTCCAGGTGCTCTGGTTTCGCCCACAGTCCAAAGACATGCGCTATAGGTGAATTGAATAAACTAAAGTGGCCGTAGTGTATGTGTGTGAATAATTGTGTGTGGATGTTTACCAGTACTGAGTTGCAGCTGGAAGGGCATCCGCTGTGCAAAACATATGCTGGATAAGTTGGCGGTTCATTCCGCTGTGGCGACCCCTAATGAATAAAGAGACTAAGCCGAACGAGAATGAGTGAATGTTTACCTAGAGTTTACTTACCACAGCTCACCTTCTCCCATCAAGTTTGTTTTTATAGATCACAACCTTTGCTCAGGATGTTCATTCATAAAGGAAACCCCTCAAGTGGACAGTTTTTAAATGATGTTTTTTTCATACTAGACTTTTACTTGTTAAAGTATGAGCTATCAATCAGAGGGAAAATGCATTTAGAAAATTGTGTTCATCAAGCTTTTCAGTAGTCCTTTTTATCCAAATTGGCCTTATAAATTCAAACATCAGGCTTAGTTGGGATCTAATATGTTTTGTAGGCATCTATCAAGAGGTTGTAATTCAGTCATAATTAAAAAATCAAATGCATTGACAGAATGAAATGAAGAAGGCTCGCGACAAAGGCCAGCGGAGCAATCTGAGACGGGAAATCGGGGAACTGCGGCGAGAGCTGAGGACCAGAGAGGAAACGGCTATCAGTCAGATCTTGAAAAGAGCCGATGTTATTCTAGCAACAAACACTGGTGAGTAAATAAAACCTTCCATTGCGATCGTCGGTTGTATTTCTGGTAATGTTTGTTTGTTCAGGCTTAATTTATACTGAAACGTGATTGATTTGTGTAATACAGGAGCCTCAGATGACGGTCCTCTTAAACATCTTCCTAATGATCATTTTGACCTGGTGGTGATAGATGAGTGCGCTCAGGCTCTGGAGAGCAGCTGTTGGATCGCTCTGCTTAAAGCACGCAAATGTATACTGGCTGGGGATTACAAACAGCTGCCGCCCACTATCAAATCACAGAGGTATGAAGGAAAAGGAAATGTATCTCACAGTTGTGAATTATTCAGTTTATAGGGTCTATTCTTGACCCAGCTTGAACATTTTCATTTCAGGGTGTAACTTTAACCACCGTCGTGCCTTACTTGTCAGACTAAAATGACTGGGCAGTTATTTTATTGGACTGGTCTGTGTAACCTAAGATTTTTGTTCAATGAGTTTGTCATTGCATGAATTTTTGGGTTTTGGACAGCTTTTTTTGTAAGTTTTTGATTTTTCATAATTGTTTTGAATGGCCTTTATGGATGGTTTTAAACCTTAACACGTGGTAAAAATTAATATAAATAAATATATAATCATGGTGTACCTTTTAAGATTTAGTTCAGTGTGTTTTTCATCTCATGAATATTTATTTCTGTGATGATAAATGCTTTGCATGTTATAAGTGTTATTTATGTCTTTCTCAGTGCTGCATCTAAAGGCCTGTCTATCAGTTTAATGGAGAGAATGATCAAGAAATATGGAGACTCGGTGGTTCGAATGCTGACCACACAGTACCGTATGAACAGTGCCATCATGCAGTGGGCTTCAGAGCAGATGTATCAGGGAAAACTCATTGCACATCCTTCAGTGGAGAAGCACTTGCTTAGGTATGTAAAAAGTGTTTTTGTTACTATGTTTAAAGGTAATTAAGGCAATTCTGTAATTAGTGGAAGTTTTCAGATGGAAATGTTTTTTTATTCTTACTTGTATTAACTACTTAAAGTCAAATTTTCGATGAACTCATTTAAAATTTGTTATATTTAATCCCAATTTTACTTTTCCCAATACATATGATTTTCAGTATTTATTTGAAATGTAAAAATTGCAACATTATAAAAACGTTTCTGTCACTTTAATGACTTTTATCAATTTAAAGCATCCTTGGAGAATAAAAAATATAAAATAAAGTATATACATATATACACATGACTATGTTTTTTTTAATCATGTTTCTGCAAAAAACATTGGTTTTAACAAACATAACTTAGAACATGTAATTTTAATAAAAATTAAAATCAAGAAAGAACCATCTGGAAAAAAAGGAAAATATTCAATATGAAAGATGATCTTTGCTACTTTTTTTGATAATGCTAAATATAGAAATCTAACATCTTGTACAACACATCATATTTATTTTGAATTAATGATTCAACAATTCACACATAGAACTTCATGTTTCATTATAGGTGTATCATTTTTGAAAGCCTATTCCGTGATATAATTTTGATGGTTGTTTGTCGCCACCCATTGGTTACACAATGTAATTGCTACAACAATCACCAGCGTTAAGTTCCAATAAATGGTGATTTTAATCTTTGCCATAAACATCAGGTTATATCTGAACTATAAACTGTTCTCCCAGTACTTCCGTGTTATTTAATTGTTTGTAACGACCTGAAAAAGTGTAAAAACTGAATCTCTCTTGACCAAACTCAGATTTAAATGCAGAGCTTAGAAGGACTAATAAACATATGCAAATCATCATTTATCATTCATGTTGCGCGGGTTTGAATTGAGATCACGATGCTTTAATGTTTAATCATGCAGTTTTACACTGAATGCATCAATGCAGGCTAAACAAAGAGTGACAGAAAACACATTTAATTAATAGCCTAAGGAAGTATTTAGGTCCCACCACAACTTTTTCTGTCATCATTATATTTTACAGGGAAGCCAAAATGCTTTAATACACATGATTTAAATGATGCGGGAGGCGATCTCTCTGCAATTGTTATAAATGTTGGATTAACCTACAAGTTCAAAAAAGTTATTATTCCGCGGGTCACGTGCATGCCGATCTGTGAGTTGTGATCTGTGTGTGTATATGTATATATGTGATTAATTTTTGCCCAGCACTTATACAGTTGAAGTCAGAATTATTAGCCCCGCTTTGATTTTTTTTTTCTTTTTTAAATATTTTCCAAATGATGTTTAACAGAGCAAGGAAATTTTCACAGTATGTCTGATAATATTTTTTTCTTCTGGAGAAAGTCTTATTCGTTTTATTTTAGCAAGAATAAAAGCAGTTTTTAAATTTTTTTAAAAACCGTTTTAAGGTCAAAATTATTTTCCCCTTTAAGCTATATTTTTTGATAGTCTACAGAACAAACCATTGTTATACAATTACTTGCCTAATTACCCTAACCTGCCTAGTTAACCTAATTAGCCTAGTTAAGCCTTTAAATGTCACTTTAAGCTATAAAGAAGTGTCTTAAAAAATCTAGTAAAATATTATTTACTGTCATCATGGCAAAGATAAAAGAAATCAGTTATTAGAAATGAGATATTAAAACTATTTTATTAAGAAATGTGTTGAAAAAAAAAATCTTCTCTCCGTTAAACAGATATTGGGGAAAAAATAAACAGGGGGGCTAATAATTCTGACTTCGAGTGAGTGAGTGAGGGAGGTAGTGAGGGAGTGAGTTATTCTCCAAGGATGCTTACCAGATCATTTTCAAATTGATTTTAAAATTTTGCTGTTAGCATTTTAAGGCCATCCACAATCTCGCCCCTCCATGTTTGTCTGCCTTCATTCACATTGCTGCTCCCTCTTGCACCCTGAGATAATCTTCCTCCCTCCACTTGTCTGTTCCCTCTGCTCATCTATCGTCCATGGGCAGCAGAGCATTCAGCCGCACTGCTCACCGCCTTTTAAATAAAATGTCTTATTATTAAATTGAAGGGTCATAAAAGTGACTGAAACATTTTTATCATGTTGCAACTTTTACATTTCATATAAGTACTAAAAAAGCAGAAGAGAAAAATTTAAAAAGCCTTTATTAACATGGCTATTATTTAAAACAAATATAATATAAATACTGAACTATTTATCTGCCTTGTGTCAGAGAGACTTGTATTATAATTTGCACAAGAGTATAATTTTCCACAATAATAATAATACAATTTCTTTTTTCTTCAGCATAAAATTAGTATATTAGAACAATTAGTAAAATATTACTGCGGAGACTGGAGTAATAATGCTGAAACTTAAGCTTTGCCATCACAAGACGAAATTATTTGTTTTATATATATTATAATGGAAAACATTTATTAATTTATTTATACACTTAAAAAAACTAAATGCAGTCTTGGTGAGCAAGGTAGATAAAAAAAAACATAAAACAAATCCTAATGTCCCTGAAACCTTTCAATAGTATATACGTTTTACGTTTGCTAGCTAACTTGTCTTTTCTGTTAAACAGAGACCTGGCAGGTGTTGCGGATGTTGAGGAAACCAGAATTCCTCTTCTGCTCGTTGACACTGCAGGCTGTGGACTGAATGAGATGGAGGACACAGATGAGCAGTCCAAAGGAAACCAAGGTTGATTTCAGCTCCAAACAACCATTTAATACTTTATTGACCATGAAATACTTTCTTAATTTTGTCTCTCTCCTCTAACGCTTTACAGGAGAAGTAGATATTGTGGCTCTTCATATCAAAGCTCTTACAGAGGCTGGAGTTCAAGTCAAAGACATTGCGATTATTGCTCCCTATAATCTTCAGGTGAAATTCTTTTCCTTCATCTTTTAGTATGAATGGCAGTCATGCATTTAAAAAAAGGTGTTTGTGTGTTTCAGGTGGACCTTTTGAGACAGAAACTGTCCCATAAATATGCAGAGCTGGAAATTAAGTCTGTTGATGGCTTCCAGGGCAGAGAGAAGGAGGCAGTGTTGTTGTCATTGGTCAGATCCAACAGGAAGGGTACAAAAGAATTCTAATTGGCTGATGAATATACTTGTGTTGCATATTTTCACCCGCATGTCATTTTAAATCTGCATGGCTTACTGAATCAACAGCTGTTTCAGCAGGGCTCTACAGTGGGACTAAAAATGAAAATTAGCTTTAATATTAATCAGCGACACTGGTGTGACTGACCTGATCTGGGCTCATGTACCAACAAAAATCTGACCAAATGTGGTTACACTTACATTGCAGCATAAAAATAAGATACAGCCGGGAAAATAAGTATTGAAGACGTCATGTTTTTTCCTGGGAATAATATTTCTAAAGGAGCTGTTGACATGGAAATGGACCAAATTTAGGTAAAAACCCAAACAATACAAACAAAAACAAAATAAAACAAAAAAATCTGAAAAATGAGTTCTGTGTAATAACAAAGAAATGACACAAGGAGAAAGTACTGAACTACTGAAATGTATTTATTACTTTATGTAAAAGGCTTATTTAATGATGGAAGCTTAAAGACGCCTCTCATATGGAGAATGAAGTCACATGCCCTGCTTAGACTTCACAGAGTGTAAAATATTGATGGTTCTATTGGATTCAAGTCAGGTGATTGGCTGGGCCATTCTACAGCTTGATTTTCTTTCTCTGAAAGAATTTGAGCGTTTTCTTGGCTGTGTTTTGGATCATTGTCTTTCTGAAATGTCATCCTGCTAATGTAGATGTTCGACTGAAACAGCTAATATTAATTTACAAAGATGAAGAGCAGAGGGTTGCTGAATAACTACTGAGAGAGTTCAGCTGCCTTTCTACACCTCCCTTTCTTCATGTGTTTTTTTTTCTTTTTCCCTGTGTCATTTCATTTTTATCACACATAACTTAATTTGTAATCTAATCAGTTTAGTATTCTTTGCATACATGTTTTTTTTTGTCAACAGTACCTTTATAAATATGTTTTCTGAGAAATATTGTAACATGTTCCAAACTCAGCTATATATAACAGTGATGTTTTTCCAGTAAGCCAAGAGGCTCCAATAGTGGCATTTCTTTGGAATTTGTGTTGTGTTGAAATCTATCAAGCTTAAAATATTCAGTTTGATGTGTTAGTTTTAGGTTTGATATTCACTAGACATTTACCTGCCTTCTGGCAATTACATCTACAGTGCAGGAAACCCAAACAAACCTGTCAAATTAATGAAATGTTTAGCAAATGACTGAGTATGTGCTTTTGCTGATTTCTTCTTTAATGTGCACACAGTATACTATTATTTTAGAACAAAAATACTTTAATTAAGCTGTTTTTCACAATATTAAGTTTTGTAGGTAATCTCAGCTGGCCTACAGATTATATTTCACCAATACTCTCTTTCATATATATGTATTACATAATTACGTCAGGAAAAAAAGTCATTTTATTTCAGGTGCTTTAACTGAATGCCATTTTTTCTTTTTTCCTTTCTAAAGTTTGTAGTTAATTTCTAGTGGCCAGATTGACTTACTACGGATAGCATTTTGCCAATATCTTCCTTAGTATGTTTACAAAACAGTTTTAGTATATAAATTCAGTTTCTGTAAATCTTTTATTATTATTATTTAGAAGCACAAGCACTCTTTTAAGGAAAGCTTGTGATATTAAGCGTTGTTTGTATATCTGACAGGTGAAGTTGGATTTCTTGCTGAAGACCGAAGGATCAATGTGGCTGTGACTCGTGCCAGACGGCAACTCATGGTAGTTTGTGATTCTCAAACGGTTCGAAACCACGACTTCCTCAAATCCCTAGTGGACTATATGTCTGAACACGGAGAACTTCGCACCGCCTTTGAGTACCTGGAAGACTGTGTGGCGCAGAATTACACTCGTGATGAAAAGGACAAACAGACCAAAGGTAAAGAGACCACATCCACAAAGCAGAAGCCCAAGAATCAGGACAAGAAGCCAGAGCAGGAACACAAGAAAAGTGCAAGCAACAAAAACAGTGGAGCCAATCAATCCAGTGTTCATCATAAAAACACCAATTCACATCATCCTAAACCCAAAGATGCAGATCAGACGCAAAGTAAGAGAAAGGAGATCAAGGAGCAACTTTTGAACTTTCTTAAAGATCCAGACAAGACAGAACTAGAGTTTCCTTCCACTTTAAATTCCCATGATCGTCTACTGGTTCATGAGCTCTCTGAAGAAATTGGTTTGAGGCACGAAAGCTTGGGAGAAGGGAAAAACCGCCACATCACTGTGTCCCGGCCTCCATCAGGACTCAGTAAAGAACCTAAACCTGATAAACCAGATGAAACCTCATGTACAGTTGCAAATGTACAAGAAGAGTCACCAACTAAACCCTCGCAGCCAACCATTGATCTGAAAAGCCTACATTTGGAGCGAATGCGACGAGAGCAGGAAAAACGAGAGGAGAAAAAGCAACAGAGTGTCAGACCGGAACCAGATTTTAATGCCAGTAAAAGCCAGTCTGTTAAGAAACCTAAAGGAACTTCTAAAGGTTTGTGAACTCTTCTCTTTAAGTCGGAATTTCTCAATACTTTCATCATGTGGTATTAAAATGCATTGTCACTGATCTGGCCACAAGTGGTCACCTGAGGCCACTCGTTTTCTGGTTTCATTGTGTCCCTCATTTTATTTAGTCTCAACATTAAATTGGGGTTGTCCAGGATAGCAAAGATTCCCAAATTATTTGGAAGTGGAAGTTCACATATATGTCTTGAGTGTGTTTGTGTGTGTTCTCAGGCATTTCAGGCATTTTGGTAGTATTTGACTTGCAGGCTTTTATTCTCAAACCGAGTTGGGAACAAATTGATAAGTGCAGAAAAGATGACTTACTGGTTATTGCAAGCCATCACATAAACTACAGAATGAACAAACCCATGTTATACAAGCCGGACAGCAAATTAATGAAAAGGATCTGTGGCAAAATATTTTTGAGAAATCGATTCTGCATCGTTTCTGAGATTTTTAAAAATGCATCGCTGTTGTTGAATTAATTCCAAGTTTTTAACAACAGATTGTACTCTAGGCTAGTTTTTTAAACATACACTTAAATGTTTTTATGTCATGAGATAAATGTAAACACAGCTAACTATAAACAGTCTTGTAATTCGCTTAAACTTGCTAACTTAATTAATGATTAGGTTCAAGTGGTATTTTATGAATTGCATGTAAGCAGAGAACAGCTGTTTCTAAAATAAATAGCGCCATCTGCTGGTATAAACTAAGCTCGAATCGATTTGTCGAATGATTTTCCCACCACAGCTCTAATTGCAACTTCGATTTTGACTACAATTAGTGCATTTAACTACAAAACAGAAAAGTATGAGTCCATTGTTTAGGTGTGCTCTCTCTCAACACTTCCCGTAAAGATCACTTTTGAGGCAGTGTGAATGCATTTGACTACTCATGTACACTTAATACACTTCATTGAATTAACAGGCTAACTATGTTTATATATATATATATATATATATATATATATATATATATATATATATATATATATATATATATATATATATATATATATATATTGTCCGCCCTATACACATATTCTTAACTTTTCGAATTTTTATTGTAAGCCGAGAACAGCTGTTTCTAAAATATATAGCGCCATCTGCTGTTATAAACTAAGCTCGAATCGATTTCTCGAATGATTTTCCCACCACAGCTCTAACTGCAACTTTGATATTGAATACATTTAGTGCATCTAACTACAACACTGAAAAATATGAATCCATTGTTTAGGTGTGCTGTCTCACAACATTTCCCATAAAGATCATGAATGACTACATGAGTAGTCAAATGCGTACTTGTACACAAATACACTTTATTAAACGTGTTCATAGACATCACCTTTTTTTTGGAATATATACTATATACTATATTACTGCGCATTAACTTTTATATATCATGTCCGTTTATATATCATGTCCGCCCTATACACAACTCCTTAACTTTTCGGATTTTGATTGTAATGCAATAATGTGCACCTTTTATAAGCTAATTTGAACAATAATTATTGTGAAAAGATCTATAGAAGTAAATTTGTATTGTATTGAATTGTATAAGTGTATAATATGAAAGCAATCCAATCAAATTTTGACTACCTCTGGAAGTGCTCAAATGTGTACGATGCTTAAGACTCTGTTTAAACATTAATTTATTGACATCATCCACTAGTGAAAAAACACATATTAATACCAGGTTTACAAGGCCGCTGTCTTATACATCATGATCAATATGTATTTCTTTCATAGGAACTTCAAAGATAAAAGCAGGAGCTACAGAAATTGCTGCAGCTGCCAATGGAGATGATGATTTTGATGCCCTCATCAATGCTGTGGTTAAAGCAGACAGTGTGTGTGGTTTTGTGAAGTGCAAAGCCAGTGTCCTGACGCTAGGACAACTCTGCATTCACTGTAACAGACAGTACTGCTTGAGTCACCATATACCTGAGGTACAACTTTTTATTAAAAGGGTCGTCATATTATGGAAAAAAACTATTTTTATATATATTTTACTGTGTGTGCATTGTAACATGATAACAGGCTGTAAATTTAAAAACTTAACTTTGTTCCCAGTCCAAACTTTGTTAACAGAAGTTTTAGTTTTCTTTAATAAATCAATAATGTTGTTTGCACCATGCTCTTCCATTACTTGATCTTTTGTTTTGGTGCATCAATCTATTAGGTTACTTAATTTAGGACATTATGATATGCACTCTTCTTTTTACATTTTATTCCACATTCATTACTAAATGGAAATGTAATGAAAGGTGGCTGTTCTTGTAAATATGGCTTATAATGTTCTATATAGATTTTCTAAATCAGAAATCTGGCCTATCTCAAGATGATGTTACATGGATGAAGCTGGATACATGCTTTTATTCAAGTCAACAAACCTCTTAACAATTGATTTAGCAAATAATTTTTAAACAGTTCCGGCATTCCAATTTTCCTCAATATTCCTCAATAATCCTTAGTATTTGAAGTTAGAATTAGTGTTTTATATTCTGTATGTTGAAATTAATGTGTTGGTGTAGTTATAACACAAAGTAGCCCAAAAATAAAAGTAGCAGAAATATTGAAGAAATCAGAAGAATATGTAGAATCAGACATGAACTGCTTGCTAAACAAAGGAGACTGAATTAACTGAATATTGAAAATGAAGAACTAGGAACTAGGACAAACCAAATTTGGAGGCAGAAAATTGTTATTTCAAGTGCATTTTCTCATCTTTTTTGTAAGGCAAAATGTTTTTTTAGGTCTTAAGTTCTGACAAAAATCATTTGAGTGTATACTACCTGACAAAAGTCTTGTCGCCTATCCATGTTTTAGGATCAACAAATAATAACTTGACTTCTAGTTGGTCATTTGGTATCAGAAGTGGCTTATATGAAAGGCAAAGGCTTCTAGATTACACTAATTTTACCAAAATAAAAAATTTCCATGCCTTGATTTTTTTTTTTTTCTTATTTATTTGACTTAACTGACTTTTCTTAGACAAAAGTCTCGTCACTTAGCAGAAATAATGTACAGTATAGAATATAAAGTCATGGTGCAGTGGAAAAAGAATTAATATTGTGTATGACTGCATCCAAACATTTATGCAATGACTTAAATAACTTATTAATAAAGTCATCTGGAATGACAAAGAAAACATTCTTGCAGGACTCCCAGAGTTCACCAAGATTCTTTGGATTCATCTTCAATGCCTCCACCATCATTTTACCCCAGACATGCTCAATAATGTTCATGTCTGGTGAATGGACTGGCCAATCCTGGAGCACCTGGACCTCTTTGCTTTCAGCAACTTTGATGTGGAGGCTGAAGTATGAGAAGGAGTGCTATTCTGCTGAAAAACTTGCCCTCTCCTTTGGTTTGTAATGTAATGTGCAGAACAAATGTCTTAATACCGCAGGCTGTTGATGTTGCCAATAGGTCTTCTGCAGTATCAGAAAAATCTACCTTCTGCCACTTTTACAAATGAGGTCAAGTTATTATTTGTTGCTCTTACAGCTGGGATCGACAACGAGCCTTTTGTCAAGTTGTGTAACTATAAAATAATCATTAAAAACACATTACAGAAAATTAAATAAAACATTTATATGCCCCCTTTAAAACAATTATACTAAAGACATTTTGTGTAACACAATTTAAGTTCTGTATGTTCTTTTTCAGGTTCACGGATGTGGAGACAAGGCAAAATCTCAAGCTAGAATGAGGATAAGTAAAGAAGGAGTGCTCTATGCAGGAAGTGGACAGAAGGACAAATCAGTGGATCCAAACAAAAAAGCATATCTACAGAGAAAACTAGACTCTAAACTCAAAGATATGGCTTCGCAGAGAAAAACAAAAGCCAAAGATAAAGAAAACTGAAATTCAAGGAGACTCTTCTGATGCTTTTTAATTGAAATGTGCTGGTAATTTACTTGAAAGAAAATGTATAGGAAGATTTCCTCGCTGTAAGTTTAGGTGATTATTTATTACAGATACACACAGGCATTTATTACAGAAACTGGCATGGTTAAATGTTGAGCAAATCAAAAATATCCCCAACTGGCACTGATGTTGAACTATGGGTTTCTGAGTGACTTAAAATACCCACTCTAATGCTAGACTGAATCCCTGCACAAGATTTATGTCTTGCAGAATTGTTGTTGGGAGCTTTGGTGGTTGCTTTTCTTTCTCTCTCAGTGATTGATGCATTATTATTTATGTCATCTGTAATCTTTCTGAAAAATGCCGGTCAAGCCAGAGCCTTTGTTTGGGTTTGTTTAATGCTATTTTTAATACATTTGCCTGCAGCATATGCTCTGGCTGTTTGGTGTATCTGACCACAAGAGGACATAAGAGACCCTTGCTGCATTGTGAGCTCATTGGAAGCATTTAGTTGAGGTTTTGCATTATGAACACATTAAATAGAGTATTACAGGTACAGTATGGCCTGTAATTCTTATGACAAAAATATCTGGGTTGTTTTAAACTTTCTCTCAAGTCAGAGTTTGATTTTCCTGCAGAATATTTAATGAAACACTGAATTAAAAACAAGACAGGTTGTGATGTGTGACAGGCTGTGGTGTTTGTTTTGGGCAGAACACTTTTTTGCACATTGTAAAGTAAGATGACAAAATATATTTTACTATGATGTAATGTTTTTATAATCTTAAGAATTAGGTGTAAATTCATAAGCATGGTCTGAATTCAACATTTAATTGAGTTAGCTGAACTGCAGTATTTGTATTACTGTAATTACAGTAGTAGTAGTCTTCTTTGACAGCCCTGTGACTTCCAGATGACTCAGGTAGATGATACTCTGTGCTTGAAATGCTTGCCTTAAAATAGCTCAGCAATGTTCTGAATCAGAAATAGCTCAAGTAAATGGTTACAAAATAGAAACATCCTAATACGAAACATGCTATGGGTCTGTTTTTTAAAATCTGGTTCTAAGAAATTAAATGAGAAATACAACACACTCTGCTAAATGTCTGTTTAGTGACTGTTGGGCAAAATACATAAGCAGCATCAGGAATCTAACCAGTTACTTTATGGTCTTGTTTATGGTGAGTATAATGAGTTATTATGTTTAACAAAGTGAATGAATATGACAAATACTTTGAAAAACAAAAACATGCAAGTTTCCCAAAACTCCACATATAAATATATGGTTTACTATAATGCATATTTTTGAGTTATGCTGATTTAGGCTGGTTGCATCACATAAATCAGAGATTTTACACTGGAAAAAAAATTATTTTTCCCCCTAAAAAGGTGAGTTTTTCCTTAAAACAAGCTAAATAATCTGCCAAATGTGGTTAGCAAAATAATCTTATTTCAAAGGGAAAAACAAGATTATTTTGCTTGTTTTAAGGAAAAACTCACTTAATTTTGACACATTTTTTTCTGAAAACAAGAAAATAAGTTTTGCTTGTCTAGAAAATGCTTCTTGATATAAGTATTTTTAGATATTTGGACTAGAAAGAAGACGAAAAATTTAAGTAAGAAAAGCATTTTTGCAGTGTAACAAACACATTTTTAGAAACTAAAATTTAAATAAGTAGAAATCAAATGCAAAGACACTCTCAAAATTGGAGAACAGCAATGATTGTAGAACAAAGAAATAATGCAACAAAATCCCTGTCGGTTACAGCAGTCAAAAATGCACAGACCCTTTCTTTGAATAAGCACATCTGTGGCTGCAGGACATCACTAGTCTCTTATGCTGCTTAGCTGTGACCTTGATCACTTTTCACAAGTTCAGGTCAGGTCTAAAAAATTTATTGTAGAGATTGTGTTGCACATTTTAAAACACACACTGAGAAGCGAAGTTTGAATACACAAATCTGAAAGTTAGATCGGAGACGTATGACAAAAAAGTTGCTGACTTGGAATATAGTGCAAGAGATGTATTGATAATTTTTGTTTATTTGCTGAACTATGTCTATATTTACAATTTCCCTTCAACACTGGTTTGTTAGCCGTTCACACATACTTTATTAATAAAGTATTTAAATGTATTTTTATTTTTTGCTTTAAAAATGGGCTATATTAGACGCAGGTCCACGTTCGGGAAAGGCGGGGAAAAAGAGACGCAGCTCGATGCAGCTGTAATGGACGTTTAGGTCGAAAAAAAAATAAATAAATAATAATTTTAAACCAGTTTGTACGTGATCAAACGTCATTAATATGAAGAAAAATATAGAGACAGGACAATTTTCTTCCTGAAGGGACCTAAAGTCAGGTAAAGACACCATTATAGTTAAAGGGGTTGTGTTTCACTAACTAACTAACGTTAAACAGGAAGTTCGTTAATACCTTTAACGTCACTCTCAAACATTTAAAGTGAAATAGGCTTAATGTGTTTAAATACCTTTAAAAAATGACAGATTATATGTACTGTGAATTTGGTTCTAGTTTAAAAAGATCTTCATCGCTCTTGACCTATACAGTTTCTCTTTCACCACCTGTCTTTTTTTTTTTCTCATTTTGAAGCGCCATCTGAGGGCTGCTCTTCCTTCGGGAATCGGGATTATGTGCAACTTTTTCGTACCTCTGCAGCAACTTAAGCTGTTTATTTCTGTAAATTAGAATGAAAATACATTTGTTCGGATTAGTCATGAAAAAGTTTAAATCGAGGGAGTGTTTGTAGTTCACTTGTATGTTTCCAGTCTTCTTTAAATTTAGGTGGTTATGTTTTTGTCTGTGTTTTAGGATTGTACATTTGAGTGAACCCTTTTTGTGGGGCAAGTGCACAGGACGGATATACACATCACAACCCAGTAAACTTCACATATTTGGTGTATAGATACACTGTAGTTCGCATATCTACATATCACAAATCTAGTCATGTCATCTTGAAGATAAACAAGTATTTCCTTATCATTATTTCCAGTGGATCCGCTTCTGCTGGCAGTACACATGATTTCTGTGACTTCTTGATGACATGCAAAAAGCACAGTTCTGCATCTTTCTGAAAAAAAAGCTTCAAATCGTCATTGTGTTTTAAGCAATGCTCCATCGATTTTACCAAGAACTGCTCTGGGCTCTTACTGAAGACATTTGAGATTATTTTTAGAGCCAGATTAGTTGAAGGCCTGTGTGAGCACTCAATACGACAGCACAGAGGACATTGTGTCCATGTACATTCCTAATGTTTCTGAATGTAGAGTTTGCAAAGCTGTGGTTGCATCGTAAGGACAGCTCCAAACCGAATAGTTTTTATTCAGCCTTCAGTGACTTTGCAAATGCATACGTTTATGACCAGTGCTTTCTCTTTGGAAATCTTCCAATCTGCAAGTATTGTACTGTGTGACTGGGACAAAGTACCTTAACCTAAAATTTTAAAGTGTTTCCTTTAAGTGATGTCAGAAATGCCTCTTTTTTAACTCTAAAAACTTGATTTTCATGGCAAAATATATCTCACATTAGAAGATGATTCAAGAGTCATACAAATGATCTGATTAAAAAGACATACTCCATCAGAAAGGAAACAACAAGAAATTTGTTTTATTGGAGATTTACCAGAAAAAGTCAATTGAATGTGTACAGGACTTCTTTTAATTAAACAATGTGTCCAGTCTCGTTTTTAAAAGAAACTGCTGCGTAAACATGCAAATATTTTGAGGGACAAACGTGGAGAGGTAGTTATGACCTGTTAGCTCTCAGGATGTAAAACAGTTTTACACAGCATGCAGTTAGTAAACAAGATGAATAGCTAAGGATAAGAAGTTACTATAAAAATGAAAGTAAGTTAAAAGAAAAATAAATAAGCAGCATTTTTACATATTGCTCCCATAAATAATAATTACAAATCTCCATGTTTAATGTATGATGTTTTGGTGAGAATATGTCTAAGAACACCTGTGGGTTTATTTTATTTTGAATAAGATATATCGTGGGTTCTGTTATATATTTATTTTGTATATGGAATAAAGTGGCAGAGAATACTGATCCACATTTAATAGTGTGATTTAAAAGATAAATGCACAAGACATCAGACATCTATCTGAAATCCTTACGAAGTAAAAATACGAGAAAACAAATCAGGAGTTATGAATAGTTAATCTTTAATTGTTAATCTTTAATTAAAGAAATGTGAACATTTGTCATACGATCGAAGAGATCCCTTGTGTGAAAATGCATCAGTATATATATATATATATATATATATATATATATATATATATATATATATATATATATATATATATATATATATATATATATATATATATATATATATATATTGCAATGTGCGAGCATAGTCAGCATCATTTAACTTGATTATACCACCTTGAATATTTATTGAAAGTGCCCACAAAGAAATAAAGATAAAAACTAATTTAGGCCATTCCGATTAAATATACCAAAATATTTTGTGCTATACATGTTGTAAAAAGATATGAATTATTTGGAGATTCAAAAGAGAACCTATACTCTTTTGTGAATCTCTGAAGGTTATGGAGATTAAGGGAGATTATTTTTTTAAAGTAATATCAGCAAACTTTACTTTCAACTGCACATCCTATAATGCACTGAATAAAGAAATGAACTACTTTTCACATTTTGATTCAATGTCAAAGAAATGAATTATGAGAAACATAGTAGTAATGTTATGCATTATGTATAAGTTCCTTATTAAAAGACATAAACAACTGTCGTATAAATAATTAACAAAATGTATAATTGGTCAAGTTAATAAGTTGAACACATGCCCCTGAATATTACAGTTCACTAACAAGAGGCCGTTAGAGACATATGAGTTTACTACAAGCTCAAAACAAACCTCAAACAAACTCAACCAGAACAACATTATCTTTTAAAGTTACATTAATCATAGAACTTATGTATTATTTACACAATCTGAAGAAACTAGATAGAAAGTTATAAATAGACATTTTGCTATGTTCAGCTCTGATAAATATTGCAATAATGTTCACTGAGGGAAACCACACAATATGTAAATCTCTCACCTCTTTGACGAATATCCTGCAATGCTGCATGGTCCAATAAAAGGCTGTTTTTAATGTTTCATACACCAATACAGCATTAAAATGTCAGTTCACAGTAATATCTGTCTCTTCGTTGAGCTAATCCATCTGCTGCATTTCCACATTTTTTCCCTAGCTGCCATAAAGACAGAATGGAAACACATGGAAAACCTCTTTTATTTCCTCCCAAAGAGCTTCCTGAATCAAGACCCTGGAACTTGTGCTCCCAGATGGGTCACGCTGACGGGATTCAGCCATTTTGTCCAAAAGCAGGAGTGCAATCTCATACAAAACCCAGCTTCACTGATGAACGATGGCATTTCGGGCAGCCCTTTGTGCCGTTTGTCTGCAGACACCTGCATGGATGAACAGAACAAAGTGAGCACAAGATAATAGCTGGTGGCTACAGAAAGTGAAAAACACTTAACTACATCATAAGTTACCTCCTGTCAACATTGGGATGTGAAAATAAGAGATACTCCTCCCTATGCCCCCAAAAATATAATAATTTTCCCACAAATTACTAAATATGTTAATCTGGAGCTGTTTGTAATGGAAATGAAAGAAATCCCACCATTTTTATATTTATTTTAAAGTGTTTTCATGCCTACCCTGCTGAAAAAATCCAGCTTAAACCAGCCTAGGCTGGTTGGCTGGTTTTAGCTGGTTGACCAGCTTGGTTTTAGAGGGGTTTTGGCCATTTCCAGGCTGGTTTCCAGCCTTTTCCAGCCTGGTCTTAGCTGGTCAGGCAGGAAAATGACCAGCTAAAACCAGCTAAAACCATCTTGACCTGCCTGGTTTAAGCTGGACATAGCTGGTTTTGGCTGGGCTCCCAGCCTGGCTAGGCTGGTCAAGCTGGTTTTAGCTGGTCATTTTCCAGCTTGACCAGCTAAGACCAGGCTGGAAATGGCTGGAAACCAGCCTGGAAATTGCCAAAACCCCTCTAAAACCAGCCAACCAGCCTAGGCTGGTTTAAGCTGTTTTTTCAGTAGGGTACATAAAATAAAGCACAAAATAGATTCACACTTAAGAGCAAGGGGCGTCCACTGGTGTTTTGGCGGTATGGGTTGTGTATGGGGAGGATTGGCTCTATGATGTTTATTACCAACCTTCATAGAAAGATTAAAAAAACGGGAGAAATACGGGAAAATACCTTTTACAGGATAGTAGCAGGATATAATTAAGAAAAAACGGGAGAATCCAGAAAAAAACGGGAGGGTTGACAGGTATGGACTACATACTTGAGGTTAGGGCTGGGCGATTAATCGAAAAGTAATTGAAATCGACATACAGAATCTATAATCGATCTAATTTTTCCTGGTCAATTTTTTCAATTACTTTCCCTAGCGTGTGTAGAGTCACGTGACCCTGCTCTGTTAAGGCTGAATAATACATGTTATATTATGATTTATATTTATTATATTATTATGATATTATACTTCTGCCAAGGGCATGTGTACAATTCGGCGCAGCCTTTTCATACCTGCACAGCTCTCAAAAAAATTTACTTGCATATCACAGTGACGCGTGGCGCAAGCTTTGTGATTGGTCGGTTTGGTAGCGCCGATGACGGTTGGCGGCGCAGAGAGCTGCGTTTTAGGAAATGTGTGTTTTAATTTCAGTTGTTCAGCGTTGATGTTAAATATATAATTATAGGTAGTAGATAGTGTGTGTTTACTTCAATTATTTTAAAATCAAGTAATCCGTCATACATTCAAATATCTCTCACTTGTAATATGTGAGCACATTTACTTACAAAACTTGTCAGTGAACTCTGAGGGCACAAACATTAAATAAATAAATAAAAACATCCTTCATTAATTGTAATCGAGTTAAATTGTTCAATTAATCAAGATTTTGATTTTAGGCCTACTTGAGGTGGAAGATGTGAGAGCAGGGCAAGGCCTGCAGCTGCTGGTTCTTCTCTCCGATAGACTCCCCGCACATGCCGCAGTAGAGCTCCAGCTCCTCCACACACTGCAGGAACTTCACCACCTGCTCCCTCAACTCCTCCTGCTGCTCTTTACAGCGGTAAATGCCTTCACACAGGCTGTGCACCTTCAGGATACACAGCTGGAACACAAGAGCACAATTCTAATGCTAATACAATGCAAGTCTTCATCTTCTGTAATGTTATGCCATCAAAATTGTAACGAAAATTAGATGTTTGTCTCTTATTCTCTTATAACAGATGCATCACCTTGTTTCCGATTGCCTCGGCAAGATCATTTGCTCTTTGCAGTGAGTCCAGAGCCTGTGGTAATACAAGACGTACTCAAACTAATGCCAGTTGAGATATTACATACAGTCGAAGACAAAATCATTAGCCCTCCTAAAAAATGGCAAAATATGTTAATTAAGCAGGTCATTGGACAAAAGTAGTTTGTTCTGTAACCAAAAAATGGGGGCTAATAATAATGACCTTAGTTTTTAAATTTAAATAGAGTCCAGACTATCCACAGAAGAAAAATATGATGGAAATAGTGTGGAAAAAATGTCCTTGCTCTGTTAAACAAAACAAACAAACAAACAAACACACAAAAAAAATCACAGGGGCTATTAAGTTTGTCTTTAACTGTATATGCTGATCACAAATGTTCTCATATTATCAGAACAACACAATTAAATCCTGACCTTATCATATTCCTTCTGCAGAATCCAGCACTTCCCCACTCCTACGTAGATGGATGCTTGTCCAAGGCGGTTGCCAATCTCTGACATTATGCACATGGAGGACTCATAGCGAGGGAATGCTTTCTGTGTTGAAGGTGAGCACATAAAGAAAAGCATTAATGTCATGAGCAACGGAATATGGCTGCAGGACTACTTGAAAAATAATCGTGATTATGGCTCTCACAGTTAAGCATATATAGGCATATGTAACTCAGTTGCCACTAAATTAGGTAGACCTCAAGCTGCTTGTTAATGCACATTGCCACAATTTAGCTAGCATATAGACTGGCCTGTTCAAGACAATCTTCCGAAGTTAAAAATGAGCATCAGAATTGAGAAGAAAGGTGATTTAAGTGACTTTGAATGTGGCATGGTTGTTGGAGCCCAACAGGGCAGACACCACTGCTGATCTATTAAGATTTTAGGCACAATCATTTTTAAGGTTTACTGACAATAAAAGAAAACTGAAACTGAAAAAAACCACACTAGTTATCTAAAAGTTTGAGATATACAGTTAGGTCCATAAATATTTGGACATCGACACATTTCTAACATTTTTGGCTCTATAAACCAACACAATGGATTTGAAATGAAATGAACAGGATGTGCTTTAACTGAGGACTGTCAGCTTTAATTTGAGGGTATTTACATCTAAATTAGGTGAACGCTGTAGGTTTGCCTATGTGCCTCCCACTTGTTAAGGGACCAAAAGTAATTGGACAGAATAATAATAAATCAAATTTTCACTTTTTAATACTTGGTTGCAAATCCTTTGCAGTCAATTACAGCCTAAAGTCTGGAACGCATAGACTTCACCAGACTCTGGGTTCCATCCCTGGTAGTGCTCTGCCAGGCCTCTACTACAACTGTTTTCAGTTCCTGCTTGTTCTTGGGAAATTTTCCCTTCAGTTTTGTCTTCAGCAAGTGAAATCCATGCTCAATCGGATTCAGGTCAGGTGATTGACTTGACCATTGCATAACATAACTTCTTTCCCTTCAAAAGCTCTTTGTTTGCATTTGCAATATGCTTTGGCTCATGCTTTCTCCATCTGTACTATGGAGCATCGTCCAATGAGTTCTGAAGCATTTGGCTTAATATGAGCAGAAAATATTGCCTGAAACACTTCAGAATTCATCCTGCTGCTTTTGTCAGCAGTACCATCATCAATAAATACAAGAGAACCAGTTCCACTGACAGCCATACATGCCCATGCCATGACACTACCACCACCATGTGACACTGCTTAAGATCATGAGCAGTTCCTTTCCTTCTGACTCTGACACACATACACCTACCTCCTGGAGAATGTTCTTGATTTTCCCTACTGTTGTGAAGGGTGTTTTCTTCACCAGGGGAAAATTTTTTTGATTATCTACCTGAGTTTTTACATGGTCTTCCTGGTCTTTTGGTGTTGCTGAGCTTACTGGTGCGTTTTTTTAAAAGAATGTTCCAAACAGATGTTTTGGTCATGCCTAATGTTTCTGCTACCTCTCTAATGGGTTTGTTTTGTTTTAATGGCTTGCTTGACTGATAGTGACAGCTCTTTGAATCTCATCTTGAGAGTCGACAGTAACAGATTCCAAATGCAAATAGCACAATTGAAATGAACGCTCCACCTTTTATCTGCTCATTGTAACTGGGATAATGAGGAAATAACACACACCTAACCATGGAACAGCTTAGAAGCCAATTATCCAATTACTATTGGATCCTTAACAAGTGGGAGGCACATATGCAAACTGTTGTAATTCTTACACCGTTCATCTGATTTGGATATAAATACCCTCAAATTAAAGCTGACAGTCTGCAGTTAAAGCACATCTTCGTTTCATTTTAAATCCATTGTGTTGGTGTATAGAGTCAAAAATGTTAGAATTGTGTCGATGTCCCAGTATTTATGGACCTAACTGTGTGTGGAACTAGCATCTGCAACAAACTAATGCTGCTCTCATAATGTGTCTATATTGAGTTAAATCTCAGAAGAATGTTTCTAACACTCTGTTGAATCAATGCCACAAAGAACTAGGGTGGTTCTGAAGGTAACAGGGATGCAAGTCCATCCTGGTAATAGCAATGTGTACCTAATAAAGTACCAATCAATTATAAGTAACATATTTGTAAGGATTGCAGTATAACTTACATCAACATCTTTCTGACAGCGATGAATATCAGCAAAGTTAAGCAGACACAATGCCTGAAGGGGTCGATCTCCATGCTGCAGTGCAATCTTCATTGATTCCTGGGGGGGGAGTACATCCAGTATAACTTAATGTTTGTGTTGTCATCCACAGTTTACTGAAATTTGCATATGTATATGCTTATCCTCCCCACATTATAATTTAAATATATCACATTTAATTTTGAACATTTTGTGCATATTTATAAATTAAAGCATACAAAGTTAACCTTGCTTTGATTTCTTTTGTCAATATATATGAGTAATATAGTAATACATATATTAGAATGCAGTTTTAAATTTTACAACTGTATTTTTTTGCTTTGTATTTGAATCATTAACTCGTTTAATTAATTAAAATTACATTTAGGAAGGAGACACCAGTGTTGATTGCAAGGGCAGTAGGTCAGACAATATTTTGTCTTACTTGAAAGTAACATATTTGACATATTTATTTATTTGTTATATATCATTTCATAAATTAAATACATATAGTAAATACATATAGTAAAAGGAGGACAAAAAACAACAACTGTCTGCTACACATTTTTGTATGTATAAGATGTTGTATCCAGTGGTGTAAAGTAACAAATAGCAAATACTCCAACTACTGTAATTGAGCAGTTTTTCTCAGAAATTGTAATTTACTAAGTAGTTTTAAAAATGTGTGCTTTTACTTTCCTTTAAGTACATTTTTAGTGCTGTATCGGTACTTTTACTCCACTAATTTTCTTCAACCTGCAGTCACAACTACCATAATAAACTACCTAAAGACATGGGTGCTTTATAATTGCAGCAAACTATTTGGAAGCACTAGCACTAGTGTCCAAGAAGATGTCCAAAATCTTTACATTTGCGTTGACCCAGATGCAGGTCACTGATGAGAAGATGACGAATGTTTACTGTATGATG
This sequence comes from Danio aesculapii, assembly GCF_903798145.1. Taxonomy (NCBI): domain Eukaryota; kingdom Metazoa; phylum Chordata; class Actinopteri; order Cypriniformes; family Danionidae; genus Danio; species Danio aesculapii. The sequence continues at coordinate 47,171,217 of NC_079452.1, read as the reverse complement.
ACCGAAATGGCCTTAAACATCCAGTAAGCACAGGTTGTCAACATGACGTCAGATTGACGTTGTACCCCAACATCGTGGCGACATTGCATTTTGTTTGGAAATGAAAATCGGGTTGATGTCAGAACTCAACGTCAGGTCAACGTCAATGTCCAACAATGTCTAACAATGTCTAATGATGTTACAGCTTGACTTTGTGTGGACGTTACTATTATGACGTCTATCAGACGTTAGATTTTGGTTGTCATACCTGACGAATAAATGTGAGTATTTGACATAAATATGACATTCATTTAAGATGTGGGCCAGACATTTTATTTTGGTCACTTTCTAACACAACCTAAAATTAACACAACATCAACCTCATTTGATGTCGTTATATAACTTTGTTCTTAGACGCTGGCTAGACATTGAATTTTGGTCACCTGACGTCATGACCTAACCTAATATTAACATCTTATGACATTGTGTGCCTGCTGGGCAATAACGAAATGTACTACAGAATGTTACGTTTACACACGCATCCACAAATTACATGTAAATGCATCAGTTTTTTTACAGTGTAATACTCACTACTCACTACTCTTGAGTACTTTTGAAAGGTTTACTTTTTACTCATAATTTGAGTAATATTTACTTCAGATATTTTACTCTACTTGCACTACAATTTGAGCAAATAATGGTACTTTTACTTGAGTATGATTTTTCAAAAAATGTATTAAAAAAAAATAAATTAATTATTAAATATGTTTTAAAATGGAGGACAGATAACTGCCCAGCTCAAGTCTGCACCAGTATGTAGACTTGGTATTTTAAACCCAAATATCTAACCTAAAACCAGACGCTTGGCCACCCAACTTAAACAACATACAAAAATGAAACATTGCGTGACAGCTGGAACATGGCCCGCGTTAATCCCCACTGCTAGATAGTTATAAATCACTGCTGCAGACAGCACATTGTGACGATGGTCACAGTCCAAAGCAATGACCGGCTGTGATATTTCTCTCCTCGTCATTAGCGTGGGGCAAAGGGTGAGCTCTGCTCTTCATTAACACTGCTCTCAGACGGCACCTCAGCAGGATGGACTCTCGACTGGCGTATTTTTATCAGCCATAGTAAAGGGGGCTGGTCAAGAGGGCTGGCACAACCAGTCCTACAAATAGCTGCACCTGTCAGTTGTGCCATAGGCCGAGCGGCAGACAGTCAGAGGCCAGGGTTACGCCAAGGGGACTGATAAATATGATCAACATCCTGAGGGATTAAGGTGATGCTGCCTTAAATTCGTTCAGGTGATCTGTTTCCACTTTAAGATGACCATATTTGTGCACAGTTCTAAAAATATAAATGCTAAATGCCGAAATGTTATGCAATTTCAAATATAACGAAATATCAATGCTGCTAAATGATTTTTGCTGTTTGTTCGAACTACTTATTTAAAATGAGTTGAAACAAGACAATTCTTGAGATTTTTTGGGACAACTGAATTGTTGTATGTTCAGTCCACTTAAATTTGTTAAGTTAACTTAATCGATTTGTGGATCCCAGCATTTTTTACAGTGTACGGAATAAACAACTACACCTGCAATCATCATACCTAAAACCACCAGCGGGTAAAATTAACCTATGCGCACTACTACTGTCTGGTACAGATATTGTAACACTTTTACTGCATTATTCACAAAGTAATTTCTACAGTCATGAAATGATTTTTTTTAATCATCATCTATGGAGCTGAGACAGCCCAGAATGCATAACTCATAGCATTTAGTGCCACTAATACCTGTTTAACCCCTATATGCCTGGCCCTTGAGTATATTTCTGAGCTAATTAACATACATCAACCCAATATCTTCGCTCTAAGGATTGACTCTCTTTAACAAGTCTGCGATCATGCTTGAAATATCGAGGTGATAGAGCTTTTTGAGTGGCAGCTCCAAGAATTTTGAACGATCTTCCACTCTCCTTAAGAACATCTCCTACTTTGAAGTCTTTTCAGAGGTCACTGAAAACATACTTATTTTGTACAGCACTTTGGTACCCATTGTGGTTGGATGAAAGTGCTCTAGAAATAAATTGAGCTGAGTTGAGCAATCATACATTTCCTTCTTTTATCCATTGTGACTAAAACTGAGAGGAGGGCAATGCAGCCAGCAGACACAACGTCATAAGACGTTAATATTATGTTATACTATGTTAATTGTATGTTATACTGACATTTTTTCGTCAGGTATGACAACCAAAATCCAACGTCTGATAGATGTCATATTGGTAACGTCCACACAATGTCAAGACAAGGATACACAAACATAAGGACACAAACATAAGTGTGGCGCATAAATAAATCCATCATACATGTTTTTTTTTTACAATAACAGTACATGAATAATAATGTATTAATATGTAAACTAATCATTACTATATTATAGACTAATGATGAGTAAATGCCTGCACTAATCATCAACTAACTTTAACTACAAGATGAGTCACATTAGTTTATGTGTGATTAACTTGTTAGTACATGCTTGTTTGTTAATTAATGTATTAATTACCACATTAGTTTAAGCTTAATTTAACCATCATGAACTCATGACATGTTAACGTATAATTATATCATTACTTTACTTGGAGGGGCACATCATTATTTACCCATTATTAACTACTCATGAACTCCTTATGCACCTTCGTGTAGTGCGTTTACACTGAATAACAATAGAAAAGTGTTCTGTCAACGTCAGCAGGAACAATTTAAACACAGGAGTTCATGTATAGTTAAGGATGAGTTAATGATGATGTGTCCTTTCAAGTAAAGTCATGATATAATTATACATTAACAGTTCATGAGTTCTTGTTGGTTACATTTAGTTTAAACCTAAATGTTAATTAATACATTAATTAACAACATGAACTAAAAAGTAATTAAGGTAGCCGTTATTCACATATGAACTATTGTGATTCATGTTGTAGTTAACGTTAGTTCCTGATTAGCGCAAGCCGTAACTCATCATTAATTCATAAAAATGTATACTTTACATATTAATACATCATTATTAATGTACTGTTATTGTAAAATGTTACCTGTATTTTTACTATTGGTATTTTTATTCTTCATTCTCTACACAATTTCTAATAAAATATGCTGATAAATAACACAATCTTAGTAAAAGTTTAGGACTGGAGATTTGAATATTTTATTGAAAATTTGTAATATACATTTGACAGCCATGAGTAAATGTTCCATAGCAGGCAGTGTTCTAGTGTTAAAAATGGATGAGGGGTCATAATTAGATGTTCGTACCTCACAGCATTCCATTGCATCTGGTAGGCGCATCAGCTTCTTGTAGGCTACTGACATATGGTACTGACTCATGGCACGATACTTCAGACTCCAGCCCTTACCATAGTCATTCACCAGTTCAGCTGCTTTGCATGGAAAGAAGAGCGCTTTCTCAAAATCCTGCAAAAAGCACAAAATATGCAGATATGGACTCCTATTATTAGAAGTACATATGATAACATGCATAAATGATTCATGTTTCTCTTGTAAGAACTGAATTTCCACCTTTCTCGTAAACCCTATGATGCTTTAGTGAATTATTAGAGTAACTTCCGATAAACAGTAAATAACAATCAGTAAAGAGTTTTGAAAAGCTGCGGGTACAATGAGGCGGCATTATTCTCTTTAAAGTTCATCCATCAAATGCCAAGATGCAACTTATTAGCATTACCAAATTACATGCTCATTATTTCTGTACTCTAGGGTAGTCGGGATACCATTAATTCATGTTACAATATTATACCAGCTGAAGTATCACAATACCAAATAGTATTGCAATACTGTAATTCATAACTCAAATTATAAAAACAATTGTCGGAAATACAATATTTTACATGTTATAATAGGCCTACTAGAATTTAATTCATGATTCCCTTATTACTGAAAAAAAGTATTATTTTTGCACGTCACTTCAACAAAAATTTATTCATTCTTTTGTTTATTTTGTTTATTTGTAGATAACTGGCCAACAAAAAATACATTAAAATAAAGATACAAATTATACCAAACGAAATTTGTTACAAAAAGTGCATTATTTGTTGGCGCCAATAGCCTAGTGGTTAAGTGTGCCAACATATAGCACCATGGTGCTCACGGCGACCCGAGTTCGGTTCCCAACTCGAGGTCCTTTGCCAACCCTTTCCCTCTCTCTGCTCCTAACTATTTCCTGTCAATTCTCTGCACTATTCTATCCATTAAAGGTTAAAAACCCCTAAAAAATATATTTTTTTAAAAAATGCGCATTATTTTAACAAAATTAGGCTATATGAGGTGGTCAAAATAGTTTAAAACGTCAGAAAACATCAGAAACTGTACAACCATAAAGGGCTTCCCAAGACTATTAAAATAAAACGGTCTATTGTTGACAAACGTGTGAGCATTTTATTGACTTTTCCACATGCAACATTGTTTATTGTAGATAGACTATTAATGACGATACTACCGTTTACAAACTACAGTGGCACCATCAGTATTTTAGAGCCACAGTATCATGATTCTGCCATAGTACCGGTAAACCGTGCAACCTTACTGTACTCTATGGAATAAAAAAGAGAAAATAATCTGGAGGAACAAAACACAGTGAATTTAGAAGAGTTTTGGCCACAGATATGCTTGTGATATTAATGTCATATTAATGTCATAAAACACCAGGCATAACTTTAAAGTTTCTTTTTTAGGAAACTTTAAAGTAACTTCTTTTACTCTTAGTTCCTAAATCAAGTGCAAAGATGTTTTATGTGAATTTTGGCATTTGTATGGTGTTTTTTTCTAATGCTATATCCCAAAATGAATCTGAAAACAGATGGATGGAGGCAGTTTCTTAAATTTTTGATTATTTAAAATAAATTATTATAAAACTAATAATTGTTAAAATAAATTACTCGTCTAGATTAGATGTATAATCAATAAATTAGTTGATTAGTTGATTTTAAAATAGTCGTTAGGGTCAGCCCTTTAAAGCACAAATTCAAACATATCTTTTCATATACGGTATATGGGTTATTTGTAGCACAGCCTTATTATTTAAAGTGATTTGTTTAAGTTCTTTTGAATGGAAGTTCCCCAAACCCTAAGTGCAACCCAAAATGTAAAACGCAAATTTTTTTACATGCAGAAAAATGCAGATAAATCTGGTGAATATTAGAGAGTGTGTGAAAGGGGATGCTAAAAGCAACCAAGCACTCAGTGTTGATCATTTCCCATGTGGCAGAGAGATTTAACTCAGGCATGGCTAAAAGGGGTCATCTTAATATTACTCCTAGTAGCACTGACATTCTCTGCATGCCTCTCCATCACATACTTATTACAGCAGGCCTTCCTGGGAATCCAGGGGATTTGCTCTCTTCAGATCTCTGGTGTCAAGGTGAGTACAAATGCCTATATCTAGCCAAACCTGCTTTGTCTGACGTGCAATCGGATACATTGTGCACAGCATGTAGGCAGGTTTGTTAGTCATGTAAAAACTGTTTACTGCTCTTTCAGTGAAATAGAACTTAAATGACTGTCAGCTAAAGGAATATGAAATACATTCACTATACAGTGACAATGACAGATGGGGCATTGGTTGTCAACACTACATGCACATGCTATTTTTCTCTTTCTTTTTTAAAAGAAATCAATATTTTTATTTACCAAACATACATTAGTGACATTAAAGATTATTTAAATTATTAATAATTTTTCATTAAATGCTTTGATTGAAATCAAATGTATCACGATTTCCACCAAAAATTAAACTGATTACATTATAATTGAGGTTTCTTGAAAACCAAATTAGAGTTATTAGAGGTATCGATTATGGATAACTGGGGACTGAAGTAACTTCTGTTGCAACTTCAGCTTTAAATCACAGTAATAAATTATGTATAATTATATTAACATAAATTAAATACATTAATAACATTTTCATTTGTATCAATATTTGACACTATTATTGTATAGCTTAGACTTATAGACTTATAGCATACACTGCAGTTAAATGTGTGGACACTCTTAAATTAATTTATGTTTATTTATTTTAATTAATGAGTTGATCGCGAAAGAAATATAGTAAACCACAAGTAGTAAGCAAAGCTGTACAGCATTAACTCCTTTAGTGCGTTTGTCAAGTTTAATGTCACAAGTCACCATTTCAAACACTCTATCAGATGCCAAAAGCCAAAAAACAACAGACCTGCAGTTTGATGTGTATTACCAACACAATCTCATGGAAATTCGTAACTTTTTGATTTAGTGGCTAATTTGTACGAATTCCTACGATCTAATTCGTACAGTTTAGTACGATTTGCTCATCCCCCAATGACGGTTGGGTTTAGGGGTGGGGTTAGGTGCCATGCCTTCTTTTTAAAATCGTACAATTTCGTATGACTGAGCTCGTACGAATTCGTACGAATTAGCCACTAAACTGATAAAACGTAAAATACTTACGTTCTCTCGTGAGATCAGGCTGGTATTACAGAAAAATCAGATCTTACACTTTAATTACCATAGTGAAATCTCAGATGGTCAAACAGTTATCTTTTATATTTGATGTGAATAAATAGACATAAAAATCAGTTGACAAAATAATAAATTAAACAGAAGCAGTATTCCTTACATCACAACTTAACACGAGCATCCCAAAATGCAGCTCATTTAGTTTATTATAAGAATGCATTTTGGTAACACTTTAAATATTATGTAATCTAAGTATAAACAATCTATTAATCATAGTTGTGCTTAACTTAAAGTTAGAGATAAAGTATATCCAAGAGATTATTATAGCTAGCAGAATAAAGATTTCTCAGGCATATCAGCAGCCCGACAACAAGCTTTATTCTGTGAAAAGACCATGCTGGGTGTACTTTATCCCTTTCATACACAAAAGCTACTTGCCACAAAAATAAAACTTAGAAACAAAAAAATATATTGTTCTGAGCCATAATAGTTTTTTAATTCTTTAATTAAAAGCAAAGCTGACATAACCGAAAACAGCTGAAAGAGTATATAATAACTTGCACATTATTCAGTCACAAGTAGCCAGCAAACAGTGAAAAGCTCAAAGCTAACTGAAATGAAACTGACTGAATAAAGCATATTGACCTTATTCAGCAATGCCGAAGTGTGCTCATTTTCTAAATTTGTTTTAGAACTTCTGATTCAGTTACCTAAGGGAGAAATGCCTAGGAATAATGAATGGCAGGAAACTGCTTGCTCTACAAACAAGTGTGTTCAAGACTAAACTTAAAAACTAGACTAATATAATAAGAAAATGTCAGTTTGCAACATCAAGCAGCATAACAAACTGTTTTTAACGTCTAAAAGTCAATAGAAGTCAATAAAACTGGAAGTCTTGAGCCAAAAAGATTCTAATGGCTGCACCTGCTCGGACTTCAAGGATAACGTCAATAGTAAACTGTGTATTATTCATTTACAAGACAGTACCAAACAGTCAAAAAGACAGACAAGTAGATGAAGGTATATGAATTTAAACATGTTCACTAACAGTCAAGGTGATTTAAAGTTCCCAGATGAGCCTGTGTTGTTTAGCGTTTCTTATCTCAGAATAGCAGAATGTTGCGACCAATCAGAATCAAGTATTTCAATCAACCAATAACAGTAGTTAACCACTGTGAGTTGACTGTATTATTATTACTTAATGTTAACAAAGATGAATAAATGCTGTAATAAATATATAGTTTATTGTTTGTTCATGTTAGCAAATAACTAAGAATAACTAATGGGCGGCGCAGTAGGTAGTGCTATCGCCTTACGGCAAGAAGGTCGCTGGTTCGAGCCTCGGCTCGGTCAGTTGGCATTTCTGTGTGGAGTTTGCATGTTTTCCTGCGTTCGCGTGGGTTTTTATTTTGGGTAGGTTAAATTGTCCATAATGTATGAGTGTGTATGGATGTTTCCCAGAGATGGGTTGCAGCTGGAAGGGCTTGCGCTGCATAAAACATGTGCTGGATAAGTTGGCGGTTCACCCTGGATTAATAAAGGGACTAAGCCGAAAAGAAAATGCATGTATGTAGAATAACTAATGGACCATTATTTTAAAGTGTTACCTGCATTTCTCGAATAGACAAAGGTTTGACACTTTAATGAAGCTTAAATGTAATTTTTTGTCTGCATAATTTCCATTTCCATAAACATCCATTTGTTATCTCTTAAGTTTGATAACCTTACTCTCTAAAAAAATTAAGGGTTGTTGTAGCCCAATATTGGGTCAGATATGGACAAACCCATTGTAGGGTAAATATTATCAATTAAATTGAAATTAAGAGTGTTCTACTTTTCTAAATCATGCAAAACAGTAATGATAAATATGAGGTTTTACACACACACACACACACACACACACACAAAATGATAAATGAGATTTTAGTTGTGATACCTTAAGCTGGATGTAGAAGTTGCCCAAACTGCAGCAGACCCTGCACTCCAGCATCTTGTCGTCATTATTGTGAGCATATCGTAGGGCCTTCTCATAGCTCACTAAGGCCTTCTGGAAAACACTTAGGCCCAGGTAGGCATTCCCCATGCTTAAGCACACTTGCCCATTGAGCTGCAGGCTAACAGTGGTGCCTTGCATGTTTAAGCAGGTCTCACAATATGAGACAGTCTTCTGGAAATCGCAAAGCTTCTCATTGCTGCGTGCCAGGTTCAAATAGCCCTCCGTCAGGTAGTCCGGATCCTCCATCTCTCTGGCTGTGTTTATCTGAGCGAGGGAGAACTGATGGATGATTGATATGTACATGGTGGAAGAAAACAATAGAGATTAGTTCATTTATTAAGCTATTTAATCTAAAAGTACAGATAATAATTAGATAATATACAACCGAAAAAAACTCGTTCAAGGGTTGCCCATCCTTTTGCAACCTGATATGACACTAGACAACACAAAGTACTAGTGCTAAAATTGTTTTCATGCCACAACAGATATCAAGCATACTTTATTATTATTATGTGAGAGCTACAGTTGTTTAAACACATCATAGTGCAAATGAAGTCTTTGCTGAACTTGGGAAAGCAGGTCCCTCTGCTAGAAGGTTTATGTCAACAAGATGCTCGGTGCTGAGGATCATATTGCAAGTAGCTCTCCTTACCCTTCATGTAACTATGGAAGGTATATATTATATGCATGTTTTGCATTGGTACATATTTCAGTACGTCAGAAATCTGCATCATTGGGGTTACCCGTAGATTAGTGAAAATCGTATCTTTGGTGCATTTAGTCAGCTTAAAAATCCTGGGTTATTTCAACCAAAACTTGGCTAAAATACAGACAACTGCTGGGTTACTATAACTGGGTTACTACAACAACTATAACCCAATGGCTGAGTTTGTCCATATTGTTTATGAAATGTGGGTTGAAATACACCAGAATTTTTAGAATGTATGATCGGCACAATGCAACTTGCAAGTCAGGGAGGGTCCATTGTTGATTGACTTTGATAGTAGTGAAACAAAACCTGAAATCCTCAGTAGTGTTGACACTAAAATAATAAAGCAAGAAAGTAGAAGAACAGCGACTCTTACCTGTAGCATCTCTTTGTATTTTCCCATTTCTGAATGTGCTGTTATCAGACACCCCAAAACCCGAAACTTCCCCCCTGGATCAGATGTCTTCCTTAACACTTTCATCCAAACATATAAAGCCTTTTCTGTGTCATTTGACTGGTAGAGCTTCAGTCCCTTCTCGATCTGCTGTTTGGTTTGGTCCTGACCCATTTCTGCTACAAAGTCCCTCATAAAAATAACCATCCGTCTGGCTCTTCGGCCCTCTGAGGAAGTGCAAGCGTACCTTTTTTATGTGTCTTTCACCACCAATACACCCAAACAAAAGACAGGTTAGCCAAAATCCACCCCAGAGATCCTCTCCTTTTGCGTCACTGCTCCACAACTCTCAACTTTGGGTGTAAAGAGTGGTTGAAGAAACTGGATCCTCAGCTCGCAAGGTCTTCAGAGTCCAGATCTCCATTGCTAAACACTTTAAAAGAACTTTGTAAGAATCACATCAGCATGATCTCGTGATGTTAAAGACACAATCTTAGTCCCCTCTCAGAAAAACTAAGGAAAAAAACGACGCTAAAGAAATAAGTTCCAATCCAAGGTGCTGGCAATGAACTCCCAGAATATCTACTCCCTCCACACCCGAGGGGGAGGAATTCTCTGTACCCTCAGCCCCCCACAAACCACCCCTTCATCTTTCTCCTCCCTCCCACTGCAGTGCTGGCGCTACAGCAGATGGCCTTGTCACTCTGGACCATGTGTCTTTGCTGGAATCCAGCTTCAGCCTCTGAAAAGATCCAAGGTCACTAAAGACGCTTATCCACTGATCTTCATACCAAGACAAGTGCTGTTCACCTCCACATCCGCACTCCGTCAAGAGGCTGAAGCAACTATGGGCAACCCTGAAGTAAACATAACATTCATATTTCAGCAAATATTCAATTCTGAGGTTCGGACATCATGTAAACAAGTCTAAAAACAGCCAGATATTTCACAACGGTGAGGCAGAGTGAGCTGAGTGCTCCTCATAGAGGGCGGCAGTTCCTGTGGGTGGGCCTTAATAAGCCTCCCAGCAACCCCCCCCCACCCCCCTATTGGTGTCAGCAACTGATGCTTAGAATAGTTCACAAAGTCGAACATGGTATTTGTCTTAAGTTACAGTACCGCTGCTTCTTGAAACACATCAATGGGATCGAATTGTCGGGTTACCGACTAAACCTGGCTTTCTTGGGCCCTTTCAGCCCCCTTTACACCCAGCTTCATGGATACAAATAGGGAGCATTTACTGCCTTGCCATTCACAAGATGGCTTATCTTACCAAAGTAAACATCTGGTGGATGTAAGTCACGTCTTTGTTATGACACAATTCCTGAAATGCTAACACTCAGCCTTTGGAACTGTAATATATAAATCAAAATATTAGCTAGAAAGCACAGTGACACAAGTGTTTATGCTATGTTCACCTTATGTGAAAATACCATAGTTTCATTGCTATAATTATGTTTATTAGAACACCATCAATGCCCTAATGGTGGTCAGGTGGTGGAGCAATAGTATCCAACAAGTCATAGCTCTCCAAAAATTCCCAGTTTTAATTGCAAATGCTTTTTACCAATTAGAATCTCCTAATTATAACATGACATGAAAGCAACTTTATAAGTTAAAACAGAGTAAGGAAAAAACATGCTTCTTACATACACTGCCTGACAAAAGTCTTGTCGCCTATCCCAAGTTTTAGGAAGAACAAATAATTAATTGACTTCTAGTTGATTATTTGGTATTAGAAGTGGCTTATATGAAAGACAAAGGCCCCTAGATACACTTACTTTACCAAAATAAAATATGATCAGTGTAGAATATAAAAGCATGGTGCAGTGTAAAAAGAATGAATATTGTGTATGACTCCCATGAGCTTGGAGGACTGCATTCATACATCTCTGCAATGACTCAAATAACTTGAAATAACTAATAAAGTCATCTGGAATGGCAAAGAAAGCATTCTTGCAGGACTCCCAGAGTTCATAATGATTCTTTGGATTCATCTTCAATGCCTTCTCCTTCATCTTCCCTTATATATGCTCAATAATGTTTATGTCTGGTGACTGGGCTGGCCAATTCTGGAGCACCTTGACCTTCTTTGCTTTCAGGAAATTTGATGTGAAGGCTGAAGTATGAGAAGGAGCGCTATCCTGCTGAAGAATTTGCCCTCTCCTGTGGTTTGTAATGTAATGGGCAGCACAAATGTCTTGATACCTCAGGCTGTTGATGTTGCCATACACACTGCAGATCTCTCGCATGCCCCTTACTGAATGTAACCCCAAACTATGATTTTTCCTTCACAAAACTTGACTGATTTCTGTGAGAATCTTGGGTCCATGCCGGTTCCAATAGGTCTTCTGCAGTATTTGTGATGATTGGGATGCAGTTCAACAGATGATTCATCCGAAAAACCTTCTACCACTTTTACAAATGATCAACTAAGTCAAGTTATTATTTTTTTGCTCTTACAACTGGGATAGATGACAAGACTTTTGTCAGGTAGTGTACATATTATTTATATTTTGTTTTTGGGATTGTTGTCTCGTAAAATAAAGTTTCCCCACATATTAATCATGTCATAATTTGGAAAATCTGTTGTACTAGACCTGTAAGACCTGTAACTTACTTCTCCTGATTTAATTCATCTTTATTTCTATAGCGCTTTAACAATGTAGATTGTGTCAAAGCAGCTTAACATAGATGAAGTTCTAGTAAATTGAAATAGCTTCATCCATTTTTAGTGTAACTAGTCAAGCTTGGGTCATTCTAAATCCTATGGAAATAGGATCCCAGGTTATCTTGCTTCATGTATCTCATTGCTCATAGTTAGTTTACCCAGAGTTAACAATTAATCCTAAATATTTAAATGCTTGCATTTCACACTGTACATCCCTAAACTCCAGTTTTACATCCTTATATAAATATATTTCTGGCATCAGTGTCATAAACAAATGAAGTACATTTCTTTAAGCAGTGTTTAGAACAGCAGTAACAAGCAATGATGTTTTGTTGTTTCAACTGTTGTTGTCCATTTTATAAAAATCAAGCAGACCAAGACATAACTGGACCCCACTGACTTCAATTGGAAGAACATCAAAACTTCTCCTCTTTTAGAATATCTTCTTTAGTGTTCTGCCGAAGAAAGTCTTAAATCTTTCAATTTAACTGAGTTTAATATTATCGTGTGGCTTACGGTGGCTTAGTGGTTAGCACTGTTGACTCACAGCAAGAAGGTTGCTGGTTTGAGTCTCGGCTGGGTCAGTTTTCATTTCTGTGTGGAGTTTGCATGTGTTGTCCCTGTGTTTGTGTGGGTTTCCTCTGGGTCCTCCAGTTTTTCCCCCACAGTCCAAAGACATGCGCTATAGGTGAATTGAATAAACTAAATTGTCAGTAGTTTGTGTGAATATGAGAATGTATGGGTGTTTCCCAGTGCTTGGTTGCAGCTGGAAGGGCATCCACTGTGTAAAACATATGCTGGAATAGTTGGTGGTTCATTCCACTGTGGTGACCCCTGATGAATATAGGGACTAAGCCGAAGAAAAATGAATGAATAATAGTTATTTTACAATTGATCTCAAAAGAAATGTTGAGCAAATGTACAGAGTTGAACACGAGAGACTTTTATTTAAAAAAATGTCTAGCACTTCAAAGTAATTTTTAGTAACAATATTATGAACCAGCTCCAAAAGTTCAACAAGAACATGCTTACTTGCATCTCTGACAGGTGTAAAAATGGACTGCGTCTTCATATACTGCACGATGATACTAAGTAAAATGTAAACAGTTGTAGAATACAATTTGCAAACCAGTATAAGGTGGAATCCAACCCAATTTATAGTTAGCAGTCTTAAACCTCCAAGAAATGAAATCTGAGATGGCAATTGAGAAAAGTAGAAGGATGAGATTTCTGACAAGTGTACATTTTTCAAAAGATTTCGTAACGAATATTATTTAAACGGCCCCTGACAATGAACTTTCTTGAAGATGTTTTGCATTGTTAATCTGGAGAACATGTCCTTATGTTCAGTGCATCTATGCAGACATTTAAAGCACAACATATATTGCATATCATCCCTCATTAGAGGGTGGCTACTATATGCAATCCACAGCTGTATACACACACCCTCAATGTATTCAGCTTATGCAACAAATGAAGTACAAATTCAGTTTCACTTTCGATTACAGAAACACACTGTGGAATGTTAATTGAAATATAAAATCCTTTTGAAATCCAAACAAATTTGAACTAATACCACACTAAAGCTTATCAAACTTGGGACGGTCGCCTGCAAAACATCTTACATTATAATCTGGCCTTCATTAACACTTCAAGTTTGTCTTACTGTGTAACACGTCACATGACATTATAAAGCTCGTACCACTGTATCACAGTAACAACTTCAACATGACTGCCGTCTATTAAACCAATGTCACAAACCATTACTGGTATCACCGTAGTACATTTATTATGGTCCCATGCATTACATCCAACATCTCAGGCCAAAACGAACTGCCAGTTCGTGAGCAGGATTTTGATTCCCTTGATTACAGAGACCACAGATGTGGCAGGGTTCAACTTCAAAGTGTTTGCATCGCCTTTCTTGCATTTGTCCCTAAAAACATAAATGCACCCATTGCAGCTGGCCACTTTCCATAAAGATGGCACACAGCTCCAAACTTCAGGGAAGCGCAACCTCGTGAAACTGTCCAGCAGTGGGTTATAACACACCAAAGAGTCGCCCTCTGCCACCACAAAGATAAGGTCCTTATGAGCGGTGGCATGCATGCATCCGGCAAAAGGCAGCATGTAGGGCTTGGTCTGGCACCTCTGGGTGGCAGTCTCAAAGCACTGTATAAGGCGAGATGGCTTGGTAAAGAAGTCCATGTCATTTTCTTCTCCACCCAAAAGGTAAATGGTACCTTCCAAATTGACTCCGGCTGCACCTGATACTGCCGTGTCTAGCTGAGTGGTCTCTTTCCATATGTTGTCCTTTACGGTGTAGCAAATGACGGCATTTGAGAGAGTGTCCTGAAGGGTTTTGCCTCCCAATGAGTATATGGCATCCTCTGTAGACACGGACACTAACGTGTGGTGGAGACGGTCCCGGGGCAGAGGGGCGCAGCGTTCCCAGTCCATCGTGTGCATGTTGCATTTCCACATGCGTCGCGGTATGGAGCCTCCTACAACATATAGATCGGCTCCATGTTTGCAGGCAGCCGTGATCTGGTGGCACAGGCTGTTCTGGCCACTCACACTGATGGCGTCGTCCTCGTCACAATGAAGAGACACTGCTAGTGAGTGTGTGCGTGTGTCTTCCTTTCCAATTAGGTATATGTGCACTTTTTCACCAATCTCCTAAAACACAACAAAGTCAACAATGAGCATGCTATGTATGTAATGCTCATAAACAACCAGGGGTGCGTTTCTGAAAACCATCGTTAGCAAACTAAGGTCGTAAATTCTGTCGTTACAAACATAGTTCGTTGATTTGGTGTTTCCCATATCCATCGTTCCAATGAACATTCGCAAACTGCGTCGCAAACTTGTACACTTGTAACTACACCTCTAGAGCTGTAGTTAGAAGCATAGTTCCTGGTTGTATTTAATTCCTAGTTATCCGCCTCTATGAACCATTTGTTTCAAATGTTCCAATATTTAATCTTGGAATGATAAAAAAAAAAAACATCTCTTTTAGGTGTAATTTGCTTTCAAAGTTTTACAATTCAGTTTTAGCGATAATCATATTGACAATTGCGTTCCCTTCATAGTGCACTTTGAGACTGATTAATGTCATTATAAATGTAGTCGTGGCTCATGACGAAAGCTATAGGTAGGCTAACACAGAATCTGCGCAAGCAGAAATCCGCAGTATTCCACAGATTTTTAGCCCATCATTGAGTCTATGTATTTACTTCTGTAAATGTGTGTAAATTTATATTTATTCAGATTTCAAATAATTTCTCTAATATTATTGTGATATAATAGTAGTAATATTAAAATGTTCATATGATTTATTTATAATACAGTTTGTAAAGTAATATTTTCTGGTTTTTAGTAGATATATTATATAAAAGACTTTCTTTATTTACCAGAGAAGTGGATCTAACTGAATTTGCATTGTAAACACAATAAATAACAGTTAAAACATTGTTTTATTTCATATATTAAGTTTTTAGTTATGATAGTCTTAAAATCATTCCGCATAAATTCGCAGATTTTTTACAAAATGCTCAGCAGAAATAACAAAAATGTCCACAGATTCAGCCTGGCCCTAGCTATAGGTGACCAATTATTTAAAAGCAGAATTTATATTACGTCTCCAAAGCTTGTGAAAACAAAATATATAGCGTACGTTAATGGTTTTAGTTTATAGTTGGCTATTTATTAAGAAATGTATCTGTAGCCTACTGTATATAACATGGGTCTATTGGTTAGAATATTTCTGCAGTGGTTTCAATGTGTCAAAGATGTAAAAGTGGGTTGCAGCTGGAAGGGCATCCGCTGCGTAAAACATATGCTGGATAAGTTGGCGGTTCATTCCGCTGTGGCGATCCCAGATTAACAAAGGGACTAAGCTGAAAAGAAAATGAATGAGTGAATGAAAAGTTGAAAAAGTAGACTTTTCAAAAAAAATAAATAAATAAATTAACAATATCCTACTTAATAATAATAATAAATTAATATTATTTTAATTTAGTAATTTTATTAATAAAATAACTATTATTATTATTATTGTTGTTATTATTAAATAGGATTTTTTTTTTCATTTCTTAAATACCCTACTGTAAATTACAACCATTAACGATTTATTTGATTTATATATTAAATTAGATTACATGTTAGCTAAGTGTTTTTATGTTTTAGAATAGAATATGGAATATTCATAATATTTGTAAAGGAAACATAGGCTCTATATGTGCCATTTACATATTTTTCAATTAATACAGAAAACAAGTGCATGTTTTCACCAAAACTAGCCTAATATTGGATTTTAAAAAATAAATAATTGCGTGTGCGAGTAAAACTATAATTTGCACAAAAAAAATGATGACATTTTTCTCTAAAGAAGTAGTTACTATGCCCCATTTAGAGCATCATTATGGACATTTTATTTCATAACTAATATGGATCAAACGATGGATCTGAGACAAAGCAACTACGATTTTGGGAAACACTCGTCACTACATCGTTCTTTTGCCCAAATGATGCATCGTACTATGGCAGTTCAGTCGCGAGTTGCGTTGTTGTTTGGGAAACGCACCCCAGTTGGTTTTGAATTCTTCTTATCGATATTTTAAACTGATAAAAATTACAACTAATTAATATTTTCTAAAAATGTTATTTTCTAAAAATTACATCCAATCAGTAATGTGTTGCCGTGTATGCCATAATTATTAGCAATTTTTGGGTTTTCCTTCATAATCTGTACATACAATATTGTATACAGCGCAATTTTAGAACAATTTGAACACCAGAACAATTTGTTAAGATTAAAAAATGTTGAATTATTTAATTTTCAAAATCTTAATTAGTCAACATAGCCCTAAACTGAGTTAAATTGAGTAAAAAAAGACACAAAGGGGAATACATCAGATTTGTTTGCATTAAAAGCTCTGATTATGAAATTAAATGATTAAATTATATAATTAAACGGTCATACTTTATTTTGATGGTCCGTTTGTTGAATTTAAGTTACATTGCATCTACATGCCAACTAATTCTTATAAGATTATAAGAAGACTCTTAGGTTAGGGTTAGGCTTAGTGTAAGTTGACATGTACTTGCAAAGTTTCTTATAGTCAGTTAAATGTCTGTTGAAGGAGCAGTATCAACAGATATTAAGCAGACAGTCTACTAATACTCGACCATTAAAATAAAGTGTTACCAATTAAACATATTGTAATCGTAATATTCAAATGGCCAATCACATTGGCTTTCAGAAATAATTTATTGCACTGTCATCATTTGTTTGTAGGAGAGAAATCTTTATATTTCTTTAAAATGAGAAATTCAAGTGAACAAAGAATTTAAAAACAGGACAAAACAAACCAGCTCATCTATAACATTACTACAATGAAGAAGTGGATGATGATGTTCCTCGTTATGTGAGGTTATGAACGCAATTCATTCCTGTGATTTCAGGCATCATAAGCTGCTATCAGAGCGATATGATTGTTTCGTTTCTGAGTAACACGACTTTTTAGTTTATCCTTTATGTTAAATCTTTATTATTCAGGCTGAAGCACTTATTAAGGATGGGAGTACGTTTTTTTATATACTGCATAACGAGAACAATAGCATGCAAAAAATAGAGGAATACAGTACTTATATAGGAATAAAAGTACATTTTTACATCAACATTAAAGAAACAAATCTAAAAATGCATTTTAAAAAGGATGTGAGGACGTAACGAAAGATCATCCCTGACGTCACTGTAAAGCGTGCCTCACATAATAAGTGTATAGGGAAAGCAATAAAATAGCTATCAAGTAAAATTAACTGTTTAATAATAATAATAATAATAATAAATTAAAAACCATTTTAAGCATTATAACCGTATAACTTTCAGGCACAGTTACAAATTGTCTTTGCAAAGAAAAATATACTGAAAAAAATATATATAAAATAATTGTAAAATATTTTATTACAAATTGAATGTTTATTGAAATACATTTAAAATGAGATGTAAACAAAATAATTAAATAATTCATTATAATGCAATAAAAATTATGTTATTGGGATGGCAAGTACAAATTTGAACTTACTGATCTGAATTCACCAACAAAGAATATACATTAATAAAACTCTGACTTATATAAAGTATTGAATGACTTATATAAAGAATATTAGTAAAGCATTGTGAGGGACACATTGTATAAATACTGTAAAATGTCCATGTTGTCCAATCCCCAATCATTACTAACCTTCAGGCTGTCAAGAAGCATATCAGAATACTCCTCTCGCTCCACTTTGTTGTGATTGATCCAAGATTCGATAGCTGCAGTTGGATTTTGTGAGCTTGGCACACCATCTAAAGAAGCAGATATATATTTCAGACATTTTTTCTGACTTCATCTAATGCAAAAGCATTCTTCTATTCATTCACCTTTAATGATGTCCACGAGAAGGCACAATGGCAAATTCAGGAACTCATCAGTCTGGTGCAGCTGAACCAGGTGTATCTTTGCACAGTGCTTGGCAGCCGTATACAACTCCTGGTCACTGTGTCTGTCCGCCAACCACATCACCTTGAGAAAAAAAAAAGTGTCAGCAGTTTTTCTACTGTTTCAGCTCATGAAAACATTTATGACCACATTACAAACCATAAAATACCTGAAGGCAGTTCCTAACATCCACAGTCCGTGACAGAAAGCGCGAGCACTCCTCAAACAGAGCGGTGAGCTGATACATATCGGCCATTTCATAGGTGTCCTGCAGATCTTCAACCCTCAGCTTGATCATCCCATGGTAGATGTAGTCCACCAGTGACTGGAAGACAGTTGCACTGACGTCCTTCAGCTCAATATTACGGTCATAGGCTTCTCTAAGATTCGAGGTGAACATCGACCTGAAGAAGCTGCTTTGAGCCGACAGCACCAAACGGTGAAGCTGGAACTCTTTACTGTCCACAGTCACGATGACATCTGCAAACAGCCCGTCTTCCAGGCACAAGTCCATGATGCTCTTCACAACACGGCTGGAATGGGAGCGATCTGTGAAGGTGTAGCCCTGGAAGTAGTTTTCATCCCCTGATGGGCCTCCAACACAACCTCCGTCCTCACCAGAATCCATGACACCTTCAATCTAAAGCTGCTTCACCACAATAGCAGATGAATGACTTACTGGGTCAGCTGTTTCAGATGGGTACATTCGTGTAGATTTAATTGATGGGGTAAAACACTAATTGGGCCCCAAAGTAGATGATACACTGATGTAAAGCCATATTTTGCAACATTTATGAAGGAACTGCTGCTTGCTACCTACATGAACACTATTTAAGTCAGATTTAGATAATGATTTTGGGTTAATAATGTTGTAATAACAAAAGTGTTATTGAATGTACTGTAAATTTTGACTTAGCAATTCGCTAAACAAATTGTCTCCAATTTGGTCAGCCACTCTAAGCAGCTAATGCTAACATAAACCATTTAGACAGGATCTCCTTCACTTTCACGATCCTAACGAGTCCATAATCAAACGCAAGATATAATAATGTCAGGTGTAAAAACTGTAAGAAGCATTCGCTTTCAGACAAAACTATGTATGAATGTTTGCATGTGTTAAATCTTAGCCATACCAGAAGACTGCTTGTGAAAGTGAAGTGAAGCCCAGGAAGTAAACAGCACATTTCTACGCAGTGACGTGACGTCACCGCGCGTTAACGTGGCTCTGCTGCTCCTGTGTGTTGGAGGCCTGTCATTACATTACATATGGTTTATTTTTTTGGGGTTGTGGATGTACTAGATTTATTAGATTTTCTGTATCTTTTGGATATGTTTATTAAAGTGGTAACATTTACTTCATTTTTGTAAAGATCTGAATTTAATGTAATTTAAATATAAAAATACTGTAATTTAGATGAAAATCTTGGAAATTACATGTGATCAGAATGTTTACTGAACTGTTTTCATTTAATGAATGTGTCCCAAACACTAAAAAGCAATATGTTTTAATAGTTAAATTAAAGGCTTGTGTATTGTGAATGATAGTTCTTCAGTGATTCTGTTGCTTTTTCTGCATGGCCCAGTTTGGCTTCAATTGTCTTTTTCCGCAGGTGAAAAAATGCATCGCACTAAAGATAGTCTCTCTCAGGGATTCAGTCTTTTTGTGAAGCTGAAACGAACGACGACTGAAGCTATACGTGAATCAAAGGCAATTTTATTTTTGTTGATATGTTGCTGACACAAATCAAAGTTTTTGTTGTTTTGGGGATCATTGGCATTAGGGAGCCCTGGAATACAACAGGTAAAGACTTTTGAGACGATATGTGCTTCTGTTTAAGGTATTTGTTGTTTTATACACGTTGATTTAGATTGTATTACAAGCGGTATAATAGTGCTACTAGATTTCATTAGTAGTTAGACTGTGGCACTGGCATGCGTGTCATGTTGGACTTGAGTTTTGCCAACCATGACGTCAGAATCGAATATTTTGCGACATTAAATTACTTGAGCACGTGGGGGAAATAGTTACTCGAGCATTGTGCCGTGTGATGCTTAAATTGTTTGTTTTGCATTATTTAAGCTTCATTCTTAATTTCTGTTCGTCTCTCAAATATTTGTGTGTAATTTACGAGTCTCTCTGTGCTGCAGATGTTTTAGCGGTTCTACATGGAGGACTCGAACCTCAAGAATTTATCCGATCCGTAGGTCAGGCTAAGCTGATGTTTGAGGTAAGAAAATAATTCCATACCTTCCACAAAGGCATTGATCTCTTTAAAAGTTGCAGCTAAAGCACGGGAATGATAAAATTCCTCTCTGGCATAATTGCTTCTAAAACAATATATTTAGAAATTAAAGTTTCTTTAAAATTTTGCATTGCCCTGCTCCGTTTCCTTGCAAAAAAAAATTTTTTTACATCTTCAAATAAGTGTTAGTATGAGATATAGACAACCTGTTGTTGTTCTTCTGCTTGCAAATGCAAAGATGTTCACTTGAATGTAGTAGTATTATTATTTTAAATTAAATAATTAAAAAATTATAATAATTTTAAATGTGCGGGATCACTGAACATTTTCCCCCAATACCTTTGGTTTTAATTTTAGTTCTTATTGAGAGGACTGGAGATCGATGTGGACAATAACATTGTCATGCGGGATCAAGAAATAGCATCTATGCGACAAGGCCGAGCTTTTTTATCTCTTGTAAATGACAATATCCCAAAGACTGTGTCTGCAATGGAGAAGTTACTGGCTGTGATGGAGGAGCAGGACAACTCTTTTAATCAGGCCAATTTTGAGACCCTCATCCTCGGGAGCATTTATTCAGCTTATCAGGCACGGTTCCACAGGCTGGAGTCAGAGCAGCAGGCCTGGACAAATATACTTGGACGTCTTGCGAATGTTACTTTAGTTCAACTACGCAAGTCTTAACTATCAATAAACATACAGCTGTTGAAGTAACTATTTTACCTGGTTTATGACATCACAGTTTAGTCTTTTAGTTTTTTTCAACCTGTAACTCAGGGTTTCTCAACCACATTCCTGGAGGACCACCAGCTCTGCACATTTCCCATGTCTCCTTAACCAAACACACCTGATTCAGATCATCAGCTCATTAGCAGAGACTGAAGAACCTGTAATGGGTGTGACAAAGGAGACATCCAAAACATGCAGTGTTGGTGGTCCTCCAGGAACGTGGTTGAGAAACACTGATCTAACTAATGCTTATTTTTGATTCGCAAATGCAACCCATATTTTAAAAACTCAAAAAGACACATTTTTAACTGTAGAAAAAAGGTACAAAACATTTATTATGAATAGAACATACATATTTTAGGTTTTATGAAAAGGCAACAAGTGTTTTATGGTTTATATATTGACATGAGAACAAACGAGACCAAATTTAAACTCAGCATATTCTATCTCACTTTTTCTTTGCTTTGGATGTTTTGGATTCGGTCTTGCTCTTGGTCTTTGACTTGGTTTCTGTGGCCGAGAGTTTCTTCTTGAGCTTGGCCTCATCAGCAGCTGCTCTTCTGTCTCTGTTGGGAGGCTGCTGTGTGCTGCGCTGGGATCTGCGCTGGGAACCTCCAGCTCTACCTCCAACATTCTCTCCTGTCACCGCTGTCTGTTTCCTATTAACACTGCTCAGTGTGTCCTCTCGGCTCCAGATCAAAATGTTAAAGCCTGTAATTAAAGTGTACAATTTGTTTAGATGTTTAAAAATGTCTAACACTCTTAACTTTTATAATTACAAACAATAAATAACACTGCACCCATTCCAGAAGCAAGCACATCTCCAGTTGGACTGAATTTGTTGAGCTGAAATAAAATACATTTCACGTATTAATAAAGAATTATCATGTTTGTCAAGGCAGCAAACAATTTAATTTTTTAAAATAAAATACTGTGAAATATTAGTGCAATAAACAAAAAAAGTTATAAAAAAACATTACTCCATTCATCAGTGTCACACAATCCCTCAGAAATTATTATAATATGCTGATTTGGTGCACAAGAGAAAAATGTATTTATATATATATATATATATATATATATATATATATATATATATATATATATGAGGGGTTGCACCGACTAATCAAATTTAATGCTCTGCTGTGACACTTTTTGATTGACGTTTTTGATTGACTAGTCGCACTGCACAGATCATGGGTCTTGAAGTCCTAAATTTTGATAACAATAATAATACATTTAAAATCAATTGGCTAAAGAGATGTTTGCTTGTTTCTGATTCTATGTGGTATTTCATTCCTAACAATATATTTTAAAAGATTGGTGGCCTTTCTTTTTTAATGAAGTGCAATTACTCCATTGGTAAATGACCTAAATTTGCTAAATTCCATCAACAAGCTCTATTAAGCTGCAGTCAGACTAGAGTTTGAGCATGCAAAATTCTGTCGTAAGGCGCTGTAAAAAGGGGCAGGATTAAGAAAGATGATTAGACTGATGATTTATAAAAGTCAGCGATTGGTGCATATTTTAAATTTCTATCCAGAGAGATCATGTTTTGATGTTCTACTGGTCTCATGCAGTCAAGGGATGCTTGAACTTTGCAATGCAGCGAATGGCGAAACTTGCTTTTCCGGTCTGATGCATTTGTGTGCGTATAAATGGAAGTCTATGGAGAGAAAAGCCCAGCGTGACCGCAGCTTTAGCCTTGAAACTGATTTACAACCACAACTTCTCACCGCACAAAACCATTTTCTAAATAGAAATGTGAAATAGTTTCACAATAATTTAATTAATTCACTTAGGTTAATTGATAATAAGAAATGTGCTTGTTTCTTGAGTACATATGATGAGATCTTTCATGCTACTTGAATTTTTTTATTGCATTATTATTTCTTTTAATTATTTTTTAATTTACTTTTTCTTTTGGTTTTGCTTTTTATCCTGTGTACCTAATGTGAATATTGTGTAAAAGAACTCATCTCTTTTACTGTATTCTAAGTTGTATTATACAGTTTCTTGAAATAAAAAAATTAAATAAAAAAAAAAAACTTTGAGACTTTTTTGAGTGTTTTTTGACCTGACCTACATGGCAGCTTTACACACTACGGTGGTTCACTGAATGAAACTGCCCTCAGATTATTTAAAGTAATTTTAAAAAATGTTGTTTTTCTTATGCCAACATCAAAGATTCACGTGAACTTTAAATCGTCAAACAGATGCCAGTTCGATCGCTCCATGCCAGTATCCTAGATCATATGCTACCCAATCACGTTTACGCAACTCTGGAAAAGTAATGTGATTGGCTGTTGCCCTCTGCGAAGCGTAGACGTGGACATTTTGTGAATGAACCATGAAGCACACAGAAACCGTGACGTGCGCAGCCGCATGACAATCTTCACAGCGTGCCATGTAAACATTATCCCCGGTGAACAGGGTGAAGATGTGCAGCGAGCAGACGTCTGATGACCAAGACGAGCCAGTAACTGTGAAAAATACCTGACTTGAGCAGAATTTTGATCATGTTACAGCCTTATAACGTTATAGCCTTTGTCTTTCGTGTTTTGTTATCATTTCACATGAATATGTGTGCTAAGGATGAATGAATTACTTCTGCACTAAAATATTTGTCATTGTTACATTCTTACTAGAACCTGCAATGATCAATGTGTAAAGTGCATTTATTTAGCAGTAAAATTAGCCCACGAAATGAAAGTGTTGACAGTCAATTTAAACAAAATTAGTAATGTTCCATTGTTTTTGCAATGTGTTATGAGCTGTCAAACAGCATGTAAATATATATTTCCTGCAAATAAATTGTAAATTGTGGCGTATTGCAAAACATTTGCATCTTGTGTTTTATTGATGACGTCACCAGCGACTAGTCACCGTCGACTCGACATTTATATAATAAAAGTCAACTTCCAGAAATCTAAAGTCGTTGAACCCCTAATATATATATATATATATATATATATATATATATATATATATATATATATATATATATATATATATATATATATATATATACACACATGTATATATACACATATATATATATATATATACACATATATATATATACACACATATATATATATATATATACACACACACACACACACACACACATACATACATACATACATACATACATACATACATACACACCACTATATATAAACCATTACATTAAAGATTCCAACATTTGAGTGGTAGCATATTATAGTCTAAATGTTTGAAAACAACAACATGCTTACAGATATGATACCAGCAGCATTGGAGTCTCTCAGCTGGTGCACAAGCCCACCACTGTTGGCATCATAAATGTCAATAGTTCTTTTGTCATTGGGTAATAGTTGATCATCTGGGTAACGGCCAGCCACAATGAGGTCATACATGGGATGCCAGGTTGCCTGAAAAAAATAGAAAAATGGAGCAAAGTGTAACTATGATGTCAGCAGTCCTGTAAAGAAAGAAAGCATTACATTTCTAACCTTGATGGGTGTCAAGTGCTGGAACTGCCGATGAGGATGAATAATTATTTGATCCGGTTTAGACCAGTCGTATGAACTGTATACCCTGATCTCATTCCTCTGATCTGTCGTAAGCAACTTAGTGCTGTCTGTCGGGTTGAAGAATGCTGACAAAAAAATTGTTCATTTGAACGTATTAGTATTTAAACCTACTGTACAGTTGACTTGCTCCTCTCCTTACTTTTCTAATAATATGGTCCCTTACCAGCATTCACTGGTTTTTCATGAGGCATCTCAGCGATGTAACTGTTTTTGTCTTTAATATTCCTGAGGTCCCATAGCTTGACTGTAGCATCAACAGAGGATGTTGCCATCAGCCAATCACAGCGAGGGTTGAATTCGGCATGGGTCACTTTGGCTTTGTGCAGCTTCTCTTTGAAAATCTAAATATATATTTGGCAAAAAAAGAAAAATAATATAAAGATATAAATCAACTCTCTACAGTGTTTCCCCTATCCCTGTTCCTGAAGGCACAACAACAGTACACATTTTCCACCTCTTTCTAATCAAACACACCTGAATCTCAACAGAACATTGGAAGAGACTCCAAAACCTGAAGTTAATGGGTCAGATAAGGCACACATCCAAAATATGTACTGCTGGTGTGCCTTCGGGAACATGGTAGGGAAACACTGCTCGACACAATAGTAAAAAACCTTAAAAATGTTTCCCCCATACATTACAATGTGTCCTAATGAACAAACTTTTTTTGTCTTAAAAAAAGTCTTAATTTGTCTTAAATTGTCTTAATAAATAAAGTGCATGTTGCCATTAAGAGTAGCAATAGTTTATCTATACAACCAAAAATCTTATCAGGGATATTTAGAAAAAGAATAATTTGATGACATATTAAGACTCTGTTATGGATCACAGTACAGCACTAAAATACTAAATTCATTTGAATTTTAAATATTTTACTTTGCCATCATCCTTTGAATCATTAGACCTTGCACAAAATGTATTTTAGTATAACGACTTAAGCCCAGGTCAGATTACACAATTTTTATTGTCATTTACGAAAGTCACTATGTCAGATTATGCAACTTTTTGGTGGATAAAATCTTAACTTGTAGTGGCTAACAAATGTGCCAAACTAGACGTTCTTTCAGGATCAGTCATCCCGTGACGTCTACGATGAGTTATTTCCCAAGTCACAAGTGTTGCTATAACAATATTTCTCATCTCAATAAACACTGATGTTGGCAGACAATTAATATCTACATTATTTAAAGCCATTCGTTATGACATGGGTAGGATCGATCTTATAATTAGTTTTTAATATTAAGATATTTAAGAAACATTTAAAAGACATTTAACATTTTCTTTATACATTTAAAGAAATCTAAATGTATATTTTCCTGCCAGGCTTGCTTATTAAACACACCCTCGCCTGAACTTGCCGCGAGTAAAACAAATGAAATGAAAGTACATCGGCTGCAAGGAAAAATCTGATGCTCAAGACATAATCTTTAAAATAATGACATATTAAAAAAATGAGCAAATATATGACAGAGGTTTGTCATACAACATTATTACAAGCATTCATTAAGTCCTTATTTTCCACAGAGCGAAATTATCCACCCGTATAGTTGAGTAGTGGAGGGGCACAAACAAAAATATAATACCTATATTTTTTTCTTGGAAAAATATAATTTTTAAATGAATTTCGTTTCGTATCATTTTTATCTTAATTTTAATGTATCTCTTGTTGGTCAGTTATCTAGAAACAAGAATAACATTTGAGTTGAAGCGCTTCAAAACAAGTTCGCTATATTCGCCAAAACGTGTATTGATGGCAGCACCCACTGAGATAACCAGGAAATAATGTGCTCGTATTGCGCAGTGTCACCCACGTGTCGGAACTCGTCGTGAACAACAAGAAAACAATTAAACATGCTAAACTTTCTGCGATGGCGTCGTAAGGCATCGCAGGCATGGTATCGGTTGTCATAAACAATGCCACATTACATGAAAAGAAATGATTGAATCTTGTGTGACGACGCTCATTTTTTGTTTACAACTCCCAACCACACCTTACGTCAAGGAAATCGTTCCGAAATCGTGACAAATTTGTGTGATCTGACTGGGGTTTTATTCTCACTCACTTACTTTCCTTTGGCATATTCCCTTTCTTTATCAGAAGTCGCCACAGCAGAATGATACGCCAATTACTCTGGCACGTTTTATAAATATATCTGTTACCCTAAATCACAATGCAGTTATTTCACTTGTATTTTGACCTTTTATTTTCATCATATGCTACACTTGCATTTAGTATGCTTTCTCTGTATACAAAATATAGATCAATTTTGTGAATTTTATTTGACGTGGAATCCAAAATGGGACGTCTCGTTTTGGTTTACCTCATGACCATCCAGGCCAAGAAGGAGAAGTCTTCCAGTATTGTCCCCAGTAGCAAGCATCTGACGGCTAACAGATACATCCACACAGCAGTACCAGTAACTAGGAGAGTGAAATGAGTGCTATTAAAACAGTGTACACATAATTACATAGAATCCTATTTATACCTAATAATATATGGCAGTTGAGGTAAAAGATAAAAGTAGATTTTAGTACCAAAAAGGGACTTTTTCTGATGTAAACATCACAAACAATCTCAGTCCAGAAAACCAACATATTCTACATGCAGTTATTCCCTCAGAACAGCCACAGGAAATAGGTAGACATCACCACAAATGTCACACTGCTGAACTATTCACAACATATTCACACAAGCATCATCCTCACCAAAGATCATGGTGGTCATGGCCACAGTCTGGGGTACGAGACAATATCTGACTTTGGAGTCCCTCAAAACTCTGCACGCTGACTGTGCCATCACCAGAAGCCACAAAAACTTTGGATGAGTCTCTGGGGCAGAACCTCATCTCCCCAATAAAGTCACCTGCTCCCTTCTGCATGGACACAACAGACAAACATGCTTATTAAATGTGCCAAACCCAAAATGGCTGTGACAAGGCAGGACTGAATGGGTTGAACAATGATGACAATGGGTTTTATCCAGAAACTAATCCAACACGACAACACGAAGAAGGTTCATGTTCACCAATAACATGCTAACCTTCAAATATACATTTTACTAGTGGCCAACAATGATATTGAGCATATTATCTCAACAAGCAAACATTACCTTAATATAACAGCAACATAATGATGACATATCAAGACACTAACACTGAACACTGGCATGTACAGTATAGCTAAATGCTAAACTAAAAAAAACAATGTGATGATTTCATCCTCTGATCTATCGCAGGGTTTATCCAACTTTATACCAATCAGAAGACCAACACGCAAATACTTTCAATGCTCACATGATTTTTTAAATAAAACTGAATTTCATGTCTTAATACCAAGTGTAAACAGCCTAAGATGGGTTTTGCCAGTCTGAGTGGCCAATGCTGTATACGAGTGTAAATCGGGATGAAACATTTTCAGCTAATCCAATTTCAATCACATCCAGTGGTAAATGAAAACACATCCTAGATTGCTGTTGTAGTGTAAACTGATTACCAATTAATGTAGTGCAATATGGTCCAAAGTGTTTGATCAGCCATAAAAGACTAATTCTTAAACTTTACATGCTGTGTTGCTAAAGCACAATAGCCAGATACAGCTTATACTTTGTAGGTGTAAACAGGTATAAAGAGGAATGTGTCTCCTTTGTCCATCTATGATCCGATTGACCAAAATGTATCTTAATAGCGGGTAAAAACAGGGCTTGAATGTTACTTAGTGTTAATGTTCAATCATAGACTGGCAGATATGTTTATATTGGTGCACACATACTGTAAATCAGCTAAAGGAACAGAATGCACAATAACATAACAGATTATTGAATCTGATTAAAGAAAACGACCAATTTTTGGTACTGTAAATCTTTTTCAAACTAACTAGGGCATAGGTCTAAAACTGGATTCCTGAAGAGTCGCCGCTATGCACAGTTTTGCTCCAACCCTAAACAAACACAGCTGACCCAACTTATCAAGACTATTAAAGACTATTAAGCAGGTGTGAGTTTGAGACCATTGAACTATGGGGAGAACAGCCTTAACTGCTAAAACAGGAATTTGCTTACTCCCATGAATCTGTTTTGGCAAAGACTTGTATAACGGATCCACTGAAATCCCGAAGGGTAGTAGCACCCCAAATAGAGGAGACGAACAGCTGATTGGTATTGAATTGGTTAAACTTCATGCCTGTTATTGCATCTCCAGGACCCATCTAGATAAAGAGCAGAGGAGAAAATCTCAACATTCACCAAAATGGCATCTTAAAACAGTTTTTACGGTGTTGTGTGCAAATCTGAAAATGTTGAACTTTACTTTTACTTCTGAAGATGTTTAAATGGTTAGGTGGCCTTAATGCCATTCCAATACCCTGAGACCTTCGTTCATTTTCAGAACACAAATTATGATATTTTAGATAACATCCGAGAGCCCCTTTGTTCTCCGTGGATATCAATGGTCATGTGATATTCAAAGTCCAGGTAAATTACCAAACATCTTGTCAAAACATTACATCAACTTCAGTGGTCATGTAAAGATATGAAGCTCCAAAAACTCTTTTGTGCATCAAAAAAAGGTACAAACAATTTTGTTTTGCCAATGTCTTCCACATCAAGTCAGAAAATCTCCGGCAATTTTCTGGAAAGGTCTGTAGGTGTGAACAGGCTTTTTTTGAAAATACCGGTAAATTCGTTCCGGCTACTTTCTGGAAAGAGAAGTTGTAACATTGCCGGTAATTTGCCGAAATGCTGCACTGTGTGAACGCAGAAGAAAGATTGCGGGAAAGAGCACATTCACGTTTAGAACACGCTGACGAGAGACGTCTACTCCAGCCAATCAGAACACGCGGATGCATCCGCATCCGTGCTGTTTATGAAAAAAAAAAGCCTTTGAATGGATGTGTAAATTCCGGAACATTCATGCCGGCGTGAACAGCGCTTTTTTGAATTTACCGGTATCACTATTAGTGTTCTGAAGATAAACAAAAGTCTCAGGGGATTGGAACTCTATAAGTGTCATTAATTAATGACAGAATTTAGATTTTTGGGAGACCTAACTCTTTAAGAGAATATAATTAACCATAAGACTATCAAGTACATTAAACTGGAAAGGAAACAAACATAAACTTCAAAAAATGAATTAGCTTCGAATAGACCCCAGTGTCTATGGTAGGGGTGCCCAAACTCGATCCTGGAGGGCCTGTGTCCAGCAAAGTTTAGTTCTAACCCCAATCAGACATACCAGGTCTAGCTAATCAAGCTGTTACAAGAAACTGTGTCCGAAATCGTATACTTCCATCCTATATAGTACGCTAAAAACAGTATGCGAGCCAAGTAGTATGTCCTAATTCGATAAACAGTATGCGAGAAGTACCCGGATGACCTACTACTTCCGACAAGATTCTGAAGTGCGCATTGAATGGTAAAGTCTAGATCGGATATGCGGCTGGCCGGAAGTGCAATATGCACATCAATAAAGCAGCATTTTTTTATTACAATGTATGACAATAATAAATGTTTTTACAGTACTGTGACGGTTGGGTTTAGGGTTGGGGTAGGGGTAGACATTAATAAAATACAATAAATGGGAAATTTCTTAAACAATATAAATAATTCTCATTAACTTCTGGCCACAACCATATCCGATCTAGCAACAACCGCATCAGATGAATGCTACGATATCCCATGATGCACCACGAGAGAATTCATGAATGGAAGCGAAGCAACGCAACTGACACAGGTAGGCCACGTTGACACAGTCAGGTCTTGATGCCCAATTCTGATTTGTTGCCTATATCTGATTTTTTTGCCTGTCTGTTTACACATTCTTTTAATTGTGACCCATATCTGATTCATGTATTTACACTTGCCATACAATTTATGACGTCGCATATGCGTAAAGGCGGGTTCTAGCATCTGTGCCACACTAGCCACGATGGAAGAAATTGTCGATATATGTGAAGTTCACCCAACCTTAAAATGATTTTGAGGCAGAGGAGGAGGGAAAGGGCCACATCGCAGCTTGCGTCTGTGTTTTATATATGATGTCATCCACCATTCAGATGAATTTGTGGGTACAAGAGAGATCTCAGGTCTGGTGAGAGCAAATTGTGGTAGGCTTTAATGGGAAGCAGTGGGTCTGAAATTTTAAAATGAGCACACACACACTTTACCTTCTACACCATCAAACTGTGGAGAAGTACCACATTGGCACAAGTTTAACGATGTACAAAACGGAGTGCCTGAATAAATCCAATCTGCCTGTTTACATAAGTCACATTGTCACATATCCGATTTGTATCTAATTTATTTCCACATATGAAGGAGGCCTGAAGCCGATCTCTGAATATCCGAATGCATGCATTTTTTTCGAGTTTACACGGTCATAGAATAGATCCAATCTGTCACATATGAGCAAAAAAATCGGAATTGGGTCACATTTAACTGGCAGTGTAAACGGGGCCAAAATGGCAGATGTAGTACATCAGAGTTCCATTCATAATACTGACATTCATACTGTATAGAACGTACTTTTCTAATGGCCGAGTAGTTCATTTAAATTCAAATGCAGTACCTACTGAGTAGCAGGCAATTTCAGACAGCCAAGCTTTCTAGAAACATCCATGTAGGTGTGCTGAGGCAAGTTGGAGCTAAAATCTGCAGGACACCAGCCCTCCAGGACCTTGTTTGGGCACCCCAGGCCTATTGAATTTGGAATTTTAAAACTGATGTGACACTTAAAAATGAAGGTTGTTTATACTTCACAAATACTTTATACAAATTAAATATACTTTCTAATATCCAAATGTTTGGTTAGCTTTGAACAATACATTCTTCACTTTTCAATCCATCTCACCCCCTGTATGAAAGACGTCTTATTCAGCACATCATAATCCCACAAGATGATGTCTCCACCCTTTGATCCCACTGCAACGGTGGTGGGATGTGTGGGATGCCATTCCAGACAAGTGACCCTCCGGTCAAAGGGACTGGCAGTTCGGTGCAGTTTGTATGATTTAAGTGAGCGTATGAAAGGCTCTTGCAGACACTGTAACAAAAGAAATAATGTTTTACAGTACAAGGATCAGAAATCAATGGGGGTTGTGCCAGAGATGTCACCAAAATGAAGAAATGCCCAACAAAGTCAAGATAAGAGGAGGGGAAATGCTGTTTTTCTGTATAGCTAAATTACGTATTTTATTATTATTCTATTAACTGACATAAATAACCTATTATTACACTATCAAGAACAATAATCATCAGGAATGATTCTGCAGCCATGTACAGAGCTTCTTTTTAAATGTATGATTTACATACAACCTTAAATCATTAATAATTATGGGTAGCAGTTTCTAGCATTCTAGCAAGAAACTGGTTAACTTTACACTAGGCATGAGACGATAACCGTGTTCAAGGTATACCGCGGTTTGGAAAAGTCAAGGTTTTAAAACCGCCAAAATTTTCTGCCATACCGTTCCTAAGGTATGAGTAAGATTTTTTTATTCACATTTTTTTTGTTTTTAGGACAACAGTATCTCCAGCAGAAAACGCATCCAAAGATGCCTTTTTAAATTGTAAAAAAAAAATCTCTGTTTTTGAAACAAATGAAGACAGCAGAAGTCAATGATTCATTTGAATTATATAGCCTGACATGTTTACTGCTCTAAAATATTTTAAATGTTTCTCAAATTAAAATATATTGTGTTCAAAGTGGAAAAAGGTTTTGTTTTTTACCCAGACATTTAAAAAGAACATATTTTAGATCAGTAATCACAATACTGTGATATTTATATGCAAGGTTATCATACCGTCAGAATCTTATATCAGGCCATGCCTACTTTACACACACACACACACACACACTTTGTCATTACCTGGCGCAGTTGAGAATGGATGCTCTGCCCCAAGGAACTTTTGTAAATGTAGTGAAGAATACTTGTTTGGCCCACTTTCTTCTGACCTCCTGTCCATTTCACACTTGCTTGTATATAGGTCTCTGGTACACAAATAAGTTCAATTTATCTCATAAGATTACACTCTTACAAAAATAGCCTACAGGAATCATGCAGGATTTTTTTCTGCAGGAACCTGCTGGTATCCTGTAGGAATTATGAAATCCTGCAGGACAAAATGACAATATGTGCAGGCAATTCCTACAGGTTTTAGAATCATGCAGTACTTTTTACAGGAATCCTGAAGGATTAAATTTTTTTCCCCTGCAGGATAGCTGCTGTCCTGCAGGAATTATAAAATCCTGTAGGACACATTGACGATATGTGCAGGAATTTCCTACAGGTTTTAGTGAAACATTTAAACCAAAGCAATTATAAAACTTCGCTCACCCTTTTTTTGTTTGGTCTTGTCTTGTTGTTTAGCTTTTAGCTTTTTGGAGAGAGATTGAGGAGTTTCTTCATTCGGTCTTTTCTTTGAATTGACAGTCTTCGTCTGCTTCGATGCAGCCGAGTCTGTCTGAGCTCTTCCTCGCGCCATTGCAAATCTACTTTCTGATTGGAAAGGGTCAACAAAGACGTGTCATATAGCAACTGCATCACTCGTGAAGACAAAATCAATTCGACTGGAATCATGCATAATGTTACCTTTTCTTTATCTTCAAGTGTATAAGGATATATCCGGGATCAGACCAGAAATCAACACCGCTACACGTGCACAGACACGCATTTTCACTACATTCAGTGACGTAGGAGAGTTGATGTTTTGTAATCGTTGAGTGCGATGTATTTTTTATCCACTAGATGCCACTATAGCTTATGTTGGCTAGACTGAGTTTATCATGATTTTTTTTTAAATCAACATTAGTAAAGGAATACATAAAACATTATTTGTACTAATATTGTGTGACTTGAATACAAATTATTCATATTCATTGCACAGCTAGTTACACAAATGTTACAAAGGATAAAAACAGCCAATATATGAAAGAGAAACAAATATAAAAAAAATAATAATAAAAAAAAATGGTCACACTTTATTTTGATGGTGCGTTTGTTGAACTTAAGTTACAATGCATCTACATGCCAACTTATTTTCATTAGATTATAAGTAGCCTGTTAGGTTGGGGTTAGTGTAAGTTGACATGTACTTGCTAAATTTCTTATAGTAAGTTAAATGTCTGTTGAAGGAGCAGTATCAGCGGATATTAAGCAGACAGTCTACTAATACTCAAATGGACCATCAAAATAAAGTGTTCGCAAAAAAATAAATCAATAGAAATAAAACATAAATACCTCAAACCATAAGCAAATTATAAGTGTTACATAGGCGTAACAAAATGGATCTGATAATTGAAAAGTATTGCTTATAATGATAATATTATTTATTTCAGCAGTACAGCTGTTTTGGCAGCTTTCATATTCAATGATTGGCAGACAGGTTACATAATCATGAATGCCAATTATAGTTCAGAAATTAAAAATGTTACATTTAAAAGTTATGTTTGCGTGCACTTTTTTTTTTTTTTTTAACAGATTTTTATTGTCAAGAACCACAATTTCAGAACCAAAAATATTCTAAAAGTCTATAAAATGTTCTATAATGTTTTGAAGAATACACTCAACAATGATTTTGGCTGCTTGTTCAAACTACTTATTTAAAATTAACTGAATCAACACAATTCTTGAGTTTTTTGGGGGACAATGTTTTATGTTTAATCCATTTTCGAAAACAATTAAGAAAACTTTATAGATTTGTGTTGGGACAACATTTTTATTTATTTATTTTTAAAAAAAAAATGTTTTTATTGAAGCATATAATGATTACATGTAACAGTCATACAAAACTTAACCTGTGATGCAGAACATTCATTCATTCATTCATTCATTTTCTTTACGCCTTTATTAATCTAGGGTCCCCACATCGGAATGAGCCGCCAACTTATCCAGCATATGTTTTTTTATGCAGCGGATGCCCTAACAGCTGCAACCCATCTCTGGGAAACACTACGGACAATTTAGCATTCCCAATTTACCCATACCACATGTCTTTGGACTGTGGGGGAAGCCGGAGTGATGCAGAACATACATAAAATAAAATAAAAAAATAATAAAAACATATATATATATATATATATATATATATATATATATATATATATATATATATATATAGTTGAAGTCAGAATTATTATTAGCCCCCTTTTAAATTTGTTTTTCTTTGTTACATTTTTTCCAAATGATGTTTAACAGAGCAAGGAAATTTTCACAGTATGTCTGATAATATTTTTTCCTCTGGATAAAGTCGTATTTGTTTTATTTCAGCTAGAATAAAAGGTCTAAATTATTAGCCCCTCTAAGCTATTTTTTTCGATAGTCAAATCATCATTATACAATAACTTGCCTAATTACCCTAACCTGCCTAGTTAACCTAATTAACTTAGTTAAGCCTTTAAATGTCACTTTAAGCTGTATAGAAGTGTCATGAAAAATATCTGGTAAAATATTATTTACTGTCATCATGGCAAAAATAAAATAAATCAGTTATTAGAAATGAGTTATTAAAACTATTATGTTTAAAAATGTGTTTAAAAAAATCTGCTCTCTGTTAATCAGAGATTGGGGAACAAATAAACAGGGGGGCTAATAATTCAGGGGGGCTAATAATTATGACTTCAACTGTATATAAATATATTGGGGGATCCATCATATTAAATTTATTAGATTGTACAGATGATTTTTTCATTATTAGAGATGTTTTTATAGCCTTCTTGTTTGTAATTGAGGTCAAAGAATTATAAAATATTTTAAAATCTTTACAGAAAAAAATGAAAGAAGGGGGTACTAGACATTGCCTTGTGTATGTGAAACTTCCCAAGTGTTGGGATAACATGAATCATAGTGGATCTGCATTCTTTTTTTCGAGTGTACACTTACCTACTTCCTGGATTTTACCTCAAAATTCAATAATTTGTAAATATTCATCAATAAAAATGTAAATAACGGACACTTTCGCTATTTTGGATACTCAAATCCTAGTCAAATAATACAAATTCTGTTGTTGGTGCAGTGAAAATAAGTGCTTTACTAACCTTTACTGCATGTTGATCAAAGTCGCAGGACAAACTAAATTATTATAAGAGCTTGATGTAATAACAGTATATCCTACAGAAACAACCATATCTTTCTATCAATTTATATGCTTTCTTCATTTTCGGATCATGAAAATTAATTCAATAATAAAATATAATCACTGACAGCAGTTTCTAACAATTTTTTGAAAAAATATCAGATAAAAACACTTGCAGGGGAAGACCACTCTGCAGTGGGAGATTTGAGCGTCTTGGATACGGCGCGTTCAGGATGTGTGTGCTGACCAATCACAGAAGAGCAGGGACTTACAGCTGACAACGAAAACAAAGAAAGGCATGTTTTCCTCCCACTCGCCACTCTGTGTGTCAAGAGGGAAAACTCAAACATTCACTGTATGTTGTTTATTCAGTTCATACACTGAACGTCGAAACCACATCTCCATATGACGGTAAGTGTGCCAACAAACACACTTGAGCTGCATCTATGCTACTGTTTTTGAGAAATTAATTGTGTTTTATTAAAATGTATATTTGATGGAATAATGATCTGATTTATTATCATTTTAATCGCGGTGTAGATCGCATGATTACCTGAATAAGTAGGCTACTTTACCTGGCATTTTCAGTGTGAAATTAGGCCACGTGCTGTTCGTTGTGAGAAATGAGCTTTACTTCAAATGTACAATAGGGTGTTTGCACAGAAATAATATATATTTTTTATAATTAGACAGTAGTTTTTTCTGGTCTGAATTGTCCTCACATGTTTTATCATACGTTAATCAAACTAATTTTTGAAATCAATATGCTATAAACAATAGTTTCAGTTTCACCATGTAATTGAGTATATGATTTGTTGTTGTTTTTTTTGTGCCTGAAACAAAGAAGAAAACGTGTACCTGTTTTTTTTTTTTTTTTTTTTTTTTTTTTGCCATTTTTATGTTAGGCTTACTTAAATATATTCATAGTTTTGTGGTTGCCAAGTACAACAAAAATGCACCTCATTGTTAATTAAATGACATTTCACAGTGCAGGTGATGAGTAACATTTATTGAGCATTGTTGATTTATTTTACTTTTTTGAAATGATTTGTGTTAATATGATACATTTTATGCTATGTGTATTGTGATTGTTAAAAACAATCACAGCTTCCACATTTTGATAAAGTGTATGATGGTTCAATTCATTAGCTAATATTTTTGTTTCATGTTTGACAATTTTGTGTCAGATTTAGTGTGATTCTATTGTACTGTTGTTGCTAAATGTAACAAAATTGTACCTCATTGTTCACCAATAAATGATTGATATTGTACAATGCAGGTGATGTACTTTCACCTGTCCTCTTTAGTGTTTTTTATAATGAATACTTTTGTTGTATTAATTATATGCAGATATTTTACAGTTGAAGTCAGAATTATTAAAACCCCTGAATTATTTGCCCCCCTGTTTATTTTTTCCCTAATTTCTGTTTAACGGAGAGAAGATTTTTTCAACACATTTCTAAACATAATAGTTTTAATAACTCATTTCTAATAACTGATTTATTTTATCTTTGCCATGATGACAGTAAATAATATTTGACTAGATATTTTTCAATACACAGTATTCAGCTTAAAGTGACATTCAAGGCTTAATTAGGTTAACTAGGCAGGTTAGGGTAATTAGGCAAGTTATTGTATAATGATGCGTTGTTTTGTAGACTATCAAATAAAATTCAGCTGAAAGAGGCTAATAATTTTGACCTTAAAATGGTTTTTAAAAAAATTAAAAACTGCTTTTATTCTAGCCCAAATAAAACAAATAAGACTTTCTCCAGAAGAAAAAAATATTATCAGACATACTGTGAAATTGTCCCTGCTCTGGTAAACATAATTTAGGAAATATTTAAAAAAGAAAAAAAAATTCAAAGGGGGTTGAATAATTCTGATTTCAACTGTACCTTGTATGTATACAAGTACACAAAATAATTTCCGGTGCACAAGTCATGTTATTTTTTTACACATCTCTCCACTGTCTGTTAAACAATGATTAACTAACTGAAAGCTTGACTACTTAACAACAAACGTATCGAGTTACTGTACAATTAAGCGGTAAGGACATGTGCCACTTTTTTCTCCTCAGCTCAACTCTTCATCTTTAGATTAATGATCATCTACCATTTTTGAACTTGAGGCAGAGATGCCGATTTTCAGGTAGTCATTCTTCAGTAAGAATAAATATGAGCATAATGGAAGTTTAATGATTAAATATGTGTTTATTTAAGCAGGTGAAATTGCGGTCAAAAGGTTTATGACTACGATTATAACCCTATCTATAGCTCTGCTGCTCACAGCACCTATTGGAGAGATTTAGTTCCTCCTCGTATCCTAAACAACACAATTAAACAGCAACTTGTGCTTGCATTTTAAGAAGTTTTAATGTGTTTTACAATATTTATGGTTTCGAATTGTCATCTTGAAATTTTTATCTCTTGTGTGCGGTCTTAGGGAGAGGTTTATAGAACCATCCTGATCTGGTGACTGGACTGGGAGATACCATAATTAAGGAGAACGCTGTTGCAAAGAAGACTTCAAAAGAAGCAGTCAGGGAGCTCTTTATGTGGCAGATGGTCTCTCCACCTTGTGATTTCTGTGTCTTCTAATATGCTCAATCTCATCAAGCTACCTCAAGTGTTCACCATCAACCAGGTTCCAAAAGTAAGTTTCATTAATGCAGACTGGTAAGTAATTTGCAAAGAAATGTGATACAGGCATTTGTGTTACAGGCATTTAACTGACAAATTCAAATTGAATTTATCTCTTTTAATCAATCCAATTCCAATTGTACAGCACTTTTCACAATAGTTATCTTTCCAAAGCAGCTTCACAAAAGCTGGACATCATTACATTACAGTCAAAATTAGGAAAGTTATGGAGTTGTTTAAAGAATTGGCAGTATATAAACGTAGTTACCTGCAGTTATACAGCACAATAAAATTTACACCTAATAATAATACATGTTCAGTGTTTATTGTCCTCAAAGATCTCAGATGGTTGGCCTCATCTCTTCTATATTATTATCTCATTTCTATCTCATTATAGGTCTTCCATGAAGATGGCATCATTTCAGGGTATCGCCACCCATGCAGCTCTGCCAAAGACTGCGTGCTAAGTCTTTTCCAGCTAACAAATGAAACCCTCAATATTTGGACTCATTTTCTGCCTACATGGTAGGTTCTTTTTTTAAGATCTTTTTTTTAAATATAGTTACATTTTGTTAGTTTTAAAATCAAGACAAAATTTTGCATAATAATAACTGCAAGTGTTCAAATATCTGCTTAATTGTTACCTCATTCCATTTTATTTTGAAATATACATGTTTTATATATTATATATGCAGTTTTATCATGATTTAAAGAAAAACAAACCTCTAAAATGTTATTTAGCTATAGATTATGTATACCCAAATAAGATGTCAAGCCTATTTAGATATGAATCACTTCACAACATATTTAATCAGGCCCAAAATTTGAATTAATTGTGATTTTATTTTGTTAGAATCTTTCAAACCACTGGGTTTTTACTCATTTTTAGGATTTTAATCATTTTACAATAGAAAAATGTAGTATAATCACATGCTACACAAACAAGGGTTACACTTACATACAAATCCTTTCACCCATATATAGACATTTTATTTCTATTTTTTTATTTAGACGTCCTTCTGTTTAATATCCTTTTTATGTCTATAAAATCCCTTATAATTTGATGTGGACATCAAATTTCACATCTCTTCGTTTTGGTTATATTTAATTCAGAGATGCAAAACATTATATCTACTTCAGAGATATAAAACCCTACGCAGTGCATATTTGCACCATTATCGTTTTTGTATGTTTGTTTATTGCAAGTGCAAGAAGAGCGTCTGCTACTGCTTGCAAATTTTAATTGTAAAGTGTGAAGTAATGGGTTTTTTTCTTTGCAAGGTTTTTCTTGTGGAAAC
The DNA here is from genome assembly GCF_903798145.1 of Danio aesculapii. NCBI lineage: Eukaryota > Metazoa > Chordata > Actinopteri > Cypriniformes > Danionidae > Danio > Danio aesculapii. The sequence goes on along the minus strand of NC_079452.1, from coordinate 47,130,914 downwards.
TGCTGACGGTGGTGCTAGTGCAGGAGGACTGGCGGGATCCTTTCACGTGGCCTTTCCTGGTGTTCCTGCTGTCATGCTGTGTGTATCCACTGGCTTCCAGCTGCGCTCACACCTTCAGCACCATGTCTGAACGGGCCAGGCACATCTGCTTCTTCTTTGATTATGGAGCACTCAGCTTCTACAGCCTTGGTTTGTATATGACGCAAACAAAGCTACAGAGTAAAATAAAGTTTCCGATTATGTACGACTTTTGTATATTAATGGGATGGTTCACCCAAAAATGGACATTTTGTAATCGTTTATACCTGCTTGGGGATTCTGTCTTTACTTGAACACAAAAGAAGAGATTGCAAAGATTTTTCATTGACTTCCATGTTATTGTTTTTCTACTATGGATGTCAGCTTCTACTATTTTCCAACAGTTTCCAAAATGGAGTCTTTTGTTTTTACAGAAAAAGCTCTATGACCACTTGAGAATGAGTAAATGGTAAACAAATGAACATTTTGGGGTTTGAACTGTCCATTTAACCTTTAATTTGTGTGTTTGATCACCAACAGGTTCTGCCATCATCTACTCTTCTTACTCATTTCCAGATAAATGGGTTAATGGCCCATTTCACTTATACTATGTTCCTGTAGCTGTTGTCAACTCTGTTATCTCCACTGCTCTTGCCTGCTACTCAAGGTATGATAGGTGATCAATAAAACCTATAATTCCACTATGACTATTTTGGATTTAGATTTTGTTTTATTGTGCAAAAATGTCTTAATGAAGCATTTGATTTGTTTGTTTTTAGACTTGGTTTACCATTTTTTGAGTATAATTGCCACAGCATTAAAAGGTATTTATTATTTAGCATTTTAATCTTGATTGTAAAAATAATTTTCAAGTAAATAAACTATTGTCATTCTCTTTTAGACCTTCTGGGAAATTGGATCAGAAGCTTTGTAAATGTCTCCGGATAATTGCGTTTGTTTATCCATATCTCTTCGATAACATCCCCCTCTTTTACAGAGTAAGTGTTTTGGCTCATTTCTGATTTTGTTTTGCTGCGCATTGCTTTAGCTGTATTTAAACTGTATTAAACAGTCATTATTTTAAAGTGCCTGTTATGACTTTTTTAAAGTCTCTAATTTCATTCCGGAGGTCTCCTGTTGCAGATTTGGACCCATCCAAGATTGTAAAATAATTATTAGAAATTTTAAATTAAATTGATTCATTTAGTCCCGTTACCTCTTTGATTTAACTTGACCACAAAAGCCATATTTGTGAGGCATGCGTTAGATGTCCTACAATAAAATGAAAAGCAGAAATTTTAGGTTTGCCTATCCTGCCTTCCCTATTTTTTCAGCATATTAATATTTATAGCAGCATATTAAGATAATATAGCTTCACACTTTTACTGAAATTGCTCATTCTAGTATTCATTTATTGCTTTCAGTTGCTTGTGGTGTTGTCAGCCTCTGCCATCTTCCTTTTTGAAGACTTAAACACATCAACTTTATTTCCAGAGCTGATCACCCTCATTTTAGTGTTTAAAAAAACATAAAGCACTGTTTTTTATATTGTATGCACATTTGCTCCCCTAAACAATCACTCCAATCATTCTAAAGTAATGATTTCTTTCCAAATATATCTTTTAAAGCCATCTGGTGAATTGTTTTTCATATTGTAATATAAAAAGCAGAAAAACAAAATATCACAGTTTTTTTTTCCCAGTATCATGCAGACACTTGTATACAGTGTGTTCCAAAGAGCAGCAATGGCTGCTGTTGTGGCTTATCAATTTGAGCTTGAGTTATTATCCTTTTTGAAGTGCAAGTCCTGAAAACAAGACCTTCTCAACATATTAAAAACACAAACCAAACTCGTCCAGGCCTCAGCAGTGTTTGAGGGTCATTGTACACACTGTTTGTGGACAGCCAGTGAGGACCATAGGCTGGAGTAATGCAAATGCGTGCCATGTACATCCAAGGTGAAACCACAACACTTTGATCGAGGTTTCCAAATAATATTAATTGTATCCTTTGCTTGTATGATGATGCAGGAAATATTTCTTCGTATGGACAATTTATAACATACCACAGTTTCCCAACTCCTAAAGAATTGAATAAAGTGGTTAAAGCAATATCACCCAGTTAACTTCACCTAGTTTAAAGTCACTGTAGATTTAACCCAAGGAGCTCAGTGAGTATTCATTCTCCTTTGCTTTTAGAAGGTGTTAGTCTGTTAGATAAGAAATGTAACAGGTTTGTGTGTCAAATTTTTCAATTAAAAGGAAAATTTGTTCTAGAAGTTTTACTGGCGGTCCTTGGTTGAGGAAATAGTCTGGAATAGAACCTGGTTTTTACATTTCCATCAAGGCAAAATAAATACATTTTAAAATGTTCATCCCTTGCTCATTTTAGAATAAAATTGAACTCCCTCCTAAAATCGCTTCATCTTATTAAGAATAAAAAACCCTAATATTCCTGAAATATTATACAGATGTATTTAACGAAGATCCTCAATTTTAGTTGCTTTTCTTATGGCTATGTGTTTTTATGCCATTGTAATTTCATTTATTTTTTAAATTTTGTTTAATTTAGTATTTTTAGTATTATTATTATTATTATTATTATTATTATTAATACCATATTATTATTATTATTATTTACATTTTTCCTCTTTCTGTCTACTGGTATGTTATTTGCATTTGTATGTGATTATATTTTTTCTTATGACTATGTATATTATTGACCTTTTTAAGATCTGTCTGTGATCACTTAGACTTCTGATGTTCTTAAATTGTCAGTTCAAGCAATAATAAAAAAAAGAATAATGATAAAAAAACCAACGCTTTGATCGCCCCCTTGTGGCTGGCTGCAGAAATCATTACCGTTTCAAAACATTAAATGCTGGGGCAATCTGCTCACAATCGGTCTATGTCAAACAACATAAGCCTTGAAATTGATAAAAGAATGTATATTATGCAGACACTTAATAATTAATTATATTAGATTACAATCCAAGTGCATTTGATAGTTTTTCCTTCAATTTAACATTTGCGGTGTGTTTAAAAAATGTAATTTATGTTTTCAGTCTATTTTTTCTTGTTGTTGTTGCATTTACTTGGTCTTGACCAGCAGGTATCTCTAGCATGTATTGTTTAGAACCTTTAGAGTGAATCATTTTGCAGAGCTATTGCTTCAATTGTTTCTACACTTTTATCTCCCATCACTAGGCTGCTGTACATGTTATAAAGTGTTTATTTTTCTAATATATTTGCTTTTATTTGATGCCATGAAACAGGGTGTATTTTATGATTGTGTGCTATTGGTTTGGTAGCAACTGCACAGAGTTGGGCTTCAAATTCAAAGGATTACAATAGTCATGTTGGGAAATTTTGGTCTCACAATTATAATTTTTAGTACAACAACTTATAGTAAAAGGAAGTGGAAGTATATGCTTATGTTTAATTTCAGGGCCCTTTTTAAAACAGCCACTTTAAGCAGATCTTTTATGTAAACAGTTACATTACACACATGAAGATAACAACAAAATAGGAGCACTTTCAATTGGACTTCTTGTCTTCTCTTGTAGATCTTTGTGTGCGCTGGTGAAGGTTGCACTTTTAATGAGGCCAATACGGTTCACTATCAGCACACATCATTGGCTTTCTTCACTGGCTTTCTTTTTGCCACACACCTGCCCGAACGACTGGCTCCTGGCAGTTTTGACTACATAGGTACAACTACAGATTTCTGGATCCACTTTTAACTAAACATCATAAATTCAGATTATGTAACATTGGGAGTGAAGCTTTAAAACTACAGTAAACTCTATTAAATATAATCTATGGCTCATTTATGCATCCTTCACAGGTCACAGTCATCAGCTCTTCCACGTGTTCGCTATTATTGGTACATATTTCCAGATGACTGCCATTGAACTTGACATGGCTGCAAGGAAACAGTGGCTTCATGCTCATTTGCCACCAGTCACCTTTCTAAACACAGTAGGAGCTGCTTGTTTTAGTGTGGTCAGCGGGCTTTGTATAGTATATGTCTTCAGTCTGGCGCTTTTCTCCACCAGAGGTGTGAAGAACAAATCGTTCTGAAATTTGACATTTGGTTTTGTCACAGCACAGGCCAACCAAGTAAGCTTCCTCTGAAAAAAATTATATTGTATATATTATAGCTTTGTTCAGTGGCCTGCTTGAACTGCTTGAAAAGATTGTAATCTGGAGGAATGTAAGTCTGTACAATTTGTAATTTGTTTATAAATGTTGTGCATGTTTTTATCTACTTGAAATCACATTCTTAACATTTGCACTATTTAAAAACACATTTCCATGTTCCAAGCACATGAATCACATTTATAATCATTTTTATCCAAGTGCCTATTTTTAATAAGGCTTTTTGAACACTGTATTTGTAAACTCTCTGTCTTGTAAAAAAAGTTGTATTATTTTGAGAAGATGTGCTATTTTTACTAAATAAAACTGTAAAGATAACTCTTTCTCTCTCTCTCTCTCTCTCTCTCTCTCTCTCTCTCTCTCTCTCTCTCTATATATATATATATATATATATATATATATATATATATATCTAAGACAAGATGTTCCATTTTGGCAGTACATTTTCACTTTTAAAAAATGTGACAGGGCCTGACTTAAGCTTGTCGTCATCGAACAAATCATACAAAAAAAAAAGCATAAAGTTATACGATTCAATGATAGAATGCATCCTGATGTCACTTCTGAGTCATAGCCTTAAAGGTGTAGTGCACACATTTTATGTTAAATTTAATGCAAATGTAACAGGACTGACAGAAACATGGGGACAATTGTAAATTTATTTGAGTTATATATTTGTAGGATTTATTTATAATTTCATGTTTTTAATCAATTGGTGTGAATGGTAACAACTTTACATTTCTATTAATTCTATTGTTATTATTTAAGTTTTGTCCTTCTAATTGACAGTTTTTAGCATTAAAGCCATTAAAACCATTCAAATCAAACCATTAAAGTTGTAGGTTCAGTTGGGCTGAGGACAAGGACAATGACAGGGTTTGTACATTTGTAAAGTGTTTTTAATAAAAAGAAAAAAGTCTGAGAACCATATCAATAACATATTCCTTTACAGAACAACTCACAGAAGTCAACCATCAGTCCATTTTTAGAAATGTTTGTGATGAAATAGTTTTTATTTTTTCAGGGACAGATAATATACGTTTCTGGTAGAATGGCCCGTATAATTTTGGTGAAAAAATTACAAAACGTATGTTCATCATTTTGTGTAACACAAAATTTATACAAGAAATACTTTGACAATATTTAACCATACAGGTTTTTATAAACTGAATTTATTAAAGCACATGAGAGAATACGTGATTATACTTGGTGTATGTTAAAATGTTCTTGCAGACATTTGAAGAATTGTGGCAAATCATGAAATGTTTTTTTTCTTTAAATTATTTTTACGTTTCTTTTAAAATGATACAGTTATAAAGACTGTTAGCTGTAAACTAAATCAAGACATCCCAATGTACGACTAAATATCTTAAATATTCCTCTTCTTATAATAATAATTATTATTATTGTTATATTAGAATATACATTAAAAGTTTAACACAAGCAGACAGACACGTATTTTTCGACAGAAATGCGTTTTGTTTGTTTTTCTTTATTTTTCTTTATTTTTTCTTTTATTTCTTTATTAATGCTTAAAGAACAATGTACATACCAATACAAATACAAAAAGAAAGAAAGCGTCAGAGGTGTACAAAACAAACTATAAATAAGACAAACAAATATATATGTAAGTATGCATACTAAAAAAGGGTAAGGGCCTTGTGGATTACAGGATATTGAAGGTTTCGTTTAAAAACAGTTTTAATTGCTTTTTTAGTAGTGCTTTGGTTTATGTTGTTCGAATAATGTTTGTTTTATTTATGTTAGCTCATGGATTAAAACGGAATTTGTCAAGAGCCCATCAGGCGGGGCTTAAGGCGGGACATCCGCTCTTCTGAGGTGTGTTTGAGCTCGCTGATTGGTCACATTTGAAAAATCAGTTTCTGACGCGGTACGAGGGAACGTTTGAACTTCGGATTTGTATACGGACAACAAGAAGGCAACAGCTCGTGAAATTAAACTAAAACATCTCAGCATGATTAGGCAAGCGTAAGTATTTTATGCCTACTTGTGTTTTAGGTGTGCTAAGTAGATAACCAGTATCTAACACTTCGTTTATTAGAATAGAAGTCAGTCTGTTGACTCATACGGAAGACGTTGAGTGGTGTTTAGCAGGCATCTGTTAGCCATCTAGTGTAACTCGCCGCCCGTTGCGTTTACTTTAGCGTTATTAATCCACCGTTTGTTCTCAAGAAGAAGTTTTGCTTTATTTTTCTACTTTACCCTTTGTTTTAGAAGTTTAATAATTTGCTATCTACATTATAATCGGTAAATGTCAAGCACTATATTTAGTTTCAAATTCCAGATTTTGTTTGGATTAAAATCGTATAAGTAATCTATTGATTGTCTCTTTTATAGTGTAATGTTAACTTTACTCTAAATCGTCGTTTAACGTTATGTCAAGTTAGAACTCTTCATACTTAGTTCGTCTATTTTTATTTTAAGTCTTATTTATTAACTTGCATGTTGTCTGAATTTTTGTTAAAGGAAGGGCAAGACCCCCCGCCGCCCTCCTCCAAAAAAACCTTCAAACAACCAAAAGGACCCTGTTGGAGTATGTTGTAACTTGTCCTCACATTTAGTTAATCGAAATTGTGATAAATATATTAATTTGAGATCTCTTTGACAGGTGTATTGTCGAGTTCGGCCGCTGGGTGCTGATGATGAGGAATGTTGTATTGAGGTTATAAGTAACACCACCATTCAGCTACATGCTCCTGATGGACTCAAAGCCAACAGGAATGGGGAATTCAAAGAGGTGAGTGGAAGTTACCTCACAAGAAGTCTATTTTTTTTAGTATTTTGTGATGAATTGAACGGTTCTTTCATCTTAGACTTCACATTCAGTCATTTACTCCCACACCCCCTTGTCAATCCAAACCAAAGAGACTTTTGTTCATCCTCAAAACATTAATGAAAATATTTTAGTAAAAAACAAAGTACTTCTATTCCTCTGTAGCAAATGTGCCCATGCTAAACTGCAATACAGCCATGTGAATTGAGCTATCTGAAGAGATTAAATTGTATTGGAGCGCAATATATCATTGCAGCACTATCACAATGTGCAGATCTGAAATATTCTCATTGTACCATCTATGATGTTGAGTCTAGGTTATAGGAGCTACAGTTCAGAATGTGAGATTTGTGGATTTGTCACTGTACTGTTTAATCATGAGAGAGTGAAAGTTAATCAGTTGCATCTGTTGTTATTCCTGTGACTGTCTGAACATTTCAGGAGAGTAAAAGCAATCGGGCACAATAAATTAATAACGTTTGGAGGTTAAATAAAGATTCATTGGGTTGAATTATATTTATTTGTTATACATCATGCAGATGTGCTCCCTGCAAAATTATCACAATCTAAAAGTATGATTTTGTTTTTCAACAAAGCTGTTCATAGTATCTTGTGAAATTTTATCCATATCACAATGTATTTTTTTTTAAATATTGTGCAGCCCTAAACTGTATTTTATTATATTGTATTGAATTTCTGTTCTCATGAACAGCAGCTTGTACAATACCCGTTTGAAGTGAGATTTGGGGTCTGAAGATCTTTGCAACACAAGGGATAGTTTTTTGCAGAAGTTAATGGTGCAGTAGGGGATTGTCTTCAGAAACATTTTTATTGTGCTGGTTAAAAGTCTGTTTGCATTCCAATAGTAATGATTAAAGTAAATGATCTAAATGTATTTTTATACTCTGGGTGAGGCATAAGACTAAAAAAGGTTTATCCAATTAAAATTAATTGGCATGACAGTTCGCATAATTCTGATAAGTAGCCCAAACTGTCTGACAGCAAATATAGATTAGTACATCTACACACCCGTTCACGCAGATCCGCCATTTGCGCGTGAATGTGCGCCACATTCATGACATGTGCACAAGTGAGAGAGCGGTTAAAAACAAATGCTGAATCAAAACTTTTTAAAATCCTGAATTAATATTGGAGTTACTTTTGCATGCTGGAGGAAGGACGACACCATGGCTGAAGTATTTCTAGCTAGGTAATGTTATGTTTAAAAAGTAATTTGGTCACGAAAAGCTTATGTAGCTTTTATGAATGGGTTATATGCACAGATGTTTAGTCACATTAATCTTTCGGTGGATAATTTCAGTGGCTGTTTTAAATTTCATAAGGGACCTTTTACAGCATTGATAATGTAGATTTTATTTAATTTAACAACAAGTAAATGGCGCTATTCTGCCTAGCCTCTTTACTGAGGTGAAGGTGGTTTTATATTCACATTGGTTCATCTTTGGTCCCTATATTGTTTACCATGCTACTTTGAATATTTGGTCTGAAATAGCTGGCAGGCATGGATTAGTAATAAGTGTAATTCCTGCATCCCGCTGGCCAGCCACTAATCATACTGTAGTCTCTTTAGGACAAAGTGTGTAAGTGAGACCAGAGATCATTGCATGCATGAAATATTGCACATTATGACAGGTTTTGCTTGGTACGCAACCGGAAATGTGCTAGATGTAATACAGTTTTTCATTCGGAATTGTAGTATTATAAATGTTCTATAATGGTGAATTACATGATCTAGTGGGTCGTCTACTGTCATCTTTAATGTGCGCGTTCGTGACTTCAGGAGGCGTGGCTTTGGACAGTAGGGGAAGGACTGTTTCAAAGATATTATACTAACTGGTTGGCAGTTTGGCAGATCACCTACTGCACCTTTAACTATTTAACTAATCATACTTAGAAATACCAGTAAAAGCACTGTAAATATTCATACAACAGGAACATCTTGTTTATTTAATCAGATTCATCCTATTTACATTATACTTTTTTTTTTTTTTTTTTTCTTATGTAAAATTCTTTACGTTTGGTACAACATGAAAGAGAAAATCAATTCTTTGACGTTCGTTAATAGATAACAATGCACAACTAACTCTCTTTCAGACACAATATTCCTTCAAGAAAGTCTTTGGAATTAAAACGACACAGAGGGAATTATTTGAAGATGTTGCTAAACCTCTTACCCAAGACCTCATTCATGGAAAAAATGGTAAATCCACTGTTCTTTAATAATTATTGTCATTTTAAAAAGTGCTCTGTCTGACAACAACAGTTTTCTTTTAAAACTAGGCCTGTTGTTTACCTATGGCGTCACCGGCAGTGGTAAAACGCACACAATGACTGGCTCACCGGGGCAAGGTGGGTTGCTTCCACGCTCTCTCGACATGATCTTCAACAGCATCGGCCCTTACCAGGCTAAGAGATATGTGAGCAGATTCATCAAGTACTTTTTATTAAGTAGTTAAAAAATTGTTCTCTTGAGCTAACGCTGTCCTTCATTAGGTTTTTAAGCCTGATGATAAAAATGGCATGGAGGTGCAGAATCAGGTTGATGCACTGTTGGACAGACAGAAGCGAGACAGTCAGACATCTGTACCAAAGACCCCAAACACAAGGTTATTTTGATTTAAAATCTACACAATAGTGCCTGATCTGATTTGTAAATAGTGAGTTAATCTGATGTTGTTGCTTTGTAGGCGAGTTGACCCTGAGTTTGCTGACATGATCAGCCCAGAGGAGGCTTGTAAAGCAGAAGGGGTGGATGAGGACAGCAGCTACAGTGTCTTTGTGTCTTACATTGAGATTTACAACAACTACATTTATGACCTCCTGGAAGAGACTCCCTTTGACCCCATAAAGCCCAAGTAAGCTTGTTATATTTGTCCGTTTTGTTGAATCAAAATATTTTATTTTATTCATAATTTTTTTTTTGATGCCCCACTCATTGGGCCTACATTCTCCTGGTTTATGGAGCATTGTTAAATACAGTGACATTAAAAATTCAGTAATATATTGTAGTGCCATGTAAATATAATGTTAAAATGTGTTTATGTATGTGTAGTAATATATGTAATGCTGTGTAATATAATATTTATTATGTTAACGTGTTGTGTTATTATACATGCACATTAAATGATAATTATATACATGCACAGAATTGATTTAAATGGTGTAATGAATGTTAATGTGTATTAACATTTTAAAATGTAAATTATGAAGTCATGGTTTTACTGTATTTTTGATTAAATGCAACAGTGCAAGCTTCTAGCTGCTGTAGCACAATGCATTTAGTAACAATGTTCATGTCCTGTGTATATGCAGAGTAATTTTTTTTTTTCCCTTAAAAGAAAAAAAATCAATGTAGATTTCGTTGGTTCTGGTAGCTTTTTGTAATTGCCTCCAAGTTTTAAAGGTCTTAACTTTCAAAAACTACATTTTAAGGCCTTAAATTTGATTTAAATATGTTGTAGGTTTTAAATTATATTAAACAGGTCTTAATTTTCGCGTGTCCATGTAAAGCTACCCAATTAGGCCAATCATCAAAAATCCACTTAAAGTTAATTTATTAACTAAATTAAGTGTATATAAAGTCTTAATGTCTTAAATCTCAAGAACAGAATTTTAGGCCATAAAGTCTTAAATTTACTGAAATATTGTGTTAAAAGTCTTAAATCTTTTGTAAACAGGTCTTAATTTTCCTTTATGTATAGCTACCCAGTCTGGCCAACACCCATACAATCACCTACAATCTGTCTCGACTTTTTATTTAAAAATGTAATTGTTAACTTTATTTACCATAATGATTTAAATATTTTGCTTTGAAACAATAACATTTGTTTAAAAGTTCCTGGTCAGACTGTTGTGTGTACATTTCAGTTTATTAGTTTTTAAAACCTTAATTTTAAGGTTTTAAATAGAGCTTGCTTGTTTTGACTATTTAAAATGTTTTGCTTCGAATTAACTAAAATATTTGTTTTAAAATATTATTGTATTTATATTAAAGTTTGATAGGGCAAATAAAAATCTTTTCCAATAGGGCCATTCGAAAAACTCCTTAGCGTTTAGTATGAGTCTAAAATTTCATACATGATGGTTTTAATGTCTTAGTCTTAAATTTAATTGAAACCTGCAGAAACCCTGGAAATAACTAAATTGGATTTCTTGGAGGGGACAAATAAAGTGTTTTCCACTGGCCATTGCTTACTTTTTTGGCCTGTCTGAAATTGCATTCATTTCTAAGTCTTAAATCTGACTTGGGGAAACCTGCAGAAACCCTGTTTCAGTCACCTTACGTTTTTAACATTTTAAAGTAAATCATATTTAGTAGTGTGTAGATAAATCTATTTTGTTTTTTTGTTAGGTGGAATGGTGCAGGCACACCTCTGCGAAACAACACTGAGTTCATGTACGTGGCCAGTAGAATCCATTCAAAGATGGACTTGCTGTCTTTTGCTAATGATATTTTTTCCTTTGTGTAGCTGCAGAATGCGTTTTGTCTTTTGCTTTCAAGTGTATCTAGGGCGTCTGTTTGCTTTTGTCTTGGCTGTTTGTCTTGTGCTTTTGTTTTACTTGGTGCTCAGTGTCCATGCAGAGCCTGTGCTTTATGGCAGAGCAGCACGTTTTCCCCCTGTGTTTGTTATAGAAAACATTATGCTGCATTTCACATTTCAGACCACCCCAATCCAAAATACTGCGCGAAGATCAAAATCACAACATGTATGTGGCCGGGTGCACGGAGGTTGAGGTCAAGTCAACAGAGGAAGCTTTTGAAGTCTTTTGGCGAGGTAAGCTTGTGTATATGTAGAAAGTTTCTCTCAAGGAGTTTGTTTGTGGCAAGCATGCTAAGCCATTGTTTGAAATCTTTTGTTTTCTGAAAAAGGTCAAAAGAAGCGTAGGATTGCAAACACGCAATTGAACCGTGAGTCCAGCCGCTCTCACAGTGTGTTCATTGTTAAATTGGCACAAGCACCACTGGATGCAGATGGAGACAATGTGCTTCAGGTCAGCACAAATTTTAATGCCTTAAGGATTTTGTTTTAGAATGAAGTGTTGGTTAACTTTTAAAGTGGTTAATTAAGAATAATTTTATTTAAAATATCCTGAGACTTTAAAGCTTTTCATATATCTGTCAAGGGAGTATTATTATTATTATTATTATTATTATAACAACAAAATGAACCTATGTCTGGTTTTACAATTGTAATGTTGCCAAAAATAGTCTTAATGTGGTTTGAATGAGAAATTTGTTAGTATCTTGGCACCCCCTAGTGAGCAACAATGATTTAGCAATTACACGGTCAGATCCTCTTATTACAGTGACTAAACTGACCATGTTTAATGGTCACTTGGAAACTGACATCTGTAATTTGTTTTTCAGTGCTGAGAAATATTGGAATGAATATAATAATTTTTGTTTTTAATTACTATTTAGGTTGGTTTTAGGGCTGTACAATATATTGTTTCAGCATCGATATTGCAATATGCAATTCTGCAGAAGTCACATTGCAGGACGTCAAGCAATTTCAATTGAGTTTAAACCATTTGGACACAAATGTCAAAGTTTCCGCTTTAACAAAAATGTATTATTTAATTACACAGACTATAGTGTTGTTTTACATTTGATTATTTTTTGTACCTCAATACAATTAGACTCCTAAACCCATAAAGCGTTGTTTATTTAATGTTTTATCTTTGTTCTATTGTTTTTTTTTTGTTTGTTTGTTTTGTCTTTTTTATTGGTACATTTTATGCAGATTCACTCCCCTAACATCATCCCAATCAATGTATAATGATGCATTCTTTCTATAAAGTCATCTTGTGAAATTATATTTATATATATATATATATATATATATATATATATATATATATATATATATATATATATATATATATATATATATATACACACATATACATATACTGCGTGGTATTGGAAAGATCTGACTTTATTTTATTTATTTTTTTCTTTCCCCTAGCGTGTGTGTATGTTGGACACACAGTTTCACTAATGTATTTATTTTGAGTGATTGGGATGAGTCTGTAGGACAGTGAATCAAGCATAAAATTGAATAAGTTGGAAGCATAGATGCACACAATTGAGCAAAGATAAGTGAAATTGACAGTGCTTTTATAGTTTTTGGGGTAGTCAAATGGTGAAGTACAAATATTTCTTAATCAAATGCAAAGTAACACTTTAAAGTCCTGACTGTGTAAGTAATTCAACAATTATTCTTTATTAAAGTTATAAATTGTAACCTTTTATTGTACTCTCAGGCCTTAAATATGTGCAAATAATAAACTTTTAACTTTATTATGGTTAAACAGAGCAGTGACTCCACAAATCACGTTCTGAACTGTAGCTCCGTCAACTATAACGTTGCAATGTCACTTGTGGGTGCTAACCATATATTATGCAGTCCTGCTTTAATGTCCCACATGTTCAATTCCTAAGGCGTTTGTTAAATCCAATTACTCGCATTTCATAAGACTCAAATCTTGAGTTGTCAATGACATTAGGGTGTGTAATAGATAATTTTCTTCTGTAAACTATCTCTTAAAGTAAATATGGTATTACATGCTAAAGTTGGGTTCCGAGATGTAACTGTTGTACCACTGACAACTCTAAACTTTTATTGTTCCCATGTTCAGGATAAGAATCAGGTGAACGTGAGCCAGTTGTGTCTAGTGGATCTGGCTGGCAGTGAACGCACTAGCAGAACCCGAGCAGAGGGCAACAGACTCCGTGAAGCAGGTCAGCGAATAACACTGCAAACCAGATTACTTGCCTCAGGATTTCAGGGATGCGTTTTATGGAAAAACATATGAACACCATATGGGTTTATTTTTGTCTCTCACAGGCAACATAAATCAATCTTTAATGACTCTGCGCACATGTATTGAGGTACTGCGGGAAAACCAGATGTGTGGCACCAACAAGGTATGTGAATTTCCACAACCTATAGTCGATTAAAAATGTTAAAGTTCAGCAATGTTAAGTCACTCTTTACCTGTGCCTTCAGATGGTTCCCTACAGAGACTCCAAAGTGACCCATCTGTTCAAAAACTACTTTGATGGAGAAGGCAAAGTGAGAATGGTGGTCTGTGTAAATCCAAAAGCTGATGATTATGAGGAGACACTGGTAAGCAATGTCAGCCAGTCAGAAGTTAGTTCCTATTAAGAATTGAACTAGTTTCATGGTGGCTTTTTTTGTTTGTTGTTGTTGTGTGAAGCTGGTGATGCGCTTTGCTGAGATGACTCAAGAGGTGGAAGTGGCTCGGCCTGTTGACAGACCTATCTGTGGCTTCGCTGCTGGTCGCCGACAGAGGAACCAGGCCTTCAAAGAGGAGCTGACCCGCAGGCTAGAGGAGCGTGGTGGTCCTGTAGATGGAGGTATTGTCTGAGTGTCAAAATTTATACATTGTCACCTGAGAGAACTATTTTATTTATTTATTTATTTATTTATTTATTTATATATATATATATATATATATATATATATATATATATATATATATATATATATATATATATATATATATATATATATATATATATATATAATATAATATAATATAAGTTGTAGTCAGATTATTAGCCCCCCCTTTAAATTTTTTTTATTTATTTACAATAAATACAAATATTTCCCAGCAAGAAATTTTCACAGTATGTCTGATTAATATTTAAGAGTCTTTTGTTATTTTGGCTAGAAATTTATTTTATTTTTTTTAAATTAAACTGCTTTTAAAGGTCAAAATTACTGGCCCCCTTTAAGCTATATATTTTTTCGATAGTCTACAGAACAACCCATCATTATACAATAACTTGCCCAACTACCCTAACCTGCCTAATTAACCTAGATAAGCCTTTAATTGTGACTAAGCTGTATAGAAGTTTAAAGCATCTAGTCAAATATTATTAACTGTCATCATGGCAAAGGTGAAATAAATCAGATATTAGAAATTAGTTATTAAAACTATTATGGTTAGAAATATGTTGAGAAATCTTCTCTTCGTTAAACAGAAATTGGGGAAAAAATAAACGGTGGCTAATAATTCAGACTTCAACTGTATATATTATTATTTTATGTTTAGATTTTTTGTTGTTGTTGTGAAAAACACCATTACAATACAAATTGTTACATATCGTTATCTTTGTTTTTGTTGTTTTTTACAAAAAAGAAAAAATAAATATTAAAAAAGGGGAAAAGAAAAACTGAAACAAGTAATAAGTGTACAGAAAATTACAACCAACTGAATGCAGTCATTCAACAATCACAATCAAATGTTCAGATACATTGTCAATGTTGAAAGTAAATATTTATAGTTAAACAGTGCAAGATAATAATAATAATAGTTAAAAACATACAAAAACTTAATTATTACGAAATAAAATAAAAATTAAAAAGGAGAGTGCATCTATTAAATGGAAGGCAAGATGTTAAGAGAGTTAAAGTAGGTTATAAAACATTGCCACTTTTTAAAGAAATTAGTTTTCCAACAGCATCTAATATTTTCCAACTTGCATGGTATCTACAAGCCATTGGGATGTAGTTAGAGGCTTATTTGATTTCCAGTGAAGTAGACTATGACGCCTAGCTAATAATGAGGTAAAGGCCAACATCTCAAGTTGTTTAGAACAAAACTGGGACCAAATATTTGTTTGGAACTCCAAAAATGGCTACATCAGGGAATAGGTCTTTATTTACCTGCAACACCTTAGACATAATTGTAAAATAATTAATCCAGTAATTCTGTAACATAGGGCACAAAAAAAAAACCATATGACTTAAATTACGCTGAGGTACATGACATCTGTATATTATTATTTTTTTTAATGGAAATGAAGTGAAAATACATGGTTCCTTGTCAGATAAAAGGTTGAACATTTACATTAGTTGGCTGAACCTTATATCACTCCATATTTCAGAAAATATCGCAAACAACTAAATGTCTCATTTAAAACTTTTAGAATACTGAAATGCTGTATACAAGTGCCTAAAATCTCAAAATTCACAGTTGCATGTTTTTGCCTCTAGTATCTCTCCTTAAAGGGGACTTATTATGCAAAAATGACTTATAAGGGGTTTAAACCCAATTGTGTGGCACAGTGTGACTAACCTGTGAATATAATAGAATTTTTTTTTATATATATATATATATAATCACACTTGATCAAGTTTCTGCAGAAACACTTAAATTGACTTTTCTTTTGTACATGTCATCAGAGTAGGAAAGCTCTGTCTATTAGTGACGATTTCTCTCTCTCTCTCTCTCTCTCTCTCTCGCATAAGCATAGGACATTAGTCTTGTTTTTAAATCTGCCACTATGCTGACACACAGGCATTTGTAGCTTCGACCTCTTTTGAAAAAGAGCACAATCTCATTTGAATTTAAAGCTACTATCACCAAAATGGCACATGGCATAAGAGTTCTAAAACATTATTTTTGGGGTATTTTTGGCTGAGTCTAGGCACATCAGAAACTTATTTTACATCTTGTAATAAGTGGCATAATAGGCTTTAATGTATCTGTGCTGTTTTTATTTATATAGATTTTTTTTTTATTGTACAGTGTTAATTTGAGATGTTTGTTTTACAGATTGTCCAACAGTATTAAATCAGTTACTTCAGGCATTTCCTCCACTTCCTCCCTGTGAGATCTCTGGCCCTAATGATGACGTCACTCTACCCAGACTCATTGAGGCCTTGGAGAAGAGACACAAGATTCGACAGATGATGATTGAGGAGTACAATAAAACTGGTAAAGTCTTCATTTTACTTGGAACTGTTTAAGTGGTCTCTTGCATGCAATATTTATTTAAAAATCCTGGTCATGATTCTGTTTCAGCCACCATGCTGAAGTCTGTTCTTCAAGAGCAGGATGGCAACATTCTCTCCAAGGAGAACGTCATCCAAGAGCAGCGTGGCAAACTTGGCGAAAAAGACAAAATGCTCCACAACCAGAAGAACGAGATTGATCGTCTGGAAAAGAAATCCAAGATGCTGGAATACAAGGTACTTGCACCATTTGGTTGCGCTTTAAAAATTGTTTTGCATTTGACAAGCACACATTAAATTGATTTAAAATGTGTAATGGGTGTAAACATGACAAAAATTGTACTAGAAAAATCAGTTTCCTCAAATGCAGACAAACTCATAAGAAATGTTTGAGCATCAAATCAGCATTACAGGGTGTCCGCGGGGCCTTAAGTCTTAAAATCACAGAAGTATTCTCTCGTAGGTCTTAAATTATTTTTAAAAGCTCTTAATTTTTAAAAGTTGTCGAAATAATGTCCAATTGATAATGTCCCAATCAATCACCAACAATCTATCTAAATGTGTATATAACGTCATAAGTTTTTTTTTTTTTTAATTGCAATGAGATGGTTGCTTTTTAACAGCTGTTAGACACTTTGCAGCAATTTTTTTTGTAATTACATTCCCTAATCAGGAAAAAAAGACTTTAAACAATGACACAATTTCTCATGATGATAATAGCAATATCCTTTTACATAATCTTCCATTTACACAAACTATTTATAGAAGAAAGTATGATTTAAATTGATTTAAAATGTGAAATGGGTGTAAACATTAGTGATGCAACAATACAGTTAGCCTACGGTTCAATACATAACTCGGTTTTTTTAACACTGTGTTCGGTTCTCATGGCTTGACGTTTTTTTTCTTTTTCTCTATAGGCAATAGGAACAGTAAGAGGTTAAGGAGAAAAAAAATAAAAACGATTTATTGCAATACACTTTTTGTTTTACATAAAAGCCAAAAAAGTACACTAATTCCTAGTGTATTGTAAAATAAAAATTTACACTGAAATCTCACAGCTGCTGGTAACGTTAGTCTATGTACAAACTGGGGAACACATTCCTACATTTTGAAAATAAACATGCATGTGAAGTTAATAAAGATAAATTGGCCATTTCAAATAAACATATTTGTACTTAAGTAAACATAAATAAACCATCTTAATTATCTCGGTGCTTAAAAAAAAAAAAGTGCAAGATGGTAGTCTGTAACTCGGATCGAGTGCTTGTATATGATGACAAAAGTCAGCATTTCTAATCACCAAAAAAGACTGAAAAATGTTTAGCAATGAACACCCCACTGCCTTGGGATTTTTGCTTTTTGGAGGACTTTATTACCTTCTCTGCTATCCTTCCTTCAGACAGTGATATTGCTGGGTGATTGCGCTGCAGATGTGCAGCCATGGTTATAAGTGTAAAACAATGCTCGCGCACAGTTTTTTGTTCACCGTTTTTTCTTTCATTGGCAATATACTTGCAGGCAAACCGAAATGTCCTCACACCGCAGATTTGAAAGATACTGGCGCTTCCTCGTACTGTTGCCTCACTTCACCGCCGCTCGCCATGTTAAAGTGTGGAATGATGGTTAAGCGCCCCCTAAATTTAGAGCATAGTGATTGGATATTTACTCACGGGGAGGATTTTCCTCATTTCAGCTTGTAGACTTACAGGCACACAGTCAATTCGGGGAGATAAAAAACGCACAAATTATTTGAACGTAAAACCAGGAAATCCGCAATTCACAAGCGTGTATTGAACTGTGGATGTCGTACCGAACGGTTCAATATTAGATTGAGAATCGTGGCATCTCTAGAAGACATATTTTTAATGAAAGTTAAGGTTTTATAACAGAAATGCATTGGGTTGAATAGAAGTTCTAAGCAAATATTCGTGTAGTTTTCTTCATAATAAATTTAATATTAATATTTAATAATTAAAATATGTGGTTAAACTACATTTTGTTTTTCCCAATTTTATTGATCCAACCAGGCCATTACCAAAAGTCCTTAGTGTTTATCCCTGTATAAATCTAAAATCTCATTCATAATGGTCTTAAATTTGACTTGATGAAACCTGCAGAAACCATTCATTACACTAATTTCTTAATCTTGTGACACTCTAGTAATATCTGCTGAAAATTTTTCAGAGTAATGCAAAGAGTAACAAATTATCAAAATAAATGTTTGATTTTTGAAGTATTTTTGTATTTGATCAAATAAATTTGTTGTAACAAAGCTTGACAAAGTGTTGTATATGGTCCCTTTAATGTATCTGCAATGTTTTTTTTGATACTGTTGCAGATTGACATCCTGCAGAAAACAACCAACATCTATGAGGAGGACAAGAGGTCTCTGCAAAATGAACTGGAGAGCAGAGAACAGAGGCTACAAAGGGAAATGTCTGAAAAGAGACGCATGGAGGCACGCATGCAGGGCATGGTCTCTGACACCAAGCTCAAGTGGGAGAAGGAGTGTGTGAGTGTCTTGCCATACATTTGAAACACAATAGACTTTCCCACACGGTTCCCATAAGTCATAACATTTTTGGCATATAGAATTTTAAAAGGCCTGTTGCAGACATTAAAAGTCAGGGAATTGTATATTTTGTCCAAGTCATTGAATATCAGACATTTATTGTTTTACCACATCCCAACATGCATACACACTACAGAAAATCTTTCATCACTTTGGTTCATACGTATTGCCTAATGTTGTTCTGAATTTTATTCCCACTTACCTGTTAAAGTTTTGTCTGTTGCTGTTCTTTTGTCTGCTCAATACTTAACCTGATCCTCCTGGATTTTGCAGGAGAAAAAGTCATATTATTGCAGCCTAAAATTACTTATCTATAGGTGACAACCTTTTATTAAAATTTGCAGCAATATTCCTGCATTTCTTGTGTTTTGCTGGAAAAAAAACTCTATACAGATTTAAACTTAGTTTTTTACTTTTTAGACCTCAAGAACCATTGGTCTCTTTAATTTTTATAAAGGCACGCTGAGAAACTAAGTGAAACCTCGTAACCATGTAAAGCCTGTTACATATTCGGTACATGACTCTCTCCAACAATACTGTTAGAAAAATCTTGTTTTTTTTTTTACATTTTAGCAATCAACACAATGAATATTATATATGTTGTAAATATAATTAATATTTATTCTAGGTCATGGAAATTCAGCTTTTATGTCTGTGAATCTTGGGAAAAATCTGGGAATTTGATGTTTCTTAGACTGGGAAGATTTAACCTGGTACCTGTGTAATGTTGTTTTTCTACGCAGGAGAGGAGGGTAAACGCCAAGCAGCTGGAAATGCAGAATAAGCTGTGGGTGAAGGATGAGAAACTCAAACAGCTCAAAGCCATCGTGACTGAAGGGAAGACTGAGAACCGACAACCTCAGCGGCCCTCCAGAGAAAAGGACAAAGTGCCCCCTAAGAGATCTGCTTCCCCGTCACCCGCTCCTGTACGTTTAACTGACATGCGTTTCTAGACCGCCCGATTCTGAGATTTATGCCTAACCTAATCCACAAACCTCATCTATGTTTGTCCATGCATGGTCTGCTGTGCAGTGTGTGTGTGTAAGAATAATTGACTTTTGCACTTTCAACAGATTTCTCACCTGTTTTTAAATACTGTTTTTAATGTACTGGTGTGTGTGTGTTGCATGCAAAAACCATGTGTGAACTAATCTCGTGTCACTTGCAGTCTTCCTACAATGGCTCTCAATCATCACTATCCTCTCTGGAGCCTATATATAACTTCTCTCAGACGGTCAGGCCAGATCCTCACTTCCCCAGAGCAGGCAGTGTGTCTGTGGCCTCCTGCATCTCTGAGTGGGAGCAGGGCGTCCCGCAGTCTCGCAGGCAGGGTAGCCAGTCGCCTCCAGACAGTAGGAACAGAGCTCAGGGCCTTCCTGACAGTCTTAGCAGGAGGAGAGGCAGGTGTTGGGCCAGAGAGGTGCCTGTCCAGCCAGCAGATGTAGACCTAGAGGAAACGGGTCACTGGGTCAGTAGAATATCTTGCTGTAGCTGTAGGTAGAGCTTCATCGAGACACTAACATAGGCCTGTCCTAGCCTGATATAGACCTTTTGATCTGATTCTCAGCTTCACCCAAATCTGCTGAAGAACTGTATGTAAAAGATGACCTTCATGTGCTGCTTATTTTGAAGATGTGATGGCTTTGTATTGCACTTTTTAGACAAATAAATTTGAGTGTTCATCTTAATGTCATCCATTACTCTTGAGCATAATTTAATTTGTCTAAAGCCTATAAAAGGTGACTAAATGCATTTATACCTGCAACCTAAAAACAATCCTGAAAGTAGATTTGAGTTGGACTGTTTTAATCTTCAGCTTTATTTCTGTCCTTTTTAACAGCTTGGCATGTTTAGTTTGATTCTGTTGAGATTGACTAACAAACTAACGGTTCATCATGCTTGAGGCCTGCACTCTTTCTCTTACTGTGCTTGTGTTTGAATTGAATAGACTGGGCCACCGGTCCGGCCTCTACACAGACGCTCGCACTCCGCAGGTGGGGAGAGGTGGGTTGATCACAAACCTACCACTAATGTGGACCTGGATACAGTCATGCAACCAAACATCCCCAATGCCATCAAAGTGAATGCTCCCAATGAGAAAGCTCTATCTAAGTGTGACAAGTATGTTCTGACACATCAGGAGGTGGCATCAGATGGAGAGATTCAGACCAAGCTAATCAAGGTAGAGCTGCTTTATTTATTTATTTTTTGTGGTATTACTTGGTCTGATTTAATTTGGTTTTGAGATGAAATTATAATCTTGTTCTTTTACCAGGGTGAAGTGTTCAAAACTAGAGGTGGAGGACAGTCTGTTCAGTTCACAGATATTGAAACACTAAAGCAGGAAACGCCTGTTGCAGCCAGGTGATTTGCCATGCTTGAATTTTGTTGGTGGTTACATGTGTATGACTATTGGTCTCATGAATGTTTTGCTGTTTAATTGTAGCCGTAAGAGGCGCTCATCAGAGTCTGGCCCAGACAGTGAGCCTATGGAAGGAAACTGGACTGATGTGGAGACTAGGGTAAGGTACTCAAGGCCACTATACACCTGTCACTCCAGTACTCCATTTGATGGCACTGGACAGGATTTCTCCAACCCTTGTGGTCAATGAAATTGTATTATTTTTCCCCTTTTATGATTTTCGATATAGGGCGTAACTTTTATTGAGAAATTATCATGATAATGGTATATGCAATATCCATTTTGCAAAGAAATGCTTATGTTTAATGTGCCATATATAGGTTGTTTATCAGATATCTTACCATTCAGATGGGGCTTTTACTATCTTTAACCCCACCTCTCTAGTACACGCTGTTTGCTGAACCTAGAGCTGAAAGTAAATACTAATGCTGAGAAAAACAGCCAATAAGAATCAGAATTTCCACCAAGGTGTTTATTGTTTTTGCTGTTTTGAGTAGTTTGTGATTCTTTTTTTTTTTTTTTTTTTAGTCTCCATTTCATGTCTCACTGTAAAATAGCACCTTAGTTCAGTGTTGACACCTTTTGGTTTAAGTAAAATATAATTCAAAGGGCATATTTCTATAGTTCAAAAATCTGGCGGTGTTTACGATATGAGTGTGTTCTGTAAACCACTATTCTGTTGGATCCTTGCATATGTGCCAAAAGTCGTGTATGCTTTTGGCTTTAGCAGGGTTTTTCCTGGCTCAAAATGAGTCCGAAGTGGTATCCCAATCATTAATTATTTTGCTAGTTGAAGCAAACACACTTTTTATTGTAACTCTTATCAAGTAAAATATCTTCTCCTAAAATGGCTAACATTAAATATATGACCAGTGCGACCCTGTGGTCTGTCGATAGCCGTGTTTGCCTGCCTGATTGTTATGAAAAGGTGGAAGTGATACAATATTAGTTTGAGGTGGACCACTCATAAATCTCTATGCTGGAAAACCACCGTCTTTGTATATCAACAGTACTTGAAGGACTCTGATTGAGAATGTTGAATTGACCATTTCAATGTGGTCCTGTCATTGGCTCATTTCCTGCTTATTATCAAACAATTTCATTACTGTAACAAGAGGCAATTAATTCATAACTTAATGTTAAAACAGCTATCGTAACATTTATTTATCAATATGTGGATCTTTTTGGATTCTCGGAAGCTATAGAAATTAAAAATGTACAACAGGAAATGCATTGGAACCATTGTTTTTGTATACATCCCTCAACATGGTCTATAGGTGCTGTTGATGGAGTATCTGATTGATTGGTTGGTTTAGAAAGTCAGTGCACTTCTAAAAGCGAAAGTGATTAAAGCATTCAAGACCACACGAACTGCTCTGCATCTGCTTTTCCTCTGCGTTACCACTCTGATCACTCTCTGCTTTAAACCAAGCCAAATAAACTGCCTATAATTTCACCTGCTTTCATTTTCCACTGCATTATCATTGCCCTGCCACCTCTGCTGTAACATTATTAACGCTAGCAATGAGAGGAAAGCCATTTTAAGTTGTGTGTGACGTTAGTAATTTAGTTTGATATTCATTTAAATCAAACCCTACCTGCTAGTTGGCCATTGGTTATTTTCCTTGAGCTGTGTTCAAGCACATCATTTAGACCTAGATATACACACACATCTATCAGTGAAGAAATCTGACTGTTAATATTAGTTTGTCTCAGAGGCTTTAATGGTGTCTTTTCTTTTTGGTATTTACAAGCTGGTTTTTAAACCCAATTTGCACACCGTTCAAATAAATATTACCAACTGTAATATGGCCATTGCATAGAGGTTGTTTCCTAAGCTCTCTCTTGCCTTTGTGTAGTGCTCTGTGGCAGTGGAGATGAGAGCTGGCTCAAATCTTGGACCTGGATACCAGCATCACGGCTATACAAAGTAAGATCTTCATTTACATGGTTTCTTGTCCTCCGTTAGGTAAAGAGCATATTTTAAGTTTAATTTAAATTTTCTTAATCTTATTTGTTTATTTATTTTTTTGTAGACGCAGAAAACCTTGAGTGTGCTCTAGTATTGTCATCACAGCAGAGTCCTTTCCTCTCGAAGCCTCTCATCACTGGGTGCAATAGCAAATTCACTTTATAATATTTAACTTTTTAAAATGCTTTTTTTATGTAAAAATCTTTTTATAGAAGTCAAAACAGGTTCACCAAAGCTGTGTTATACTGCATTTTCTACTTGGGTGTTGCCATGAAAAATTCACCTGAAGTGTGGGTGTTAAGTGTTACAAATGTTTGGTCTTTAACTGTCTTTTAGGCACATTAGGTATTTGCGTGTATCATTTTTATATCTATGTTTGTGTATACTCTTGCATTCAGGCAGTTAAGACAATCGAAACATTTGAAGGTGTTTAACCAACCTTTAGTAATAGTCATTCTTATGACTTCTACTGGCAGCACCCTGGAAAAGCACTGTTTTCATGTAGTTTCACCTGTATGATACTGCTGCACACAACTGTCAATAAACAGCATTTGATTTATGCTTGTTTTATTTTGCACATCTGTTGGTTTTGATTGTGATTCTTCTGTAATAATGATCATCTGATACTTGGCAGTAGATGGCAGCAGTGTTTAAACTATAGAGTTTGAATTTCTGCCATAGATGGTGTTTGTTATTGCCATGTAGTCAATGCAGGATTCTTCAAGTATGAGACTTAGAATTTGTCATCAAGCTGTAATTGCTGGTTTATGTATGAAGTGTGAAAACCATAATTTCATCAGATACACAATTCTGGCCAAGAAGTTAATCTAAGTCTGCGCTGTTTTGGCAAAATGTTAAATGTCCTTTCCATAACAGAATATAATAATTCAATTTCAGCAAGTAAACTTTCAAGGGAAAAAAAAAACATTTTCCAGCCAGTATTATGGAGTAACTGATGTTAGTTGATGAATTGTTGGTGTTCTAGGAGGTTGCTTTTTTTTTCTGAAGAGAAATTAAATAGAAGCATTAAATTATAACAATTTAGAAAGTTAAAGGATGGATGGTTAGAATGAAAGCAGAATTAAGTAATATAAAATATGTTTTGGGTACTTTTGTTTCAGCAGAATGTCCACGGCATGTCAGTTATGATTTTGAAATTTTGTTTAAGACTTACGTTATTAGATTATAAAATCATAGTTGCACAACTTATCAAATCTGACTTAGCGTCACTGTAATACGGTATAAGCCTCGGTTCACAAGCCAAGTATGTGCCAATGTCATGCTTATTGAAATGCACTGCTGTTGATTTGTACAAGACTACAAGTGACATGATTATCACAGAAAACTTTTTGATGACTGAACTAACAAAGCAAACAAAGAGCTACATTTTTTCATGTAGGAGTGCGTTGTTGAGCTCTTTTGAAGTCCTGCTTCAGGATTTGATAAAATATTTGCTCTAAATATTACCTGCATATAACCTGAAACTTTTCACATATGGTATAAACGTATTTATACAAGATGGTATGAAGGGATCCTGTGGGCCATTTCGGAAGTGTAAAAAGTCTAAAATGAGGAAACTCTTGCCTGTTTCTATAAGAGAACGTACTCTGCAAACCTAACCTGGCCATGAACGGTTAAAGCCATGATTCTACTAATTTTTACTCTCTCAATCAAGTCCAAGCCTTTCAATATGTTTAACAGCTTAAAATGCAAGCTGCAAATATGATTTTCTTACAGTATTTTATTGTACTTTAAATACAAATATAAAAAAAAATATATATTAAAAGAAAATATTAGATGTTCAGTCCTTTCCTGGGGGCATTAAAAGTGCATTTTGCTCAAGTAAAATGAGCTTAATGTGAAATTAAAAGCCAAATTTGCACTAGCTCTGCTCTTAAATGTCACACAATGTCAAACTCTCTCAGCCTACTCTGTTGAGTGAACTGTTCAGCTCATCTGAAACCGAACTTTCCGTTCTCAGAGTTGGTTGAACGCCCTTTTTAAAATAGGCCCCAAGCCATCAGTTGCATTTAGTTGCATACTTTAAAACATTAATGTCTGAGACAAATGAAACTGAATTTCCTTTTTTTGTTCAGCGGTTTAATCAAACAAGACAAGAAAATTAAATTGTGTTGCAGAAACTGTTCTTTGTGCTTAACGCCATTTTAGATTTCATTAGGTTAGATTATAAGCTAATTGGCTCTGTCAGCTTAAAGGGATAGCATCAACATTCCCTGTCCAAAATATAAGACAATAGCCATCTTTGCTCAGTTTGTAATTGTATTTATTTTTTTAGTAGGTTATGCTTCATCAGGTTTGAGGGTGAGTGAGTGTTTGAGGCTTTGAGCGGAAGCAATTTTGTATCAGGCAAAAAAAGTGTGCTTGTGTGCACGGGTCAAGGGGATCTGAGCGGTAGCAATTCTGCTCAAGTACCTGAAGTGGACCATGTCTAAAGAGTCTGGAGCCCAGACATTCCATTCCAAATGAGGCAAACTTCCTCCAAAATATTTTCCCAATATTTCGGTTTCCTTGCTGGATTTACCTTTTGATTAAAAAGATTGCTTACAAGACCTGAACTGCACATTTCATTTCAAAAGAATTTACAATCTGACTGCTCTCTCCCACAGCAGGCTCAAATAAGGTTTGTGTGGACACATTATGCAAAAGCTTTTCTTGGTATATCCCTATACAACAAAATAAAAAGGTTGTCAGGTAGTGTACTTTTATTAGAGGATTTTGGTTTCATATTTTGAAGACTTCAACTCCACTGCTACTTTATCATTTTAAAAATTGGTTAATTTTTGTTATTTATTGATACAGTATATGTTGTATTATTAATGTGTATTAAAAGATTGTGAATGTTTTCTGTAATTTCAATAAGTATTAATGCCTTTCTGTTATTGTAGCCTTGTTAAACCCCAGCGTCGTTGTTTTGTGATCGACGAAAATGATTCAACACAGCCTTTGAGCCACTGACGTTACCTTAAGATTATCGCCCTCTACTGGTAAACCACTGAAATGTTAAAACAATTTGAAACTGTACTGTATGAAGAAAAGCCTGTTTTACTGAAGAAGTCACAAACAATTTTGCAACAGACAGGATACAATGTACAACACTTCTCATTAATTTATACGGTGTCCACAAACAACTTTGACAGAAAAGCAAGATAAATAAGGTACACCTGCATTTAAAAAAAAAAAGTTTTTTTTACAAATGAATAATTTGAAAAATTATAATAGAAAAGAAACGTTCTGAATCGACAGTTTTTCAGTAAAATCGCAAACTTTACCCTCTCAGAAACAACCCAAATGTAGCTTCGATTAAGTACAAGAGCTTCTACAGGCCATTAATGCTTGGATAATGCCACAACGTCTCCTTTATTAGCAAATAACTGCTAGTGTGGTGGCTGTGAAATGTAACCAGCATAGTCATCATGATTTTTGGTGTCTTTCGCAAGATAACTAGTTGCACAATAATACAAATGTTGTAATGTAAAACCAGGGTGTTGTCACACCCATAAACACAACAGCTTTCGGTCCAAGTTTATATTAAGTGGCCTTAACTACTATGCAATTTCACCAAAAAAACATGCACAATGTACTTACTGTTTTCGTTTTGTAATGCACAACACTTATGGTGGTTTTGAGGTGGGATATGGTGTAAGGAATCTGTCAATAGTGTAATTACAGAAATTAATTACAGATTAGCAATTACGCATGCAGAATATTTTAAAGTACAACGTAAAAACATGCACGTAAGTACATTCATTACCAAATGATTCATTTAATATAAATACTAAGTACATAATTAAAGTCACTTAAGGGATAATTTACCCAAAAATTTAAATTGCTTAATCATTTGCTCCATTACTCCAAACCATTTTTTTTTTTTTTTTTTGATGTTCGGATGGAAACACAACATAGTCATCGCCATTTAAAGAGAAGAAAACAGTTTCAACCAATCAGATGGCGACTTTGAAACTCTTTTCATTTTGCCTCCTACATCAGCAGAATGAAGTATGATTAAACCTTATTTAACCGGGTTTTTTCCAGAGACACCCCTTGCTAGTTTGGGGTTTCTCCTTCAGCTGAAAATGAAAGCATGCATTATATAAATGAAACTATCTGGTGGTGGATTATCCACTAAATGTGATGGTTGTGTAAGGAGAGCAGCTCCTAAGCTAGCATCTCTCTATCTCTCTCTCTTTATTAGCTCCATATCCAGAGCCTGATGGTGGATCTCTCATCTGCTCATCTGACTCCATTTCAATTTGGAGGCACTAGAGAGTGACTAACATGGAGCGCCTCCAAGAGAGGGTCAAGAGCTCCAAGCAACGAGCAGACATTAAACTCACTTGTGCAAGCCATCAAGTGCTCTGCTTTTTGACCATACGCAGTTTGATGAGCCACGCTACAATATAATCATTTGGCTGGGCTGGCAATGGCTCTGGAGCAAGCGAGAATGTTATGCTATGATAGAGCTTTAGATTACTGCATTAGGATTATGATCCAATGAAGTGAGAGGGAGAAAGAGACATGAGCGCGATGGAAGACTGGCCCTCAGAAAGCTTCTCACTTGAAAATATAGCCGTTTCAAACAAATAAGCAGAGATCGCTCACTTATGCTAGCAGAACTGGAGCACAGTGAAAAGCCTGTGTTTACTTAGCGGTGCAGTAGGTGATTGCCTTCAGAAACATTTGTGTTGGTTGAAAGTTTCTTCACATTTCAATAGTAATGATTAAAGTAAATGATCTAAATGTATTTTTATATTCTGGGTGAGGAATAAGACTAAAAAATGTTTGTTTATCCAATTAAAATTTGTCGAGCGGACAATTCCCATAATTCTGGTAAGTAGCCCAAAACTGTCTGTCAACAGCCATTCACGCAGATCTGCCATTTGCACGGACACGAGTGACAGCGGTAAAAACAAATGCTGAATCAATATTGAAGTGAGTTTTGCACGCTGGAGGAAGGACGACACTATGGCTGAAGTATTTCTTTTAGACAGGTCATGTTCTGTTTTAAAACTATTTTAGTCACTCAAAGCTGATGTAGATTGTGTTGAATTACGAATGGGTTATATGCACAGAAGTGTAGTTCAGCCACTGAAATCTTCAGCGAATGATTGTGACTTTTTAATTTCATACAGGACCTTTTACAGCGTCGATAATGTAGATTTTTATTTAGTTGAACAACAAAACATCAGTAAATAGCGCTATTCCGCCTAGCCTGCTTTTACTGAGGTGAAGTTGGTTTTATATTCACATCACATTGGTTCATTTTTGAGCAATGCCAACGTGTCGCGCTCCCTATATTTAGCATGCTGCTTTGAATATTTGGTCTGAAATAGCATGTACTGTAAGGATGGCTTAGTAATAAGCGCTTTAGGACAAAGCGAGTGAGAGAGTTGAAGATGAAATACTGCACATTATGACAAGTTTTGCTTGCTACGCAACAAAAAACGTGCTAGATATAATAGTACAGTATACAGTTTTTCATTCAGAATTGTAGTTTTATAAAGTGCTATAAAGTTTTCTAACTGGTGAATGACATGATCTATTGGGTTGTCTACTGTCAGCTTTAATGTGCGTGTTCGTGATTTCAGGAGGCGTAGCACTTTTCACAAGAATTATTGTTTCAAAGCAGCTAAACAAAAGGTTCACATTACTGAATTACAATCAAATTCAGAAAAGTAAAAGTTATTAGTAGGGCCAGACAAAATCTGTGGACATTTCTGCTATATCTGCGCAGAATAAAAAAATCTGCAGATTTATGCAGAATGATTTTGGGAGTATCGTAACTAAAAGCTTATTATATCAAATAATAAATAATACCATTTTAACTTTAATGTTTACAATGGAAATCCAATTAGATCCACTTGTTTGGTAAACAAAGCAAGTCTCTCATATAATATATCTACTAAAAGACAGAAAATATTACTTTACAAACTGTATTGTAAATAAATCATTTGAACATTTTCATTTTAGTCAGTATTATTATTGAAATTAATTAAAAAATGGTGGCGCAGTGGGTAGCGCTGTCGTTATATTATTATTATTATATTATTATTATATTATATATAAACATGCTAAATGTCATGTTAATGTATAGAATTTGCACTTTATAGGAAATTGATGGTTGCATTGTTGACATTATGTAAGTAGGGTAGAGCAGAGGCGGAAGTAAAGTGAGACGAAAGTAACAAAGCGGTTTTCTTGAAGGCCTGACAATATTTCCTTTACAGGATTTCCTTTACTAATGGGTCCCTTTCGTTTTCACTTTGGGTTGAGGGCGGCAGTTCAGCTTGCTCCGGCTTTGAACATTTGGCATTGTTGGATTGCTTTTAAACCATTTGATGAAGCTGATATTTAAAATAAAAATGCAGTTTAATACTTTTTGCAAAAATAAAGGACAAAATATGTTTGCAGTTAACATTAAGGTCATAGTCAGATATATATATAAAATAAACAATATTAACCCAGTAAAGCAAACATTGTTGTTACTTTTGATCCTCCCGTGTGTTACTTTTTTCCCTACAGACGGGGTCAAAAGTAACTGCAATTCATGTTTAAAATAAAAATTATTGTGAAGTTGTTCTACATTTTTTTTCAAAAGACCACCTGATATTGATAGACCACACTTATGAGTTAGTAACCACAGGAAAAACATGTTTCTGTCTAAAACATTATCTTTTAAAAATAGTTTTTTTTTTTTTAGTTTTTTTTTTTTAATAAATGGTACTACCTTCTGTTTTTTTTATTAATTAATTATATAATTAATTATTCAAAGCTGACTGCAAATAATACATATATATTTATATACTGGATGGAAACACATTTATAATACAATTATTATTGGCATAATTAAGCTTTTTAACAATTATGTTATTTAAAAAAAAATCTATAAAGAAATTTCGTTTTTCTTTTTAAAATACAATGTAAAATTGAACTATGCTGTATTTTATAATGCTAGATTAATTTGCTAATCCTTTGCCAGCACAAAGACAACTGTCATATTGCTCACTGTGGAAAAAAGAAAATACTTAAACAAGTGCAAACTTTTATATACATTATAAAAGGTCATAGTTTGGCTTTGGGGATCCCAACAACAGGCTGAAATGCAGGCAAGGGAAAATAAAATACTTTCATTGTCTCGTAATATGCTTTTTTATTTAATTATAAATTTCCCACAACAAATAGACACGGCAATGTTTCATTCAGATATCACAATGAAATGGCTAAAGATCTGAATGCATCGCGATTCATGCAAACAACTCTGTGTCAACTTTTACAATTATTTGATACACGATGCACTTTCAGCTGGATGGTTTTATTCACTTCGAGCTGTTACACATAGCATGGAAGGCGATTTTCAAAAACCCATAACAGGGGCCTTTTAAATATCATATGCGTATCTGTTTGATGGAGTGCAATTGATTGTTTAATGAAAATATTTACCTAAAACTTTATTATTTATAATAATATAATATTATATATAATAATATAAACTAATTTCTATATTTCTGTAGATTATTTATGTACTGCAATGCTTTTTTTGTTATTTATAAAAAGGATGGTTAAACGAAGTCTACAGGTTTTCAGAATTATTAATATATTTATTTGCTATAATCAAAAATTAGTCACAATAAATAAATACATTTTGATTTTGTTGATTTAAAAGGTCTTTAGTTGTTAATTTTTCTATGATTAGATGAATTGGATCAAGGCAGGGGAGAACTACTTACCAGAATGCACCAGCAGTCATTTGACTTATTTCTAAGCAAGGAAGTTCTTTTGACAAAGTGAAAGCAATTCTGTGTTTAAGTGCTTAACCTGGCGAATGCACAATGAAGAATTAAAGATGTGTTGGAGAGAGAAAAAAATCCTGGAGAACTGCCTGCTTGAATTCACACTAATTAGTCAGCTTGGCTTCTCCAAATAAATGATTGCATGGTTTATCTGCTATTTGGATGATTAATTCCTGCAAAGAGTCTTTTTTTTGTCCTCTGCAAGTCTGTCGGTTGCCGCAGGAGAAAAGGACACAAAATAATTTGGACTGAGGCAGATTGTCTAATGAGCTCCTCACCATGTTTCCCCTCCACACTAAACCATTACAGATGCAAATTTTTGCATGTTTATTCCGTGCGTGTATGCAATCAGGCTGTGTACTTCACGTTCACTTTCTCATTAATGCCATTTAAATATTCAGTTTTCCATTAATCATTCATTTTCCATTTCACACCACATACCACAGTTGTGGAAACCCCCCCGAAGATTTTCACAGTGTTCATATTCCATTGCTACTGAATGTATTTTTAAAAAATGTATTAATAATTATTAAACAAAGTTCGATCAAAACCGGATTTTCAAATGAACATTTTAAACACCAGCAAATAACTTGGGTATTTTGTAAATTTACTATAACAAATTTAATCATTCGAAATGTGCATTATTCAACATAGGCTCATTCTGAAAATGTAGCCCTATATGTGTTTCTGGAGATCGTGAATTATGTAGCCAGAAGTACGCATGGCTGTATTTCTTTTTAAAATGAACGCTACGGAGCAGTATGATGTTGTTCCTTTTCGTGCTTACCACTGCGCCACCCTGTCACCTAATTTGTCTAGTTACTGCAACTTAGTTTTTCTAGTTCTCATGACAAAATTTTTCTAGTTATTGCAACTTGAAGTGAGCGACTCGGTGGCTCAGTGGTTAGCACTGTCACCTCACAGCAAGAAGGTCGCTGGTTCGAGTCCTGGCTGGGTCAGTTGGCATTTCTGTGTGGAGTTTGCATGTTCTCCCCGCGCTACAGGTGAATTGAATAAGCTAAATTGGCCGTAGTGTATGTGTGTGAATGAGTGCGTATGGATGTTTCCCAGTGATATGGTGCGGTTGGAAGGGCATCCGTTGTGTAAAACATATGCTGGAAAAGTTGGCGGTTCATTCCGCTGTGGTAACCCCTGATGAATAAAGGGACTAAGCCGAAGGAAAATGAATGAATGAATGCAACAAAGTAAACATTAAGAATGATTATGTAATACTGAATTAAATCATTGTTCATGCCTTGCCTTGCCTAATGCATTAACAAACGTTCACTTATACAAACTTGTTGTACAGTTTTACCAGTTATGTGAACTGAAAATCTGATTGTAGCAAATTGAAATTATTGATTGAGCTGTGGCCATTTTCAAGGTCCTAACATGCTTGGTGTCAACATACTTGTCAACACAGATTTTTACTCAACTAATTTTTCTAGTTACTGCAACTTAATTTTTCTAGTCCTCAAAACATAATTTTTGTAGTTATTGCAACTTAATTTGTCTAATTTTGGCAAATTAATAGTTGTAGTTACTACAACTTAACGTTTTTAGTTACTGCAACAATTTTTGTAGTTATTACAACTTAAATTTTCTTTAAACTTCTTTTTTGTAGTTATTGCAGCTTAAAGCTGAGTTATACTGTGTCAAGTGCACGCGTATGCTCCGGCACAGCCTTCGCGCGGTCGCATATCTCTAGCCGTGGCTGACGCACACCTCATACAATTTAACTACACATCGCAATGACAAGTAACGCAAGCTCTGTGATTGGTCGCCTTGGTAGCTGTGAAAAGTGTGGGTGGTGCTGAGAGACGCGAGCCCGATGGAGGTAGTGTTCACAAGTGTCGAGTTCCATGGTGCTCCAGATGGAAACTTTTGTTTTGTGTTTACCTTAAAGTTGTTGCACAACTGCCGGTTCCCACCTCTAAATAGGTGAGTTTTAGCTACTTGTAGTGTTCAGAAAAAACAAAACACCCGCAAAGAAACTCGACACAGAGAAACATAAAAAACCTACTGCCAGCTAGCATTTTGGAATTGTTATTGCAGAGCAACACAAACAGCATGCAGAAGTATAAATGCACGACTATTGCACAAGGCAGGTGCCGTGAGTCACGCCGATTACTCAACGGCAACTTAATTATTCTAATTATTGCAAATAATAACATATTTTCTAGTTTTATGTTTTCAGTTTTCAGCTTTACATTCTGCCTCATTTACCTCTTTTACTTTAAATTGAAAAAAAAAATTGTGCAACCATTGGCTGAAAGAAATAATAACAAACATGCCAAAAGAATAAATATGAGATTTTCTAATGTAGTTTGGGGAGTTTCAACTTGTGTATTGTGGCACTTGCAGAACAACAATATATAATACTGAAATAACAATAGAAGTGGAACTAAACATTTTACCTTTTGATCTTGTCTCTGTCCACTCTGAGAGCAAGCACACATGTGCAGTTAAAATGTAATAAGAATAAAAGAAGTTGCCTGCTGACATTATGGCGTTTTGATGTAATGTGTAAAGCAGGTGTCCTTGAGCTTCACGGCCTGTCAGGTCATGTCAGTGGAATGGTCTCCAGTGCACAGGCTGTTACTGTTTTTTTTCCATGTTTGGCTGATGTTATGTATTATGTAGACGTTCAGGGAGTGGATTGTCAACACTTAGTGTTTGGCATTATGCAGTGGAAACCTTCATTCAGATGCTGTAAACAAGGCCACCATGCTGACTCTATTAATCATTTAACCACAGACAAAGGCTGGTTATGGTGGTCAGCCAAGGAAGCTTTCTACCAGCCTTTTAGCTGAATTAGATGAGAAGAGGGAACGCTTTTTCTTTTGGCATATCATGATGGCAGGATCCCCTCAGGGGCGAGGAGGTTTAGAAGGGCATGTTGTGGTTGGTGGTGGTTGAACCGTAGACGAGGCTGCCCTTTAAAGGCCCATATACCTATCTAGATGTGTCCTGGGGAGCAGTCACTGACATTAAAACTCAATTAGTGGACGGCTCTGTAAATACTGCATGAGTCGGGCGCTTTGCTAATGAAGGCCCAGAGCAGGGTTCCCGCTCTACATCTTGATATGTCAGGACCGTGGTTAGCTGCGAGCCAACGCGTCAGTCCAAAGGGAGGTTAAAATGCAGATGAGTGTTGACAGTCGGGTGCAATTGTCATTCAGCACATCTTATGGCCTCCCCGGGGTCTCATCTCGCTTTACTGTGGTGCTTCACTCCTCTTTGGCTCCCACTCATCATCGCGCATATCAATACGCAGGGTAAATTGAGATATGAGCTGCATTTTAATGCACCGGGTCAGTCTATTTCGCCTTGTCCTGAGGCGCGTTCAGAGCGCTGAATGAAAATGTGTTTGTTTCTAAAATGCTTTACTCTTATTTTTAGCTTTTGGTGCATCACAAAGAGTTTATTTGAAAATCTCTTTAGGTAACACTTTAATTTAAGGTGATGTAGTTACACAATTATGCATAATTACATGTAACTAACCCTAAACTAGGGCTGCACAATATTGGAAAAATCTAACATTGCCATATTTTGTTACTCTGTGATATATTGCGATATGACTACAATTTCACCAGATGAATTGAATATCTCTATTTAGAAAAAATTTATGATTTTAGACTGATTGGGATGATTCAATAGAGATATGCATCTGCATAAAATCCTAAAAAACTATCTACAAACATAGATAGTGCAGTAAAGAAAAAAAAAACAATTGAAATAAACAGTGTTTTATCGTTTCTCGAGTTGAACATGATTCAGGTACAGTAATTAAAGAATAATAATAAAAATAATTCAATAAATGAATCATTAAACTCACAAACTGTACAATTTCTAAGGCCTGATTTCTTTAAAAATATCATTATACAATCACAGACCTCAAGACCCATGTAAATATAAGTTTTGCATTTAACACTGCATATCCTGCAATGTGACTATTGCGCATGATCACATTGCAATATCGATGCTGAAATGAGATATTGGAGCGCTGCCTAAACCCAAGCCAGGCTCAATCTGATTATGTACCTATATACATTTCTAGAGAGAAATACATCTCAGGAGCTACGGTTTTTTTTTTTGTTGCAGTTTTTGTTTTCGCCTGTGTTCACTTTTTCAGATCTCAATTTTCTCTTGCGAGTACCAATTACGGCTGCTCTTCTTGCATAAATCCACCAGAGGCCACTGTCACTGTCGTAGCGTTCATTTTAAAAATAAAATGCAGCTTGCTGTGAGGTGGCAGTGCTAACCACTGAGCCATCGTGCCGCCCTGTTCCACCAATCAACTGTGATTAAAGTGTCAAATTTCTAACACTATAAAGACCCTTCCCCAGCTTCTCTTGCACCAATATAAATGGTACCTTCAGGTTCTAATTGCACTAGTTTGGTTTTGTCAATTCAATACTAATCCTGTATTCCAGAGTTTGTTTAGCCACCATCATACTAAAGGCCCTTGGTGCCATCACCTCCCCACCATTAACATGATGTAAAAGAAAATGAGACTGATTGGACCAGGCAACCTGAATCTTCAAGGTCTATTTTCTATGCTCATATAATAGGTTCTCCGATTGTTCTGCAGCTACTATGCCCTGAGTTCAGCAGAGAGCAATGTACTGTGTTGTGACACATTCTTCCAACTGCTAATATTAAATCCACTATATGGTATTACTTTAATTTTGATTCTCATTGGAATATAAGTACTGTTAGGTTGGGAATATGATATGGTTACTGTACGTTGATATGCACTTGCAAAGTATCTTAAAGTCAGTTAAATGTTTGTTGGTTGAGCAGTGTAAGCACCCAGCAAACAATTTTTTGTTTGATAGACATCTTATAGGCATCTAAATGTAGACAGCTTGGCTAAAACAAGGACTGTCAGTGAAAATCGAATATATAATCTTTGATGTCTAATAGATGTCTAATAGATGTCTAAACAGTCGTCTCGGCTAAAACAAGGCTAAATTTGGGCTGTCAGTGAAAATCTAATAGACATTCTAAAAATAGCCCAAAACTAGACTAGTCGTCAAATAGACAGATTAGTCAGACTTTATATGTGTAGTCATTTATTTCTGTTTATTTGATGACTAGTCTAGTTTTGGGCTATTCTTAGACATCTATTAGATTTTCACTGACAGCCCAAATTTAGCCTTGTTTAATGCAAGACGGCTAGATTTCTTTTAGACATCTTTTAAAAATAAAAATGCTTGCTGGGCACATATTAAGCAGACAGTCTACTATTAATCTAATGAGAATTAGTTGGCATGTAGTTGCAATGTAACATAGTCAACAAAATGTGCAATAGGGATGGACTATCAAAATAAAGTGATACCCATTGTTTTGACTGATTATTTAAAAAATTCACCCAAAAGTCACTAAAACTCACATCATTTCATTTTTCTATGTGGAAGAAGTTCAGCAGAATGTTGATGCAGCTCTTTTAACATTAAAGTGGTGGATGGGATCCAGGGGCAGCCGAGCTCCAATAAAAATAGTCTGTAATGTTTGGAAATTAGCACTGTAAGAGAAACAGGCTATAAAATAGATCTTGGCTGATAGCTGCCGTCACCATTCACTTTAATTGCATAAAAAGCAGCTCAGCTATTCAGCTTTAAATAACTCATGACATGAGAGTAAATAAATGATAACAGAACTTTCATTTTAGGGGGCTCAGCATATACTGATAAATATTATTTAATGGAGGCAATGGACTCCTGCCAGACATCTGTTTGGAACCTTTCATTATAATTTGAAATGCAATTATCTTTGTAAAAATGAGACAATGATTCTCTTACTATGAAGGATATTGGTCCAAAGAGTGGAATGTTACAATCAACAGATCTAGTGCAAATGCCAAAAAACTCATAATAAAAACCGTGGATGTCTTCCAGCATAAGCAACATAAGAAACAAGTAGTTTCCACAGTATAAATATCCTTTCATGTGTACCATAATATGAGGATGAATGAACTGTTCATTATTTTCCCCCCGGGCTCTTGTTTCTGACAGTGCTTTAACTCTCTGCAGCTGTCAGTTGTTTTGGTTCTCGAAGTCTAGTGCATGTGCTGCCCACACTATAACAGGCTGTGACCTCGCAGCGGTGACAGTCTGCCAGAACTGATTTCCGTTGACTCACTTTTGCTGTGACCACTGTAAGTCCTTCATAGAGCTGCACGCTTACATGGATTGTTGGCTTCATCCAGTTACTGGTGTGCACAAGGGCAAAAGACTTAAATGCGTGTACCATGCAAGCTACAATTTATAATACACGCACCTGACACTTTATTAGGTTCGCCCTGCTAGCACGCAATTTCTTCAGGCCTTAATTCTGGGTCAGCAATAGTGCTAGAAAGATTCCTTTTGTCAACTGTATATTCATGACTACCTTTCTGGCCAGTGGTGGATTTAGGTGTGGGAAATATGGGCGAAGTTTGTTGTTCTCTATGTACAAAAACAGCGCTGGTGAAAGCAAACTGACGCATGAGCGCAGAAAACCATTTCCGTGCGCCTCATGCGCTGCTCAGCTCCCAGTGTGAATATCGGTTGTTTAAAGTCAAGCTGATAAAATATGCGCCACTTATTCGCTGTAAAATTGGAGTAACTTTTATGCAGACGTGTCAGCACGCAGCAAGTTTTGCAAGTTGACAAAACTAAAGTTATAATATGATGATGGTCTTATTTTGACTTAGCATGACTATGAAGCAGAAAGGAGGGATAAGGGAGGTAAGAATTATAACATTAATTCTCAGCCATGAGTCGGGTCTATGACCCATTTATTTTACCCATATATTTTTTGTATTCTATAGAAAATCTACGTTTGTTATGTTTCGAAATTGGTTGTGTTAAAATGGCTCGACAGTGCCACCTATGCACATTTAACGGAGTGGCCCACAAGCTACATTTCACGCACACGTACGAAAATTGGCACACACATTAAACATACCAATACCCACAAAAAAGTCTCTTGGAGTGAAATTTAAAACCCAACAGGGAGTCAATTATATTTTTAACTTCCTTAGCAAAAAAGTGCAGTTTTTGCCATTTCTAGGCATTGTACTTTTACGAACTTCTCCTAGGGATTTTATCAGATCAACACCAAAATTGGGTATTGTCATCTAAGGCAGTAAGTTATTATAACTCAGCAGTGGTGGAAAGAGTACTGAAAAATCATACTTAAGTAAAAGTACCATTACTTGCCTAAAAATGTAGTGCAAGTAGAGTAAAAGTACCTGTTGTGAATATTACTCAAATTATGAGTAAAAAGTAGCCCTTTCAAAAGTACTCAAGAGTAGTGAGTAGTGAGTATTACACTGTAAAAAGCAGTAACATTCTGTAGTTCATTTAGTTATTGCCCAGCAGGCACACAACATCATAAGATGTTAATGTTAGGTTAGATTTAGGTTGTGACGTCAGATGATCAAAATTCAACGTCTAGCCAGTGTCTAAGGACAACGTTAATTTGATATTCAGTAATGACATTAAATGATGTTGATATTTGGGTGATTTTAGCTTGTGTTAGAAAGTGACCAAAATCCAACGTCGAGCCAACATTTTAAACCAATGTCATATTGACGTCAAAAACTGACATTAATTCATCTGGTATGGCAATCAAAATCCAACATCTGATAGACGGTAACGTCCTCACAACGTCAAGCTGTAGCATCATTAGACATTGATATTTGGTTGGTTTTGGTTTGGACGTTGGACATTGACGTTGGTCTGACGTTGGGTTCTGCCGTCAACCCGATTTACATTTCCAAACTAAATGCAACATTCCCATGACTTTTAATGCTTCCCAACAGTTTGCTGCATTTATCAATTGCCCATGTCTTAAGGTAGTTCATTATGATGCGATTTACCTCTATACGTCTATGTGTGAAAAAATAAAGTAGTGACTGCAGGTTGAAGGAAAGTAGTGGAGTAAAAGTACCAATACATCAAAAAGTACACATTTTTAAAACTACTTAGTAAATTACAATTTCTGAGAAAAACTACTCAGTTACAGTAATTTGAGTATTTGTAATGTGTTACTTTACACCTTTGTAACTCAGGCATAAATCATCTGATCTGCTTCAAAATCCACACATTTGATAAGAGTCCTGACCTCAACACATTTACATTCCAATATCCAGTTACAGTCATAGCGCTACCTGCTGGCAACAGGAAATGACATGTTTTACACCGTAACAAACACCTCCTACAAATTTCATTAGATCAAATCCAAGTTCTGTCAGCCTAATCCAAAGGCCTTTGCGATGTTAAATTGTCAAGATATAGAGTTGTCATCGAAGGGTGTGTCTGGCCGACTGACAAAGTTCAGTGTTTCACAATGGGGAGAAAGTACTCCGTACTCAGTACAAGTCTGAATTGCTTGAAAATTCACATGTTCGATGAGATTCCTCTTCTGAAGACATCCACATGCCAATATTGAGTCACAGTAATAGCGACAACTGTTGACAGAAGGAATTTTGGCTTAAATCTGTGATTTTCTCAGTTTTTTTTAATATAAATATCAGCTTAAATTATTATTGTCCACTGTTCTATGTCATCCTAAGGCCACCGGGTGGCAGTTATCCCAGGTGCGAGGTCCCTTTCATTGCTGCTTGCAGCTTTAATAATATTTGTTTTTCCTATGGAAAATTATGGAAGTCAATGGTTACTTTTCAGCTTTCTTCAAAATATCTTTTAAAATATATTTTTGAATGAAACTCAGGAAGGTTTGGAACCACTTGAGGGCGAGTAAATGTTGAGTAAATTTTCATTTTTTGGTGAACTATCCCTTTAAAAGGGGACTACAGTACTTAGTAGTAGTTTTCCAACCCTGTTCCTGAAGGCACATCAACAGTACACATTTTCAACTTCTTCCTAACCAAACATACCTGAATCAACTCATTAGAACATTAGAAGAGACTTCAAAACTTGAAATGAATGTGGGAGACTTCGAAAATATGTACTGTTGTGCGTCCAGGAACAGGGTTTGGAAACTGCTCTTGTAAACACTGCATACACTAAATGATGTACATTCCCTTTTCAACCCAAAATTGGGTAAAATATAGACAAACAAAGACAAATATAAAAAAAATATAGACCCTTAAAAAAACTAATTGGAAAATTTAACCCAACTCTTAGCCTAAAACAACATAGCTTTTTTGGGTGTGTAATGCATTGAAGTGCTTAATTATCCCATACCTTGCGTTTAGCCTGTTGAAATCTGTTTGATTTCTTTACAATCGTATGACGAGCTCCAACAAGCACTGCCTTTACCCTAATACCATTTATCAATATAAATATTATTTTAATAAATAGCTGCTTTAAATACCCGCCACTTGACTTTTAAAGAGGATTTTTCAAGTCTTCCACTCTTTTATGTAGTTGTGAGGAGCTGTTCTATAAACACAGTCTTTGAGGAGACCTGTCACACTGGCTGTCGGCTACAGGTGCAAGCACATCCTTCCAGGACAGGTCTTTCCCATTGTCTGTGATGGCAAAGAAAAAAAAACAATGTCATTCTAACTCAACTTAGCTGTCGAGAGACAGGAAACAAGGAATAAAGACATCTGTGGTGGGGAGATGAGAGCTGGGCTAGCCAAGCATGACCACATGACACGCTTACATCACTGGGCCTTTACATTTCAAGAGCTCTATATACAAGATTGCGAAGTCCTTTGAAATATGGGTGATACACTGCAAAGCCAACCAGTGAAATTAATGAAACAAGTTAATTTCACTCAAATGTTGATGAAAATTCATTATACAGCTTATTAAATATGAACTACACATTTGATTGTATTCAGCTAAACTTAAACTGACTAGGTAGAAAATAAGTTTTGCATCAGACTTTATATAAAAAATAATGGCTCAAATTAGGTGTTATTGTGTATGTGTGTGTGTTTGCGCATGATTAACACAGGGAGACCTTGATGGCCTATGTTGGGATTTACAGAGGCCTTGCTTATGTTGACATTTACACTTAATTAGAACTATTTTAAGTCCATATGAACCGGAGGCTGCAACCACTTTTTTTTTCGTATTGTGAAGCAGTTACTAGAGAAATGGAATAATAAATGACAAAATAGTGGGCGTGGCTGTTTTTTCCACTGTGAGCTGATTGGATATAGTCAAGTAAGCATTTCATTCAGAAAGATCAGGAAAATGGTTTCGGGAGAGTTATTCGTTATTATACAGACACCTCCTCCTCGTCATTTCTGTTTGTTGTCAAAACTGACAGTTGGAGGGGTGTGGTTAAGTATGTTAACCACGCCCAATACCTAAGACATAAATAATCTGACAATTTAACTGAAAAAAAAAACCAAGAAGTGCATTTTCAGATTTCAATTAAAGATTACAAGGGCAACTTTTTTTCTTAATGACATGCACAGATGAATTGTTCACCACAAAACTAGCGATGTGAGCTAACAAAATCATATGGTTAGTTTTTTTCATTTGTACTTTAAAGTTAATGTGACGTTTATTTAAACTACATAAGGGGTTTGAGATTTCAATTAATTTGTAACGTTGTAAACCTGTTCCACCACGTGTTACAAAATGTTGCTGTGTTTAAGTTCTTCTAACTTCAAATAATAGTTTGTTTATTTAAATTCTTTGAGATAATAATGCACAAATGTATTGAGTAATCTGAATTCATCAGGTTTTACATGTGAAAAAAACTGTATTTGCCTATTTCAAAGGATAGTTCACTCAAAACTGAAAATTCATTTACTAACCATTTACTTTGCCACAAACCTGTTAAAATTCTGACACTAAATAATACTGAATATTGGAAACCAGTAACCAATGACTTCCATAGTGTTTGTTTTTCCTACAGTGGAAGTCAATGGTTACCAGTTTCGATCATTCTTCAAAATATCTTCTTTTGTGTTCAATAGAACAAAAAATTAGAACCACTCGGGGGTGCGTAAATAGTAAGTAGTAATTACCGTGCCAAATACATCCCAGGAAGAATGTTTTTTTTGCAGTTTTTTTTTCTTTCGCAAATCCACCGGAGGCGGCTGTGTACGCTTTTTGAGATCTCAAATTATCATTCGCGCCTGTTGTTCTCACATAAATCCGCCGCTAACTACTGACCGAATGAGAGAATGACTGACTGACTGACTGACCGATCAACTGACCCACCATCCTCCTTCCCTAAACCCAACCAATAGTGTTTTCAAAAGCACCTATTGACCCGCCCACCCACTTCCCTTTTAAAAAGCAATTAAAAAAGAAAAGCCCTCGTCTGATTTTAGCACGTTTTCAGATTTTACCACATTCTCACCCTGTTATTTACTTGTGTATTTTATTTTTTGGCTTTTGGTTTTCCCGCTTTCTGGAACCGTTCTTCACCGGACTCGAACCCCGTCGTCGTGGTAAACTCCTCTCGGCCAACGTACATGGAGAGCTAACTGGACAAATTGGAAACAGCGGAAAAGCAATCCATATGGAGGTAAGCGGTAAACTGGTAAGCGAGAAAAGGAACGCCCCATAGCGTTCGTCTTAAAGACGAAATGCAGCCATATGTACTTCTGGCTACATAATTGGCGATCTCCAGAAATGTATACAGGACTACATTTTCAGAATGAGCCTATCTTACAAGTCATTTCATCCTACATTACATTAAACTTATTACAGCGGTGTTAGTAAATTTGTATTTTGAGTAATTTTGAAGTTACTTAAGACTAAGAGCAAACAGGGAGTTCAAATGGAATTAGTTCTTATCCACCAAAGCATGTCAGTTTTAATTAACAGCTATTCTTTAATCCAGCATCACCGGTAAAGGCTGGACTGAGGATGGGGCAGCTGGCCAAGCCCCAGAGACCAAGCCGCTCTTTAGGAACATTTGTATTTGAGCCTGACCGGGCCTTTACTAATCCCTCTTAGGGCATCCATCGCATCAGTCTCTCCCGGCTCTCCTCGTGATCAATACACAATACATCAAAGCTGAGGTGGAGATGGGCCATTCTTTGAAGCTGTGTGTGTAGAGCTGGATTTGCTGAGCTAACATCGGCCAGAGAAGCCACCTTTTGATTGAGCTTGTTTGGCCGGAGCTACTTGTGTTTGCTGAGGGGCAGAGGAGAATCTAATGAAGAACAGCCAATGTCTCTCTGTTATCTCTCGTCTCTGTCAAAGCCAATACAGCACAACTGCCAGACTTTTTTTTTTTGTTGACTGGACACATTCCAGATAGCTAGAACAAGCTATTATTAAGCTATGTTACAAAATGTGCTGCAAAATGTATTAAATACAAGGTCGGTGTGAGAAAATAGACTCGGTCAAGACTGAAAAACGATGTTATTTGGTTCATTTTTAACCTTTTATAATTTAATAGATTCATTATTTTAATTAAAGTTACACTCTTTTGTGATTCACGAGTGTTTTCTGTTTATTTACGGTTGTTATTCGCATTATGGGGTGTTGATCTCTGCTCTGATGACTTCTAATGTTAAAAAATTTAACTCTACAGTTTAACAAAGTGACTTTTATTGACATTTTAGTAGTTTAAAATAATTTAATATATAAAAATAACATAGAAATAAATTATAAATAAATAATGTAAAATAACAGAAAATGTACTGGCAGTTTATTACAAGGTTCGTTCATTCAATTGGCTTCAGCTTAGTCCCTTTTTAATCAGGGGTCACCACAGCAGAATGAACCACTAACTATTTCGGCATTTGTTTTACGCAGCGGATGCCCTTCCAGCCACAACCCTACTGGGAAACACCGATACACACTCTCACATTCACACACGCACACATGCACGCACGCACGCACGCACGCACGCACGCACGCACACACACACACACACACACACACACTATGGCTAGTTTAGTTCATCCAATTCACCTGTAGCACATGTTTTTGGACTGTGTGGGAACTGGAGCATCTAGAGGAAACCCACGCCAACACGGAGAAGACATGCAAACTCCACACAGAAATGCCAACTGGTCCAGCTGGGACTCGAAACCAATGACCTTCTTGCTGTGAGATGAAAGTGCTAACCACTGAGCCACCGTGCCACCCCTTATTACAAGGAAAACATATAACTCTAAACTATTAAAAATGTTATTAAGCGTTATTTTTTTTCAAACTAGGTATAAAGATTAAGGTCTCACAATGCAACTCAGAGCAAAAATAAAGAATAAAGAATAAAAACAAAACACAGAAAACTGATAATTTTTGGATTTTGTAGTGTATATTAATTGTATATACTCATGCATATTTTAATATATTTAAATGAATAACCATTTATGCATGTATA
Source organism: Danio aesculapii (assembly GCF_903798145.1). Taxonomy (NCBI): domain Eukaryota; kingdom Metazoa; phylum Chordata; class Actinopteri; order Cypriniformes; family Danionidae; genus Danio; species Danio aesculapii. The sequence goes on along the minus strand of NC_079452.1, from coordinate 47,086,105 downwards.
CGATTAACTGAGAAATAGAACTATATATATATATATATATATATATATATATATATATATATATATACCGTTCAAGTCAGAATTATTAGCCCCCCTTTGATTTTTTTTCTTTCTTTTTTAGATATTTCCCAAATGATGTTTAACAGCAAGGAAATTTTCACATTATGTCAGATCAGATCTTTTCTTCTGGAGAAAGTCTTATTTGTTTTATTTCGGCTGGAATAAAAGCAGTTTTTAAATTTTTTGAAGCATTTAAAGGTCAAAATTATTAGCCTTTAAATGTCACTTTAAAAATATCTTGTCAAATATTATTTATTGTCATCATGGCAAAGATAAAATAGATCAGTTATCAGAAATGAGTTATTAATGCTATTATGTTTATAAATGTGTTGAAAAAAAAATCTCTCTGTTAAACAGAAATTGGGAAAAAAATAAACAGGAATCTAATAATTCAGCGGGGCTAATAATTCTGACTTTAACTGTATATAGTTTATGTATAACTTTTTTTGTGTGTTTTTTTTCTTTCCCCTTATAATGTGCATTGGTCTATATTTGAGACACACACTGCAAAAAAATCTTGGTTACCTTAAATTTTTAAGCTGAATCAAATTAACATTGAGTCCATTGAACTTATATTTTGTTAAACTGATTTAAAACAGCTGTCGCAGGTGTCCAGTGTTTATGTCATGTGACTTCCCCATGTGCTATGCTCTATGTGCTTTATGTTTGCGTCATGTGATTCCTTCGTTCTGTTTTCCCGCCGTCTGTTAGTGCTAAGCATTTCCACCTCTGCCTCACCCCTGTTTGTATTCAGTTCATTATGTCTTGTGTATTTGTTCAGTCCTTCATCCGGTATTGAATTGTCTACATCTTGTGATTCCTGCTTGTCGGTGTGTGTTCTCTTGGTAAATTCTGAGTTTTGTGCATCTGTAGAGGGAGTGAGTGAGCTTGTAAATTATAAACTTAAGTTAGAACATGATTAACTTAGTTTGATGAGTTACAATGTACTAAAAACATATGCTGCCATGACTAATTGATCATACCGTTTTTTCACAGTGCACAGTCACTTCTTAAATCTTAAAAATGGATTAAATTTGTTTGAAAATCTGCATTGTTATGCAAGACACCTGTCCAATGAATGCATATTGTCTGCCATTGTTCCCGACAGACATTCAGAATAATTAATTCTAAATATCACAGAGGCGGCCGTGCCAAGTCAAGTTAAATAACAATCACCTGCACAGACACCAAGCCAAGTCAGATTCTTCCCATGTTTTTTACATTGTCTGATCAGACAGAAAACTCCATGTGGGTCTCAAACAAGACATCAATAAAACTTACTAATATGGCCTATGAAAATTTTTTTATATTTTTTAATTAATAAAAAGGTCTTTTTCTTCCCTTTTAATCTACCTACAATTTGTTATGAAATCAAAAATACACTTGGCATTTCAACTTTCATTTAATTAAATTTTATTAGTCCCTTTTTTTAAATCAGGGTCGCCACAGCGGAATGAACCGCCAACTTATCCAGCATATGTTTTTGTGCAGCGTAAGCCCTTCCAGCTGAAACCCATCACTGGGAAACACCCACACACTCTTACATTCACACATATACACTACGGCTAATTTAGCTTACCCAATTCACCTGTACCGCATGTCTTTGGACTATAGGGGAAACCGGAATACCCGGAGGAAACCCACATGAACATGGGGAGAACATGCAAACTCCACACAGAAATACCAACTGACCCAGCCAGGGCTTGAACCAGCGACTTTCTTGCTGTGAGGCGATCATGCTACTCACTGCGCCACCGTGACGCCAACATTTCAACTTTCATATACCAAAATATATTTTGAGGTAAAGAAACATTTACATCCTTACAATAGAATGTAGAAATATATCTGAAGTATCCATTTATTTCAAATAATTTAGAAGAATAGCGTTTTAAAATAGTTTCAAGTAACAGAAATATATCTGTTTTGTACAAATTATTTACAACTAAGCAGTAATTTTTGTTTGCTTTACTGGCCCTCAAGAAGATCTTTCCTAATGTGTCCAAAGGAGCTTTTTAGAGTATATAAAGTGTTTCTTTTTTGTTGTTTACATTTTAGATGTGAGTGGCACGGCGGCTCAGTGGTTAGCACTGATGTTGGCATTTCTGTGTGGAGTTTGCATGTTCTCCCCGTGTTGGCATGGGTTTCCTCTGGGTGCTCCGGTTTTTCCCCCACAGCACAAAGACATGAGCTATAAGTGAATTGAATAAATTAAATTGGCCCTACTGTATGGGTGTGTGTGAATGCAAGAGTTTGTATGGGTGTGTGTGTGTGAATGCAAGAGTTTGTATGGGTGTGTTTCCCAGTACTGGGTTGAGGCTGGAAGGGCATCCACTATGTAAAACATATGCTGGAATAGTTGTTGGTTCATTCCGCTGTGGCAACCCCTGATAAATAAGGGGCTAAGCCAAATGAAATCGAATGAATGACATTTTAGATATCCAATAAAGTTTGATATATCGGAACCTTTGGATCGAAACCTTTCATAAAAGTTGTCCTAAAACTATTCGACAACATCCTTAATACACATTATTTTTGTATATTCAAAAATCTTTTTAAATATAAAAAATTAAACATATTTTATTTAGGCGCCCCTGAGTAATAAAGGGACTAAGCTGACAATAAAATGAATGAATGAATGAATATTTAATTTACTGTATGTCAGATTTTTCCACCAGAAGACGCAGAGGACCTCCTCCTTTACCTGATCCAGCAACACTACAGACGGCTGCTCTGCTTTCGCTCAGGCTCTCATTTGCATTATATATGCTTCATTTAGCGTACATGGCTGAGTGGAAATATAACCTGAAGCCATTCAAACAAGGCATGAAGTGGAGCGGGGCCCGTGTGTGTCCATGAGATGGCAGCACCGCGTCTCCTGCAGCTCATTTCAGCACTTTCAGGGGGAGGAGATGGACCACTTGTGTAAAAATGAATGGGAGGCTGAATTCAGAACAGCATATTACCATATGGCAGAAATAGTAAGTGTAGTATGCTATTAGAGAGCTAGTATGCTATGCTGAATTCAGCAGGGAAAATTATAATGCTCGATGTGGCAACAGAAGTGATAGACTTTATTTTAGCATTACAACCTGAAATTATTGTAGCTAGCCTGCTTAGGGGTTACAAAACAAAACAATTAAGAAAAAGAGAACACTGATAAAATATGATTTAAAATATGATTTTTGGGGATTTCTCTCTCTCTTCTCTCTGTGTTTGGTTTTAAATATGAAAAAAAGAAAAAGGAAAAAGGCTGTTAAATTTTATTTTAGGACAAGCAGAAATTGTGATATACATTAGTAGGAGGCACAATATTTTGTATGAGACCAATTATAAAGTTAAAGTGATTTTTAAAGGGCTTATAAGAGCAGGAATAAGGCATGATTTAAATTTTTACGTCAATGAAAGAGTTGGAGAAGTTTGAAGGCATGTGGACTGTAGAAAATATGTTGTCTTGGGTTGAAAATAACGTATTGTTTTTTGAGAAAACATTGTGTGATTTGGAAATATGTTTTTGTTTAAATCAATGAAACGTAGTTTAAAGTTTTGTATTCAATAAAGGTGTTTTAAATTTAAAAAAAAAATTCTCTCTCTCTCTCTCTATATATATGCATAAATACACACACATCTATATTATTATAATTGAATCATTGTAAATATACTGATTATTTTTGTTTTATTACTGTTTTATCCTAAAAAATTGTCCTGATTTTTAAATGTACAGTGTATTCTGATCTATTATTATTTTTATTGATTTGTATGAATAACATGATAAATTGAATAATAATATGATATACTGAATAATAATAAGATATATTCAATAATAATGTGATATATTGAATAATATTATGATAGATTGAATAATATGATTTATTATTTATATTTTATTCAATTATTATATATAAATATAATGTTTTTTTTACTACTGCTACTATTTACTGTGTTTACTGTGTTTTTTTATTATATATGTATGTTACTTTTTATGTAAACTTTTTAAATGCTTTGGCAATGCATATGTAACATTTGTCATGCCAATAAAGCAATTATTGAATTGAATTGAATTGAGAGAGAGAGAGAGAGAGAGAGAGAGACAGAGAGAGAGAGAGACAGAGAGAGAGAGAGAGAGAGAGAGACAGAGAGAGAGAGAGAGAGAGAGAGAGACAGAGAGAGAGAGAGAGAGAGAGAGAGAGTTTGATTTTTTAAAATAAATTACTTTATTTCATACCATATTAAAAGTATCGATATTACAAAGGTATGTTTTACTCAAGCCATTTTGAAAATATTAGTTCATCATCTTTAACAGAGCATAACCTATCTTTATAAATCCACACATTTTCAAACTCTTCAATATTACTGACATTCTTATAAAAAACAAAATCAAACTTGATACTCACTTGAATTAAAACTTGCACCAAATCTCTACAAACGTCACCCTCTATCCTTTCTTTTCTTGTAATGTAATGTTATGTATATTTGTGCTTCCCATAACAAAATTAATAATTCACTCTTTTTTTCTCTTCTTTTTTGCAAATCTGAAACCGAAAATGAAACCAATCTTTAAACAAAATAAATAAATAAAATAAATAAATAACCTTAAAATCAGCAAACATAAAACTAAACATCAGAAACAAAATTTTAAGCCTTTCACAATGTACAAAACAATAAAAAATTGTTTACCTTTGATTACAAAAAGGGCAACTACTTTCTATTGATGAATTAATTGTGCTGACAAAATCATTAACAGAAATGCTGCCATGTAGTATTCTCCATTGTAAGTCTCCATATTTTTTGGTCAATAGTGGCTTGTACATGATTTCCCACACAGGTTTACAATCACCTCTAACCTCAAAATGAGCAGCCCATGGCGTTTCAACTGTTACTTTCAATTTTTCCTTATTTAGCACTTCATAAAACTTTTTTCAGTTCAGAGAGAGCACATTATAAGTCTACAACAAATTATGAAAAACAAATGGTTAAAAACCGAAAAAAATATAATGAACTAAACAATTCATAAACAGACAGAGATACTAAATACTAAAATGCATAGTAAAAAAAAAGTTTCGTTTTAAACCAAAAATGGACAAATACAAGCCAAGTTTGTAATAATATACATTTGCCAAGAGGTTATAAAAATGTAAGTTTTATATAAAAAACATAAACTTAAACATAAATCTAACCGTTAGTTAGTTAGTTAACTTCCCTGTAGGAAAATTTCATTTGCAGCATACACTCACAGAGACATCTGACATTTCACAATTGGCATTTATATAAATAAATCATTTAAAAACCTAAAGAGCCCCAACTCTAAATAAATATCCAGCCATCAACTGCTACTGAGAGGAGGAATTTAAAAACATAATTGCTTGAGGTATAAATGATTTGTCCTATTTCTTACACATCTGGGAACACAATATGGATGACCTGATGGTAACAATTTGAAGGTGTATGATTCAATTCATGTTTATTTACAGTGTATAGCACTTTTACTATGTAGATTGTGTCAAAGCAGCTTAATATAGAAGTTCTAGTAAATTGAAACTGTGTCAGTTCAGTTTTCAGAGTTGAAGTCCAGTGTAGTTCAGTTCAGTGTGGTTTAAATTTCGCTGCTGAAAGTCCAAACACTGAAGAGCAAATCCATCGATACGCAGCTCCACAAGTCCCAAACCAAGCAAGCCAGTGGTGACAGTGGCGAGGAACAAACTTCACCAATTAGCGAAAGTGAAGGAAAAAAAAAAAAACCCTCAAGAGAAACCAGGCTGTGTTGGGCATGACCATTTCTCCTCTGGCCAAATTTATGATAAAGGATGCCTCTCATCATTGACAACCATAATAGCCTTATTTAATACTCTTTCTTTGAATATACAATCAATGTTCTTTAGTTTTATTCCCAACAACTTACAGGCGGTTGTTACCACCTTCCCCAGTGACCTCTTCTGGGTCTCAGAAGCATTTCTATACCAACAGATCACACAAAATGTTGCAATACTTTCGATAAAAGCACTACAAAACATCATCAACAATGTGTTGTCAACAATAAAAGACAATAGTTTCTGTAAGAAGTACATTCTCTGTTGAAGCTTTTTCCTAATACAGTCAGACCATACATCCCACTTAAGTGTATTGTCCAACATCACACCCAAATACAGCATGTATAATTTGTTACGAACTGTTTGCTCCCCATTAATTACACTCTCAGAAATAAAGGTACATGAGCTGTCACTGTGGTGGTACCTTTTCAAAAGGTACACATTTGTACTCAAAAGGGTCTATATTAGTACCTCAAAAGTATATATTAGTACCTAAAATTTTTAAGAAGATCACTTTTGTACTTTTTAGGTACTAATATGTACCCTTAAGGTGTTATTAAGGACGTTTTAGGTACAAAATTTAACCTTTTGAAAAGGTACCACCATAGTGACAGCTCACATACTTTTATTTCTGAGAGTGTGGGAATGATGCTGGCAACTAGCTAAATTAAAACTGCTTTTTTATGTCACAAGTTATGAGACAAAAGAGTGAAACTTATTATTATATCACTAAGACTATTGCTAAAATGTAAAAAAGCACCAATTAGTACTTTCAATTGTGCAAACGAAGCATTCTCTTTAGCTTAATTCCCAGCTAAATTACATATACACCCAGGAGAGAAGCAACAGCTTACTAAGATATAAAATGCACACAAAGAAGTACTACAAAGTACTTTGACTAATATTTGCTGTAAATCTGTTTGCGCTTCCTCATCGTTTACTAAAACGCCACAAACTATGGTACGCTTTGAAAGTCACATTCATGTTTAGGTGTTTTTTCCCCCAGTTCCCTTGTCATTTACTCCCCTCCTGGCTTTCATTAGCCGTGTAACCTCAGCGAGGCCCGATCCTCGCCTGCCCTGTTATCTCAATGATGTTCTAATGCTGGTCAAACATTATTGTGAATGGCTGAGCTCAATAGAGGCAGTGTTAGCCAGGAGAGTCAATATTAGCTGAGCACACAGGCGGGAGGAAGGTGGGGGAAGGGAAAGCACCATCTCTGACTGACTGACTGTGGGTGAGGGGCGCGATTCTGCGCTCCTGCTGAACCTTGACCATTCACAACAGAGCCAACAAAGCATGGGATAAAGAGATGACAGGAATTTGGTACAGCATTCTTTTGCTCTTGGCTGTCGCTGCAAGAAGCCACTGATTTGTCAAAGACGTTTCATCTACATCACACATATTTACAGTAAATTCACATTTTTCCAATGCTTTGGGATGCTTTGCTTGAACAATTTGAGTAACGTCCATTAAACTGTAAACAATCAGAGTTTTAAAAACTGGATTCAGTGAAATGTCATCGCCTTTCATGAATACTACAATTAACAAATGACTTTCAGGAGAGCCTGAATAACCACAAAAATTCAAAACAACCCATATAGAAATCTGATACAAGGAAATATCTGCAAATTAAATCACATTTACTAAAAGGTTTGGTGTTAGTTAGTATATTTTCACTAACATGAACTAATTATGATGAACAATACTTGTACAGCATTTATGAATCATAGTTTAATATTTACTAATGCATTATTCATATCCAAATATCATGTTTGTTTACATTAGTTAATGCACTGTGAGTTAGCATGAACTAACAATGAATGACTTTATTACCATAAACTAACGTTGACAAAGATAAATAAACACTGTAACGAATGTACTGTTCATTGTTTGCTTGTGTTAGTAAATAAATGAACTAAAATGAACTAAAACAATGTTATTGTAAAGTGTTACTAATATATGATATATGGGTTCATAATTGAATTCTACATATATAAATTATTTCATATAAGCAACATATAGTTTGAAATACTGAAAAAAAGATTTACACACATTTAGGTTCACACACACACACGCATGCACGCACGCACACACATATACACACACATATACACTCACCATCTACTTTATTAGGTACACCTTACAAGTATCAGGTTGGACAGTTAATACAAGGCAGGATGGATCCATGCTTTCGTGTTTTTGACACCAAATTCTGACCCTACCATCTGCATGTTGCAGCAGAAGTCGAGATTCTTCAGACCAGGCAACGTTTTTCCAATCTTTTATTGCCCAATTTTGGTGAGCCTGTGTGAATTGTAGCCTCAGTTTCCTGTTCTTAGCTGACAGGAGTGGCACCCGGTGTGGTCTTCTGCTGCTGTAGCCCATCCGCCTCAAATGTTCTTCTGCATATCTCGGTTGTAACGAGTGGGTATTTGAGTTACTGTTGACTCTCTGTCAACTCCAACCAGTCTGGCCATTCTCCTCTGACATTAACAAGATATTTGCGTCCACAGAACTGCTGCTCACTGGATATTTTCTCTTATTCAGACCATTCTCTGTAAACCATAGAGTTTCTGAAATACTGAGACCAGCCCGTCTGGCACCAACAACCATGCCACGTTCAAAGTCACTTAAATCACCCATCTTCTCCATTCTGATGCTCAGTTTGAACTGCAGCAGATCCTCTTGACCATGTCTACATGCCTAAATGCATTGAGTTGCTGCCATGTGATTGGCTGATTATAAATTTGCATTAACATGCAGTTTGACAGGTGTACCTAATAAAGTGGCCGCTAATAACATATATGTACATATTTAAGATTCAATTGAACATTTTTGCAATATTTCAAAACAGATCTTGCATATATGACATATATTAAATATCTGTGAAATCCAAACATGAACATAATTATGTCATATGCTGTATGTAATTTGCATAAATTGCAATATGTTTGATTTCTATGTGGGCAGTCTTTCTGCAGCAATATTACGGACGAATATTGAATATTGCTGTACTGTAGAAAATATAAAGGGAAAATAATCTGAAGAACACAAATAAGCTAATGATAGAAAGGTCAAATTATCAAGTGCAATGTTACTTCGAATATAAAACACACACAAAAAAAATCCCTTTCAAAATGCAAGTCACGTTACATCTGAAAAATAAAATCATAATAAAATAAAGCCCAAAGCCAAACATACCTCTCACTCAGCTTTCACTAAATAAATTATTATTTGCAATGATTTCTTTCAGTTCCTCAGAATGGAAGTTCCCCAAACTGGAAGCGCAACCCATCATTTAAAACGCACATGCAAACAAAGGCAGACTATAAACGCGCTGTGGGATTAATGAGGACTGTGTCTTCTCAGGGTTGCAGAGGAAGGTCAATTTGTCAAAGGACACACACAACAGGCCCAAGGTCAGCTCTTTGTCTGCCTTCACAAAGGTAACTGAATCACACCCGCCCCACCTACAGCCGTATCAACACGTCTGCTCGGTAATCACACACACTTTTATGCCCTGAGAGCTGTGCAAACACTTGCTTTGGTAGAATCAACAGTGGCTGTCATGTGACCCCAAATTCACCGAAAGCTTTCCGCATGAATCATAATCTAACATAGAAGTGATTGTGCAGGTGAACGCACTAACAACAACAAGCGGCTGACTAATGTTTGACTTGCGTCTCATTAGAGAATGCGAATAAGGGGAAAAGATTAACTTCTCAAATGACAGTGTCTCACTGTTTAGATGAGGCTTGCTAACCTGTCCTGTTTAATCTATGGGCCTCGCTGGCAAACAAACAGACAAATATTGACCGTCTGGGAATAGGGCCTCACTCAGCAATACATACACCCAGAGCAATTTCCTCAAGGCTCAGAGGAAACTGTCAACATGACGGAGAAAGAGAGAAAAAAAATATTTTCTTGCCGTGGGGCAAACTGCGAACAATTTGTGCTGATATGCTTAAGTCAGACCAGGCTAATTTGAGCAAATAATTAGGCCGCATGTGTGACGTGTGGTATATTACACTCTCTTGCTTTAAGTTTTTCCTGCATGTGTTTTTGGTTTGGTGCAGTTTATGTGGATAAGAAGGCGTAACATTTCTGTTTGAGTTGGAGACGAGCAAACAAATGAAGACCGAGCATTGTTTGAGATACACGCACTAGCCACACGCTTAAGCTATATTTAAGTACATTTTAGTTTGTGTATACTGGAAAACATATTAAATACAAAACAATGAGTGAATACAATAAAATAAAAACAATATCATATTGTTTAATTTTATACATGTTCTCAGACATATTCACTTTTGGTAAAAAAAAAAAACTCAAAAAGGGTTGGAATAAATGGGATTTTTCAACCACAATAAATAAAAATTCATAATTTTAAGCAGCTGTCTTTTAAATTTTTTATTTAGAAAAAAGTTTAACAGACATTAATACAATTATTGTGTATATTCACTCACCGGCCCCTTTATTAGGTACACCTGTCCACCTGAGTGGAATTAGCCACACTCTATTAGGTACCTGTCCACCTGCAATTTACTCAATCAAGCCAATCCCATGGCAGCAACTCAGTGCATTTAGGCATGTAGACATGGTCAAGTTCAAACCGAGCCTCAGAATGGGGAAGAAAGGTGATTTAAGGCATGTGGCATGATTGTTGGTGCCAGACGGGCTGGTTTGAGTATTTCAGAACCTGCTGATCCACTGAGATTTTCACGCACAGCCATCTCTAGGGTTTACAGAGAATGGTCTGAAAAAGAGAAAATATCAAGTGAGCAGCAGTTTTGTGGGCACAAATGCCTTGTTGATGCCAGAGGAAAATGGCCAGACTGCTTTTTGAGCTGATAGTAAGGCAACAGTAACTATGCTTAAACTTTAACAGTAACTCAAATAACCACTTGTTACAACCGAGATATGCAGAAGAGCATTTTTGAACGTACAACACGTCAAACCATGCGCTTGATGGGCTACAGCAGCAGAAGACCACACCGGGTGCCACTCCTGTCAGCTAAGAACAGGAAACTGAGGCTACAATTCGCACAGGCTCACCAAAATTAGATAATAGAAGATTGGAAAAACTTTGCCTGGTCTGATGAGTCTCGATTTCTGCTGCAACATTCGGATGGTAGAGTCAGAATTTGGCGTCAACAACACTAAAGCATGGATCCATACTGCCTTGTATCAATGGTTCAGGCTGCTTGTGGTGGTTTAATGTTGTTTGGCACACTTTGGGCCTATTAGTACCAGTTGAGCATCGTGTTAATGCCACAGCCTACCTGAGTATTGTTGCTGACCATGTCCATCCCTTTATGAACACAGTGTATCCATCTTCTGATGGCTACTTTCAGCAGTATAACACACCATGTCATAAAGCGCAAATCTTCTCAGGCTGGTTTCTTGAACATGACAATGAGTTCACTGTACTCAAATGGCCTCCACAGTCATCAGTACTTAATCCAATAAAGCACCTTTGGGATGTGGTGGATTGGGAGATTTGCATCATGGATGTGCAGCCGACAAATTTGCAGCAACTGTGTGATGCTATCATGTCAATATAGACCAAAATCTCTGAGCAATATTTCCAGTACCCTGTTGAATCTATGCCTCATAGGATTAAGGCAGTTCTGAAGGCAAAAGGGGGTCCAACCCGATACTAGTAAGGTGTACCTAATAAAGTGGCCGGTAAGTGTATGTATGTGTATAAATAAAATGCTTAAACTTTATAATGCTTTTACTTGTTTAATAAATGTACATGAAGTTTCTACATTTGTTATAATATAAAGAATAACTACAAACTACTTATTTAAATTCTTGAGATTGTTTTGGAAAACAATTGTTTTATGTTCAATCTATTTAAATTAGTTATGTTAACTTAATGGATTTGTTTTGTAATGAATTGAATGTATTTTGTGCAACTCTGAATTTTTTATAGTGTAGATTTATGTCAATATAAAAAAATATATTAAAAACTATTTTAGTAATAAAAAAGTATATTCAGATTTTTTTAGACCAAACATTTAGAATTATTCTAATTTGCTGTATTTATTTAATATACACTAAATAACACAGCTAAGCTAATTAAATAATTAGACTGAATGTGCGAAATTTTGCGTTTCCAGCCTGTGCGTTTTATTTGGGTCACTTGATAAGCCAAACAGGCGTAACGTTTAAGTCCAGGGTCGAGTTTCATAAGAATCTTAAACACAAACAAACAAATTTGGTCGAGCATTGTTTGAGATAACCAAAGCAACCACCCTGCCTCTCCCCCCTTGTGAGCATAACGTAAACACACTTTGATGTAGCAACATGGTCCCAATTCAGTTCTGCTGACATGTGAAAAAGCAACATTAGCTAATGCACTTCTTAAAGACCATAATCGCTCTTTCCCCTACAGTTAATGAATGCTAATTAGAAGTTGCTTGGTGTTTGCTGGCTGCCTCTCTAATGTGGCGTATTGTTCCTGTTCTCCTAATGCTGCTGTGCCAGCTATTAAAGTCAGCTAATCCATCTATCTCCACAACTGCCAGCTCCCAAAGCCACAAAACTGCACATTTCCGAATTCATCTGATCCCGAGTCTTTGCGCTGGTGAAGCGAGTGGGTGGCATTGCGGTTAAACTTGAATGCCGTGCCATACCTGAGATGCTTAAGGGCTTTTTTTTGTCTGAGTGTTTTGTTTTGATGGGACGAAGAGATCAGCTCCACTTCCTCAGACATACAGACTCATCTTAAAGCCAGATCCAGCATTGGAGACTTTCAAGACTAGTGCGGGCAGGAGGATTTTGGGTTCTGAGAAACTGTGGATGTTCATTTATTTAAAGGTCAAAGATGAAAATGAGATTTAATTATTAAATAAGACAAGAAATGTGTAATAGAGCTTTGATTAATAAAATTTTCCTATAGTTTAGAATGTGTACCAATGTTATCTACATTTTTTTTAAGATTTAAAGAGATGATATAAAAAATGAAAAACCTGTCATTGTTTACTCGTCATCCCCTTGTTTCAAAACGGAGTTTCTTCTTCAGTTGAACACAAACAAGGGCAGCATGGTGATGCAGTTGTTAGCACTGTCGCCTCACAGCAAGAAGGTCGCTGGTTTGAGTCCCAGCTGGGCCAGTTGGCATTTCTGAGTGGAGTTTGCATGTTCTTCTTGTGTTCGCATGGGTTTCCTGCGGGTGCTCCGGTATCCCCCACAGTCCAAAGACATGCGCTATAGTTGAATTGGGTAAACTAAATTGGCTGTAGTGTATCAGTGTGAATGCAAGAGTGTATGGGTGGTTCCCAGTGCTGCGTTGTGGCTGAAAGGGCATTTGCTGCGTAAAACATATGCCGGAATTATTGGTGGTTAATTATGCTGTGGCGTTCCCCTGATAAATAAAGGACTAAGCCGAAGGAAAATGAATAAATGAATGAACACCAACAAAGATTATTTGAAGAAAGCTGAAAGCATCATTTTTGTTTTTCCTACTATGCTGTGATTTATTTCAGGTTTTCAGCTGTATTCAAAATATCTTCTTTTGTCTTCATCAGAGGAAAGAAACTCATAAAGGTTTGAAAACATTTGAGGATAAGTAAATAATGATCAAGTTTTCTTTTGAATTGTGTGAACTATCCCTTTAAGATTCACAGTGGAGACCCAGAAAAATAATTAATATTAATTTTTCAATATAAATTCTATAATTTTTCAAATTATTATTATCATTATTACTATAATAATAATAATAATAATAATTATTATTATTATTATTATTGTTATTATTATTATTATTATTATTATTATTATATTTAATCAATGGATTACTAATTAAACATTACTATTAATCTATAAATTACACTTTAAATAAAAATATTTAATATAAAAATGTAACTATTTATTCAACATAAGATGAATTAAAAAGTTTCAAACTGAAAACCTGTTAGCCTTTTTATCATGATGCAAAGAGTGTTTTAACTAAGACTAAACAAACAACTAACTTTACCATTCTGGGGTCAGTGAGTTAAAAAAAATACTATTATTTATCAGTACCTAACACTGGATAGATTATAGTAATAAAAATGCAATAACAATAAAATGCAGATAAAATGTTTTGACTGTTTACACATTATTTTGAATTCTCAGGTATTGTCACGTTTCAAATAAACCTAGCATTTATAAATGTTATTCATTCATTTTCCTTCAGCTTAGTCCCTTTATTCATCAGGGGTCGCCACAGCGGAATGAACCGCCAACTTATCCAGCATATGTTTTACGCAGCGGATGCCTTTCCAGTTGCAAACTGGTACTGGGAAACACCCATACACACTCATTCATACACATATACGGCAAATTTAGTTTATTTAATTGACTTGCAGTGCATTTCATTGGACTGTACACAGAAAAAAGTGTTGCATGCAAAACTGTTGCAAACAATTTATTTGTGTTGAATTTAAACAAACAAATTAAATTGAGCATTGTTCAACTTAATTTGTTTGTTTAAATTCAGCCCAAATAAATTGTTTAAATCCAATGAATCATCTATGAATAATTTTTTTCAGTGATAGGGTTAACCTGGAGCACAGAGCGGAAACCCATGCGAACACGAAGAGAACATGCAAACTCCACATTGAAATGCTAACTGGCCCAGCCGGGACTCGAACCAGCGACCTTCTTGCTGTGAGGCAACAGTGCTAACCACTGAGCCACCATGTTGTCGCTTTTATAAATGAATTAAATAATTTAGAATAATATAATTTCTCATTTTGTAAAAAGTTGGTGTAACACAGAAAATGGTTAAAAACACTGGACTCATGCCGATTCAGAAAGAAAAATACTACGTTTTTACTCATAAACTGTTGTTATTTGATACTGTGCAAATTTTAGGCATTTTAATTTCTTCTGTTAAGTGTTATATTCAGTTTTTGTTTGCATTGGTTAAAAAATAAAGCAATAAATAATAAAATGGATCCTTGGTAAATTCTTTCTAAAACAAAAACAATCCTTACTGACCACAAACCTTTGAGAGGCAGTGTAAAAAACATTTTCTTTTTATTCTTTAAATATCTCACTTTGATTTATACCATCTCTCTGCTTGTTTTGTCTGTGGACGGGTGTTATTTTGGATCAATTACTCGCCCACATAGAGTAATAGCCACCATGGTTTTTTGGCTGCGGGTGTCTGATGTTTACAGTATTTTCCAGCCTGGTAAACTGGTTAGTTTTGGCCTCATCTCAGACCGTTCCCATCCTGAGACGCTAATAACTAGCTCTCTGTGACAGACGAAAGGTCCCTTTGTGTTCTCAAATGCCTTTCTTGCATGGCAGCGCACCAAGAATCACAGGCTCGCAAACAGGTGGTGAAGCGGGTGGTGAATCTGAATAACAAATTAAGCCATGCTTTCGCACGAGCCAACTCGACAAATTATTACAATGAGTTATGACAGTACAATTACGTCCAAAGGACTAATTTAAGTGCGAGGAGACTGTAGTGGGGTAAGCAAACTGATTTGCTCCATTGAGAGGTATAATGTGCAGGATGTGGGTTGGCAGATGGTGTGGTTGGGCAAAGCCTTTGAATAATATGCTTCTCAAGCTCTTCAAAGCGATGGAACTTCACTAAGAAAGAAAACAGAGTTGGATTTGCACTGACCGTCAGCCAGCATGACTCTCTACAACTTATTGTTGAGTATCAAACGAGATGACAAATGTTTTTTTCTAATCTAATCTTCACGACATTCTTCAAGGCCTACTGGTTTCAGAGTTTGATAGGTTTAATCAGAAAAGGCCTGTATCTGTCAGTAATAAACAATTAGAATGCCATCTGATTCCTGAGAGAAACATTTAAATCAGACAAGCTGTTGCTTATCAGAAACTTCTGGTTTCGGAATTGAATGTTTTTGAAGATTTCAAGATCATATTTTTGTTCTTTCTATTCTATAGAGTGTTAAGAAATGGAATAAAAAAAATAACTGTCAAATAAAAAATAATAAAATAAAAACAAGAATAATCAAACAATTAATTTAGGTAAATATGTCAATATAAAAAAAAAAACAAGTGAATGTTGCATTAAAATAATTTAAATTATATATTTAAAAATATTGTTAAGTAGGAATTCAAGATATTTAACCATTTTAAACAACCCAGGCTCATTCTGAAAATGTACCTTTATATACATTTCTGGAGACCGCCAAATACGTCCCAGGAGATACGTTTTTTTGTGCAGTTTTTGTTTTCACAAATCCACCAGAGGCCGCTGTGTATGCTTTTTGAGATCTCAAATTTGAAGGGTGCTATTCGCACCTGCTGTTCTCGCGTAAATTCACCAGAAGCCCCTGTCAACCGACTGTTTGACTGACTGACTGACTGACTGACTGACTGACTGACTGACTGACTGACTGAATGAATGACTGACTGAATGACTGACTGACTGATCAACTGACCCAGCTTCCTCCTTCCCTAAACCCAATGAATAGTATTTTTTAAAAGCAGAGATTGACCAGATTGATTGATTATTATTATCATTTTTGGAATACTATATTTTTAATTTGACCTTAAAGCAACACAGAGCAATACAAAAGCAACAGCAACTATAAAGACAGAAAAGAAAAGGCAAAAAAAATAATTATTTAAAACCATCATTACATCAGTTCCTCTGGAACATAGGTTACATAGGTTAACAATGTTACACACATATTTCTAGGCCAGTGGGCACAGGCAATATGGTGACCATGAAAACAATGGCAGGATCATACCTTTAAACTGCTATCCTTGACATTTGACAGATAATTAAAAAAGGGTTTCCAGGTGGCTTCGGAGCCAGCAATGCTATCAGAAAGAGTGTGTCTAAGTCTCTTTAAATATAAATGCTAAATAATTCAGAAAGCCAGAGTTTAAAAAGTGGTTTTGATGCCTTTTTCCATAGACAAAGAATAATAATTTAGCTCCCACCATTCTATATTGGACAGCTTTTTGATGACTGTATCAGGATCTGGGGTGACTGGATCAATGGTGAGGTCACAAGAATAAGCCTTAGAGTAGAATCTGAACATTTCACTCCGAAACTCATAAAGTTTTGAGCATGGTCAAAAAACATGTCCCAAGGAGCCTTTTGGAGATTCACATTACAGTTAGAGGAGATAAAGGGGTAGTACTGGTTACGCTAAACCCTAGAATAACAAAGCCGATGTACTACTTTATATTGGATTAGTTGGTGTCTTGAGATTATATGTGTATTTATGACCTTGATAAACGTTTTTCAGTCCTCATTGGTGATTTGATTAAATAAGATTTCAACAAATAAACCAAAACATTTAACAAGTAGGGATGCTCTGTACTTGGTTATTTGGAGTCTGTGGAATCGACTACGGAATTGACTCCATTTACATTCACTTAAAACAGCACAAGGATTAAACATGCTGTATCATATTGCGCATTATACAATGTTACTGCGTCAACTAGAGCTTTGCATTGAGCAGTTCTCCTCTGGTCAGACAAAACCAGCAGTTTAAATCATCTGCAGCCAAAATACAAGTTATCATTCTACATTTTTTACAGCATATTTTAATTGTCTAGTTTACAGAATTTAGAAAATTACATTGCAATCTTGGAGACAAAAGTTAAACATCAATTTATTATTGAAATGTTTAATTGAAAGACGTGTAGCAGTTTAAAAACAAATAAAAAAACACCCCAACTGAGCGCAAAAAATTAAATTTTATTATTATTTTTTTTTTATCATGAAATAGTCTAAATATCTTAATTTTAATGTTTGATACTTGAATACTGAGTACGGAGTGAACAATATAATCTGGCATAGCAGACGGTCATGCAAGGCACGCCCCAAATCTGCGGTTATTCATTCCTGTATTTTTTTTAACAGCAACAGACGCTCTAACCAATCAATAAATAAAATAGCTAGATTTTCAATTTTATTTAATAACCAATCAAATATTAACATGAAATGTTTAGCTTAAATAATTCATACATTAACAAACCTAAATTGAAATAATAAAAGCAGCGTCTTTTAAATGTGATTTTTTTTAAAGCGTACTTTTAAATAGCCTTTTACTTTACTTTTAAATATCACTGTTTGTTTTGGCCAATTTGTTCATTGTAATTAAATAAGGGTGTGTTAAGACGCCATACACCGGAAGAAAAGGAGTAAGAACTTTGAACTCTTAGCCTTGGCTATATTTTTATTGAAAAATCCTTTTCTTGAAACGAATTTTGATTGGTTTAATTTGTATCTTAATTTTAATGTATTTTTTTGTTTTGTAGTACAAATTAAACAAGACGCATGAATATCAGTGGTGAAATTACGTGCGTTCAGGGCCAAAACAAAACCATGACCACATATATTGTCAGATTTTGTGTCAATAAATAAATCTTGGCTACTTTGGTCTTCATGATTAGTGTTTGATTTATTTATTTATTTGTTCGTGAAAAAGGCATAGGTTAAATAATTTAGTCAAGCATATATCAGCAGCCAATAACATAACATCGTAATTTTACCTGCAGTGCTAATGTAAGACATCGATCCGCTTGAAATTCACACACATATACCATATTTCATTTATAACACAGCAAACTTGCCATCACAGGCAGATCATCTTTAAAACCAAATTGCAAAAAGGTATGTTTTATAGGAATTCGCAAGTGAAAGCAAACTTCATCCCGCAGCACTATTTATAATAGCCTACAGCGAAATTCAAAAGCAAAGGCGGAAAACGGAGCATGCATCCTAAGCAGGCACCTTCGGAGCTCACTGTGCTCCAAAAAGAGCTTTATCATTAACTGTAGAATGTAACTGCTTCATTCAGGAGGGTTTAGGGAGTTGATTCCTGTCCTGTAATCGATTCCGGTACTCGGTCCATTGAGAGTCGAGTAATCGATTCTTTTGTAGTCGACTCCCCATGCCTACTTTTAAGACATTTTTGAACATGGGTGTCTTTTATATTTTAGAGTCTCTTGCATGTACATTTTTATTGTATTATATTTATTTGAGTCAAAAATATGGTATGGTGTGGTAATGGTATATCAACAATATGCTGTATGCCACGGTGCATCCCCATTCATGTCATCGACCATGATTAACCCGAGCAGCACAGTCACTGTACAAAGTGGTTTATTTAAAAAAAAAATCTCTTTGAAATAAAGAGACACTAAATAGCTTTATTTTGCACAATATACCTGTGCAAAGTGATATAGGATTTGGCAAAACTATTTATGAAATAAAATCTGTTGGCTAAATATACATGTGAAAAATGTCTCCTCTGATAAACATGATTCCTGTGAAAAGCGTGTGTGAAATAACAGCACGCTCGAGGTATTTGTGTATCATCGTCCACACCACAGATGGAAGATAAATGCCTATTTAAAAAAAAAAAAGGAACTGACACATTTATTTCTTCCAAATAAGAATTAGCACTTGTGGCTTAGAATAAACCAAAGCACTTCGCAAACTGGAAAGCAGGATGACACAGAGCATTAATTTCACTGAACTAACAGGAACTCAGGATGGTTCTGCATAGTTTCCACACAATAAAACGCCTGCGCTGTGGAATGAGGATTAGATTAAATCACTGCTTCTTCACTCAGGCATGAAAAATCCCACAGCATTGTGAAAACATGTCTGGTGGAAAAGCGGCCTTCTCACCTGACAATCACGGACACACTTCCTCAACTAAAATTGCTATATATCTCTTCCATGCTGCTGAAGGACAACATAACCATCAAGCCGAGCAAAAGGGTGTGTGTGTAACTTCATTATGACAGTCATCGGCTTTGCCAGGAGCAACCAGCAACACTTAAACCCCTGAACAAATGAGAGCCTTTGGGAAGTGATTTACAGGCCTGTTCGCTCAATGTGAACTGAGAAAACAGGTGTGAGAGGCCTGTGGTTTTGGAGAGATAGACGATGCGATCTGATGAAATCTAAGATTACATAGTTGACTAATGATGCGCTGGTACAGCTGGGTCTCTGTGTTCTGTTCAGTCACGTAACCCACACGTCACTAAATGCAGGTTTCTTGGGGCCAGCAGATCAACGCCTGCCTATTAGCTCTGTTTCTGTCCCTCGGGCCCTGTTATTGCTCTTTATTACAGGATGGTTATTCCCCTCAAATGCCTCTGTCCTAATTGGCCTACTTTTGGATTTTTATGTCAATTTTTGTAATAGAATATTTTTGATACAAATATGTTTGTGTGTAGACATATGTAGCTACTATACTTTGTAAGTGCTAAATATTGGGCATGAAAAGGAAATGGCACCTTGACTGCTAAAAGAGTATATTTTATTTATTTATTTATTTTAATAATAAATAATAATTTTTCATTAATTAACTTTTAAATTGATCATCAATTTGACCGCATCTTTGATTCAAGTAGCTAAATAAAACAATATGAAATCCATACCAAATTTACTTAACCAGACATGTTCACTTCATTTAAATATTACTTCAAATTCACTTTACTTAACAGAAATAACGTTAAATAAATACAAATAACTTTTAAAAAATGTAAGATTCAGATTGTATATAATGAATATTCAGTTTCAGCTATACAAATTATTCAAGTGAAATTATAGTTTAACTGAATAAAATGCATACTCAAATGGAATAAGTACACAGAGTTATCTTAACTCTAGTTTTAGGGTACTGTAAAAATCTTGCTGCCTTATTTTTTGTATTAAATAAACTTTCTTTTTTTTGGTTCAGGAGCATAAAATATAAACAGACAGAAATTTTGATTTGAATAATGTCTTAGTAAATGTTTCAATAGAAAATAACTGTATTAAGATGTATTAATAACTGTATAATAACTGTATTAAGACATTAAGATGTATTTATAGTCTACGTAAACTAAAGTAGTATACTAATGTTACCAATAAAAGACAACAATTTTTGATTAAAAAAATGACTTATTTTTTTTATATTTTATTGATCGCCCCCAAAAAAATGTATTACAAAAATGTAATTTTACACAGAAGATGTGTCTTAGAGTTATGGTATGTGTCAATTAAAAAAAAAAAAAAGAAGTCATTGACCTATGCACATCATTGTGACAGAGCCAAATTCCTCACATAAAAAAGCAATCCAATATTCAACAAGCATTTCCTCCTCATCAGACCTTTGGCTCAACCTCATACCGAAGCTTCAAGCTCTTTCACACACCTGATGCCTCGGGTGAGCAATAAATACCTTCATAACCACCTCATAACCTCCCTTTCACAATCAATGCTCCACGCACAGATCCTTTATAAACCAATGCCTGCTTCACAATAGGTAGTCAACATTTGCTAAATATAGTGCCAGGGACAGGTTTGGACACGCTCTAGTGCGCTCTTGAAAGAAACCAACCTGAGGCAAGGGCAGTGGCATGAATGATTGTAATTCAGTGCTGCCCATCTCCAGGTGTGATGGGACGCGTCTCGTATGTGGGCAAGCTCTTAATGAGCCGTTTCAGACAGACAGACAGATACACACACAGTCGGAAGCAGAGGCCAAATCACTATGCTTAGATTCAGCATTATGACAAGCCTCTTTGTGAGCTGTTGTCTGTTATCAAGTGTGTTGTCTTTGAGTTTCTTATCTGGCTGTTGCCAAAACAACCAACCAAGTCTATGATGAGAGATCTGTCTTGGCCCACATTCTGAGTGTGTGTGTTTGTGTGTGCGTGCGAATGTGCAGTTACATGAAGTGCTTGTCAGACAGGCTTGGGTGTGTGTTTTGTAGCGCTGAACCGAGAGGGCGTATAGGAAGCCTCCAGGCTGACTGGCTTCACCTCTCTACCCTTCATTAAAAACTGGTGTAAAAACACAGGTAATTCTGCACACTTGCTTTACCGCATTTCAGGAGCTCTCGTAAACACCTGTTTATATCTGCCTCTCCATCTAGACCTGCGCAAGGGAAAAGTTTCTTCTATATATCCTATTACCGGAATGCAAATAGTGGCATGCGTCATGCTTGTTTATCTGTGGTTTAGACGTACTGGGAAGATGATCTGCAGATATGTACTGATTCATTTGCTTGGGGCTCTTTTGTATATCCTTTTACAAGCCTTAATAACATATTGTTTTTCTTGTTTAAAGTTTAACGTGATTTAATTCGCATTGATGTCAGAATAAGTATGGAGCCAGATCAGCCTCAAAAAGAATACATTTACAAACTATAATTTATACATCCACAACACCAATTTATACATCCACAACACAATTCACATTTACAAAATCCAATTTGTAAGTTCAAACACGATTTATAAATACACAAATCCATTTCACAAAATCAAAACACGATTTATAAATACACAAATCCAATTTGTAAGTTCAAACACGATCAATAAATACACAAATTCAATTATTAAGTTCAAACACGATTCATAAACACACAAATCCAATTCGTAAGTTCAAACACGATTCATAAATACACAAATCCAATTTGTAAGTTCAAAACACGATTCATAAACACACAAATCCAATTCGTAAGTTCAAACACGATTCATAAATACACAAATCCAATTCGTAAGTTCAAAACACGATTCATAAACACGCAAATCCAATTTGTAAGTTCAAAACACGATTCATAAACACACAAATCCAATTCGTAAGTTCAAACACGATTCATAAATACACAAATCCAATTCGTAAGTTCAAACACGATTCATAAACACACAAATCCAATTCGTAAGTTCAAACACGATTCATAAATACACAAATCCAATTTGTAAGTTCAAAACATGATCAATAAATACACAAATCCAATTTGTGAGTTCAAAACACGATTCATAAATACACAAATCCAATTCGTAAGTTCAAAACACGATTCATAAACACACAAATCCAATTCGTAAGTTCAAAACATGATTCATAAATACACAAATCCAATTCATTTGGCGAAAATATTTATGATTTTTACTTGTAAATTCACAAATTGTGTGTTGTATTTATGAATTGTGTTTTGAATTCACAAACTGGATTGCGTAAATGTGAATTGTGCTGTGCATGTATGAATTTTATTGTGTAAATGTGTTAATTTTGAGACTGATCTGGCTCCATAATAAGCCACCTGCCTGTTCTACTATCACATTAATAAAAGCCGTTATCAATATTTGTTTTAATAAAATATACTCTAATACAAAGTAATGCATTTCATAAATTTGTATTACTTTACCTCCTTGTTTTGCTCTACCAACAAAACACAGCAAATTCAGTGTTACTAAATGAAAAACCTTAACGGAACCTTTTCATTACACAAAAAAGTTCTTTAGTTTATGAAAATGTTCTTAAAATTATGAATAAATGATTCTTAAAAAGGGGTGGCATGGTGGCTTAGTGGTTAGCACTGTTGCCTCACAGAAAGAAGGTCGCTGGTTCAAGTCCCGGCTGGGTCAGTTGCCATTTCTGTGAGTTTGCAAGGTTTGTGCTTCACCAATATTCCAGCATCCATCAACATTTGGCAGCGGAGTGTGTCGGAGCAACCAGCACAAACTGTAGACCTGACCAAACTCTGCATGTTTGTTTGACTGTAGACCGTGTTGTTAAGTTAGCAAAGCATTAATTGGAAAAATGCTCAGGCATGATCACAGGTTTTTTCATTAACATGGAAGCAACTTAAAATTCTTGTATTTTTTGGTCATCAGACAGAAGACATCACTCGAAAGAGTTTACTAACAATAAAACTAAACACTGATGGAATTTTACAATAAACAGGATGCACTTTCTGTTGTTTCTCTGAACTTGAGCTTAATGGAATACACATCAGTGTAAAGACGCTTATCATTATCATTTTTGAGACATTTTTCAGCATTTATACCCAATTAATTTTCTCTGGTGGTGAACAGTATCAAAAGCACTCGATAACGTTATAGATTGTTATTTATTATTTTTTTTTAAGATTTTATTGAAACTTTTTTCATTTTTAGATACAAAAACAATACAAAGGAAATTCATTCATTTGTTCCTTTTCTTTTCGGCTTTGTCCCTTTATCAATCTTTATCAAACTTCTCTCAAATAACTGGTTTGTATGATGCAATACTTAATTTAGTGTTGAAAAATAAATCAATAACAAAGTATGAAAGAACAATTATTAAGCATATTATAAATGCGCTTATTAGTCAAGAATATAGCAGTTTTAGCTGCAGTTACAAACTGCTTACTAACGTTCATAAATGTAGAGTTGATGCTTAACAGAAAATGAATTCACTATTGGCTAATGCTTAATAAATGATTCATAGTGTGTAGTTATTGTAAAGTGTTACCAGATTTTCTACTTTTGTTTTACCTCCTACTCTACAGAACACACCTGATCAAAAGTTTACAGAAAAAAGTTCCAAGCCATGAAAGAAATTTTACTGAAATTAAACTCAACACTGAATCCTATTAGATTTGCAGTTCATGTGTGCTTGGCCAGACCATGTTGGGTCTCAGTAAAGGTAGTTGAACAAAAGTGGCAATCCTATTGGTTGACCAGTGTTAAATGTGGCGCATCAAGCAAAAAAGTAATAATAAAAAAAAAGTAGTCATGTTTTTATGTCTGCAGTTTGGCACATTGGTGTGCACTCTTATATTAGTGCCTTTTGTTTAGTCACGAGATGTTAAACCTCAGCAAAAATCTTCCAAGTGTGCACAGGCCTTTAATGATCAGAGTTTGAAGAATCAGGGAAGAAAATGTAACTATCCACAAGACTAATCAGCAAGTGAATGTCCACTGCAGCCATGCTTACATTCTCAAATATCTTAAAGGACACCTATGATGAAAATCATCTTTTGTAAGTTGTTTGGACAGAACTGTGTGTACGTATAGTGTGTCCACAGTCATATTGTGATGATAGAAACACAATAAGTCTCTTTTTTTAATTTTCTGACGTTAAAATAGGATCCAAATCCTAGTGATTTTGAAGCCCAGCGGAACGTGACGTAGGAGTGTGGTTTTCCCACATACCAAATTGATTGACAGCCATGTATTAACATGTCTCTACAGTAATGCTCCTAATCATATGCAAAAGACAGGACTTACGCAAAGCAACTGGAAATAAAAGATCTGTTCAGCTCGCTGTGATCATATGCACCTCAAGAATGAGTTTTACAAGTTTAAAATGTTTTTAATAAAGTCAGTAAAATCGTTGTTATTCGTCACCATAATGTCAGTACAATAATAAAACAACATGCTTCAATCCCGATTTGTGGACTTAAATAATTTTTTTGTACATTAATATAAAAGATGTCTGTTCACCTTATTCTTTGTGTACGAGTGGGCACAGCCATTTGAACCTTTTTGTCTCGAGACTTCCGGTCTCCTTCACTTCCATTCATTTTTAGACGTAAAAAACAGCTCGTTATGCTGCTTGATGTTGCAAACTGATATTTTCCTTTTATATTATTCTTCTTTGTCTCTATTGTCATGTAAACACTTGTTTTCAGAGCAGGTAGTTTTACTGTTTTCTACCGTTTATTATTCCTAGTAATTTCTCCCATAGGCAACTAAATTGGAAGTTCTAAAACAATCGCAAAAACGAGCGCACTTCAGCATTGAAAAATAAGGTCAATACAGCAGTGTATATTAACATGTATTCTGTCACATTTGCTGTGCAAAACAGTGCAAATTTAAACATATGTATGCGCGTGTGTGAGTGTGTGTGTCTGTGTGTGTGTGTGCGAGCGCAAACTTTGTAATGACATTGTGTGTGACTCATCAGTTCTTACAGTAGTGAGGGAGATCTGCTTCATTCCTGTCTGTCACTGTGCTGTTTATCTACATGAAGATTACACGCATCAGAGCAATACAGTTAGATCTGTGAGCAAGGAGAACCTGCTCATTTGCATTAAAGGTACAGGCAACAAAAACAGCTACACTGCCTTAACAGATCAATTTTCCCATATTCAGAAAGGTATAATAAATAATCTGATGAGTAGTTTGAGCTGAAACTTAAGACACATACTGGAGACACAAAAGATTCATATTAAATCTTGAAAAAGGGTCTACACTGTCTACGCTGAAATGCAGCTCTGGTGTTTTCAAAGGTCAATGACACTAGTACTGGTGTAGTGTGGACTGCAGGTGAAATCATAACAGAACTTGTGCGTAAATCAAAATGAAAATGCACTAGTGTAAACACAGCCTCATTCACACGGTCACAGCCACTGCATACAACAAAACTCTTGTTTGTGTGATAACACATAAAACACTAATAGCCACGTTTACTTACAAGGAAAGCTTGCATTTTACACGTTTGGATTGCTTTCAGTCAAAGGAAAGTGAAAGACAGTCTTCTGGCATTTCTCCCAGGGTAAGACTAGAAAATAAATCTTAAGACAACGGTTTGTTACACCTCATAAGTGTATAATAAGTGGCTGTCACAGGTCAGGAATGCGTAATGGCTGCTGGCATTAGTCTTAATTGCACTGCAAGGCATCAGATGAGTGACGACTGACAGACTAGAGATGAAAGATAAAGCAGTACAAAGCTGAACAACAAACACAGCAGATCAGTCAATTAAATGAAAACTCAAATCTCTTAAGAAAACACAGGTTGGAAGAAATCAAAATTGAGATGCGTGATAAAACAGGTTTGCATTTTCGACACGACCTACAATTTTACCTTTGTGGTACCAAGAGATAATGTAAGTTTCACCTTGATGACTGAAATGACATGGCTTAATACGATGGTTTCTTCTAATTGCAGGGCCACTGATTTGATCCAAGATCAGCGACGAGATGATCCCAAGGTTTCCATAATCCTGGACCAGGCCGTATCCTGAGCAGCTGCTGTGGTGGTCAAGGAGGAGTGGAGAGCATGACACTGATTCCTGTGACTCTCCAGGGACAGATGAGTCTTCGCTGATGTCCAGCGTTCTCCAGCCTCCGGTGCCTAGACTGCTGGTCTGCACAAGACACTTGGCCATAGGAGAAATGGTCGTGCCCAATTGAGCCTGGTTCCTCTCGAGGCTTTTTAATTCTTCACTTTCGCCAATTGGTGACGTTTTTTCCTCGCCGCTGTCACCACTGGCTTGCATGGTTCGGGATCTGTAGAGCTGCACATCGATGCATTTGCTCTTCAATGTTTGGACTCTCAGTAGTGATTTATAAACCACACTGAACTGAGCTAAACTGAACTGAACTTAAACACTGAAAACTGAACTGACTCTGTTTCAATTTGCTATGATCTTCTATGTGAAGCTGCTTTGACACAATCTACATTGTAAAAGCGCTATAGAAATAAAGGTGAGTTGAATTGAATTGAATTGAATAATTGTGACAAGCCAGTTGAGGTGAAACAGGAAGTGGCTGTGACAGACGGTGGATATCTGGTCGTCATCAGGAGATTCTCAGGTGTCGTATCACATGCTTTCTCCATTTCCCAGACGCAGTTTTTTATGTTCCCACATGCTGGGGTGGACCACGTGATCTGTGGCCTTTGCGCACCCTTGCCCTTCTGGCCTGAAGGATTTATAGGTCAGCTGCTCCCAGAAGCCCCTTTAAAAGCAAATGCGCGCCGTGTTCTCCAGTCAGCCCACACATGCTCTCTTCCTCATTTATTGCCTCGCCTGAACATTTCTATTAGTTCAGCCTCCTACGTCCCAGTCAGCCGAGCTTTATTTATGATCATTACCCAATTATAGCTATTACATACTGTGTCGTACATGACAATTAATGAGGGCAGAATTATGGGGGCAACAGGACTCACCTGTAAATACCCGCTAAAGAGGCACCTTAGCCTTCAGCAGCGGTGCTAATCCTTCAGAAAAGAGCCAGGCTGTGGCTGGCTGGAGTTTTTAGAGCTTGTGTCTCTGGTGCAGTGAGATATCTGAGCCCTCTCCATTAGTCTACCGCAGCGCACTGAGAAAGCACAACCCTATTTCATGCCAGCTCCCAAATAGTGTGGAGAATTTGCGAGGCAGTTAGTGGCCGTCATTAATATCCACCCGGGCCCAGGCTGACAGCTGCTGATTGGAATGGAGAGCCCCTGTAAAGCAGACAGCTACAAATTTCCCTGACAGCTCGGCGTCCATTACCCACAGTCAGCTGCCAAAACAGCAGTAATAAGAGACGCAGAGAGAGAGAGAGGAAGAGAGTGAGAGAGAGAAAGAGGGAGAGAGAGAAAAGCAGCAAACATGCCCTCTCTCGCAAACTCGCTATGATACACTATGCCACACACAAACACAGGCTGAATCACAACCATGATCAATCTATTCATTTATGTGCCCTCATGACTTAGGGTGCACTCTCTCTATGCTATCCGAACCATGCCCAGGTGCGTTTCTCGGTTTGTTTGACAAGTTTGAGTGCTCCGAATGAGGCCGCAGTTTAGTTGGCCGGCTCTTGCTTGGTTGGAAAAGGTGTGCCAGAGTGCGGTTGGGTTGGGTTTTTGCAAGATGTGCTTGTAATGTGAATGCAAAGCGTGCCTGAGCCCGAAACTGAAGACGGAACGTCACTTTTAAGGCACTGTTTCATATAGATTTATTAATCATTCTTACTTTAATAACCACAATCTGTCATAGTTTATTAAAGATGCAAACCCCTTGCTGAACGTCAGCAAACCTCCTCAGTGTTTTCCCTACCATTATATAAGGGGGGAGCTCCGTACCTAGCAACTGTACATTGCGTAAGTACACCCATAAGGAATACAGCAATATACATGTGTTTGTGTGTGTGTGTGTGGGGGGGGGGGGGGGGGGTTGCTCCGCCCTAATGCTACTTTCGCCAGATCACAACTTCTTTAATAAACAAGCTAAATAGCTAAATATGTAATATCTTTTTTTACACAACAGCATGTGATTTCTGTCTCTACATGGTCACGCAATTACAAATTTCTGCTCTCTGAATCGCGCATGGTGGAGTTCACACAGTCACTCTCAGCTGTATGGGAACGAGAGTGTGTGCGCCACACCTGACAGGACCAAAGACGCACGTGCGCTCCTGTATATTATGCATAGCCTACAGTAGCCACAACACATGTATTTCCAGTGTTTTGAGCTGCTGTGACGCAAGCAGAGCGTTCGCCGCTATCTAGTGTCTCATCCAATCTTATGACCTCTCCCGGAAGCTCCGCGAGTCTCCCGCAAATATATACCGGCTTCGTGATCCCCAAAAACGGGTTAAAAAACTCGGAAATGATGGCGAGTGAATGAGCAAGAGAACAGACCACGAGAGGCACACTGATGGTCTAAACATAACATTTCTTAGGTTAAATGAATAGAGTAGTAAAGAAATGGCAAGCACATATCCCACTCTTATTGAGTGATCTGCTGTCAATATTTGGAAATGAGCAATATTTGAATGGTCTTGCATGTATTTAGGCCTTTTTACATATAACAACTGAAAGTTCTGTGTTTTTGACAATATTGCAAAGTTGCTAAAAGCTGGCTGGAATTATTAGATAAATAAAACTTAATTTATTTTTTTTACATGAATATTTGTTAAAATAACTTCTTGTAATACACATATTGCAATAAACAGTGTATGAGGTCTGTTTCCTTTTAGTAAAGAAGTATTGGATTTATAGGTGTGCATTTCAATTCTTATGCATCAAACATACGCTCCAAGCTTGTTCTTGAGTGAGACGTTGAACTCTTCTGTCATCATTTGCGATGTTTCCAAATTGCATTTTTTGTAATATTATTCATTCATTCATTCATTCATTCATTCATTCATTCATTTATTTATTTATTTATTTATTTATACAGGGACAATGTACAACATGACATGTTGTGCCAGAGTTAGCTATAAAGCTAATTTACATGTATTAATTTACATAATTTTTTTGTTTGTAATTTTTCTTACCAATGTTTATATCTATGTTTTATTATTTTCTGTGGTGGTTCATTCTGCTGTGGAGCCCCGTGCTAAATAAGGGACTAAGCTGAAGTCAAATGAATGAATGGATGAATTATTTTCTATAAAGCTGCTTCTGGCCATGACACGTTCATACCTAAATGGTTATAAGAGACGTGTTTAAAGAATTATAAGCAGCATCCTTGATTTATTCTCTAAGATAAGGCAAGATCTTCTCCTAAGGTTCATATTTAGAGGGAAAATTTGCTCAATGCATTATAAAGCTTGAAGCATTAGAATCGGTACTCGGTATCAGCCGATCACCATGACAAGGAATCGGTACTCGGTATTGGCTGCAAAAATCCTGATCGGAGCGTCTCTAGCTTTGACACAACTTGGCTGTCAGAGCGACAATACTCTCCCTGGCTGTACAAGACGGATCTTAGTAATTAAGTCAGCAAATACACCTTTAGGAAAAAGAAGTATACTTAAGTAAAGGTCAAGTATAAAAGTATACTTTATTTAGTTAGTATTCTTACATCAATATCTCCCAGAAGCCCAGAAAAATACACTGCAGGGACAACAGCTGCACACTTTGAGGATAAAAATATATAAAAATAAATGTTAATTTTTAGCTTCACGCTTGTAGAGTACAAATAATTGTTCAGTCATTTACTGCTGTCATTAAAACAAACAAATGAACACCATGATGACTCGTGTCAAGTCTGAACAGTCATGCTGTGCCGCACCCCCAATCCTCCCAGCCACCATTACCATTAGGAATACAGCAATATACATGTGTTTGTGGGACACCAAGCAAAAAGGAACAATATTTATGTCACTATAAGGCCATTATTATTTCATTAATATTAATTTCTTCACAGTGCTAGCTAACTTTTTCAGCAGGCCATAGTTCTTTAAGTATTTTCCTTATTAATTTTTCTGTAAGGTTTAGTTTAACTATTAAATGAATTTATATTTGTCAACTATTAGCGACATGAAGCTGTATGCTGTATGTATATATCTGCTTGTTAAGTGAGATGTCAAGCGAAGTGGCTTCCGGGTCCAAGCGATCTATTAAACTATATGGGGCGACTCAACAAATGATAATAATAAACGCTTGCAAAGCGATGCAATACTTTCAAAAATCATAATCGTAATATATATATCCATGCCTAATATCCGATGGGCAGAAAGTGATTAATTTTTCATAAATTGCTAAAATATTGGTGTCTGTGATGCAGCAAGTCTAGAGACTGTTGTGTATGTAAACCACTGGTATATAAACTGCACCCAACCTGTGCTGAGCTGGAATCAAACCGGTGATTCTTGTATAGGATTCGGTTGCTTTAACATGGATGCTAAAGCCCATGGTCACTAAAGCACCTTTTGAGGTTAGAGGAGGGAGGGTTACCTGCATAGCACTCTGCTGGCTGGCCTCTGTTACACTCACCCCCCTAAACCTCACTCCTTTCCCGCACGAGCCCCCAAGTGTAACCCGCCGGTCCTACGGCACCCAACCCGTGCTGAGCTGGGATCAAACCTGCAATTCTTTATACAGGAGTCGGTTGCTCTAACAAGGAGGATAAAGACCATGGCCTTTAGGTTCACCTGCATAGCACTTCGCTAGCTGGCCTCCGTTACACATACACCATAATTTTATATCAAATTTACTTTAATGTGTGATATGACTAAAAAGTTTTTATAAACGAATATTTTCTCAATTCAAATGTGTAGCGGCTTGGACCTGGAAGCAGTATTCCACACGTCACGACTTAACAAGCAGATTCCTAAGACCCATGTGAAGTGACACATTTACATTTATCCGTTTAGTAGAGGCTTTTATCCAGAGTAACTTGCAATTGTGGATAATTGAAGCACTTGAAATCCCCAACGCATTTAACAATATGCATATGCACTGATGTCTTGGTTAGTATATATTTTTTACACTCATATTTAATTAATTTAATTGTAATGTAATTTCTCTGCAGTAAGACTATACAAGCTATTTCAAGTATGGCTGACCAATTTATTTTGTTTTATGCTTATGGTAAATACGAGTAAAACATCATATCATCACTGTGTATCAGATATATGTGCACCTTGAAGGGAATTGAAATTAAGCCATTAGATATTTCAATATTGTTCCTAAGGAAAATATACAAACACTATTACATACTTTGGGTCACAGATGACCCGATACAATTTGTTTTTAACAAAAAATGTATTAGAAAACAAACATTCTTTCGTCCTTTTTTAATTTGCTATATGGTTTAGAGTAAATAGATTAAGTTTGCTAAGGACTTAAGAAATACTTCTTATAATCCTGTAACCAAGAATAACAGAAATGATACAGTGAATGCCAAAATGACAAACTCAGAATGACAAAAAGATAAAAGTAGCCTTACGGTTAGTGTGTAACATACAGCATGTAACATACATTTGTTCCAAGTGACCTGAGTCTGATTCCACTCTCTCTGTTCCATGCTTTCCTCAATATAATCAACTGTCCTGTCAAAATTGAAAGCATAACCCTCCTCTAAAAATAAATATATTAAATGAAAGCAAAAAAAAAAAAAAAAAAAAAAAACAACGATCTGTACTTAGCAGCATTATTGAGGGAAAGAACTACAGCTCTAAAAAGCATTGCAATGAAAAACACCTTTTGATAATATTTTACTTGTATACCTATATATACAGTATACACAAACAGTTACAATCAGAATTATTAACCCCCTGTTGAATTTTGTTTTCTTTTTTTAAATATTTCCCAAATCATGTTTAACAGAGCATTGAAATGTTCACAGTATGTCTGATAATATTTTTTCTTCTGGAGAAAGTCTTATTTGTTTTATTTCGGCAAGAATAAAAGCAGTTTTTAATTTTTTAAAAACCATTTTAAGGTCAAAATTATTAGCCCCTTTAAGCTATTATTTGATAGTCGACAGAACAAACCATAACTTGCCTAATTAACCTAACCTGCCTAATTAACCTAGTTAAGCCTTTAAATGTCACTTTAAGCTGTATAGAAGTGTCTTGAAAAATATCTAGTCAAATATTATTTACTGTCATCATGGCAAAGATAAAATAAATCAGTTATTAGAAATGAGTAATTAAAACTATTGTGTTTAGAAATGTGTTGAATAAGTCTTCTCTCCGTTAAACAGAAATTGGAGAAAAACATAAACAGGGGGGCTATTAATTCAGGAGGTTGAATAATTCTGATTGCAACTGTATACAGTATATAAATTTAGTTAAGAGGAACACATGTACACATAAAGACATATTTTAAAGCTTGAGAATGTAAAAAACACCAACTCCATTACTTATGTCATTTGCTGTGATTCATAAGGGTTTGTGATATTTGGTGCAATTTTTTATTCTCTGGGGGGTGAAAATTTCTTTAAAGAATGATTGGTAATGTA
This sequence comes from Danio aesculapii, assembly GCF_903798145.1. Classification (NCBI taxonomy): domain Eukaryota; kingdom Metazoa; phylum Chordata; class Actinopteri; order Cypriniformes; family Danionidae; genus Danio; species Danio aesculapii. Next base: position 47,053,066 of record NC_079452.1, on the reverse strand, counting down.
GCGGAAATAATGCAGGCTGATATTACAAACACACACATACATTGTGACTGGCTGTGAAGAGCCTAAACTAACCAGCAAGCAAATGTGTCACTATTATTTTGATTTACTCAGTCACAGCGATTCGGAATAAACTCAATGTAACAAGCATAAGACTGATTTATTGCTCTCTTACATTTCACGCATGGGTCCACTAACACCCCTGCACTGCAGATTGATGCGAGATATTTGGGTCACTTAATTATAGCCAGACCTTTTTTAAGTCCTAAAACAGAGGCGACAGCGTGTTAAAATGCCAAGCAGCCAGCCCTGCTGGAAAACCCAGCTTAGGATGGTGTTTTGGAACATGGCAGCTGGTTTCTAGGTGGTCTAAGCAGGTCTTTAGTTAGTTCAAGTCCGTCAACCAATAAATCGCTAAAGCTACTGCAGATATTTTCCATCCATGCTAATGCTAAGGCTACGCAGTTCTGTGTCTTCCACACAAACAGTGAGGAATATTGTGTGTGTTTAAGGTGAAAGTGAAATTGGGTTTGGGTCATTGCAACATATCTCGCAACGCCACAGGTAAAGATATTTCAGGATTGTTATTATATTCCAGAGGCCTAACTCCAATATTAACACCTACTCCAGCTCGCTGCCTGGCTCGCAGCCCTCATGCACACACACATATATAGCCCCACTTGTTTGTATATGCACATTAAACTCATAGACAAGATACACACAGCCTCCTTCAATCCCCACACAACTGCACTGTAATTCTTTCGGCAAGCGACAGGACAACTGGAAGCTCAGGGCGCAATATTTTACAGCTCCCTTTTATTGCATCTCCTCCCCTGCCAGTCTTACCCCCGTCAGCAATAAAACACTCCATAATAAAAGCCCCTCTCCCTTAGCGCCTGCCACACCACCGCCGCAGATAATCCTGCCGGATCACGGCACTCTGCCCGCGCATACCTGCCAGTGCTGTCGCATGGCTAACCCGACGTCTCTTTCCGCTGGGTTATTATAATGTTCCTTCTTTTATTGCAGCGAGCGTCAATTGAAAAGAGCAGCGCCGCCCTGGAAATCTAGCCGTACAAGCCGTTAACACGAGCCAGGCCCCAAATGGGCCCTGGGAGTTATTCATCATCGGCTCTCTCAGACAAAGGCACGATTTACCTTCATATTTCTGAACAAAGGCGATATGCACTCAATAAAGGGAATATTACAGCGTTGCAGTGAAGGAGATAAAATTATGCCCATACAAAGACAAGCAGGGACGTGAATAGACGGCGAAACCCAGCCAAAAAAGCTGCTTAATTAACCATGCCAAACCAAGACATTGTGCATACTGCACACAAACTCAAGTCTTCCACCTAAGCACCACAGCTTAATGTATTTATGATGTGCTATTAAAAAAAAAAAAGA